>NW_026646836.1:0-600000 GCF_949987535.1 Balaenoptera acutorostrata
GTTCACTTCCAATGATGGGCGTATAAATTGGGAAAACTAAAAATCAGCAAGACACAGGCACCCCAAAGTTTAGGGCTGCTCTGCTGACAAGAATCCCCACTTCATTACACCATCAATATCCTAGGAAAGAGAAAAATTGATAAAGATGTTGTGGTCCTCAAGTACAATGGAATATCACTCAGCCATGAAATCAACGTCATAAGGCGAGGAGCAGCACGATGAGTGGATTTAGGTACGACGATTCTATGTGAAATAAGTCACACAGAAAAAGGTAATTATCATAAGATATCACTTAGAGAGGGATTGTAAAAACCGCTACACTTGAACTGAATTACAAAACAGAACAGAGTCACACGTTTAGAAAACACACTATGGCTGCTGAACGGGAAAGGAGAGGTTGGGTGATGCATAAAACAAGGGTTTCAAATTAGCTCTGATACCGTTCCATTAACCCAATATGTAATAGACAAACCTACTCCTTGCTCAGTGAACTGGACTCAACACCCCTATTTACTACACAAGTATATATCTGACTAGTAAGAATTTTCAAACCTATGTATTGATAACTCTCTGTAAGTGAGTCAAGGGGGGGGGGGGTGTAAAGCGGCATAAACACAGCCGTGAAAAGCAGCTAAACCCCATTATAAAAATAAAATAATTTTCAAACCCCATGAAACCAAGACAGTGAAAGAGATAGATATTCTTACAAAATTCGTTCAGGGGCTGTGATGCAACCTGGATTGACCATATCTAGACCCACAGCTGATTGAGACTTAAGGGTGGACACTCTTGGGGCTGAGAGGTTTGGTGAGGTTGCGTGAGCCAACACAGACCCTTTACAGTAATACTGCATGGTACCCATCCCATGGGCCCCAAATCTCCAGATTCTAGGGCATCTTCCTACGTCGAAAACTTGCATGAGAAACCCAGAAGATGGTACACCGTGTAATGGGGAAAGGTTTCTAAAACGTACCTCATTTCTCATCTACTTGTGTTCAGGTTCACCATTCCAGCCGCTTTACTAGCCATCTCCCTCCTTGGAGAATGAGCACCTGTAACCTCCTGTTCCGTACAGGTTGCAATTTGTCCTAAGGATGACCGGGAAGAGGGGGAACCAATGAGAGACTAGCTCTAGGTGTTGGGACAGGCACAGGTCACTCTATTTTCCAATCAGGAAGAAGAATTAACCACAGGCTTAGCCTGCCGACCGGAACCAGAATAGGGCCTGAAGCAATCCTGCGCTTTTGCGGCCAGCTCCCAAAAAAGCGAGTTGAAAAATGGAGCTCAAGGGCACTGCAACTCACAAACCTGCAGAGTTATAAATGATAACTCTCGTCCACAAATATATTGAGGGAAGGCAACGAAGAGGATTTGAAAGCAAGGCAGAATTGCAGGAAACAGATTTCAGGAGGTAGATTCGAATCGCCTTGAAAGCACATGAAAAGCGGCAAAACGTGGACAATGATGCCCTTGGCCAAAAAGGGCGTATGCGTTATTTCCTGAATATATTCAGGAAAAAACGCATACGCCCTTTTTGGCCAACCAAGCAACCTGGAAAGGCAAATCAGCGCTCCAAAGAAGTCTCGCTTCCCAGCGGGCAACAGGGCCATGTTGCAAAAAAGTGTCAAAACCAGAAATGCAGGACCGGCCATGGAGTAATGGGAGCCTTGCTACGCTGATGGGTGGGATGTAAATTGCCAACAGCCACTCTGGAGAAGTGTACGGTGTGTCCTGAAACATCTAAAAAACACAGCTTGGAGAGCATAGGGCACTTCCACTCATGGGCGTATAAATTGGGAAAACTAAAAATCAGAAAGACACAGGCACCCCAAAGTTTAGGGCTGCTCTGTTGACAAGAACCACCACTTCATTACACCTTAAATATCCTAGGAAAGAGTAAAATGGATAAAGAAGTTGTGGTCCTCATGTACAATGGAATATCACTCAGCCATGAAATCAACGTCATAAGGCTGGTAGCATCACGATGAGTGGATTTAGGTACGCCGACTCTAAGTGAAATAAGTCACACAGAAAAAGACACTTATCATAACATATCACTTATAGAGGGAATGTAAAAACCGCTACACTTGAACTGAATTACAAAACAGAACAGAGTCACACGTTTAGAAAACACACTATGGCTGCTGAACGGGAAAGGTAAGGTGGGGTGATGCATAAAACAAGGGTTTCGAATTAGCTCAGATACCGTTCCATAAACCCAATATGTAATAGACAAGACCTACTCCTTGCTCAGTGAACTGGACTCAACACCCCCTATGCACCACACAAGAATATATCTGACTAGTAAGAATCTTCAAACCTATGTATTGATATCTCTCTGTAAGTGAGTCAAGGGGGTGTAAAGCGGCATAAACACAGCCGTGAAAAGCAGCTAAACCCCATTATAAAAATAAATTACTTTTCAAAACCCATGAAACAAAGACAGTGAAAGAGAGAGAAATTCTTACAAAATTCATGCAGGGGCTGTGATGCAACCTGGATTGACCATATCTAGACCCACAGCTGATTGAGACATAAGGGTGGACACTCTTGGGGTTGAGAGGTTTGGTGAGGTTGGGAGAGCCAACGCAGTCCCTTTACAGTAATACTGCATGGTACCCATCCAATGGGCCCCAAATCTCCAGGTTTTAGGGCATCTTCCTACGTCGAAAACTTGCATGAGAAACCCAGAAGATGGTACACCGTGTAATGGGGAAAGGTTTCTAAAACGCACCTCATTTCTCATCTACTTGTGTTCAGGTTCACCATTTCAGCCGCTTTACTAGCCATCTCCCTCCTTGGAGAATGAGCACCTTTAACCTCCTGTTCCATACAGGTTGCAATTTGTCCTGAGGATGAACGGGAAGAGGGGGAACCAATGAGAGACTAGCTCTAGGTGTTGGGACAGGCACAGGTCACTCTATTTTCCCATCAGGAAGAAGAATTAACCACAGGCTTAGCCTGCCGACCCGAACCAGAATAGGGCCTGAAGCAATCCTGCGCTTTTGTGGCCAGCTCCCAAAAAAGCGACTTGAAAAATGGAGCTCAGGGGCACTGCAATTCACAAACCTGCAGATTTATAAATGATAACTCTCGTCCACAAATATATTGAGGGAAGGCAACGAAGAGGATTTGAAAGCAAGGCAGAATTGCAGGAAACAGATTTCAGGAGGTAGATTCGAATCGCCTTGAAAGCACATGAAAAGCGGCAAAACGTGGACAACGATGCCCTTGGCCAAAAAGGGGGTATGCGTTTTTTCCTGAATATATTCAGGAAAAAACGCATACGCCCTTTTTGGCCAACCAAGCAACCTGGAAAGGCAAATCAGCGCTCCAAAGAAGTCTCGCTTCCCAGCGGGCAAAAGGGCCATGCGGAAAAAAGTGTCCAAACCAGAAATGCAGGACCGGCCATGGAGAAATGGGAGCATTGCTATGCGGATGGGCGGGATGTAAATTGCCAACAGCCACTCTGGAGAAGTGTACGGTGTGTCCTGAAACATCTAAAAAACACAGCTTGGAGAGCATAGGGCACTTCCACTCATGGGCGTATAAATTGGGAAAACTAAAAATCAGCAAGACACAGGCACCCCAAAGTTTAGGGCTGCTCTGTTGACAAGAATCCCCACTACATTACACCTTATATATCCTGGGAAAGAGAAAAATGCATAAAGAAGTTGTGGTCCTCATGTACAATGGAATATCACTCAGCCATGAAATCAACGTCATAAGGCTAGTAGCAGCACGATGAGTGGATTTAGGTATGACGATTCTAAGTGAAATAAATCACACAGAAAAAGACACTTATCATAAGATATCACTTATAGAGGGAATGTAAAAACCGCTACACTTGAACTGAATTACAAAAGAGAAGAGAGTCACACGTTCAGAAAACACACTATGGCTGCTGAACGGGAAAGGTGAGGTGGGGTGATGCATCAAACAAGGGTTTCAAATTAGCTCCGATACCGTTCCAAAGACCCAATATGTAATAGACAAGACCTACTCCTTGCTCAGTGAACTGGACTCAACAACCCCTATTCACCGCACAAGAATTTATCTGACTAGTAAGAATCTTCAAACCTATGTATTGATATCTCTCTGTAAGTGAGTCAAGGGGGTGTAAAGCGGCATAAACACAGCCGTGAAAAGCAGCTAAACCCCATTATAAGAATAAATTACTTTTCAAAACCCGTGAAACAAAGAAAATGAAAGAGAGAGAAATTCTTACAATATTGTTCAGGGTCTGTGATGCAACCTGGATTGACCATATCTAGACCCACAGCTAATTGAGACATAAGGGTGGACACTCTTGGGGCTGAGAGGTTTGGTGAGGTTGGGTGAGCCAACACAGACCCTTTAAAGTAATACTGCATGGAACCCATCCCATGGGTCCCAAATCTCCAGGTTCAAGGGCATCTTCCTACATCGAAAACGTGCATGAGAAACGCAGAAGATGGTACACCGTGTGATTGGGAAAGGTTTCTAAAACGCACCTCATTTCTCATCTCCTTGTGTTCGGGTTCGCCATTCCAACCGTTTTACTAGCCATCTCCCTCCTTGGAGATTCAGCACCTTTAACCTCCTCTTCCGTACAGGTTGCAATTTGTCCTGAGGATGAACGGGAAGAGGGGGAACCAATGAGAGACTAGCTCTAGGTGTTGGGACAGGCACAGGTCACTCTATTTTCCCATCAGGAAGAAGAATTAACCACAAGCTCAGCCAGACCCCAGAACCAAAAGAGGTCCTGAAGCAATCCTTCACTTTGTGGCTAGCTCCCAAAAAAGCGAGTTGAAAAATGGAGCTCAGGGGCACTGCAATTTACAAACCTGCAGAGTTTTAAATGATAACTCTCGTCCACAAATATATTAAGGGAAGGCAACGAAGAGGCTTTGAAAGCAAGGCAGAATTGCAGGAAACAGATTTCAGGAGGTAGATTCGAATCGCCTTGAAAGCACATGAAAAGCGGCAAAACCTGGACAATGATGCCCTTGGCCAAAAAGGGCGTATGCGTTTTTTCCTGAATATATTCAGGAAAAAACGCATACGCCCTTTTTGGCCAACCAAGCAACCTGGAAAGGCAAATCAGCGCTCCAAAGAAGTCTGGCTTCCCAGCGTGCAAAAGGGCCATGCGGAAAAAAGTGTCCAAACCAGAAATGCAGGACCGGCCCTGGAGAAATGGGAGCCTTGATATGCTGATGGGTGGGATGTAAATTGCCAACAGCCACTCTGGAGAAGTGTACGGTGTGTTCTGAAACATCTAAAAAACACAGCTTGTAGAGCATAGGGCACTTCCACTCATGAACGTATAAATTGGGAAAACTAAAAATCAGCAAGACGCAGGCACCCCAAAGTTTAGGGCTGCTCTGTTGACAAGAACCCCCACTTCATTACACCTTAAATATCCTAGGAAAGAGAAAAATGGATAAAGAAGTTGTGGTCCTCATGTACAATGGAATATCACTCAGCCATGAAATCAACGTCATAAGGCTAGTAGCAGCACGATGAGTGGATTTAGGTACGACGATTCTAAGTGAAATAAGTCACACAGAAAAAGACACTTATCATAAGATATCACTTAGAGAGGGAATGTAAAAACCGCTACACTTGAACTGAATTACAAAACAGAACAGAGTCACACGTCTAGAAAACACACTATGGCTGCTGAACGGGAAAGGTGAGGTGGGGTGATGCATAAAACAAGGGTTTCGAATTAGCTCCGATACCGTTCCATAAACCCAATATGTAAGAGACAAGACCTATTCCTTTTTCAGTGACCTGGACTCAACACCCCCTATTCACCGCACAAGAATATATCTGACTAGTAAGAATCTTCAAACCTATGTATTGATATCTCTCTGTAAGTGAGTCAAGGGGGTGTAAAGCGGCATAAACACAGCCGTGAAAAGCAGCTAAACCCCATTATAAAAATAAATTACTTTTCAAAACCCGTGAAACAAAGACAGTGAAAGAGAGAGAAAGTCTTACAAAATTCGTGCAGGGACTGTGATGCAACCTGGATTGACCATATCTAGACCCACAGCTGATTGAGACATAAGGGTGGACACTCTTGGGGCTGAGAGGTTCGGTGAGGTTGGGTGAGGCAAAGCAGACCCTTTCAAGTAATACTGCAGGGTACCCATCCCATGGGTCCCAAATCTCCAGGTTCAAGGGCATCTTCCTACGTCGAAAACGTGCATGAGAAACGCAGAAGATGGCACACCGTGTGATCGGGAAAGGTTTCTAAAACGCACCTCATTTCTCATCTCCTTGTGCTCGGGTTCGCCATTGCAGCCCCTTTACTAGCCATCTCCCTCCTTGGAGAATCAGCACCTTTAAACTCCTGTTCCGTAGAGTTTGCAATTTGTCCTGAGAATGAACGGGAAGAGGGGGAACCAAAGAGAGACTAGCTCTAGGTGTTGGGACAGGCACAAGTCACTCTATTTTCCCATCAGGAAGAAGAATTAAGCACAAGCTCAGCCTGCCCCCCAGAACCAAAAGAGGGCCTGAAGCAATCCTGCGCTTTTGCGGCCAGCTCCCAAAAAAGCGAGTTGAAAAATGGAGCTCAGGGGCACTGCAATTAACAAACCTGCAGTGTTTCAAATGATAACTCTCGTCCACAAATATATTAAGGGAAGGCAACGAAGAGGCTTTGAAAGCAAGGCAGAATTGCAGGAAACAGATTTCAGGAGGTAGATTCGAATCGCCTTGAAAGCACATGAAAAGCGGCAAAACGTGGAAAACGATGCCCTTGGCCAAAAAGGGCGTATGCGTTTTTTCCTGAATATATTCAGGAAAAAACGCATACGCCCTTTTTGGCCAACCAAGCAACCTGGAAAGGCAAATTAGCGCTCCAAAGAAGTCTCGCTTCCCAGCGGGCAAAAGGGCCATGTGGAAAAAAGTGTGCAAACCAGAAATGCAGGACCGGCCATGGAGAAATGGGAGCCTTGCTATGCTGATGGGTGGGATGTAAATTGCAAACAGCCACTCTGGAGAAGTGTACGATGTGTCCTGAATCATCTAAAAAACATAGCTTGGAGCACATAGGGCACTTCCACTCATGGGCGTATAAATTGGGAAAACTAAAAATCAGCAAGACACAGGCACCCCAAAGTTTAGGGCTGCTCTGTTGACAGGAACCCCCACTTCATTACACCTTAAATATCCTAGGAAAGAGAAAAATGGATAAAGAAGTTGTGGTCCTCATGTACAATGGAATATCACTCAGCCATGAAATCAACGTCATAAGGCTAGTAGCAGCACGATGAGTGGATTTAGGTACGACGATTCTAAGTGAAATAAGTCACACAGAAAAAGACACTTATCATAAGATATCACTTAGAGAGGGAATGTAAAAACCGCTACACTTGAACTGAAATACAAAACAGAACAGAGTCACACGTCTAGAAAACACACTATGGCTGCTGAACGGGAAAGGTGAGGTGGGGTGATGCATAAAACAAGGGTTTCAAATTAGCTCCGATACCGTTCCATGAACCCAATATGTAAGAGACAAGACCTATTCCTTTTTCAGTGACCTGGACTCAACACCCCCTATTCACCGCACAAGAATATATCTGACTAGTAAGAATCTTCAAACCTATGTATTGATATCTCTCTGTAAGTGAGTCAAGGGGGTGTAAAGCGGCATAAACACAGCCGTGAAAAGCAGCTAAACCCCATTATAAAAATAAATTACTTTTCAAAACCCGTGAAACAAAGACAGTGAAAGAGAGAGAAAGTCTTACAAAATTCGTGCAGGGACTGTGATGCAACCTGGATTGACCATATCTAGACCCACAGCTGATTGAGACATAAGGGTGGACACTCTTGGGGCTGAGAGGTTCGGTGAGGTTGGGTGAGGCAAAGCAGACCCTTTCAAGTAATACTGCAGGGTACCCATCCCATGGGTCCCAAATCTCCAGGTTCAAGGGCATCTTCCTACGTCGAAAACGTGCATGAGAAACGCAGAAGATGGCACACCGTGTGATCGGGAAAGGTTTCTAAAACGCACCTCATTTCTCATCTCCTTGTGCTCGGGTTCGCCATTGCAGCCCCTTTACTAGCCATCTCCCTCCTTGGAGAATCAGCACCTTTAAACTCTTGTTCCGTAGAGTTTGCAATTTGTCCTGAGAATGAACGGGAAGAGGGGGAACCAAAGAGAGACTAGCTCTAGGTGTTGGGACAGGCACAAGTCACTCTATTTTCCCATCAGGAAGAAGAATTAAGCACAAGCTCAGCCTGCCCCCCAGAACCAAAAGAGGGCCTGAAGCAATCCTGCGCTTTTGCGGCCAGCTCCCAAAAAAGCGAGTTGAAAAATGGAGCTCAGGGGCACTGCAATTAACAAACCTGCAGTGTTTCAAATGATAACTCTCGTCCACAAATATATTAAGGGAAGGCAACGAAGAGGCTTTGAAAGCAAGGCAGAATTGCAGGAAACAGATTTCAGGAGGTAGATTCGAATCGCCTTGAAAGCACATGAAAAGCGGCAAAACGTGGACAACGATGCCCTTGGCCAAAAAGGGCGTATGCGTTTTTTCCTGAATATATTCAGGAAAAAACGCATACGCCCTTTTTGGCCAAACAAGCAACCTGGAAAGGCAAATCAGCGCTCCAAAGAAGTCTCGCTTCCCAGCGGGCAAAAGGGCCATGCGGAAAAAAGTGTCCAAACCAGAAATGCAGGACCGGCCATGGAGAAATGGGAGCCTTGCTATGCTGATGGGTGGGATGTAAATTGCAAACAGCCACTCTGGAGAAGTGTACGATGTGTCCTGAATCATCTAAAAAACATAGCTTGGAGCGCATAGGGCACTTCCTCTCATGGGCGTATAAATTGGGAAAACTAAAAATCAGCAAGACACAGGCACCCCAAAGTTTAGGGCTGCTCTGTTGACAAGAACCCCCACTTCATTACACCTTAAATATCCTAGGAAAGAGAAAAATGGATAAAGAAGTTGTGGTCCTCATGTACAATGGAATATCACTCAGCCATGAAATCAACGTCATAAGGCTAGTAGCAGCACGATGAGTGGATTTAGGTACGACGATTCTAAGTGATATAAGTCACACAGAAAAAGACACTTATCATAAGATATCACTTAGAGAGGGAATGTAAAAACCGCTACACTTGAACTGAATTACAAAACAGAACAGAGTCACACGTTTAGAAAACACACTATGGCTGCTGAACGGGAAAGGTGAGGTGGGGTGATGCATAAAACAAGGGTTTCAAATTAGCTCCGATACCGTTCCATAAACCCAATATGTAAGAGACAAGACCTATACCTTTTTCAGTGAGCTGGACTCAACACCCCCTATTCACCGCACAAGAATATATCTGACTAGTAAGAATGTTCAAACCTATGTATTGATATCTCTCTGTAAGTGAGTCAAGGGGGTGTAAAGCGGCATAAACACAGCCGTGAAAAGCAGCTAAACCCCATTATAAAAATAAATTACTTTTAAAAACCAGTGAAACAAAGACAGTGAAAGAGAGAGAAATTCTTACAAAATTCGTTCAGGGGCTGTGATGCAACCTGGATTGACCATATCTAGACCCACAGCTGATTGAGACATAAGGGTGGACACTCTTGGGGCTGAGAGGTTCGGTGAGGTTGGGTGAGCCAACGCAGACCCTTTCAAGTAATACTGCATGTTACCCATCCCATGGGTCCCAAATCTCCAGGTTCAAGGGCATCTTCCTACATCGAAAACATGCATGAGAAACCCAGAAGATGGTACACCGTGTGATCGGGATAGGTTTCTAAAACGCACCTCATTTCTCAGCTCCTTTGCTCGGGTTCGCCATTCCAGCCGATTTACTAGCCATCTCCCTCCTTGGAGAATCAGCACCTTTAAACTCCTGTTCCGTACAGGTTGCAATTTGTCCTGAGGATGAACGGGAAGAGGGGGAACCAATGAGAGACTAGCTCTAGGTGTTGGGACAGGCACAGGTCACTCTATTTTCCCATCAGGAAGAAGAATTAAGCACAAGCTCAGCCTGCCCCCCAGAACCAGAAGAGGGCTTGAAGCAATCCTGCGCTTTTGCGGCCCGCTCCCAAAAAAGCGAGTTGAAAAATGGAGCTCAGGGGCACTGCAATTCACAAACCTGCAGAGTTTTAAATGATAACTCTCGTCCACAAATATATTAAGGGAAGGCAACGAAGAGGCTTTGAAAGCAAGGCAGAATTGCAGGAAACAGATTTCAGGAGGCAGATTCGAATCGCCTTGAAAGCACATGAAAAGCGGCAAAACGTGGACAATGATGCCCTTGGCCAAAAAGGGCGTATGCGTTTTTTCCTGAATATATTCAGGAAAAAACGCATACGCCCTTTTTGGCCAACCAAGCAACCTGGAAAGGCAAATTAGCGCTCCAAAGAAGTCTCGCTTCCCAGCGGGCAAAAGGCCATGCGGAAAAAAGTGTCCAAACCAGAAATATAGGACCGGCCATGGAGAAATGGGAGCCTTGCTATGCTGATGGCTGGGATGTAAATTGCAAACAGCCACTCTGGAGAAGTGTACGGTGTGTCCTGAATCATCTAAAAAACATAGCTTGGAGCGCATAGGGCACTTCCACTCATGGGCGTATAAATTGGGAAAACTAAAAATCAGCAAGACACAGGCATCCCAAAGTTTAGGGCTGCTCTGTTGACAAGAACCCCCACTTCATTACACCTTAAATATCCTAGGAAAGAGAAAAATGGATAAAGAAGTTGTGGTCCTCATGTACAATGGAATATCACTCAGCCATGAAATCAACGTCATAAGGCTAGTAGCAGCACGATGAGTGGATTTAGGTACGACGATTCTAAGTGATATAAGTCACACAGAAAAAGACACTTATCATAAGATATCACTTAGAGAGGGAATGTAAAAACCGCTACACTTGAACTGAATTACAAAACAGAACAGAGTCACACGTTTAGAAAACACACTATGGCTGCTGAACGGGAAAGGTGAGGTGGGGTGATGCATAAAACAAGGGTTTCAAATTAGCTCCGATACCGTTCCATAAACCCAATATGTAAGAGACAAGACCTATACCTTTTTCAGTGACCTGGACTCAACACCCCCTATTCACCGCACAAGAATATATCTGACTAGTAAGAATGTTCAAACCTATGTATTGATATCTCTCTGTAAGTGAGTCAAGGGGGTGTAAAGCGGCATAAACACAGCCGTGAAAAGCAGCTAAACACCATTATAAAAATAAATTACTTTTAAAAACCAGTGAAACAAAGACAGTGAAAGAGAGAGAAATTCTTACAAAATTCGTTCAGGGGCTGTGATGCAACCTGGATTGACCATATCTAGACCCACAGCTAATTGAGACATAAGGGTGGACACTCTTGGGGCTGAGAGGTTCGGTGAGGTTGGGTGAGCCAACGCAGACCCTTTCAAGTAATACTGCATGATACCCATCCCATGGGTCCCAAATCTCCAGGTTCAAGGGCATCTTCCTACATCGAAAACATGCATGAGAAACCCAGAAGATGGTACACCGTGTGATCGGGAAAGGTTTCTAAAACGCACCTCATTTCTCATCTCCTTTGCTCGGGTTCGCCATTCCAGCCGATTTACTAGCCATCTCCCTCCTTGGAGAATCAGCACCTTTAACCTCCTGTTCCGTACAGGTTGCAATTTGTCCTGAGGATGAACGGGAAGAGGGGGAACCAATGAGAGACTAGCTCTATGTGTTGGGACAGGCACAGGTCACTCTATTTTCCCATCAGGAAGAAGAATTAAGCACAAGCTCAGCCTGCCCCCCAGAACCAGAAGAGGGCCTGAAGCAATCCTGCACTTTTGCGGCCCGCTCCCAAAAAAGCGAGTTGAAAAATGGAGCTCAGGGGCACTGCAATTCACAAACCTGCAGAGTTTTAATTGATACCTCTCGTCCACAAATATATTAAGGGAAGGCAACGAAGAGGCTTTGAAAGCAAGGCAGAATTGCAGGAAACAGATTTCAGGAGGCAGATTCGAATCGCCTTGAAAGCACATGAAAAGCGGCAAAACGTGGACAATGATGCCCTTGGCCAAAAAGGGCGTATGCGTTTTTTCCTGAATATATTCAGGAAAAAACGCATACGCCCTTTTTGGCCAACCAAGCAACCTGGAAAGGCAAATCAGCGCTCCAAAGAAGTCTCGCTTCCCAGCGGGCAAAAGGGCCATGCGGAAAAAAGTGTCCAAACCAGAAATGCGGGACCGGCCATGGAGAAATGGGAGCCTTGCTATGCTGATGGGTGGGATGTAAATTGCAAACAGCCACTCTGGAGAAGTGTACGGTGTGTTCTGAAACATATAAAAAACACAGCTTGGAGAGCATAAGGCACTTCCATTCATGGGCGTATAAATTGGGAAAATTAAAAATCAGCAAGACACAGGCACCCCAAAGTTTAGGGCTGCTCTGTTGACAAGAACCGCCACTTCATTACACCTTAAATATCCTAGGAAAGAGAAAAATGGATAAAGAAGTTGTGGACCTCATGTACAATGGAATATCACTCAGCCATGAAATCAACGTCATAAGGCTAGTAGCAGCACGATGAGTGGATTTAGGTACGACGATTCTAAGTGAAATAAGTCACACAGAAAAAGACACTTATCATAAGATATCACTTATACAGGGAATGTAAAAACTGCTACACTTGAACTGAATGGCAAAACAGAACAGAGTCAGACGTTTAGAAAACACACTATGGCTGGTGAACGGGAAAGGTGAGGTGGGGTGATGCATAAAACAAGGGTTTCAAATTAGCTCAGATACCGTTCCATAAACCCAATATGTAAGAGACAAGACCTATTCCTTTTTCAGTGAACTGGACTCAACACCCCCTATTCACCACACAAGAATATATCTGACTAGTAAGAATTTTCAAACCTATGTATTGATATCTCTCTGTAAGTGAGTCAAGGGGGTGTAAAGCGGCATAAACACAGCCGTGAAAAGCAGCTAAACCCCATTATAAAAATAAATTACTTTTAAAAACCAGTGAAACAAAGACAGTGAAAGAGAGAGAAATTCTTACAAAATTCGTTCAGGGGCTGTGATGCAACCTGGATTGACCATATCTAGACCCACAGCTGATTCAGACATAAGGGTGGACACTCTTGGGGCTGAGAGGTTCGGTGAGGTTGGGTGAGCCAACGCAGACCCTTTCAAGTAATACTGCAGGGTACCCATCCCATGGGTCCCAAATCTGCAGGTTCAAGGGCATCTTCCTACATCAAAAACATGCATGAGAAACCCAGAAGATGGTACACCGTGTGATCGGGAAAGGTTTCCAAAACGCACCTCATTTCTCATCGCCTTGTGCTCAGGTTCGCCATTCTAGCCACTTTACTAGCCATCTCCCTCCTTGGAGAATCAGCACCTTTAACATCCTGTTCCGTACAGGTTGCAATTCGTCCTGAGGATGAACGGGAAGAGGGGGAACCAATGAGACACTAGCTCTAGGTGTTGGGACAGGCAGAGGTCACTCTATTTTCCAATCAGGAAGAAGAATTAACCACAGGCTCAACCTGCCCCCCAGAACCAGAAGAGGGCCTGAACCAATCCTGCGCTTTTGCGGCCAGCTCCCAAATAAGCGACTTGAAAAATGGAGCTCAGGGGCACTACAATTCACAAACCTGCAGAGTTATAAATGATAACTCTCGTCCACAAATATATTGAGGGAAGGCAACGAAGAGGATTTGAAAGCAAGGCAGAATTGCAGGAAACAGATTTCAGGAGGTAGATTCGAATCGCCTTGAAAGCACATGAAAAGCGGCAAAACGTGGACAATGATGCCCTTGGCCAAAAAGGGCGTATGCGTTTTTTCCTGAATATATTCAGGAAAAAACGCATACGCCCTTTTTGGCCAACCAAGCAACCTGGAAAGGCAAATCAGCGCTCCAAAGAATTCTGGCTTCCCAGCGGGCAAAAGGGCCATGAGGAAAAAAGTGTCCAAAGCAGAAATGCAGGACCGGCCATGGAGAAATGGGAGCCTTGCTACGCTGATGGTTAGGATGTAAATTGCCAACAGCCACTCTGGAGAAGTGTACGGTGTGTCCTGAAACATCTAAAAAACACAGCTTGGAGAGCATAGGGCACTTCCACTCATGGGCGTATAAATTGGGAAAACTAAAAATCAGCAAGACACAGGCACCCCAAAGTTTAGGGCTGCTCTGTTGACAAGAACCCCCACTTCATTACACCTTAAATATCCTAGGAAAGAGAAAAATGGATAAAGAAGTTGGGGTCATCATGTACAATGGAATATCACTCAGCCATGAAATCAACTTCATAAGGCTAGTAGCAGCACGATGAGTGGATTTAGGTACGACGATTCTAAGTGAAATAAGTCACACAGAACAAGACACTTATCATAAGATATCACTTATAGAGGGAATGTAAAAACTGCTACACTTGAACTGAATTGCAAAACAGAACAGAGTCAGACGTTTAGAAAACACACTATGGCTGCTGAACGGGAAAGGTGATGTGGGGTGATGCATCAAACAAGGGTTTCAAATTAGCTCAGATACCGTTCCATAAACCCAATATGTAAGAGACAAGACCTATTCCTTTTTCAGTGAACTGGACTCAACACCCCCTATTCACCGCACAAGAATATATCTGACTAGTAAGAATGTTCAAACCTATGTATTGATATCTCTCTGTAAGTGAGTCAAGGGGGTGTAAAGCGGCATAAACACAGCCGTGAAAAGCAGCTAAACACCATTATAAAAATAAATTACTTTTAAAAACCAGTGAAACAAAGACAGTGAAAGAGAGAGAAATTCTTACAAAATTCGTTCAGGGGCTGTGATGCAACCTGGATTGACCATATCTAGACCCACAGCTGATTGAGACATAAGGGTGGACACTCTTGGGGCTGAGAGGTTCGTTGAGGTTGGGTGAGCCAACGCAGACCCTTTCAAGTAATACTGCATGGTACCCATCCCATGGGTCCCAAATCTCCAGGTTCAAGGGCATCTTCCTACGTCGAAAACGTGCATGAGAAACCCAGAAGATGGCACACCGTGTGATCGGGAAAGGTTTCTAAAACGCACCTCATTTCTCATCTCCTTTGCTCGGGTTCGCCATTCCAGCCGATTTACTAGCCATCTCCCTCCTTGGAGAATCAGCACCTTTAACCTCCTGTTCCGTACAGGTTGCAATTTGTCCTGAGGATGAACGGGAAGAGGGGGAACCAATGAGAGACTAGCTCTAGGTGTTGGGACAGGCACAGGTCACTCTACTTTCCCATCAGGAAGAAGAATTAAGCACAAGCTCAGCCTGCCCCCCAGAACCAGAAGAGGGCCTGAAGCAATCCTGTGCTTTTGCGGCCAGCTCCCAAAAAAGCGAGGTGAAAAATGGAGCTCAGGGGCACTGCAATTCACAAACCTGCAGAGTTTTAAATGATACCTCTCGTCCACAAATATATTAAGGGAAGGCAACGAAGAGCCTTTGAAAGCAAGGCAGAATTGCAGGAAACAGATTTCAGGAGGCAGATTCGAATCGCCTTGAAAGCACATGAAAAGCGGCAAAACATGGACAATGATGCCCTTGGCCAAAAAGGGCGTATGCGTTTTTTCCTGAATATATTCAGGAAAAAACGCATACGCCCTTTTTGGCCAACCAAGCAACCTGGAAAGGCAAATTAGCGCTCCAAAGAAGTCTCGCTTCCCAGCGGGCAAAAGGCCATGCGGAAAAAAGTGTCCAAACCAGAAATGTAGGACCGGCCATGGAGAAATGGGAGCCTTGCTATGGTGATGGGTGGGATGTAAATTGCAAACAGCCACTCTGGAGAAGTGTACCGTGTGTCCTGAATCATCTAAAAAACATAGCTTGGAGCGCATAGGGCACTTCCACTCATGGGCGTATAAATTGGGAAAACTAAAAATCAGCAAGACACAGGCATCCCAAAATTTAGGGCTGCTCTGTTGACAAGAACCCCCACTTCATTACACCTTAAATATCCTAGGAAAGAGAAAAATGGATAAAGAAGTTGTGGTCCACATGTACAATGGAATATCACTCAGCCATGAAATCAACGTCATAAGGCTAGTAGCAGCACGATGAGTGGATTTAGGTACGACGATTCTAAGTGAAATAAGTCACACAGAAAAAGACACTTATCATAAGATATCACTTAGAGAGGGAATGTAAAAACCGCTACACTTGAACTGAATTACAAAACAGAACAGATTCACACGTCTAGAAAACACACTATGGCTGCTGAACGGGAAAGGTGAGGTGGGGTGATGCATAAAACAAGGGTTTCAAATTAGCTCCGATACCGTTCCATAAACCCAATATGTAAGAGACAAGACCTATTCCTTTTTCAGTGACCTGGACTCAACACCCCCTATTCACCGCACAAGAATATATCTGACTAGTAAGAATCTTCAAACCTATGTATTGATATCTCTCTGTAAGTGAGTCAAGGGGGTGTAAAGCGGCATAAACACAGCCGTGAAAAGCAGCTAAACCCCATTATAAAAATAAATTACTTTTCAAAACCTGTGAAACAAAGACAGTGAAAGAGAGAGAAATTCTTACAAAATTCGTTCAGGGGCTGTGATGCACCCTGGATTGACCATATCTAGACCCACAGCTGATTGAGACATAAGGGTGGACACTCTTGGGGCTGAGAGGTACGGTGAGGTTGGGTGAGCCAACACAGACCCTTTCAAGTAATACTGCATGGTACCCATCCCACGGGTCCCAAATCTCCAGGTTCAAGGCCATCTTCCTACATCGAAAACAGGCATGAGAAACCAAGAAGATGGTACACCGTGTGATCGGGAAAGGTTTCTAAAACGCACCTCATTTCTCATCTCCTTTGCTCGGGTTCGCCATTCCAGGCGATTTACTAGCCATCTCCCTCCTTGGAGAATCAGCACCTTTAACCTCCTGTTCCGTACAGGTTGCAATTTGTCCTGAGGATGAACGGGAAGAGGGGGAACCAATGAGAGACTAGCTCTAGTGGTTGGGACACGCACAGGTCCCTCTATTTTCCCATCAGGAAGAAGAATTAACCACAGCCTCAGCCTGCCCCCCAGAACGAGAAGAGGGCCACAAGCAATCCTGCGCTTTTGCGGCCAGCTCCCAAAAAAGCGACTTGAAAAATGGAGCTCAGGGGCAGTACAATTCACAAACCTGCAGAGTTATAAATGATAACTCTCGTCCACAAATATATTGAGGGAAGGCAACGAAGAGGATTTGAAAGCAAGGCAGAATTGCAGGAAACAGATTTCAGGAGGTAGATTCGAATCGCCTTGAAAGCACCTGAAAAGCGGCAAAACTTGGACAATGATGCCCTTGGCCAAAAAGGGCGTATGCGTTTTTTCCTGAATATATTCAGGGAAAAACGCATACGCCCTTTTTGGCCAACCAAGCCACCTGGAAAGGCAAATCAGTGCTACAAAGAAGTCTCGCTTCTCAGCGGGCAAAAGCACCATGCGAAAAAAGTGTCAAAACCAGAAATGCAGAACCGGCCATGGAGAAATGGGAGCCTTGCTACGCTGATGGGTAGGATGTAAATTGCCAACAGCCACTCTGGAGAAGTGTACAGTGTGTCCTGAAACATCTAAAAAACACAGCTTGGAGAGCATAGGGCACTTCCACTCATGGGCGTATAAATTGGGAAAACTAAACATCAGCAAGACACAGGCACCCCAAAGTTTAGGGCGGCTCTGTTGACAAGAACCCCCACTTCATTACACCTTAAATTTCCTAGGAAAGAGAAAAATGGAGAAAGAAGTTGGGGTCCTCATGTACAATGGAATATCACTCAGCCATGAAATCAACGTCATAAGGCTACTAGCAGCACGATGAGTGGATTTAGGTACGACGATTCTAAGTGAAATAAGTCACACAGAAAAAGACACATATAATAAGATATCACTTATAGAGGGAATGTAAAAACCGCTACACTTGAACTGAATTACAAAACAGAACAGAGTCACACGTTTAGAAAACACACTATGGCTGCTGAACGGGAAAGGTGAGGTGGGGTGATGCATAAAACAAGGGTTTCAAATTAGCTCCGATACCCTTCCATAAACCCAATATGTAATAGACAAGACCTACTCCTTGCTCAGTGAACTGGACTCAACACCCCCTATTCACCGCACAAGAATATATCTGACTAGTAAGAATCTTCAAACCTATGTATTGATATCTCTCTGTAAGTGAGTCAAGGGGGTGTAAAGCGGCATAAACACAGCCGTGAAAAGCAGCTAAACCCCATTATAAAAATAAATTACTTTTCAAAACCCGTGAAACAAAGACAGTGAAAGAGAGAGAAATTCTTACAAAATTAGTTCAGGGGCTGTGATGCAACCTGGATTGACCATATCTAGACCCACAGCTGATTGAGACATAAGGGTGGACACTCTTGGTGCTGAGAGGTTTGGTGAGCCAACGCAGACCCTTTCAAGTAATACTGCATGGTACCCATCCCATGGGTCCCAAATCTCCAGGTTCAAGGGCATCTTCCTACATCAAAAACATGCATGAGAAACCCAGAAGATGGTACACCGTGTGATCGGGAAAGGTTTCTAAAACGCACCTCATTTCTCATCTCCTTGTGCTCAGGTTCGCCATTCCAGCCACTTTACTACCATCTCCCTCCTTGGAGAATCAGCACCTTTAACATCCTGTTCCGTACAGGTTGCAATTTGTCCTGAGGATGAACGGGAAGAGGGAGAACCAATGAGACACTAGCTCTAGGTGTTGGGACAGGCAGAGGTCACTCTATTTTCCAATCAGGAAGAAGAATTAACCACAGTCTCAACCTGCCCCCCAGAACCAGAAGAGGGCCTGAAGCAATCCTGCGCTTTTGCGGCCAGCTCCCAAATAAGCGACTTGAAAAATGGAGCTCAGGGGCACTACAATTCACAAACCTGCAGAGTTATAAATGATAACTCTCGTCCACAAATATATTGAGGGAAGGCAACGAAGAGGATTTGAAAGCAAGGCAGAATTGCAGGAAACAGATTTCAGGAGGTAGATTCGAATCGCCTTGAAAGCACATGAAAAGCGGCAAAACGTGGACAATGATGCCCTTGGCCAAAAAGGGCGTATGCGTTTTTTCCTGAATATATTCAGGAAAAAACGCATACGCCCTTTTTGGCCAACCAAGCAACCTGGAAAGGCAAATCAGCGCTCCAAAGAAGTCTGGCTTCCCAGCGGGCAAAAGGGCCATGAGGAAAAAAGTGTCCAAAGCAGAAATGCAGGACCGGCCATGGAGAAATGGGAGCCTTGCTACGCTGATGGTTAGGATGTAAATTGCCAACAGCCACTCTGGAGAAGTGTACGGTGTGTCCTGAAACATCTAAAAAACACAGCTTGGAGAGCATAGGGCACTTCCACTCATGGGCGTATAAATTGGGAAAACTAAAAATCAGCAAGACACAGGCACCCCAAAGTTTAGGGCTGCTCTGTTGACAAGAATCCCCACTACATTACACCTTATATATCCTAGGAAAGAGAAAAATGCATAAAGAAGTTGTGGTCCTCATGTACAATGGAATATCACTCAGCCATGAAATCAACGTCATAAGGCTAGTAGCAGCACGATGAGTGGATTTAGGTATAGACGATTCTAAGTGAAATAAATCACACAGAAAAAGACACTTATCATAAGGTATCACTTATAGAGGGAATGTAAAAACCGCTACACTTGAACTGAATTACAAAAGAGAAGAGAGTCACACGTTCAGAAAACACACTATGGCTGCTGAACGGGAAAGGTGAGGTGGGGTGATGCATCAAACAAGGGTTTCAAATTAGCTCCGATACCGTTCCAAAGACCCAATATGTAATAGACAAGACCTACTCCTTGCTCAGTGAACTGGACTCAACAACCCCTATTCACCGCACAAGAATTTATCTGACTAGTAAGAATCTTCAAACCTATATATTGATATCTCTCTGTAAGTGAGTCAAGGGGGTGTAAAGCGGCATAAACACAGCCGTGAAAAGCAGCTAAACCCCATTATAAGAATAAATTACTTTTCAAAACCCGTGAAACAAAGAAAATGAAAGAGAGAGAAATTCTTACAATATTGTTCAGGGTCTGTGATGCAACCTGGATTGACCATATCTAGACCCACAGCTAATTGAGACATAAGGGTGGACACTCTTGGGGCTGAGAGGTTTGGTGAGGTTGGGTGAGCCAACACAGACCCTTTAAAGTAATACTGCATGGTACCCATCCCATGGGTCCCAAATCTCCAGGTTCAAGGGCATCTTCCTACATCAAAAACGTGCATGAGAAACGCAGAAGATGGTACACCGTGTGATTGGGAAAGGTTTCTAAAACGCACCTCATTTCTCATCTCCTTGTGTTCGGGTTCGCCATTCCAACCGTTTTACTAGCCATCTCCCTCCTTGGAGATTCAGCACCTTTAACCTCCTCTTCCGTACAGGTTGCAATTTGTCCTGAGGATGAACGGGAAGAGGGGGAACCAATGAGGCACTAGCTCTAGGTGTTGGGACAGCCACAGGTCCCTCTATTTTCCCATCAGAAAGAGGAATTAACCACAAGCTCAGCCAGACCCCAGAACCAGAAGAGGCCGTGAAGCAATCCTGCCCTTTTGCGGCCAGCTCCCAAAAAAGCGAGTTGAAAAATGGAGCTCAGGGGCACTGCAATTCACAAACCTCCAGATTTATAAATGTTAACTCTCGTCCACAAATATATTGAGGGAAGGCAACGAAGAGGATTTGAAAGCAAGGCAGAATTGCAGGAAACAGATTTCAGGAGGTAGATTCGAATCGCCTTGAAAGCACATGAAAAGCGGCAAAACGTGGACAAGGAGGCCCTTGGCCAAAAAGGGCGTATGCGTTTTTTCCTGAATATATTCAGGAAAAAACGCATACGCCCTTTTTGGCCAACCAAGCAACCTGGAAAGGCAAATCAGCGCTCCAAAGAAGTCTCGCTTCCGAGCGGGCAAAAGGGCCTTGTGGAAAAAAGTGTCAAAACGAGAAATGCAGGACCGGCCATGGAGAAATGGGAGCCTTGCTATGCTGATGGGCGGGATGTAAATTGCCAATAGCTACTCTGGAGAAGTGTACAGTGTGTCCTGAAACATCTAAAAAACACAGCTTGGAGAGCATAGGTCACTTCCACTGATGGGTGTATAAATTGGGAAAACTAAATATCAGCAAGACACAGGCACTCCAAAGTATAGAGCTGCTCTGTTGACAAGAACCCACACTTCATTACACCCTAAATATCCTAGGAAAGAGAAAAATGGATAAAGAAGTTGGGGTCATCATGTACAATGGAATATCACTCAGCCATGAAATCAACGTCATAAGGCTAGTAGCAGCACGATGAGTGGATTTAGGTACGACGATTCTAAGTGAAATAAGTCACACAGAAAAAGACACTTATCATAAGATATCACTTATAGAGGGAATGTAAAAACTGCTACACTTGAAATGAATTGCAAAACAGAACAGAGTCAGACGTTTAGAAAACACACTATGGCTGCTGAACGGGAAAGGTGAGGTGGGGTGATGCATAAAACAAGGGTTTCAAATTAGCTCAGATACCGTTCCATAAACCCAATATGTAAGAGACAAGACCTATTCCTTTTTCAGTGAACTGGACTCAACACCCCCTATTCACCGCACAAGAATATATCTGACTAGTAAGAATCTTCAAACCTATGTATTGATATCTCTCTGTAAGTGAGTCAAGGGGGTCTAAAGCGGCATAAACACAGCCGTGAAAAGCAGCTAAACCCCATTATAAAAATAAATTACTTTTAAAAACCAGTGAAACAAAGACAGTGAAAGAGAGAGAAATTCTTACAAAATTCGTTCAGGGGCTGTGATGCAACCTGGATTGACCATATCTAGACCCACAGCTGATTGAGACATAAGGGTGGACACTCTTGGGGCTGAGAGGTTCGGTGAGGTTGGGTGAGCCAACGCAGACCCTTTCAAGTAATACTGCAGGGTACCCATCCCATGGGTCCCAAATCTCCAGGTTCAAGGGCATCTTCCTACGTCGAAAACGTGCATGAGAAACCCAGAAGATGGCACACCGTGTGATCGGGATAGGTTTCTAAAACGCACCTCATTTCTCATCTCCTTTGCTCGGGTTCGCCATTCCAGCCGATTTACTAGCCATCTCCCTCCTTGGAGAATCAGCACCTTTAACCTCCTGTTCCGTACAGGTTGCAATTTGTCCTGAGGATGAACGGGAAGAGGGGGAACCAATGAGAGACTAGCTCTAGGTGTTCGGACAGGCACAGGTCACTCTATTTTCCAATCAGGAAGAAGAATTAACCACAGGCTCAACCTGCCCCCCAGAACCAGAAGAGGGCCTGAACCAATCCTGCGCTTTTGCGGCCAGCTCCCAAATAAGCGACTTGAAAAATGGAGCTCAGGGGCACTACAATTCACAAACGTGCAGAGTTATAAATGATAACTCTCGTCCACAAATATATTGAGGGAAGGCAACGAAGAGGATTTGAAAGCAAGGCAGAATTGCAGGAAACAGATTTCAGGATGTAGATTCGAATCGCCTTGAAAGCACATGAAAAGCGGCAAAACGTGGACAATGATGCCCTTGGCCAAAAAGGGCGTATGCGTTTTTTCCTGAATATATTCAGGAAAAAACGCATACGCCCTTTTTGGCCAACCAAGCAACCTGGAAAGGCAAATCAGCGCTCCAAAGAAGTCTGGCTTCCCAGCGGGCAAAAGGGCCATGAGGAAAAAAGTGTCCAAAGCAGAAATGCAGGACCGGCCATGGAGAAATGGGAGCCTTGATACGCTGATGGTTAGGATGTAAATTGCCAACAGCCACTCTGGAGAAGTGTACGGTGTGTCCTGAAACATCTAAAAAACACAGCTTGGAGAGCATAGGGCACTTCCACTCATGGGCGTATAAATTGGGAAAACTAAAAATCAGCAAGACACAGGCACCCCAAAGTTTAGGGCTGCTCTGTTGACAAGAACCCCCACTTCATTACACCTTAAATATCCTAGGAAAGAGAAAAATGGATAAAGAAGTTGGGGTCATCATGTACAATGGAATATCACTCAGCCATGAAATCAACGTCATAAGGCTAGTAGCAGCACGATGAGTGGATTTAGGTACGACGATTCTAAGTGAAATAAGTCACACAGAACAAGACACTTATCATAAGATATCACTTATAGAGGGAATGTAAAAACCGCTACACTTGAACTGAATTACAAAACAGAACAGAGTCACACGTTTAGGAAACACACTACGGCTGCTGAACGGGAAAGGTGAGGTAAGGTGATGCATAAAACAAGGGTTTCAAATTAGCTCAGATACCGTTCCATAAACCCAATATGTAAGAGACAAGACCTATTCCTTTTTCAGTGAACTGGACTCAACACCCCCTATTCACCGCACAAGAATATATCTGACTAGTAAGAATCTTCAAACCTATGTATTGATATCTCTCTGTAAGTGAGTCAAGGGGGTGTAAAGCGGCATAAACACAGCCGTGAAAAGCAGCTAAACCCCATTATAAAAATAAATTACTTTTCAAAACCCGTGAAACAAAGACAGTGAAAGAGAGAGAAATTCTTACAAAATTCGTTCAGGGGCTGTGATGCAACCTGGATTGACCATATCTAGACCCACAGCTGATTGAGACATAAGGGTGGACACTCTTGGGGCTGAGAGGTTCGTTGAGGTTGGGTGAGCCAACGCAGACCCTTTCAAGTAATACTGCATGGTACCCATCCCATGGGTCCCAAATCTCCAGGTTCAAGGGCATCTTCCTACGTCGAAAACGTGCATGAGAAACCCAGAAGATGGCACACCGTGTGATCGGGAAAGGTTTCTAAAACGCACCTCATTTCTCATCTCCTTTGCTCGGGTTCGCCATTCCAGCCGATTTACTAGCCATCTCCCTCCTTGGAGAATCAGCACCTTTAACCTCCTGTTCCGTACAGGTTGCAATTTGTCCTGAGGATGAACGGGAAGAGGGGGAACCAATGAGAGACTAGCTCTAGGTGTTGGGACAGGCACAGGTCACTCTACTTTCCCATCAGGAAGAAGAATTAAGCACAAGCTCAGCCTGCCCCCCAGTACCAGAAGAGGGCCTGAAGCAATCCTGTGCTTTTGCGGCCAGCTCCCAAAAAAGCGAGGTGAAAAATGGAGCTCAGGGGCACTGCAATTCACAAACCTGCAGAGTTTTAAATGATACCTCTCGTCCACAAATATATTAAGGGAAGGCAACGAAGAGCCTTTGAAAGCAAGGCAGAATTGCAGGAAACAGATTTCAGGAGGCAGATTCGAATCGCCTTGAAAGCACATGAAAAGCGGCAAAACGTGGACAATGATGCCCTTGGCTAAAAAGGGCGTATGCGTTTTTTCCTGAATATATTCAGGAAAAAACGCATACGCCCTTTTTGGCCAACCAAGCAACCTGGAAAGGCAAATTAGCGCTCCAAAGAAGTCTCGCTTCCCAGCGGGCAAAAGGCCATGCGGAAAAAAGTGTCCAAACCAGAAATGTAGGACCGGCCATGGAGAAATGGGAGCCTTGCTATGGTGATGGGTGGGATGTAAATTGCAAACAGCCACTCTGGAGAAGTGTACCGTGTGTCCTGAATCATCTAAAAAACATAGCTTGGAGCGCATAGGGCACTTCCACTCATGGGCGTATAAATTGGGAAAACTAAAAATCAGCAAGACACAGGCATCCCAAAATTTAGGGCTGCTCTGTTGACAAGAACCCCCACTTCATTACACCTTAAATATCCTAGGAAAGAGAAAAATGGATAAAGAAGTTGTGGTCCTCATGTACAATGCAATATCACTCAGCCATGAAATCAACGTCATAAGGCTAGTAGCAGCACGATGAGTGGATTTAGGTACTACGATTCTAAGTGAAATAAGTCACACAGAAAAAGACACTTATCATAAGATATCACTTAGAGAGGGAATGTAAAAACCGCTACACTTGAACTGAATTACAAAACAGAACAGATTCACACGTCTAGAAAACACACTATGGCTGCTGAACGGGAAAGGTGAGGTGGGGTGATGCATAAAACAAGGGTTTCAAATTAGCTCCGATACCGTTCCATAAACCCAATATGTAAGAGACAAGACCTATTCCTTTTTCAGTGACCTGGACTCAACACCCCCTATTCACCGCACAAGAATATATCTGACTAGTAAGAATCTTCAAACCTATGTATTGATATCTCTCTGTAAGTGAGTCAAGGGGGTGTAAAGCGGCATAAACACAGCCGTGAAAAGCAGCTAAACCCCATTATAAAAATAAATTACTTTTCAAAACCTGTGAAACAAAGACAGTGAAAGAGAGAGAAATTCTTACAATATTGTTCAGGGTCTGTGATGCAACCTGGATTGACCATATCTAGACCCACAGCTAATTGAGACATAAGGGTGGACACTCTTGGGGCTGAGAGGTTTGGTGAGGTTGGGTGAGCCAACACAGACCCTTTAAAGTAATACTGCATGGTACCCATCCCATGGGTCCCAAATCTCCAGGTTCAAGGGCATCTTCCTACATCAAAAACGTGCATGAGAAACGCAGAAGATGGTACACCGTGTGATTGGGAAAGGTTTCTAAAACGCACCTCATTTCTCATCTCCTTGTGTTCGGGTTCGCCATTCCAACCGTTTTACTAGCCATCTCCCTCCTTGGAGATTCAGCACCTTTAACCTCCTCTTCCGTACAGGTTGCAATTTGTCCTGAGGATGAACGGGAAGAGGGGGAACCAATGAGGCACTAGCTCTAGGTGTTGGGACAGCCACAGGTCCCTCTATTTTCCCATCAGAAAGAGGAATTAACCACAAGCTCAGCCAGACCCCAGAACCAGAAGAGGCCGTGAAGCAATCCTGCCCTTTTGCGGCCAGCTCCCAAAAAAGCGAGTTGAAAAATGGAGCTCAGGGGCACTGCAATTCACAAACCTCCAGATTTATAAATGTTAACTCTCGTCCACAAATATATTGAGGGAAGGCAACGAAGAGGATTTGAAAGCAAGGCAGAATTGCAGGAAACAGATTTCAGGAGGTAGATTCGAATCGCCTTGAAAGCACATGAAAAGCGGCAAAACGTGGACAAGGAGGCCCTTGGCCAAAAAGGGCGTATGCGTTTTTTCCTGAATATATTCAGGAAAAAACGCATACGCCCTTTTTGGCCAACCAAGCAACCTGGAAAGGCAAATCAGCGCTCCAAAGAAGTCTCGCTTCCGAGCGGGCAAAAGGGCCTTGTGGAAAAAAGTGTCAAAACGAGAAATGCAGGACCGGCCATGGAGAAATGGGAGCCTTGCTATGCTGATGGGCGGGATGTAAATTGCCAATAGCTACTCTGGAGAAGTGTACAGTGTGTCCTGAAACATATAAAAAACACAGCTTGGAGAGCATAGGGCACTTCCACTCATGGGCGTATAAATTGGGAAAACTAAAAATCAGCAAGACACAGGCACCCCAAAGTTTAGGGCTGCTCTGTTGACAAGAACCGCCACTTCATTACACCTTAAATATCCTAGGAAAGAGAAAAATGGATAAAGAAGTTGTGGACCTCATGTACAATGGAATATCACTCAGCCATGAAATTAACGTCATAAGGCTAGTAGCAGCACGATGAGTGGATTTAGGTACGACGATTCTAAGTGAAATAAGTCACACAGAAAAAGACACTTATCATAAGATATCACTTATAGAGGGAATGTAAAAACTGCTACACTTGAACTGAATTGCAAAACAGAACAGAGTCAGACGTTTAGAAAACACACTATGGCTGCTGAACGGGAAAGGTGAGGTGGGGTGATGCATAAAACAAGGGTTTCAAATTAGCTCAGATACCGTTCCATAAACCCAATATGTAAGAGACAAGACCTATTCCTTTTTCAGTGAACTGGACTCAACACCCCCTATTCACCACACAAGAATATATCTGACTAGTAAGAATCTTCAAACCTATGTATTGATATCTCTCTGTAAGTGAGTCAAGGGGGTGTAAAGCGGCATAAACACAGCCGTGAAAAGCAGCTAAACCCCATTATAAAAATAACTTACTTTTCAAAACCAGTGAAACAAAGACAGTGAAAGAGAGAGAAATTCTTACAAAATTCGTTCAGGGGCTGTGATGCAACCTGGATTGACCATATCTAGACCCACAGCTGATTGAGACATAAGGGTGGATACTCTTGGGGCTGAGAGGTTCGGTGAGGTTGGGTGAGCCAACGCAGACCCTATCAAGTAATACTGCAGTGTACCCATGCCATGGGTCCCAAATCTGCAGGTTCAAGGGCATCTTCCTACATCGAAAACAGGCATGAGAAACCCAGAAGATGGTACACCGTGTGATCGGGATAGGTTTCTAAAACGCACCTCATTTCTCATCTCCTTGTGCTCGGGTTCTCCATTGCAGCCCCTTTACTAGCCATCTCCCTCCTTGGAGAATCAGTACCTTTAACCTCCTTTTCCATACAGGTTGCAAATTGTCCTGATCATGAACGGGAAGTGGGGGAACCAATGAGAGACTAGCTCTAGTGGTTGGGACACGCACAGGTCCCTCTATTTTCCCATCAGGAAGAAGAATTAACCACAGCCTCAGCCTGCCCCTGAGAACCAGAAGAGGGCCTGAAGCAATCCTGCGATTTTGCGGCCAGCTCCCAAAAAAGCGACTTGAAAAATGGAGCTCAGGGGCACTACAATTCACAAACCTGCAGAGTTATAAATGATAACTCTCGTCCACAAATATATTGAGGGAAGGCAACGAAGAGGATTTGAAAGCAAGGCAGAATTGCAGGAAACAGATGTCAGGAGGTAGATTCGAATCGCCTTGAAAGCACCTGAAAAGCGGCAAAACGTGGACAATGATGCCCTTGGCCAAAAAGGGCGTATGCGTTTTTTCCTGAATATATTCAGGGAAAAACGCATACGCCCTTTTTGGCCAACCAAGCCACCTGGAAAGGCAAATCAGTGCTACAAAGAAGTCTCGCTTCTCAGCGGGCAAAAGCACCATGCGGAAAAAAGTGTCAAAACCAGAAATGCAGAACCGGCCATGGAGAAATGGGAGCCTTGCTACGCTGATGGGTAGGATGTAAATTGCCAACAGCCACTCTGGAGAAGTGTACAGTGTGTCCTGAAACATCTAAAAAACACAGCTTGGAGAGCATAGGGCACTTCCACTCATGGGCGTATAAATTGGGAAAACTAAACATCAGCAACACACAGGCACCCCAAAGTTTAGGGCTGCTCTGTTGACAAGAACCCCCACTTCATTACACCTTAAATTTCCTAGGAAAGAGAAAAATGGAGAAAGAAGTTGGGGTCCTCATATACAATGGAATATCACTCAGCCATGAAATCAACGTCATAAGGCTACTAGCAGCACGATGAGTGGATTTAGGTACGACGATTCTAAGTGAAATAAGTCACACAGAAAAAGACACTTATCATAAGATATCACTTATAGAGGGAATGTAAAAACCGCTACACTTGAACTGAATTACAAAACAGAACAGAGTCACACGTTTAGAAAACACACTATGGCTGCTGAACGGGAAAGGTGAGGTGGGGTGATGCATAAAACAAGGGTTTCAAATTAGCTCCGATACCCTTCCATAAACCCAATATGTAATAGACAAGACCTACTCCTTGCTCAGTGAACTGGACTCAACACCCCCTATTCACCGCACAAGAATATATCTGACTAGTAAGAATCTTCAAACCTATGTATTGATATCTCTCTGTAAGTGAGTCAAGGGGGTGTAAAGCGGCATAAACACAGCCGTGAAAAGCAGCTAAACCCCATTATAAAAATAAATTACTTTTCAAAACCCGTGAAACAAAGACAGTGAAAGAGAGAGAAATTCTTACAAAATTCGTTCAGAGGCTGTGATGCAACCTGGATTGACCATATCTAGACCCACAGCTGATTGAGACATAAGGGTGGACACTCTTGGGGCTGAGAGGTTTGGTGAGGTTGGGTGAGCCAACGCAGACCCTTTCAAGTAATACTGCATGGTACCCATCCCATGGGTCCCAAATCTCCAGGTTCAAGGGCATCTTCCTACATCAAAAACATGCATGAGAAACCCAGAAGATGGTACACCGTGTGATCGGGAAAGGTTTCCAAAACGCACCTCATTTCTCATCTCCTTGTGCTCAGGTTCTCCATTCTAGCCACTTTACTAGCCATCTCCCTCCTTGGAGAATCAGCACCTTTAACATCCTGTTCCGTACAGGTTGCAATTTGTCCTGAGGATGTACGGGAAGAGGGGGAACCAATGAGACACTAGCTCTAGGTGTTGGGACAGGCAGAGGTCACTCTATTTTCCAATCAGGAAGAAGAATTAACCACAGGCTCAACCTGCCCCCCAGAACCAGAAGAGGGCCTGAACCAATCCTGCGCTTTTGCGGCCAGCTCCCAAATAAGCGACTTGAAAAATGGAGCTCAGGGGCACTACAATTCACAAACCTGCAGAGTTATAAATGATAACTCTCGTCCACAAATATATTGAGGGAAGGCAACGAAGAGGATTTGAAAGCAAGGCAGAATTGCAGGAAACAGATTTCAGGAGGTAGATTCGAATCGCCTTGAAAGCACATGAAAAGCGGCAAAACGTGGACAATGATGCCCTTGGCCAAAAAGGGCGTATGCGTTTTTTCCTGAATATATTCAGGAAAAAAAGCATACGCCCTTTTTGGCAAACCAAGCAACCTGGAAAGGCAAATCAGCGCTACAAAGAAGTCTAGCTTCCCATCAGGCAAAAGGGCCATGCGGAAAAAAGTGTCAAAACCAGAAATGCAGGACCGGCCATGGAGAAATGGGAGCCTTGCTACGCTGATGGGCGGTATATAAATTGCCAACAGCCACTCTGGAGAAGTGTACGGTGTGTCCTGAAACATCTAAAAAGCACAGCTTGGAGAGCATAGGGCACTTCCACTCATGGGCCTATAAATTGGGAAAAATAAAAATCAGCATTACACAGGCACCCGAAAATTTAGGGCTGCTCTGTTGACAAGAACCCCCACTTCATTACACCTTAAATATCCTAGGAAAGAGAAAAATGGATAAAGAAGTTGGGGTCCTAATGTACAATGGAATATCACTCAGCCATGAAATCAACGTCATAAGGCTAGTAGCAGAACGATGAGTGGATTTAGGTACGAGGACTCTAAGTGAAATAAGTCACACAGAAAAAGACACTTATCATAAGATATCACTTATAGAGGGAATGTAAAAACCGCTACACTTGAACTGAATTAGAAAACAGAACAGAGTCACACGTTTAGAAAACACACTATGGCTGCTGAACGGGAAAGGTGAGGTGGGGTGATGCATAAAACAAGGGTTTCAAATTAGCTCCGATACCCTTCCATAAACCCAATATGTAATAGACAAGACCTACTCCTTGCTCAGTGAACTGGACTCAACACCCCCTATTCACCGCACAAGAATATATCTGACGAGTAAGAATCTTCAAACCTATGTATTGATATCTCTCTGGAAGTGAGTCAAAGGGCTGTAACACGGCATAAACACAGCCGTGAAAAGCAGCTAAACCCCATTATAAAAATAAATTACTTTTCAAAACCCATGAAACAAAGACAGTGAAAGAGAGAGAAATTCTTACAAAATTCGTTCAGGGGCTGTGATGCAGTCTGGATTGACCATATCTGGACCCACAGCTGATTGAGACATAAGGGTGGACACTCTTGGGGCTGAGAGGTTTGGTGTGGTTGGGTGAGCCAACGCAGACCTTTTAAAGTAATACTGCATGGTATCCATCCCATGGGTCCCAAATCTCAAGTTTCAAGGGCATCTTCCTACGTCGAAAACATGCATGAGAAACCCAGAAGATGGCACACCGTGTGATCGGGAAAGGTTTCTAAAACGCACCTCATTTCTCATCTCCTTTGCTTGGGTTCGCCATTCCAGCCGATTTACTAGCCATCTCCCTCCTTGGAGAATCAGCACCTTTAACCTCCAGTTCCGTACAGGTTGCAATTTGTCCTGAGGATGAACGGGAAGAGGGGGAACCAATGAGAGACTAGCTCTAGGTGTTGGGACAGGCACAGGTCACTCTATTTTCCCATCAGGAAGAAGAATTAAGCACAAGCTCAGCCTGCCCCCCAGAACCAGAAGAGGGCCTGAAGCAATCCTGCGCCTTTGAGGCCAGCTCCCAAAAAAGCGAGTTGAAAAATGGAGCTCAGGGGCACTGCAATTCAAAAACCTGCAGAGTTTTAAATGGTACCTCTCGTCCACAAATATATTAAGGGAAGGCAACGAAGAGGCTTTGAAAGCAAGGCAGAATTGCAGGAAACAGATTTCAGGAGGTAGATTCGAATCGCCTTGAAAGCACATGAAAAGCGGCAAAACGTGGACAATGATGCCCTTGGCCAAAAAGGGCGTATGCGTTTTTTCCTGAATATATTCAGGAGAAAACGCATACGCCCTTTTTGGCCAACCAAGCAACCTGGAAAGGCAAATCAGTGCTCCAAAGAAGTCTCGCTTCCCAGCGGGCAAAAGGGCCATGCGGAAAAAAGTGTCCAAACCAGAAATGCAGGACCGGCCATGGAGAAATGGGAGCCTTGCTACGCTGATGGGTGGGATGTAAATGGCCAACAGCCACTCTGGAGAAGTGTACGGTGTGTTCTGAAACATCTAAAAAACACAGCTTGAAGAGCATAGGGCACTTCCACTCATGGGCGTATAAATTGGGAAAACTAAAAATCAGCAAGACAGAGGCACCCCAAAGTTTAGGGCTGCTCTGTTGACAAGAACCCCCACTTCATTACACCTTAAATATCCTAGGAAAGAGAAAAATGGATAAAGAAGTTGGGGTCCTCATGTACAATGGAATATCACTCAGCCATGAAATCAACGTCATAAGGCTAGTAGCAGCACGATGAGTGGATTTAGGTACGACGATTCTAAGTGAAATAAGTCACACAGAAAAAGACACTTATCCTAAGATATCACTTCTAGAGGGAATGTAAAAACCGCTACACTTGAACTGAATTGCAAAACAGAACAGAGTCACACGTTTAGGAAACACACTATGGCTGCTGAATGGGAAAGGTGAGGTGGGGTGATGCATAAAACAAGGGTTTCAAATTAGCTCAGATACCGTTCCATAAACCCAATATGTAATAGACAAGACCTATTCCTTGCTCAGTGAACTGGACTCAACACCCCCTATTCACCGCACAAGAATATATCTGACTAGTAAGAATCTTCAAACCTATGTATTGATATCTCTCTGTAAGTGAGTCAAGGGGGTGTAAAGCGGCATAAACACAGCCGTGAAAAGCATCTAAACCCCATTATAAAAATAAATTACTTTTCAAAACCCGTGAAACAAAGACAGTGAAAGAGAGAGAAATTCTTACAAAATTCGTTCAGGGGCTGTGATGCAACCTGGATTGACCATATCTAGACCCACAGCTGATTGAGACATAAGGGTGGACACTCTTGGGGCTGAGAGGTTCGGTGAGGTTGGGTGAGCCAACGCAGACCCTTTCAAGTAATACTGCATGGTACCCATCCCATGGGTCCCAAATCTCCAGGTTCAAGGGATTCTTCCTACATCGAAAACAGGCATGAGAAACCCAGAAGATGGTAAACCGTGTGATCGGGAAAGGTTTCTAAAACGCACCTCATTTCTCATCTCCTTTGCTTGGGTTCGCCATTCCAGCCGATTTACTAGCCATCTCCCTCCTTGGAGAATCAGCACCTTTAACCTCCTGTTCCGTACAGGTTGCAATTTGTCCTTAGGATGAACGGGAAGAGGGGGAACCAATGAGAGACTAGCTCTAGGTGTTGGGACAGGCACAGGTCACTCTATTTTCCCATCAGGAAGAAGAATTAAGCACAAGCTCAGCCTGCCCCCCAGAACCAGAAGAGGGCCTGAAGGAATCCTGCGCCTTTGAGGCCAGCTCCCAAAAAAGCGAGTTGAAAAATGGAGCTCAGGGGCACTGCAATTCAAAAACCTGCAGAGTTTTAAATGATACCTCTCGTCCACAAATATATTAAGGGAAGGCAACGAAGAGGCTTTGAAAGCAAGGCAGAATTGCAGGAAACAGATTTCAGGAGGTAGATTCGAATCGCCTTGAAAGCACATGAAAAGCGGCAAAACGTGGACAATGATGCCCTTGGCCAAAAAGGGCGTATGCGTTTTTTCCTGAATATATTCAGGAAAAAACGCATACGCCCTTTTTGGCCAACCAAGCAACCTGGAAAGGCAAATCAGCGCTCCAAAGAAGTCTCGCTTCCCAGCGGGCTAAAGGGCCATGCGGAAAAAAGTGTCCAAACCAGAAATGCAGGACCGGCCATGGAGAAATGGGAGCCTTGCTACGCTGATGGGTGGGATGTAAATGGCCAACAGCCACTCTGGAGAAGTGTACGGTGTGTTCTGAAACATCTAAAAAACACAGCTTGAAGAGCATAGGGCACTTCCACTCATGGGCGTATAAATTGGGAAAACTAAAAATCAGCAAGACACAGGCACCCCAAAGTTTAGGGCTGCTCTGTTGACAAGAACCCCCACTTCATTACACCTTAAATATCCTAGGAAAGAGAAAAATGGATAAAGAAGTTGGGGTCCTCATGTACAATGGAATATCACTCAGCCATGAAATCAACGTCATAAGGCTAGTAGCAGCACGATGAGTGGATTTAGGTACGACGATTCTAAGTGAAATAAGTCACACAGAAAAAGACACTTATCCTAAGATATCACTTCTAGAGGGAATGTAAAAACCGCTACACTTGAACTGAATTGCAAAACAGAACAGAGTCACACGTTTAGGAAACACACTATGGCTGCTGAATGGGAAAGGTGAGGTGGGGTGATGCATAAAACAAGGGTTTCAAATTAGCTCAGATACCGTTCCATAAACCCAATATGTAATAGACAAGACCTATTCCTTGCTCAGTGAACTGGACTCAACACCCCCTATTCACCGCACAAGAATATATCTGACTAGTAAGAATCTTCAAACCTATGTATTGATATCTCTCTGTAAGTGAGTCAAGGGGGTGTAAAGCGGCATAAACACAGCCGTGAAAAGCATCTAAACCCCATTATAAAAATAAATTACTTTTCAAAACCCGTGAAACAAAGACAGTGAAAGAGAGAGAAATTCTTACAAAATTCGTTCAGGGGCTGTGATGCAACCTGGATTGACCATATCTAGACCCACAGCTGATTGAGACATAAGGGTGGACACTCTTGGGGCTGAGAGGTTCGGTGAGGTTGGGTGAGCCAACGCAGACCCTTTCAAGTAATACTGCATGGTACCCATCCCATGGGTCCCAAATCTCCAGGTTCAAGGGATTCTTCCTACATCGAAAACAGGCATGAGAAACCCAGAAGATGGTAAACCGTGTGATCGGGAAAGGTTTCTAAAACGCACCTCATTTCTCATCTCCTTTGCTTGGGTTCGCCATTCCAGCCGATTTACTAGCCATCTCCCTCCTTGGAGAATCAGCACCTTTAACCTCCTGTTCCGTACAGGTTGCAATTTGTCCTTAGGATGAACGGGAAGAGGGGGAACCAATGAGAGACTAGCTCTAGGTGTTGGGACAGGCACAGGTCACTCTATTTTCCCATCAGGAAGAAGAATTAAGCACAAGCTCAGCCTGCCCCCCAGAACCAGAAGAGGGCCTGAAGGAATCCTGCGCCTTTGAGGCCAGCTCCCAAAAAAGCGAGTTGAAAAATGGAGCTCAGGGGCACTGCAATTCAAAAACCTGCAGAGTTTTAAATGATACCTCTCGTCCACAAATATATTAAGGGAAGGCAACGAAGAGGCTTTGAAAGCAAGGCAGAATTGCAGGAAACAGATTTCAGGAGGTAGATTCGAATCGCCTTGAAAGCACATGAAAAGCGGCAAAACGTGGACAATGATGCCCTTGGCCAAAAAGGGCGTATGCGTTTTTTCCTGAATATATTCAGGAAAAAACGCATACGCCCTTTTTGGCCAACCAAGCAACCTGGAAAGGCAAATCAGCGCTCCAAAGAAGTCTCGCTTCCCAGCGGGCTAAAGGGCCATGCGGAAAAAAGTGTCCAAACCAGAAATGCAGGACCGGCCATGGAGAAATGGGAGCCTTGCTACGCTGATGGGTGGGATGTAAATGGCCAACAGCCACTCTGGAGAAGTGTACGGTGTGTTCTGAAACATCTAAAAAACACAGCTTGAAGAGCATAGGGCACTTCCACTCATGGGCGTATAAATTGGGAAAACTAAAAATCAGCAAGACACAGGCACCCCAAAGTTTAGGGCTGCTCTGTTGACAAGAACCCCCACTTCATTACACCTTAAATATCCTAGGAAAGAGAAAAATGGATAAAGAAGTTGGGGTCCTCATGTACAATGGAATATCACTCAGCCATGAAATCAACGTCATAAGGCTAGTAGCAGCACGATGAGTGGATTTAGGTACGACGATTCTAAGTGAAATAAGTCACACAGAAAAAGACACTTATCCTAAGATATCACTTCTAGAGGGAATGTAAAAACCGCTACACTTGAACTGAATTGCAAAACAGAACAGAGTCACACGTTTAGGAAACACACTATGGCTGCTGAATGGGAAAGGTGAGGTGGGGTGATGCATAAAACAAGGGTTTCAAATTAGCTCAGATACCGTTCCATAAACCCAATATGTAATAGACAAGACCTATTCCTTGCTCAGTGAACTGGACTCAACACCCCCTATTCACCGCACAAGAATATATCTGACTAGTAAGAATCTTCAAACCTATGTATTGATATCTCTCTGTAAGTGAGTCAAGGGGGTGTAAAGCGGCATAAACACAGCCGTGAAAAGCATCTAAACCCCATTATAAAAATAAATTACTTTTCAAAACCCGTGAAACAAAGACAGTGAAAGAGAGAGAAATTCTTACAAAATTCGTTCAGGGGCTGTGATGCAACCTGGATTGACCATATCTAGACCCACAGCTGATTGAGACATAAGGGTGGACACTCTTGGGGCTGAGAGGTTCGGTGAGGTTGGGTGAGCCAACGCAGACCCTTTCAAGTAATACTGCATGGTACCCATCCCATGGGTCCCAAATCTCCTGGTTCAAGGGATTCTTCCTACATCGAAAACAGGCATGAGAAACTCAGAAGATGGTAAACCGTGTGATCGGGAAAGGTTTCAAAACGCACCTCATTTCTCATCTCCTTTGCTTGGGTTCGCCATTTCAGCCGATTTACTAGCCATCTCCCTCCTTGGAGAATCAGCACCTTTAACCTCCTGTTCCGTACAGGTTGCAATCTGTCCTGAGGATGAACGGGAAGAGGGGGAACCAATGAGAGACTAGCTCTAGGTGTTGGGACAGGCACATGTCACTCTATTTTCCCATCAGGAAGAAGAATTAAGCACAAGCTCAGCCTGCCCCCCAGAACCAGAAGAGGGCCTGAAGCAATCCTGCGCTTTTGCGGCCAGCTCCCAAAAAAGCGAGTTGAAAAATGGAGCTCAGGGGCCCTGCAATTCACAAACCTGCAGAGTTTTAAATGATACCTCTCGTTCAAAAATATATTAAGGGAAGGCAACGAAGAGACTTTGAAAGCAAGGCAGAATTGCAGGAAACAGATTTCAGGAAGTAGATTCGAATCGTCTTGAAAGCACATGAAAAGCGGCAAAACGTGGACAATGATGCCCTTGGCTAAAAAGGGCGTATGCGTGTTTTCCTGAATATATTCAGGAAAACACGCATACGCCCTTTTTGGCCAACCAAGCAACCTGGAAAGGCAAATCAGCGCTCCAAAGAAGTCTCGCTTCCCAGCGGGCTAAAGGGCCATGCGGAAAAAAGTGTCCAAACCAGAAATGCAGGACCGGCCATGGAGAAATGGGAGCCTTGCTACGCTGATGGGTGGGATGTAAATGGCCAACAGCCACTCTGGAGAAGTGTACGGTGTGTTCTGAAACATCTAAAAAACACAGCTTGAAGAGCATAGGGCACTTCCACTCATGGGCGTATAAATTGGGAAAACTAAAAATCAGCAAGACACAGGCACCCCAAAGTTTAGGGCTGCTCTGTTGACAAGAACCCCCACTTCATTACACCTTAAATATCCTAGGAAAGAGAAAAATGGATAAAGAAGTTGTGGTCCTCATGTACAATGGAATATCACTCAGCCATGAAATCAACGTCATAAGGCTAGTAGCAGCACGATGAGTGGATTTAGGTACGACGATTCTAAGTGAAATAAGTCACACAGAAAAAGACACTTATCCTAAGATATCACTTCTAGAGGGAATGTAAAAACCGCTACACTTGAACTGAATTGCAAAACAGAACAGAGTCACACGTTTAGGAAACACACTATGGCTGCTGAATGGGAAAGGTGAGGTGGGGTGATGCATAAAACAAGGGTTTCAAATTAGCTCAGATACCGTTCCATAAACCCAATATGTAATAGACAAGACCTATTCCTTGCTCAGTGAACTGGACTCAACACCCCCTATTCACCGCACAAGAATATATCTGACTAGTAAGAATCTTCAAACCTATATATTGATATATCTCTGTAAGTGAGTCAAGGGGGTGTAAAGCGGCATAAACACAGCCGTGAAAAGCATCTAAACCCCATTATAAAAATAAATTACTTTTCAAAACCCGTGAAACAAAGACAGTGAAAGAGAGAGAAATTCTTACAAAATTCGTTCAGGGGCTGTGATGCAACCTGGATTGACCATATCTAGACCCACAGCTGATTGAGACATAAGGGTGGACACTCTTGGGGCTGAGAGGTTCGGTGAGGTTGGGTGAGCCAACGCAGACCCTTTCAAGTAATACTGCATGGTACCCATCCCATGGGTCCCAAATCTCCAGGTTCAAGGGATTCTTCCTACATCGAAAACAGGCATGAGAAACTCAGAAGATGGTAAACCGTGTGATCGGGAAAGGTTTCTAAAACGCACCTCATTTCTCATCTCCTTTGCTTGGGTTCGCCATTTCAGCCGATTTACTAGCCATCTCCCTCCTTGGAGAATCAGCACCTTTAACCTCCTGTTCCGTACAGGTTGCAATCTGTCCTGAGGATGAACGGGAAGAGGGGGAACCAATGAGAGACTAGCTCTAGGTGTTGGGACAGGCACATGTCACTCTATTTTCCCATCAGGAAGAAGAATTAAGCACAAGCTCAGCCTGCCCCCCAGAACCAGAAGAGGGCCTGAAGCAATCCTGCGCCTTTGAGGCCAGCTCCCAAAAAAGCGAGTTGAAAAATGGAGCTCAGGGGCACTGCAATTCAAAAACCTGCAGAGTTTTAAATGATACCTCTCGTCCACAAATATATTAAGGGAAGGCAACGAAGAGGCTTTGAAAGCAAGGCAGAATTGCAGGAAACAGATTTCAGGAGGTAGATTCGAATCGCCTTGAAAGCACCTGAAAAGCGGCAAAACGTGGACAATGATGCCCTTGGCCAAAAAGGGCGTATGCGTTTTTTCCTGAATACATTCAGGAAAAAACGCATACGCCCTTTTTGGCCAACCAAGCAACCTGGTAAGGCCAATCAGCGCTCCAAAGAAGTCTGGCTTCCCAGCGGGCAAAAGGGCCATGCGGAAAAAAGTGTCCAAACCAGAAATGCAGGACCGGCCATGGAGAAATGGGAGCCTTGCTACGCTGATGGGCGGGATGTAAATTGCCAACAGCCACTCTGGAGAAGTGTACGGTGTGTTCTGAAACATCTAAAAAACACAGCTTGGAGAGCATAGGGCACTTCCACTCATGGGCGTATAAATTGGGAAAACTAAAAATCAGCAAGACACAGGCACCCCAAAGTTTAGGGCTGCTCTGTTGACAAGAACCCCCACTTCATTACACCTTAAATATCCTAGGAAAGAGAAAAATGGATAAAGAAGTTGTGGTCCTCATGTACAATGGAATATCACTCAGCCATGAAATCAACGTCATAAGGCTAGTAGCAGCACGATGAGTGGATTTAGGTACGATGATTCTAAGTGAAATAAGTCACACAGAAAAAGACACTTATCCTAAGATATCACTTCTAGAGGGAATGTAAAAACCGCTACACTTGAACTGAATTGCAAAACAGAACAGAGTCACACGTTTAGGAAACACACTATGGCTGCTGAACGGGAAAGGTGAGGTGGGGTGATGCATAAAACAAGGGTTTCAAATTAGCTCAGATACCGTTCCATAAACCCAATATGTAATAGACAAGACCTATTCCTTGCTCAGTGAACTGGACTCAACACCCCCTATTCACCGCACAAGAATATATCTGACTAGTAAGAATCTTCAAACCTATGTATTGATATCTCTCTGTAAGTGAGTCAAGGGGGTGTAAAGCGGCATAAACACAGCCGTGAAAAGCAGCTAAACCCCATTATAAAAATAAATTACTTTTAAAACCCAGTGAAACAAAGACAGTGAAAGAGAGAGAAATTCTTACAAAATTCGTTCAGGGGCTGTGATGCAACCTGGATTGACCATATCTAGACCCACAGCTGATTGAGACATAAGGGTGGACACTCTTGGGGCTGAGAGTTTCGGTGAGGTTGGGTGAGCTAGCACAGACCCTTTCAAGTAATACTGCATGGTACCCATCCCATGGGTCCCAAATCTCCAGGTTCAAGGGCCTCTTCCTACAACGAAAACATGCATGGGAAACCCAGAAGATGGTACACCATGTGATCGGGAAAGGTTTCTAAAACGCACCTCATTTCTCATCTCCTTTGCTCGGGTTCGCCCTTCCAGCCGATTTACTAGCCATCTCCCTCCTTGGAGAATCAGCACGTTTAACCTCCTGTTCCGTACAGGTTGCAATTTGTCCTGAGGATGAACGGGAAGAGGGGGAACCAATGAGAGACTAGCTCTAGGTGTTGGGACAGGCACAGGTCACTCTATTTTCCCATCAGGAAGAAGAATTAAGCACAAGCTCAGCCTGCCCCCCAGAACCAGAAGAGGGCCTGAAGCAATCCTGCGCTTTTGCGGCCAGCTCCCAAAAAAGCGAGTTGAAAAATGGAGCTCAGGGGCCTTGCAATTCACAAACCTGCAGAGTTTTAAATGATACCTCTCGTTCAAAAATATATTAAGGGAAGGCAACGAAGAGACTTTGAAAGCAAGGCAGAATTGCAGGAAACAGATTTCAGGAAGTAGATTCGAATCGTCTTGAAAGCACATGAAAAGCGGCAAAACGTGGACAATGATGCCCTTGGCCAAAAAGGGCGTATGCGTGTTTTCCTGAATATATTCAGGAAAACACGCATACGCCCTTTTTGGCCAACCAAGCAACCTGGAAAGGCAAATCAGCGCTCCAAAGAAGTCTCGCTTCCCAGCGGGCTAAAGGGCCATGCGGAAAAAAGTGTCCAAACCAGAAATGCAGGACCGGCCATGGAGAAATGGGAGCCTTGCTACGCTGATGGGTGGGATGTAAATGGCCAACAGCCACTCTGGAGAAGTGTACGGTGTGTTCTGAAACATCTAAAAAACACAGCTTGAAGAGCATAGGGCACTTCCACTCATGGGCGTATAAATTGGGAAAACTAAAAATCAGCAAGACACAGGCACCCCAAAGTTTAGGGCTGCTCTGTTGACAAGAACCCCCACTTCATTACACCTTAAATATCCTAGGAAAGAGAAAAATGGATAAAGAAGTTGTGGTCCTCATGTACAATGGAATATCACTCAGCCATGAAATCAACGTCATAAGGCTAGTAGCAGCACGATGAGTGGATTTAGGTACGACGATTCTAAGTGAAATAAGTCACACAGAAAAAGACACTTATCCTAAGATATCACTTCTAGAGGGAATGTAAAAACCGCTACACTTGAACTGAATTGCAAAACAGAACAGAGTCACACGTTTAGGAAACACACTATGGCTGCTGAATGGGAAAGGTGAGGTGGGGTGATGCATAAAACAAGGGTTTCAAATTAGCTCAGATACCGTTCCATAAACCCAATATGTAATAGACAAGACCTATTCCTTGCTCAGTGAACTGGACTCAACACCACCTATTCACCGCACAAGAATATATCTGACTAGTAAGAATCTTCAAACCTATGTATTGATATATCTCTGTAAGTGAGTCAAGGGGGTGTAAAGCGGCATAAACACAGCCGTGAAAAGCATCTAAACCCCATTATAAAAATAAATTACTTTTCAAAACCCGTGAAACAAAGACAGTGAAAGAGAGAGAAATTCTTACAAAATTCGTTCAGGGGCTGTGATGCAACCTGGATTGACCATATCTAGACCCACAGCTGATTGAGACATAAGGGTGGACACTCTTGGGGCTGAGAGGTTCGGTGAGGTTGGGTGAGCCAACGCAGACCCTTTCAAGTAATACTGCATGGTACCCATCCCATGGGTCCCAAATCTCCAGGTTCAAGGGATTCTTCCTACATCGAAAACAGGCATGAGAAACTCAGAAGATGGTAAACCGTGTGATCGGGAAAGGTTTCTAAAACGCACCTCATTTCTCATCTCCTTTGCTTGGGTTCGCCATTTCAGCCGATTTACTAGCCATCTCCCTCCTTGGAGAATCAGCACCTTTAACCTCCTGTTCCGTACAGGTTGCAATCTGTCCTGAGGATGAACGGGAAGAGGGGGAACCAATGAGAGACTAGCTCTAGGTGTTGGGACAGGCACATGTCACTCTATTTTCCCATCAGGAAGAAGAATTAAGCACAAGCTCAGCCTGCCCCCCAGAACCAGAAGAGGGCCTGAAGCAATCCTGCGCCTTTGAGGCCAGCTCCCAAAAAAGCGAGTTGAAAAATGGAGCTCAGGGGCACTGCAATTCAAAAACCTGCAGAGTTTTAAATGATACCTCTCGTCCACAAATATATTAAGGGAAGGCAACGAAGAGGCTTTGAAAGCAAGGCAGAATTGCAGGAAACAGATTTCAGGAGGTAGATTCGAATCGCCTTGAAAGCACCTGAAAAGCGGCAAAACGTGGACAATGATGCCCTTGGCCAAAAAGGGCGTATGCGTTTTTTCCTGAATACATTCAGGAAAAAACGCATACGCCCTTTTTGGCCAACCAAGCAACCTGGAAAGGCCAATCAGCGCTCCAAAGAAGTCTGGCTTCCCAGCGGGCAAAAGGGCCATGCGGAAAAAAGTGTCCAAACCAGAAATGCAGGACCGGCCATGGAGAAATGGGAGCCTTGCTACGCTGATGGGCGGGATGTAAATTGCCAACAGCCACTCTGGAGAAGTGTACGGTGTGTTCTGAAACATCTAAAAAACACAGCTTGGAGAGCATAGGGCACTTCCACTCATGGGCGTATAAATTGGGAAAACTAAAAATCAGCAAGACACAGGCACCCCAAAGTTTAGGGCTGCTCTGTTGACAAGAACCCCCACTTCATTACACCTTAAATATCCTAGGAAAGAGAAAAATGGATAAAGAAGTTGTGGTCCTCATGTACAATGGAATATCACTCAGCCATGAAATCAACGTCATAAGGCTAGTAGCAGCACGATGAGTGGATTTAGGTACGATGATTCTAAGTGAAATAAGTCACACAGAAAAAGACACTTATCCTAAGATATCACTTCTAGAGGGAATGTAAAAACCGCTACACTTGAACTGAATTGCAAAACAGAACAGAGTCACACGTTTAGGAAACACACTATGGCTGCTGAACGGGAAAGGTGAGGTGGGGTGATGCATAAAACAAGGGTTTCAAATTAGCTCAGATACCGTTCCATAAACCCAATATGTAATAGACAAGACCTATTCCTTGCTCAGTGAACTGGACTCAACACCCCCTATTCACCGCACAAGAATATATCTGACTAGTAAGAATCTTCAAACCTATGTATTGATATCTCTCTGAAAGTGAGTCAAGGGGGTGTAAAGCGGCATAAACACAGCCGTGAAAAGCAGCTAAACACCATTATAAAAATAAATTACTTTTAAAACCCAGTGAAACAAAGACAGTGAAAGAGAGAGAAATTGTTACAAAATTCGTTCAGGGGCTGTGATGCAACCTGGATTGACCATATCTAGACCCACAGCTGATTGAGACATAAGGGTGGACACTCTTGGGGCTGAGAGGTTCGGTGAGGTTGGGTGAGGCAACGCAGACTCTTTCAAGTAATACTGCATGATACCCATCTCACGGGTCCCAAATCTCCAGGTTCAAGGCCATCTTCCTACATCGAAAACAGGCATGAGAAACCCAGAAGATGGTACACCGTGTGATCGGGAAAGGTTTCTAAAACGCACCTCATTTCTCATCTCCTTTGCTTGGGTTCGCCATTCCAGCCGATTTACTAGCCATCTCCCTCCTTGGAGAATCAGCACGTTTAACCTCCTGTTCCGTACAGGTTGCAATTTGTCCTGAGGATGAACGGGAAGAGGGGGAACCAATGAGAGACTAGCTCTAGGTGTTGGGACAGGCACAGGTCACTATATTTTCCCATCAGGAAGAAGAATTAAGCACAAGCTCAGCCTGCCCCCCAGAACCAGAAGAGGGCCTGAAGCAATCCTGCGCTTTTGCGGCCAGCTCCCAAAAAAGCGAGTTGAAAAATGGATCTCAGGGGCACTGCAATTCACAAACCTGCAGAGTTTTAAATGATACCTCCCGTCCACAAATATATTAAGGGAAGGCAACGAAGAGGCTTTGAAAGCAAGGCAGAATTGCAGGAAACAGATTTCAGGAGGTAGATTCGAATCGCCTTGAAAGCACATTAAAAGCGGCAAAACGTGGACAATGATGCCCTTGGCCAAAAAGGGCGTATGCGTTTTTTCCTGAATATATTCAGGAAAAAACGCATGCACCCTTTTTGGCCAACCAAGCAACCTGGAAAGGCAAATCAGCGCTCCAAAGAAGTCTCGCTTCCCAGCGGGCAAAAGGGCCATGTGGAAAAAAGTGTCCAAACCAGAAATGCAGGACCGGCCATGGAGAAATGGGAGCCTTGCTAGGCTGATGGGCGGGATATAAATTGCCAACATCCACTCTGGAGAAGTGTACGGTGTGTCCTGAAACATCTAAAAAACACAGCTTGGAGAGCATAGGGCACTTCCACTCATGGGCGTATAAATTGGGAAAACTAAAAATCAGCAAGACACAGGCACCCCAAAGTTTAGGGCTGCTCTGTTGACAAGAACCCCCACTTCATTACACCATCAATATCCTAGGAAAGAGAAAAATGCATAAACAAGTTGTGGTCCTCATGTACAATGGAATATCACTCAGCCATGAAATCAACGTCATAAGGCTAGTAGCAGCACGATGAGTGGATTTAGGTATGACGATTCTAAGTGAAATAAATCACACAGAAAAAGACACTTATCATAAGATATCACTTATAGAGGGAATGTAAAAACCGCTACACTTGAACTGAATTACAAAAGAGAAGAGAGTCACACGTTCAGAAAACACACTATGGCTGCTGAACGGGAAAGGTGAGGTGGGGTGATGCATAAAACAAGGGTTTCAAATTAGCTCTGATACCGTTCCATAAACCCAATATGTAATAGACAAGACCAACTCCTTGCTCAGTGAACTGGACTCAACAACCCCTATTCACCGCACAAGAATATATCTGACTAGAAAGAATCTTCAAACCTATGTATTGATATCTCTCTGTAAGTGAGTCAAGGGGGTGTAAAGCGGCATAAACACAGCCATGAAAAGCAGCTAAACCCCATTATAAAAATAAATTACTTTTCAAAACCCGTGAAACAAAGACAATGAAAGAGAGAGAAATTCTTACAATATTGTTCAGGGTCTGTGATGCAACCTGGATTGACCATATCTAGACCCACAGCTAATTGAGACATAAGGGTGGACACTCTTGGGGCTGAGAGGTTTGGTGAGGTTGGGTGAGCCAACACAGACCCTTTAAAGTAATACTGCATGGTACCCATCCCATGGGTCCCAAATCTCCAGGTTCAAGGGCATCTTCCTACATCGAAAACGTGCATGAGAAACGCAGAAGATGGTACACCGTGTGATGGGGAAAGGTTTCTAAAACGCACCTCATTTCTCATCTCCTTGTGTTCGGGTTCGCCATTCCAACCGTTTTACTAGCCATCTCCCTCCTTGGAGATTCAGCACCTTTAACCTCCTGTTCCGTACAGGAAGCAATTTGTCCTGAGGATGAACGGGAAGAGGGGGAACCTATGAGAGACTAGCTCTAGGTGTTGGGACAGGCACAGGTCACTCTATTTTCCCATCAGGAAGAAGAATTAACCACAAGCTCAGCCAGACCCCAGAACCAAAAGAGGTCCTGAAGCAATCCTGCACTTTGCGGCTAGCTCCCAAAAAAGCGAGTTGAAAAATGGAGCTCAGGGGCACTGCAATTCACAAACCTGCAGAGTTATAAATGTTAACAATCGTCCACAAATATATTGAGGGAAGGCAACGAAGAGGATTTGAAAGCAAGGCAGAATTGCAGGAAACAGATTTCAGGAGGTAGATTCGAATCGCCTTGAAAGCACATGAAAAGCGGCAAAACGTGGACAATGATGTCCTTGGCCAAAAAGGGCGTATGCGTTTTTTCCTGAATACATTCAGGAAAAAACGCATACGCCCTTTTTGGCCAACCAAGCAACCTGGAAAGGCAAATCAGCGCTCCAAAGAAGTCTCGCTTCCCTGCGGGCAAAAGGGCCATGCGGAAAAAAGTGTCCAAACCAGAAATGCAGGACCGGCCATGGAGAAATGGGAGCCTTCCTACGCTGATGGGCGGGATGTAAATTGCCAACAGCCACTCTGGAGAAGTGTACGGTGTGTCCTGAAACATCTAAAAAACACAGCTTGGAGAGCATAGGGCACTTCCACTCATGGGCGTATAAATTGGGAAAACTAAAAATCAGCAAGACACAGGCACCCCAAAGTTTAGGGCTTCTCTGATGACAAGAACCCCCACTTCATTACACCTTAATTATCCTAGGAAAGAGAAAAATGGATAAAGAAGTTGTGGTCCTCATGTACAATGGAATATCACTCAGCCATGAAATCAACGTCATAAGGCTAGTAGCAGCACGATGAGTGGATTTAGGTACGATGACTCTAAGTGAAATAAGTCACACAGAAAAAGACACTTATCATAAGATATCACTTATAGAGGGAATGTAAAAACCGCTACACTTGAACTGAATTACAAAAGAGAAGAGAGTCACACGTTCAGAAAACACACTATGGCTGCTGAACGGGAAAGGTAAGGTGGGGTGGTGCATAAAACAAGGGTTTCGAATTAGTTCCGATACCCTTCCATAAACCCAATATGTAATAGACAAGAGCTACTCCTTGCTCAGTGAACTGGACTCAACATCCCTATTTACCACACAAGTATATATCTGACTAGTAAGAATCTTCAAACCTATGTATTGATAACTCTCTGTAAGTGAGTCAAGGGGGTGTAAAGCGGCATAAACACAGCCGTGAAAAGCAGCTAAACTCCATTATAAAAATAAATTACTTTTACTACCCAGTGAAACAAAGACAGTGAAAGAGAGAGAAATTCTTACAAAATTCGTTCAGGGGCTGTGATGCAACCTGGATTGACCATATCTAGACCCACAGCTGATTGAGACATAAGGGTGGACACTCTTGTGGCTGAGAGTTTCGGTGAGGTTGGGTGAGCTAGCACAGACCCTTTCAAGTAATACTGCATGGTACCCATCCCATGGGTCCCAAATCTCCAGGTTCAAGGGCGTCTTCCTACAACGAAAACATGCATGGGAAACCCAGAAGATGGTACACCGTGTGATCGGGAAAGGTTTCTAAAACGCACCTCATTTCTCATCTCCTTGGCTCGGGTTCGCCCTTCCAGCCGATTTACTAGCCATCTCCCTCCTTGGAGAATCAGCACCTTTAACCTCCTGTTCCGTACAGGTTGCAATTTGTCCTGAGGATGAACGGGAAGAGGGGGAACCAATTAGAGACTAGCTCTAGGTGTTGGGACAGGCACAGGTCACTCTATTTTCCCATCAGGAAGAAGAATTAAGCACAAGCTCAGCCTGCCCCCCAGAACCAGAAGAGGGCCTGATGCAATCCTGCGCTTTTGCGGCCAGCTCCCAAAAAAGCGAGTTGAAAAATGGAGCTCAGGGGCCCTGCAATTCACAAACCTGCAGAGTTTTAAATGATACCTCTCGTCCACAAATATATTAAGGGAAGGAAACGAAGAGTCTTTGAAAGCAAGGCAGAATTGCAGGAAACAGATTTCAGGAGGTAGATTCGAATCGCCTTGAAAGCACATGAGAAGCGGCAAAACGTGGACAATGATGCCCTTGGCCAAAACGGGCGTATGCGTTTTTTCCTGAATATATTCAGGAAAAAACGCATACGCCCGTTTTGGCCAACCAAGCAACCTGGAAAGGCAAATCAGCGCTCCAAAGAAGTTTCGCTTCCCAGTGGGCAAAAGGGCCATGCGGAAAAAAGTGTCCAAAGCAGAAATGCAGGACCGGCCATGGAGAAATGGGAGCCTTGCTACACTGATGCGTGGGATGTAAATTGCCAACAGCCACTCTGGAGAAGTGTACGGTGTGTTCTGAAACATTTAAAAAACACAGCTTGTAGAGCATAGGGCACTTCCACTCATGGGCGTATAAACTGGGAAAACTAAAAATCAGCAAGACACAGGCACCCCAAAGTTTAGGGCTGCTCTGTTGACAAGGACCCCCACTTCATTACACCTTAAATATCCTAGGAAAGTGAAAAATGGATAAAGAAGTTGTGGTCCTCATGTACAATGGAATATCACTCAGCCATGAAATCAACGTCATAAGGCTAGTAGCAGCACGATGAGTGGATTTAGGTACGACGATTCTAAGTGAAATAAGTCACACAGAAAAAGACACTTATCCTAAGATATCACTTATAGAGGGAATGTAAAAACCGCTACACTTGAACTGAATTGCAAAACAGAACAGAGTCACACGTTTAGGAAACACACTATGGCTGCTGAACGGGAAAGGTGAGTTGGGGTGATGCATAAAACAAGGGTTTCAAATTAGCTCAGATACCGTTCCATAAACCCAATATGTAATAGACAAGACCTATTCCTTGCTCAGTGGACTGGACTCAACACCCCCTATTCACCGCACAAGAATATATCTGACTAGTAAGAATCTTCAAACCTATGTATTGATATCTCTCTGTAAGTGAGTCAAGGGGGTGTAAAGCGGCATAAACACAGCCGTGAAAAGCAGCTAAACCCCATTATAAAAATAAATTACTTTTAAAACCCAGTGAAACAAAGACAGTGAAAGACAGAGAAATTCTTACAAAATTCGTTCAGGGGCTGTGATGCAACCTGGATTGACCATATCTAGACCCACAGCTGATTGAGACATAAGGGTGGACACTCTTGGGGCTGCGAGGTTCGGTGAGGTTGGGTGAGCCAACGCAGACCCTTTCAAGTAATACTGCATGGTACCCATCCCATGGGTCCCAAATCTCCAGGTTCAAGGGCATCTTCCTACGTCGAAAACATGCATGAGAAACCCAGAAGATGGTAGACCGTGTAATCGGGAAAGGTTTCTAAAACGCACCTCATTTCTCATCTCCTTTGCTCGGGTTCGCCATTCCAGCCGATTTACTAGCCATCTCCCTCCTTGGAGAATCAGCACCTTTAACCTCCTGTTCCGTACAGGTTGCAATTTGTCCTGAGGATGAACGGGAAGAGGGGGAACCAATGAGAGACTAGCTCTAGTGGTTGGGACACGCACAGGTCCCTCTATTTTCCCATCAGGAAGAAGAATTAACCACAGCCTCAGCCTGCCCCCCAGAACCAGAAGAGGGCCACAAGCAATCCTGCGCTTTTGCGGCCAGCTCCCAAAAAAGCGACTTGAAAAATGGAGCTCAGGGGCAGTACAATTCACAAACCTGCAGAGTTATAAATGATAACTCTCGTCCACAAATATATTGAGGGAAGGCAACGAAGAGGATTTGAAAGCAAGGCAGAATTGCAGGAAACAGATTTCAGGAGGTAGATTCGAATCGCCTTGAAAGCACCTGAAAAGCGGCAAAACGTGGACAATGATGCCCTTGGCCAAAAAGGGCGTATGCGTTTTTTCCTGAATATATTCAGGGAAAAACGCATACGCCCTTTTTGGCCAACCAAGCCACCTGGAAAGGCAAATCAGTGCTACAAAGAAGTCTCGCTTCTCAGCGGGCAAAAGCACCATGCGGAAAAAAGTGTCAAAACCAGAAATGCAGAACCGGCCATGGAGAAATGGGAGCCTTGCTACGCTGATGGGTAGGATGTAAATTGCCAACAGCCACTCTGGAGAAGTGTACAGTGTGTCCTGAAACATCTAAAAAACACAGCTTGGAGAGCATAGGGCACTTCCACTCATGGGCGTATAAATTGGGAAAACTAAACATCAGCAAGACACAGGCACCCCAAAGTTTAGGGCGGCTCTGTTGACAAGAACCCCCACTTCATTACACCTTAAATTTCCTAGGAAAGAGAAAAATGGAGAAAGAAGTTGGGGTCCTCATGTACAATGGAATATCACTCAGCCATGAAATCAACGTCATAAGGCTACTAGCAGCACGATGAGTGGATTTAGGTACGACGATTCTAAGTGAAATAAGTCACACAGAAAAAGACACATATAATAAGATATCACTTATAGAGGGAATGTAAAAACCGCTACACTTGAACTGAATTACAAAACAGAACAGAGTCACACGTTTAGAAAACACACTATGGCTGCTGAACGGGAAAGGTGAGGTGGGGTGATGCATAAAACAAGGGTTTCAAATTAGCTCCGATACCCTTCCATAAACCCAATATGTAATAGACAAGACCTACTCCTTGCTCAGTGAACTGGACTCAACACCCCCTATTCACCGCACAAGAATATATCTGACTAGTAAGAATCTTCAAACCTATGTATTGATATCTCTCTGTAAGTGAGTCAAGGGGGTGTAAAGCGGCATAAACACAGCCGTGAAAAGCAGCTAAACCCCATTATAAAAATAAATTACTTTTCAAAACCCGTGAAACAAAGACAGTGAAAGAGAGAGAAATTCTTACAAAATTAGTTCAGGGGCTGTGATGCAACCTGGATTGACCATATCTAGACCCACAGCTGATTGAGACATAAGGGTGGACACTCTTGGTGCTGAGAGGTTTGGTGAGCCAACGCAGACCCTTTCAAGTAATACTGCATGGTACCCATCCCATGGGTCCCAAATCTCCAGGTTCAAGGGCATCTTCCTACATCAAAAACATGCATGAGAAACCCAGAAGATGGTACACCGTGTGATCGGGAAAGGTTTCTAAAACGCACCTCATTTCTCATCTCCTTGTGCTCAGGTTCGCCATTCCAGCCACTTTACTACCATCTCCCTCCTTGGAGAATCAGCACCTTTAACATCCTGTTCCGTACAGGTTGCAATTTGTCCTGAGGATGAACGGGAAGAGGGAGAACCAATGAGACACTAGCTCTAGGTGTTGGGACAGGCAGAGGTCACTCTATTTTCCAATCAGGAAGAAGAATTAACCACAGTCTCAACCTGCCCCCCAGAACCAGAAGAGGGCCTGAAGCAATCCTGCGCTTTTGCGGCCAGCTCCCAAATAAGCGACTTGAAAAATGGAGCTCAGGGGCACTACAATTCACAAACCTGCAGAGTTATAAATGATAACTCTCGTCCACAAATATATTGAGGGAAGGCAACGAAGAGGATTTGAAAGCAAGGCAGAATTGCAGGAAACAGATTTCAGGAGGTAGATTCGAATCGCCTTGAAAGCACATGAAAAGCGGCAAAACGTGGACAATGATGCCCTTGGCCAAAAAGGGCGTATGCGTTTTTTCCTGAATATATTCAGGAAAAAACGCATACGCCCTTTTTGGCCAACCAAGCAACCTGGAAAGGCAAATCAGCGCTCCAAAGAAGTCTGGCTTCCCAGCGGGCAAAAGGGCCATGAGGAAAAAAGTGTCCAAAGCACAAATGCAGGACCGGCCATGGAGAAATGGGAGCCTTGCTACGCTGATGGTTAGGATGTAAATTGCCAACAGCCACTCTGGAGAAGTGTACGGTGTGTCCTGAAACATCTAAAAAACACAGCTTGGAGAGCATAGGGCACTTCCACTCATGGGCGTATAAATTGGGAAAACTAAAAATCAGCAAGACACAGGCACCCCAAAGTTTAGGGCTGCTCTGTTGACAAGAATCCCCACTACATTACACCTTATATATCCTAGGAAAGAGAAAAATGCATAAAGAAGTTGTGGTCCTCATGTACAATGGAATATCACTCAGCCATGAAATCAACGTCATAAGGCTAGTAGCAGCACGATGAGTGGATTTAGGTATAGACGATTCTAAGTGAAATAAATCACACAGAAAAAGACACTTATCATAAGGTATCACTTATAGAGGGAATGTAAAAACCGCTACACTTGAACTGAATTACAAAAGAGAAGAGAGTCACACGTTCAGAAAACACACTATGGCTGCTGAACGGGAAAGGTGAGGTGGGGTGATGCATCAAACAAGGGTTTCAAATTAGCTCCGATACCGTTCCAAAGACCCAATATGTAATAGACAAGACCTACTCCTTGCTCAGTGAACTGGACTCAACAACCCCTATTCACCGCACAAGAATTTATCTGACTAGTAAGAATCTTCAAACCTATATATTGATATCTCTCTGTAAGTGAGTCAAGGGGGTGTAAAGCGGCATAAACACAGCCGTGAAAAGCAGCTAAACCCCATTATAAGAATAAATTACTTTTCAAAACCCGTGAAACAAAGAAAATGAAAGAGAGAGAAATTCTTACAATATTGTTCAGGGTCTGTGATGCAACCTGGATTGACCATATCTAGACCCACAGCTAATTGAGACATAAGGGTGGACACTCTTGGGGCTGAGAGGTTTGGTGAGGTTGGGTGAGCCAACACAGACCCTTTAAAGTAATACTGCATGGTACCCATCCCATGGGTCCCAAATCTCCAGGTTCAAGGGCATCTTCCTACATCAAAAACGTGCATGAGAAACGCAGAAGATGGTACACCGTGTGATTGGGAAAGGTTTCTAAAACGCACCTCATTTCTCATCTCCTTGTGTTCGGGTTCGCCATTCCAACCGTTTTACTAGCCATCTCCCTCCTTGGAGATTCAGCACCTTTAACCTCCTCTTCCGTACAGGTTGCAATTTGTCCTGAGGATGAACGGGAAGAGGGGGAACCAATGAGGCACTAGCTCTAGGTGTTGGGACAGGCACAGGTCCCTCTATTTTCCCATCAGAAAGAGGAATTAACCACAAGCTCAGCCAGACCCCAGAACCAGAAGAGGCCGTGAAGCAATCCTGCCCTTTTGCGGCCAGCTCCCAAAAAAGCGAGTTGAAAAATGGAGCTCAGGGGCACTGCAATTCACAAACCTCCAGATTTATAAATGTTAACTCTCGTCCACAAATATATTGAGGGAAGGCAACGAAGAGGATTTGAAAGCAAGGCAGAATTGCAGGAAACAGATTTCAGGAGGTAGATTCGAATCGCCTTGAAAGCACATGAAAAGCGGCAAAACGTGGACAAGGAGGCCCTTGGCCAAAAAGGGCGTATGCGTTTTTTCCTGAATATATTCAGGAAAAAACGCATACGCCCTTTTTGGCCAACCAAGCAACCTGGAAAGGCAAATCAGCGCTCCAAAGAAGTCTCGCTTCCGAGCGGGCAAAAGGGCCTTGTAGAAAAAAGTGTCAAAACGAGAAATGCAGGACCGGCCATGGAGAAATGGGAGCCTTGCTATGCTGATGGGCGGGATGTAAATTGCCAATAGCTACTCTGGAGAAGTGTACAGTGTGTCCTGAAACATCTAAAAAACACAGCTTGGAGAGCATAGGTCACTTCCACTGATGGGTGTATAAATTGGGAAAAATAAAAATCAGCAAGACACAGGCACTCCAAAGTATAGAGCTGCTCTGTTGACAAGAACCCACACTTCATTACACCCTAAATATCCTAGGAAAGAGAAAAATGGATAAAGAAGTTGGGGTCATCATGTACAATGGAATATCACTCAGCCATGAAATCAACGTCATAAGGCTAGTAGCAGCACGATGAGTGGATTTAGGTACGACGATTCTAAGTGAAATAAGTCACACAGAAAAAGACACTTATCATAAGATATCACTTATAGAGGGAATGTAAAAACTGCTACACTTGAACTGAATTGCAAAACAGAACAGAGTCAGACGTTTAGAAAACACACTATGGCTGCTGAACGGGAAAGGTGAGGTGGGGTGATGCATAAAACAAGGGTTTCAAATTAGCTCAGATACCGTTCCATAAACCCAATATGTAAGAGACAAGACCTATTCCTTTTTCAGTGAACTGGACTCAACACCCCCTATTCACCGCACAAGAATATATCTGACTAGTAAGAATCTTCAAACCTATGTATTGATATCTCTCTGTAAGTGAGTCAAGGGGGTGTAAAGCGGCATAAACACAGCCGTGAAAAGCAGCTAAACCCCATTATAAAAATAAATTACTTTTAAAAACCAGTGAAACAAAGACAGTGAAAGAGAGAGAAATTCTTACAAAATTCGTTCAGGGGCTGTGATGCAACCTGGATTGACCATATCTAGACCCACAGCTGATTGAGACATAAGGGTGGACACTCTTGGGGCTGAGAGGTTCGGTGAGGTTGGGTGAGCCAACGCAGACTCTTTCAAATAATACTGCAGGGTACCCATCCCATGGGTCCCAAATCTCCAGGTTCAAGGGCATCTTCCTACGTCGAAAACGTGCATGAGAAACCCAGAAGATGGTACACCGTGTGATTGGGATAGGTTTTTAAAACGCACCTCATTTCTCATCTCCTTTGTTCGGGTTCGCCATTCCAGCCGATTTACTAGCCATCTCCCTCCTTGGAGAATCAGCACCTTTAACCTCCTGTTCCGTACAGGTTGCAATTTGTCCTGAGGATGAACGGGAAGAGGGGGAACCAATGAGAGACTAGCTCTAGGTGTTGGGACAGGCACAGGTCACTCTATTTTCCCATCAGGAAGAAGAATTAAGCACAAGCTCAGCCTGCCCCCCAGAACCAGAAGAGGGCCTGAAGCAATCCTGTGCTTTTGCGGCCAGCTCCCAAAAAAGCGAGGTGAAAAATGGAGCTCAGGGGCACTGCAATTCACAAACCTGCAGAGTTTTAAATGATACCTCTCGTCCACAAATATATTAAGGGAAGGCAACGAAGAGCCTTTGAAAGCAAGGCAGAATTGCAGGAAACAGATTTCAGGAGGTAGATTCGAATCGCCTTGAAAGCACATGAAAAGCGGCAAAACGTGGACAATGATGCCCTTGGCCAAAAAGGGCGTATGCGTTTTTTCCTGAATATATTCAGGAAAAAACGCATACGCCCTTTTTGGCCAACCAAGCAACCTGGAAAGGCAAATCAGTGCTACAAAGAATTTTCGCTTCTCAGGGGGAAAAAGGGCCATGCGGAAAAAAGTGTCCAAACCAGAAATGCAGGACCGGCCATGGAGAAATGGGAGCCTTGCTACGCTGATGGGTGGGATGTAAATTGCCAACAACCACTCTGGAGAAGTGTACGGTGTGTTCTGAAACATATAAAAAACACAGCTTGGAGAGCATAGGGCACTTCCACTCATGGGCGTATAAATTGGGAAAACTAAAAATCAGCAAGACACAGGCACCCCAAAGTTTAGGGCTGCTCTGTTGACAAGAACCGCCACTTCATTACACCTTAAATATCCTAGGAAAGAGAAAAATGGATAAAGAAGTTGTGGACCTCATGTACAATGGAATATCACTCAGCCATGAAATCAACGTCATAAGGCTAGTAGCAGCACGATGAGTGGATTTAGGTACGACGATTCTAAGTGAAATAAGTCACACAGAAAAAGACACTTATCATAAGATATCACTTATAGAGGGAATGTAAAAACTGCTACACTTGAACTGAATTGCAAAACAGAACAGAGTCAGACGTTTAGAAAACACACTATGGCTGCTGAACGGGAAAGGTGAGGTGGGGTGATGCATAAAACAAGGGTTTCAAATTAGCTCAGATACCGTTCCATAAACCCAATATGTAAGAGACAAGACCTATTCCTTTTTCAGTGAACTGGACTCAACACCCCCTATTCACCACACAAGAATATATCTGACTAGTAAGAATCTTCAAACCTATGTATTGATATCTCTCTGTAAGTGAGTCAAGGGGGTGTAAAGCGGCATAAACACAGCCGTGAAAAGCAGCTAAACCCCATTATAAAAATAACTTACTTTTCAAAACCAGTGAAACAAAGACAGTGAAAGAGAGAGAAATTCTTACAAAATTCGTTCAGGGGCTGTGATGCAACCTGGATTGACCATATCTAGACCCACAGCTGATTGAGACATAAGGGTGGATACTCTTGGGGCTGAGAGGTTCGGTGAGGTTGGGTGAGCCAACGCAGACCCTATCAAGTAATACTGCAGTGTACCCATCCCATGGGTCCCAAATCTGCAGGTTCAAGGGCATCTTCCTACATCGAAAACAGGCATGAGAAACCCAGAAGATGGTACACCGTGTGATCGGGATAGGTTTCTAAAACGCACCTCATTTCTCATCTCCTTGTGCTCGGGTTCTCCATTGCAGCCCCTTTACTAGCCATCTCCCTCCTTGGAGAATCAGTACCTTTAACCTCCTTTTCCATACAGGTTGCAAATTGTCCTGATCATGAACGGGAAGTGGGGGAACCAATGAGAGACTAGCTCTAGTGGTTGGGACACGCACAGGTCCCTCTATTTTCCCATCAGGAAGAAGAATTAACCACAGCCTCAGCCTGCCCCTGAGAACCAGAGGAGGGCCTGAAGCAATCCTGCGCTTTTGCGGCCAGCTCCCAAAAAAGCGACTTGAAAAATGGAGCTCAGGGGCACTACAATTCACAAACCTGCAGAGTTTTAAATGATAACTCTCGTCCACAAATATATTGAGGGAAGGCAACGAAGAGGATTTGAAAGCAAGGCAGAATTGCAGGAAACAGATGTCAGGAGGTAGATTCGAATCGCCTTGAAAGCACCTGAAAAGCGGCAAAACGTGGACAATGATGCCCTTGGCCAAAAAGGGCGTATGCGTTTTTTCCTGAATATATTCAGGGAAAAACGCATACGCCCTTTTTGGCCAACCAAGCCACCTGGAAAGGCAAATCAGTGCTACAAAGTAGTCTCGCTTCTCAGCGGGCAAAAGCACCATGCGGAAAAAAGTGTCAAAACCAGAAATGCAGAACCGGCCATGGAGAAATGGGAGCCTTGCTACGCTGATGGGTAGGATGTAAATTGCCAACAGCCACTCTGGAGAAGTGTACAGTGTGTCCTGAAACATCTAAAAAACACAGCTTGGAGAGCATAGGGCACTTCCACTCATGGGCGTATAAATTGGGAAAACTAAACATCAGCAAGACACAGGCACCCCAAAGTTTAGGGCTGCTCTGTTGACAAGAACCCCCACTTCATTACACCTTAAATTTCCTAGGAAAGAGAAAAATGGAGAAAGAAGTTGGGGTCCTCATGTACAATGGAATATCACTCAGCCATGAAATCAACGTCATAAGGCTACTAGCAGCACGATGAGTGGATTTAGGTACGACGATTCTAAGTGAAATAAGTCACACAGAAAAAGACACTTATCATAAGATATCACTTATAGAGGGAATGTAAAAACCGCTACACTTGAACTGAATTACAAAACAGAACAGAGTCACACGTTTAGAAAACACACTATGGCTGCTGAACGGGAAAGGTGAGGTGGGGTGATGCATAAAACAAGGGTTTCAAATTAGCTCCGATACCCTTCCATAAACCCAATATGTAATAGACAAGACCTACTCCTTGCTCAGTGAACTGGACTCAACACCCCCTATTCACCGCACAAGAATATATCTGACTAGTAAGAATCTTCAAACCTATGTATTGATATCTCTCTGTAAGTGAGGCAAGGGGGTGTAAAGCGGCATAAACACAGCCGTGAAAAGCAGCTAAACCCCATTATAAAAATAACTTACTTTTCAAAACCAGTGAAACAAAGACAGTGAAAGAGAGAGAAATTCTTACAAAATTCGTTCAGAGGCTGTGATGCAACCTGGATTGACCATATCTAGACCCACAGCTGATTGAGACATAAGGGTGGACACTCTTGGGGCTGAGAGGTTTGGTGAGGTTGGGTGAGCCAACGCAGACCCTTTCAAGTAATACTGCATGGTACCCATCCCATGGGTCCCAAATCTCCAGGTTCAAGGGCATCTTCCTACATCAAAAACATGCATGAGAAACCCAGAAGATGGTACACCGTGTGATCGGGAAAGGTTTCCAAAACGCACCTCATTTCTCATCTCCTTGTGCTCAGGTTCGCCATTCTAGCCACTTTACTAGCCATCTCCCTCCTTGGAGAATCAGCACCTTTAACATCCTGTTCCGTACAGGTTGCAATTTGTCCTGAGGATGTACGGGAAGAGGGGGAACCAATGAGACACTAGCTCTAGGTGTTGGGACAGGCAGAGGTCACTCTATTTTCCAATCAGGAAGAAGAATTAACCACAGGCTCAACCTGCCCCCCAGAACCAGAGGAGGGCCTGAACCAATCCTGCGCTTTTGCGGCCAGCTCCCAAATAAGCGACTTGAAAAATGGAGCTCAGGGGCACTACAATTCACAAACCTGCAGAGTTATAAATGATAACTCTCGTCCACAAATATATTGAGGGAAGGCAACGAAGAGGATTTGAAAGCAAGGCAGAATTGCAGGAAACAGATTTCAGGAAGTAGATTCGAATCGCCTTGAAAGCACATGAAAAGCGGCAAAACGTGGACAATGATGCCCTTGGCCAAAAAGGGCGTATGCGTTTTTTCCTGAATATATTCAGAAAAAAACGCATACGCCCTTTTTGGCAAACCAAGCAACCTGGAAAGGCAAATCAGCGCTCCAAAGAAGTCTGGCTTCCCAGCGGGCAAAAGGGCCATGAGGAAAAAAGTGTCCAAAGCAGAAATGCAGGACCGGCCATGGAGAAATGGGAGCCTTGCTACGCTGATGGTTAGGATGTAAATTGCCAACAGCCACTCTGGAGTAGTGTACGGTGTGTCCTGAAACATCTAAAAAACACAGCTTGGAGAGCATAGGGCACTTCCACTCATGGGCGTATAAATTGGGAAAACTAAAAATCAGCAAGACACAGGCACCCCAAAGTTTAGGGCTGCTCTGTTAACAAGAACCCCCACTTCATTACACCTTAAATATCCTAGGAAAGAGAAAAATGGATAAAGAAGTTGGGGTCATCATGTACAATGGAATATCACTCAGCCATGAAATCAACGTCATAAGGCTAGTAGCAGCACGATGAGTGGATTTAGGTACGACGATTCTAAGTGAAATAAGTCACACAGAAAAAGACACTTATCATAAGATATCACTTATAGAGGGAATGTAAAAACCACTACACTTGAACTGAATTGCAAAACAGAACAGAGTCACACGTTTAGAAAACACACTATGGCTGCTGAACGGGAAAGGTGAGGTGGGGTGATGCATAAAACAAGGGTTTCAAATTAGTTCCGAAACCCTTCCATAAACCCAATATGTAATAGACAAGACCTACTCCTTGCTCAGTGAACTGGACTCAACACCCCCTATTCACCGCACAAGAATATATCTGACTAGTAAGAATCTTCAAACCTATGTATTGATATCTCTCTGGAAATGAGTCAAGGGGCTGTAACACGGCATAAACACAGCCGTGAAAAGCAGCTAAACCCCATTATAAAAATAAATTACTTTTCAAAACCCATAAAACAAAGACAGTGAAAGAGAGAGAAATTCTTACAAAATTCGTTCAGGGGCTGTGATGCAACCTGGATTGACCATATCTGGACCCAAAGCTGATTGAGACTTATGGGTGGACACTCTTGGGGCTGAGAGGTTTGGTGAGGTTGGGTGAGCCAACGCAGACCCTTTAAAGTAATACTGCATGGTACCCATCCCATGGGTCCCAAATCTCCAGGTTCAAGGGCATCTTCCTACGTCGAAAACATGCATGAGAATCCCAGAAGATGGCACACCGTGTGATCGGGAAAGGTTTCTAAAAAGCACCTCATTTCTCATCTCCTTGTGCTCGGGTTCGCCATTGCAGCCCCTTTTCTAGCCTTCTCCCTCCTTGGAGAATCAGCACCTTTAACCTCCTGTTCTGTACAGGTTGCAATTTGTCCTGAGGATGAACGGGAAGAGGGGGAACCAATGAGAGACTAGCTCTAGTGGTTGGGACTGGCACAGGTCACTCTATTTTCCCATCAGGAAGAAGAATTAACCACAGCCTCAGCCTGCCCCCCAGAACGAGAAGAGGGCCACAAGCAATCCTGCGCTTTTGCGGCCAGCTCCCAAAAAGCGACTTGAAAAATGGAGCTCAGGGGCACTGCAATTCCCAAACCTGCAGAGTTATAAATGATAACTCTCGTCCACAAATATATTGAGGGAAGGCAACGAAGAGGATTTGAAAGCAAGGCAGAATTGCAGGAAACAGATTACAGGAGGTAGATTCGAATCGCCTTGAAAGCACATGAAAAGCAGCAAAACTTGGACAATGATGCCCTTGGCCAAAAAGGGCGTATGCGTTTTTTCCTGAATATATTCAGGAAAAAACGCATACGCCCTTTTTGGCCAACCAAGCAACCTGGAAAGGCAAATCAGCGCTACAAAGAAGTCTAGCTTCCCATCAGGCAAAAGGGCCATGCGGAAAAAAGTGTCAATACCAGAAATGCAGGACCGGCCATGGAGAAATGGGAGCCTTGCTACGCTGATGGGCGGTATATAAATTGCCAACAGCCACTCTGGAGAAGTGTACGGTGTGTCCTGAAACATCTAAAAAGCACAGCTTGGAGAGCATAGGGCACTTCCACTCATGGGCCTATAAATTGGGAAAAATAAAAATCAGCATTACACAGGCACCCGAAAATTTAGGGCTGCTCTGTTGACAAGAACCCCCACTTCATTACACCTTAAATATCCTAGGAAAGAGAAAAATGGATAAAGAAGTTGGGGTCCTCATGTACAAAGGAATATCACTCAGCCATGAAATCAACGTCATAAGGCTAGTAGCAGAACGATGAGTGGATTTAGGTACGAGGACTCTAAGTGAAATAAGTCACACAGAAATAGACACTTATCATAAGATATCACTTATAGAGGGAATGTAAAAACCGCTACACTTGAACTGAATTACAAAACAGAACAGAGTCACACGTTTAGAAAACACACTATGGCTGCTGAACGGGAAAGGTGAGGTGGGGTGATGCATAAAACAAGGGTTTCAAATTAGCTCCGATACCCTTCCATAAACCCAATATGTAATAGACAAGACCTACTCCTTGCTCAGTGAACTGGACTCAACACCCCCTATTCACCGCACAAGAATATATCTGACGAGTAAGAATCTTCAAACCTATGTATTGATATCTCTCTGGAAGTGAGTCAAGGGGCTGTAACACGGCATAAACACAGCCGTGAAAAGCAGCTAAACCCCATTATAAAAATAAATTACTTTTCAAAACCCATGAAACAAAGACAGTGAAAGAGAGAGAAATTCTTACAAAATTCGTTCAGGGGCTGTGATGCAACCTGGATTGACCATATCTGGACCCACAGCTGATTGAGACATAAGGGTGGACACTCTTGGGGCTGAGAGGTTTGGTGTGGTTGGGTGAGCAAACGCAGACCCTTTAAAGTAATACTGCATGGTATCCATCCCATGGGTCCCAAATCTCCAGGTTCAAGGTCATCTTCCTACATCGAAAACATGCATGAGAAACCCAGAAGATGGCACACCGTGTGATCGGGAAAGGTTTCTAAAACGCACCTCATTTCTCATCTCCTTTGCTTGGGTTCGCCATTCCAGCCGATTTACTAGCCATCTCCCTCCTTGGAGAATCAGCACGTTTAACCTCCAGTTCCGTACAGGTTGCAATTTGTCCTGAGGATGAACGGGAAGAGGGGGAACCAAAGAGAGACTAGCTCTAGGTGTTGGGACAGGCACAGGTCACTCTATTTTCCCATCAGGAAGAAGAATTAAGCACAAGCTCAGCCTGCCCCCCAGAACCAGAAGAGGGCCTGAAGCAATCCTGCGCCTTTGAGGCCAGCTCCCAAAAAAGCGAGTTGAAAAATGGAGGTCAGGGGCACTGCAATTCAAAAACCTGCAGAGTTTTAAATGATACCTCTCGTCCACAAATATATTAAGGGAAGGCAACGAAGAGGCTTTGAAAGCAAGGCAGAATTGCAGGAAACAGATTTCAGGAGGTAGATTCGAATCGCCTTGAAAGCACATGAAAAGCGGCAAAACGTGGACAATGATGCCCTTGGCCAAAAAGGGCGTATGCGTTTTTTCCTGAATATATTCAGGAAAAAACGCATACGCCCTTTTTGGCCAACCAAGCAACCTGGAAAGGCAAATCAGCGCTCCAAAGAAGTCTCGCTTCGCAGCGGGCAAAAGGGCCATGCGGAAAAAAGTGTCCAAACCAGAAATGCAGGACCTGCCTTGGAGAAATGGGAGCCTTGCTACGCTGATGGGCGGGATGTAAATTGCAAACAGCCACTCTGGAGAAGTGTACGGTGTGTCCTGAAACATCTGAAAAACACAGCTTGGAGAGCATAGGGCACTTCCACTCATGGGCGTATAAATTGGGAAAACTAAAAATCAGCAAGACACAGGCACCCCAAAGTTTAGGGCTGCTCTGTTGACAAGAACCCCCACTTCATTACACTTTAAATATCCTAGGAAAGAGAAAAATGGATAAAGAAGTTGTGGTCCTCATGTACAATGGAATATCACTCAGCCATGAAATCAACGTCATAAGGCTAGTAGCAGCACGATGAGTGGATTTAGGTACGACGATTCTAAGTGAAATAAGTCACACAGAAAAAGACACTTATCCTAAGATATCACTTCTAGAGGGAATGTAAAAACCGCTACACTTGAACTGAATTGCAAAAGAGAACAGAGTCACACTTTTAGGAAACACACTATGGCTGCTGAACGGGAAAGGTGAGGTGGGGTGATGCATAAAACAAGGGTTTCAAATTAGCTCAGATACCGTTCCATAAACCCAATATGTAATAGACAAGACCTATTCCTTGCTCAGTGAACTGGACTCAACAACCCCTATTCACCGCACAAGAATATATCTGACTAGTAAGAATCTTCAAACCTATGTATTGATATCTCTCTGTAAGTGAGTCAAGGGGGTGTAAAGCGGCATAAACACAGCCGTGAAAAGCAACTAAACCCCATTATAAAAATAAATTACTTTTAAAACCCAGTGAAACAAAGACAGTGAAAGAGAGAGAAATTCTTACAAAATTCGTTCAGGGGCTGTGATGCAACCTGGATTGACCATATCTAGACCCACAGCTGATTGAGACATAAGGGTGGACACTCTTGGGGCTGAGAGGTTCGGTGAGGTTGGGTGAGCCAACGCAGACCCTTTCAAGTAATACTGCATGGTACTCATCCCATGGGTCCCAAATCTCCAGGTTCAAGGGCATCTTCCTACAACGAAAACATGTATGAGAAACCCAGAAGATGGTACACCATGTGATCGGGAAAGGTTTCTAAAACGCACCTCATTTCTCATCTCCTTTGCTCGGGTTCGCCCTTCCAGCCGATTTACTAGCCATCTCCCTCCTTGGAGAATCAGCACGTTTAACCTCCTGTTCCGTACAGGTTGCAATTTGTCCTGAGGATGAACGGGAAGAGGGGGAACCAATGAGAGACTAGCTCTAGGTGTTGGGACAGGCACAGGTCACTCTATTTTCCCATCAGGAAGAAGAATTAAGCACAAGCTCAGCCTGCCCCCCAGAACCAGAAGAGGGCCTGAAGCAATCCTGCGCTTTTGCGGCCAGCTCCCAAAAAAGCGAGTTGAAAAATGGAGCTCAGGGGCCCTGCAATTCACAAACCTGCAGAGTTTTAAATGATACCTCTCGTTCAAAAATATATTAAGGGAAGGCAACGAAGAGACTTTGAAAGCAAGGCAGAATTGCAGGAAACAGATTTCAGGAAGTAGATTCGAATCGTCTTGAAAGCACATGAAAAGCGGCAAAACGTGGACAATGATGCCCTTGGCCAAAAAGGGCGTATGCGTGTTTTCCTGAATATATTCAGGAAAACACGCATACGCCCTTTTTGGCCAACCAAGCAACCTGGAAAGGCAAATCAGCGCTCCAAAGAAGTCTCGCTTCCCAGCGGGCTAAAGGGCCATGCGGAAAAAAGTGTCCAAACCAGAAATGCAGGACCGGCCATGGAGAAATGGGAGCCTTGCTACGCTGATGGGTGGGATGTAAATGGCCAACAGCCACTCTGGAGAAGTGTACGGTGTGTTCTGAAACATCTAAAAAACACAGCTTGAAGAGCATAGGGCACTTCCACTCATGGGCGTATAAATTGGGAAAACTAAAAATCAGCAAGACACAGGCACCCCAAAGTTTAGGGCTGCTCTGTTGACAAGAACCCCCACTTCATTACACCTTAAATATCCTAGGAAAGAGAAAAATGGATAAAGAAGTTGTGGTCCTCATGTACAATGGAATATCACTCAGCCATGAAATCAACGTCATAAGGCTAGTAGCAGCACGATGAGTGGATTTAGGTACGACGATTCTAAGTGAAATAAGTCACACAGAAAAAGACACTTATCCTAAGATATCACTTCTAGAGGGAATGTAAAAACCGCTACACTTGAACTGAATTGCAAAACAGAACAGAGTCACACGTTTAGGAAACACACTATGGCTGCTGAATGGGAAAGGTGAGGTGGGGTGATGCATAAAACAAGGGTTTCAAATTAGCTCAGATACCGTTCCATAAACCCAATATGTAATAGACAAGACCTATTCCTTGCTCAGTGAACTGGACTCAACACCCCCTATTCACCGCACAAGAATATATCTGACTAGTAAGAATCTTCAAACCTATGTATTGATATATCTCTGTAAGTGAGTCAAGGGGGTGTAAAGCGGCATAAACACAGCCGTGAAAAGCATCTAAACCCCATTATAAAAATAAATAACTTTTCAAAACCCGCGAAACAAAGACAGTGAAAGAGAGAGAAATTCTTACAAAATTCGTTCAGGGGCTGTGATGCAACCTGGATTGACCATATCTAGAACCACAGCTGATTGAGACATAAGGGTGGACACTCTTGGGGCTGAGAGGTTCGGTGAGGTTGGGTGAGCCAACGCAGACCCTTTCAAGTAATACTGCATGGTACCCATCCCATGGGTCCCAAATCTCCAGGTTCAAGGGATTCTTCCTACATCGAAAACAGGCATGAGAAACTCAGAAGATGGTAAACCGTGTGATCGGGAAAGGTTTCTAAAACGCACCTCATTTCTCATCTCCTTTGCTTGGGTTCGCCATTTCAGCCGATTTACTAGCCATCTCCCTCCTTGGAGAATCAGCACCTTTAACCTCCTGTTCCGTACAGGTTGCAATTTGTCCTGAGGATGAACGGGAAGAGGGGGAACCAATGAGAGACTAGCTCTAGGTGTTGGGACAGGCACATGTCACTCTATTTTCCCATCAGGAAGAAGAATTAAGCACAAGCTCACCCTGCCCCCCAGAACCAGAAGAGGGCCTGAAGCAATCCTGCGCCTTTGAGGCCAGCTCCCAAAAAAGCGAGTTGAAAAATGGAGCTCAGGGGCACTGCAATTCAAAAACCTGCAGAGTTTTAAATGATACCTCTCGTCCACAAATATATTAAGGGAAGGCAACGAAGAGGCTTTGAAAGCAAGGCAGAATTGCAGGAAACAGATTTCAGGAGGTAGATTCGAATCGCCTTGAAAGCACCTGAAAAGCGGCAAAACGTGGACAATGATGCCCTTGGCCAAAAAGGGCGTATGCGTTTTTTCCTGAATACATTCAGGAAAAAACGCATACGCCCTTTTTGGCCAACCAAGCAACCTGGAAAGGCCAATCAGCGCTCCAAAGAAGTCTGGCTTCCCAGCGGGCAAAAGGGCCATGCGGAAAAAAGTGTCCAAACCAGAAATGCAGGACCGGCCATGGAGAAATGGGAGCCTTGCTACGCTGATGGGCGGGATGTAAATTGCCAACAGCCACTCTGGAGAAGTGTACGGTGTGTTCTGAAACATCTAAAAAACACAGCTTGGAGAGCATAGGGCACTTCCACTCATGGGCGTATAAATTGGGAAAACTAAAAATCAGCAAGACACAGGCACCCCAAAGTTTAGGGCTGCTCTGTTGACAAGAACCCCCACTTCATTACACCTTAAATATCCTAGGAAAGAGAAAAATGGATAAAGAAGTTGTGGTCCTCATGTACAATGGAATATCACTCAGCCATGAAATCAACGTCATAAGGCTAGTAGCAGCACGATGAGTGGATTTAGGTACGATGATTCTAAGTGAAATAAGTCACACAGAAAAAGACACTTATCCTAAGATATCACTTCTAGAGGGAATGTAAAAACCGCTACACTTGAACTGAATTGCAAAACAGAACAGAGTCACACGTTTAGGAAACACACTATGGCTGCTGAACGGGAAAGGTGAGGTGGGGTGATGCATAAAACAAGGGTTTCAAATTAGCTCAGATACCGTTCCATAAACCCAATATGTAATAGACAAGACCTATTCCTTGCTCAGTGAACTGGACTCAACACCCCCTATTCACCGCACAACAATATATCTGACTAGTAAGAATCTTCAAACCTATGTATTGATATCTCTCTGTAAGTGAGTCAAGGGGGTGTAAAGCGGCATAAACACAGCCGTGAAAAGCAGCTAAACCCCATTATAAAAATAAATTACTTTTAAAACCCAGTGAAACAAAGACAGTGAAAGAGAGAGAAATTCTTACAAAATTCGTTCAGGGGCTGTGATGCAACCTGGATTGACCATATCTAGACCCACAGCTGATTGAGACATAAGGGTGGACACTCTTGGGGCTGAGAGTTTCGGTGAGGTTGGGTGAGCTAGCACAGACCCTTTCAAGTAATACTGCATGGTACCCATCCCATGGGTCCCAAATCTCCAGGTTCAAGGGCCTCTTCCTACAACGAAAACATGCATGGGAAACCCAGAAGATGGTACACCGTGTGATCGGGAAAGGTTTCTAAAACGCACCTCATTTCTCATCTCCTTTGCTTGGGTTCGCCATTCCAGCCGATTTACTAGCCATCTCCCTCCTTGGAGAATCAGCACGTTTAACCTCCAGTTCCGTACAGGTTGCAATTTGTCCTGAGGATGAACGGGAAGAGGGGGAACCAAAGAGAGACTAGCTCTAGGTGTTGGGACAGGCACAGGTCACTCTATTTTCCCATCAGGAAGAAGAATTAAGCACAAGCTCAGCCTGCCCCCCAGAACCAGAAGAGGGCCTGAAGCAATCCTGCGCCTTTGAGGCCAGCTCCCAAAAAAGCGAGTTGAAAAATGGAGGTCAGGGGCACTGCAATTCAAAAACCTGCAGAGTTTTAAATGATACCTCTCGTCCACAAATATATTAAGGGAAGGCAACGAAGAGGCTTTGAAAGCAAGGCAGAATTGCAGGAAACAGATTTCAGGAGGTAGATTCGAATCGCCTTGAAAGCACATGAAAAGCGGCACAACGTGGACAATGATGCCCTTGGCCAAAAAGGGCGTATGCGTTTTTTCCTGAATATATTCAGGAAAAAACGCATACGCCCTTTTTGGCCAACCAAGCAACCTGGAAAGGCAAATCAGCGCTCCAAAGAAGTCTCGCTTCGCAGCGGGCAAAAGGGCCATGCGGAAAAAAGTGTCCAAACCAGAAATGCAGGACCTGCCTTGGAGAAATGGGAGCCTTGCTACGCTGATGGGCGGGATGTAAATTGCAAACAGCCACTCTGGAGAAGTGTACGGTGTGTCCTGAAACATCTGAAAAACACAGCTTGGAGAGCATAGGGCACTTCCACTCATGGGCGTATAAATTGGGAAAACTAAAAATCAGCAAGACACAGGCACCCCAAAGTTTAGGGCTGCTCTGTTGACAAGAACCCCCACTTCATTACACTTTAAATATCCTAGGAAAGAGAAAAATGGATAAAGAAGTTGTGGTCCTCATGTACAATGGAATATCACTCAGCCATGAAATCAACGTCATAAGGCTAGTAGCAGCACGATGAGTGGATTTAGGTACGACGATTCTAAGTGAAATAAGTCACACAGAAAAAGACACTTATCCTAAGATATCACTTCTAGAGGGAATGTAAAAACCGCTACACTTGAACTGAATTGCAAAAGAGAACAGAGTCACACTTTTAGGAAACACACTATGGCTGCTGAACGGGAAAGGTGAGGTGGGGTGATGCATAAAACAAGGGTTTCAAATTAGCTCAGATACCGTTCCATAAACCCAATATGTAATAGACAAGACCTATTCCTTGCTCAGTGAACTGGACTCAACAACCCCTATTCACCGCACAAGAATATATCTGACTAGTAAGAATCTTCAAACCTATGTATTGATATCTCTCTGTAAGTGAGTCAAGGGGGTGTAAAGCGGCATAAACACAGCCGTGAAAAGCAACTAAACCCCATTATAAAAATAAATTACTTTTAAAACCCAGTGAAACAAAGACAGTGAAAGAGAGAGAAATTCTTACAAAATTCGTTCAGGGGCTGTGATGCAACCTGGATTGACCATATCTAGACCCACAGCTGATTGAGACATAAGGGTGGACACTCTTGGGGCTGAGAGGTTCGGTGAGGTTGGGTGAGCCAACGCAGACCCTTTCAAGTAATACTGCATGGTACTCATCCCATGGGTCCCAAATCTCCAGGTTCAAGGGCATCTTCCTACAACGAAAACATGTATGAGAAACCCAGAAGATGGTACACCATGTGATCGGGAAAGGTTTCTAAAACGCACCTCATTTCTCATCTCCTTTGCTCGGGTTCGCCCTTCCAGCCGATTTACTAGCCATCTCCCTCCTTGGAGAATCAGCACGTTTAACCTCCTGTTCCGTACAGGTTGCAATTTGTCCTGAGGATGAACGGGAAGAGGGGGAACCAATGAGAGACTAGCTCTAGGTGTTGGGACAGGCACAGGTCACTCTATTTTCCCATCAGGAAGAAGAATTAAGCACAAGCTCAGCCTGCCCCCCAGAACCAGAAGAGGGCCTGAAGCAATCCTGCGCTTTTGCGGCCAGCTCCCAAAAAAGCGAGTTGAAAAATGGAGCTCAGGGGCCCTGCAATTCACAAACCTGCAGAGTTTTAAATGATACCTCTCGTTCAAAAATATATTAAGGGAAGGCAACGAAGAGACTTTGAAAGCAAGGCAGAATTGCAGGAAACAGATTTCAGGAAGTAGATTCGAATCGTCTTGAAAGCACATGAAAAGCGGCAAAACGTGGACAATGATGCCCTTGGCCAAAAAGGGCGTATGCGTGTTTTCCTGAATATATTCAGGAAAACACGCATACGCCCTTTTTGGCCAACCAAGCAACCTGGAAAGGCAAATCAGCGCTCCAAAGAAGTCTCGCTTCCCAGCGGGCTAAAGGGCCATGCGGAAAAAAGTGTCCAAACCAGAAATGCAGGACCGGCCATGGAGAAATGGGAGCCTTGCTACGCTGATGGGTGGGATGTAAATGGCCAACAGCCACTCTGGAGAAGTGTACGGTGTGTTCTGAAACATCTAAAAAACACAGCTTGAAGAGCATAGGGCACTTCCACTCATGGGCGTATAAATTGGGAAAACTAAAAATCAGCAAGACACAGGCACCCCAAAGTTTAGGGCTGCTCTGTTGACAAGAACCCCCACTTCATTACACCTTAAATATCCTAGGAAAGAGAAAAATGGATAAAGAAGTTGTGGTCCTCATGTACAATGGAATATCACTCAGCCATGAAATCAACGTCATAAGGCTAGTAGCAGCACGATGAGTGGATTTAGGTACGACGATTCTAAGTGAAATAAGTCACACAGAAAAAGACACTTATCCTAAGATATCACTTCTAGAGGGAATGTAAAAACCGCTACACTTGAACTGAATTGCAAAACAGAACAGAGTCACACGTTTAGGAAACACACTATGGCTGCTGAATGGGAAAGGTGAGGTGGGGTGATGCATAAAACAAGGGTTTCAAATTAGCTCAGATACCGTTCCATAAACCCAATATGTAATAGACAAGACCTATTCCTTGCTCAGTGAACTGGACTCAACACCCCCTATTCACCGCACAAGAATATATCTGACTAGTAAGAATCTTCAAACCTATGTATTGATATATCTCTGTAAGTGAGTCAAGGGGGTGTAAAGCGGCATAAACACAGCCGTGAAAAGCATCTAAACCCCATTATAAAAATAAATAACTTTTCAAAACCCGCGAAACAAAGACAGTGAAAGAGAGAGAAATTCTTACAAAATTCGTTCAGGGGCTGTGATGCAACCTGGATTGACCATATCTAGAACCACAGCTGATTGAGACATAAGGGTGGACACTCTTGGGGCTGAGAGGTTCGGTGAGGTTGGGTGAGCCAACGCAGACCCTTTCAAGTAATACTGCATGGTACCCATCCCATGGGTCCCAAATCTCCAGGTTCAAGGGATTCTTCCTACATCGAAAACAGGCATGAGAAACTCAGAAGATGGTAAACCGTGTGATCGGGAAAGGTTTCTAAAACGCACCTCATTTCTCATCTCCTTTGCTTGGGTTCGCCATTTCAGCCGATTTACTAGCCATCTCCCTCCTTGGAGAATCAGCACCTTTAACCTCCTGTTCCGTACAGGTTGCAATTTGTCCTGAGGATGAACGGGAAGAGGGGGAACCAATGAGAGACTAGCTCTAGGTGTTGGGACAGGCACATGTCACTCTATTTTCCCATCAGGAAGAAGAATTAAGCACAAGCTCACCCTGCCCCCCAGAACCAGAAGAGGGCCTGAAGCAATCCTGCGCCTTTGAGGCCAGCTCCCAAAAAAGCGAGTTGAAAAATGGAGCTCAGGGGCACTGCAATTCAAAAACCTGCAGAGTTTTAAATGATACCTCTCGTCCACAAATATATTAAGGGAAGGCAACGAAGAGGCTTTGAAAGCAAGGCAGAATTGCAGGAAACAGATTTCAGGAGGTAGATTCGAATCGCCTTGAAAGCACCTGAAAAGCGGCAAAACGTGGACAATGATGCCCTTGGCCAAAAAGGGCGTATGCGTTTTTTCCTGAATACATTCAGGAAAAAACGCATACGCCCTTTTTGGCCAACCAAGCAACCTGGAAAGGCCAATCAGCGCTCCAAAGAAGTCTGGCTTCCCAGCGGGCAAAAGGGCCATGCGGAAAAAAGTGTCCAAACCAGAAATGCAGGACCGGCCATGGAGAAATGGGAGCCTTGCTACACTGATGGGCGGGATGTAAATTGCCAACAGCCACTCTGGAGAAGTGTACGGTGTGTTCTGAAACATCTAAAAAACACAGCTTGGAGAGCATAGGGCACTTCCACTCATGGGCGTATAAATTGGGAAAACTAAAAATCAGCAAGACACAGGCACCCCAAAGTTTAGGGCTGCTCTGTTGACAAGAACCCCCACTTCATTACACCTTAAATATCCTAGGAAAGAGAAAAATGGATAAAGAAGTTGTGGTCCTCATGTACAATGGAATATCACTCAGCCATGAAATCAACGTCATAAGGCTAGTAGCAGCACGATGAGTGGATTTAGGTACGATGATTCTAAGTGAAATAAGTCACACAGAAAAAGACACTTATCCTAAGATATCACTTCTAGAGGGAATGTAAAAACCGCTACACTTGAACTGAATTGCAAAACAGAACAGAGTCACACGTTTAGGAAACACACTATGGCTGCTGAACGGGAAAGGTGAGGTGGGGTGATGCATAAAACAAGGGTTTCAAATTAGCTCAGATACCGTTCCATAAACCCAATATGTAATAGACAAGACCTATTCCTTGCTCAGTGAACTGGACTCAACACCCCCTATTCACCGCACAACAATATATCTGACTAGTAAGAATCTTCAAACCTATGTATTGATATCTCTCTGTAAGTGAGTCAAGGGGGTGTAAAGCGGCATAAACACAGCCGTGAAAAGCAGCTAAACCCCATTATAAAAATAAATTACTTTTCAAAACCCGTGAAACAAAGACAGTGAAAGAGAGAGAAATTCTTACAAAATTCGTTCAGGGGCTGTGATGCAACCTGGATTGACCATATCTAGACCCACAGCTGATTGAGACATAAGGGTGGACACTCTTGGGGCTGAGAGGTTCGGTGAGGTTGGGTGAGCCAACGCAGACCCTTTCAAGTAATACTGCATGGTACCCATCCCATGGGTCCCAAATCTCCAGGTTCAAGGGATTCTTCCTACATCGAAAACAGGCATGAGAAACTCAGAAGATGGTAAACCGTGTGATCGGGAAAGGTTTCTAAAACGCACCTCATTTCTCATCTCCTTTGCTTGGGTTCGCCATTTCAGCCGATTTACTAGCCATCTCCCTCCTTGGAGAATCAGCACCTTTAACCTCCTGTTCCGTACAGGTTGCAATCTGTCCTGAGGATGAACGGGAAGAGGGGGAACCAATGAGAGACTAGCTCTAGGTGTTGGGACAGGCACAGGTCACTCTATTTTCCCATCAGGAAGAAGAATTAAGCACAAGCTCAGCCTGCCCCCCAGAACCAGAAGAGGGCCGGAAGCAATCCTGCGCCTTTGCGGCAAGCTCCCAAAAAAGCGAGTTGAAAAATGGAGCTCAGGGGCACTGCAATTCAAAAACCTGCAGAGTTTCAAATGATACCTCTCGTCCACAAATATATTAAGGGAAGGCAACGAAGAGGCTTTGAAAGCAAGGCAGAATTGCAGGAAACAGATTTCAGGAGGTAGATTCGAATCGCCTTGAAAGCACATGAAAAGCGGCAAAACGTGGACAATGATGCCCTTGGCCAAAAAGGGCGTATGCGTTTTTTCCTGAATATATTCAGGAAAAAACGCATACGCCCTTTTTGGCCAACCAAGCAACCTGGAAAGGCAAATCAGGGCTCCAAAGAAGTCTGGCTTCCCAGCGGGCAAAAGGGCCATGCGGAAAAAAGTGTCCAAACCAGAAATGCAGGACCGGCCATGGAGAAATGGGAGCCTTGCTACGCTGATGGGTGGGATGTAAATTGCCAACAGCCACTCTGGAGAAGTGTACGGTGTGTTCTGAAACATCTAAAAGACACAGCTTGGAGAGCATAGGGCACTTCCACTCATGGGCGTATAAATTGGGAAAACTAAAAATCAGCAAGACACAGGCACCCCAAAGTTTAGGGCTGCTCTGTTGACAAGAACCCCCACTTCATTACACCTTAAATATCCTAGGAAAGAGAAAAATGGATACAGAAGTTGTGGTCCTCATGTACAATGGAATATCACTCAGCCATGAAATCAACGTCATAAGGCTAGTAGCAGCACGATGAGTGGATTTAGGTACGACGATTCTAAGTGAAATAAGTCACACAGAAAAAGACACTTATCCTAAGATATCACTTCTAGAGGGAATGTAAAAACCGCTACACTTGAACTGAATTGCAAAACAGAACAGAGTCACACGTTTAGGAAACACACTATGGCTGCTGAACGGGAAAGGTGAGGTGGGGTGATGCATAAAACAAGGGTTTCAAATTAGCTCAGATACCGTTCCATAAACCCAATATGTAATAGACAAGACCTATTCCTTGCTCAGTGAACTGGACTCAACACCCCCTATTCACCGCACAAGAATATATCTGACTAGTAAGAATCTTCAAACCTATGTATTGATATCTCTCTGAAAGTGAGTCAAGGGGGTGTAAAGCGGCATAAACACAGCCGTGAAAAGCAGCTATACACCATTATAAAAATAAATTACTTTTAAAACCCAGTGAAACAAAGACAGTGAAAGAGAGAGAAATTGTTACAAAATTCGTTCAGGGGCTGTGATGCAACCTGGATTGACCATATCTAGACCCACAGCTGATTGAGACATAAGGGTGGACACTCTTGGGGCTGAGAGGTTCGGTGAGGTTGGGTGAGGCAACGCAGACCCTTTCAAGTAATACTGCATGATACCCATCTCACGGGTCCCAAATCTCCAGGTTCAAGGCCATCTTCCTACATCGAAAACAGGCATGAGAAACCCAGAAGATGGTACACCGTGTGATCGGGAAAGGTTTCTAAAACGCACCTCATTTCTCATCTCCTTTGCTTGGGTTCGCCATTCCAGCCGATTTACTAGCCATCTCCCTCCTTGGAGAATCAGCACGTTTAACCTCCTGTTCCGTACAGGTTGCAATTTGTCCTGAGGATGAACGGGAAGAGGGGGAACCAATGAGAGACTAGGTCTAGGTGTTGGGACAGGCACAGGTCACTCTATTTTCCCATCAGGAAGAAGAATTAAGCACAAGCTCAGCCTGCCCCCCAGAACCAGAAGAGGGCCTGAAGCAATCCTGCGCTTTTGCGGCCAGCTCCCAAAAAAGCGAGTTGAAAAATGGATCTCAGGGGCACTGCAATTCACAAACCTGCAGAGTTTTAAATGATACCTCTCGTCCACAAATATATTAAGGGAAGGCAACGAAGAGGCTTTGAAAGCAAGGCAGAATTGCAGGAAACAGATTTCAGGAGGTAGATTCGAATCGCCTTGAAAGCACATTAAAAGCGGCAAAACGTGGACAATGATGCCCTTGGCCAAAAAGGGCGTATGCGTTTTTTCCTGAATATATTCAGGAAAAAACGCATGCACCCTTTTTGGCCAACCAAGCAACCTGGAAAGGCAAATCAGCGCTCCAAAGAAGTCTCGCTTCCCAGCGGGCAAAAGGGCCATGTGGAAAAAAGTGTCCAAACCAGAAATGCAGGACCGGCCATGGAGAAATGGGAGCCTTGCTAGGCTGATGGGCGGGATATAAATTGCCAACATCCACTCTGGAGAAGTGTACGGTGTGTCCTGAAACATCTAAAAAACACAGCTTGGAGAGCATAGTGCACTTCCACTCATGGGCGTATAAATTGGGAAAACTAAAAATCAGCAAGACACAGGCACCCCAAAGTTTAGGGCTGCTCTGTTGACAAGAACCCCCACTTCATTACACCATCAATATCCTAGGAAAGAGAAAAATGCATAAACAAGTTGTGGTCCTCATGTACAATGGAATATCACTCAGCCATGAAATCAACGTCATAAGGCTAGTAGCAGCACGATGAGTGGATTTAGGTATGACGATTCTAAGTGAAATAAATCACACAGAAAAAGACACTTATCATAAGATATCACTTATAGAGGGAATGTAAAAACCGCTACACTTGAACTGAATTACAAAAGAGAAGAGAGTCACACGTTCAGAAAACACACTATGGCTGCTGAACGGGAAAGGTGAGGTGGGGTGATGCATAAAACAAGGGTTTCAAATTAGCTCTGATACCGTTCCATAAACCCAATATGTAATAGACAAGACCAACTCCTTGCTCAGTGAACTGGACTCAACAACCCCTATTCACCGCACAAGAATATATCTGACTAGAAAGAATCTTCAAACCTATGTATTGATATCTCTCTGTAAGTGAGTCAAGGGGGTGTAAAGCGGCATAAACACAGCCATGAAAAGCAGCTAAACCCCATTATAAAAATAAATTACTTTTCAAAACCCGTGAAACAAAGACAATGAAAGAGAGAAAAATTCTTACAATATTGTTCAGGGTCTGTGATGCAACCTGGATTGACCATATCTAGACCCACAGCTAATTGAGACATAAGGGTGGACACTCTTGGGGCTGAGAGGTTTGGTGAGGTTGGGTGAGCCAACACAGACCCTTTAAAGTAATACTGCATGGTACCCTTCCCATGGGTCCCAAATCTCCAGGTTCAAGGGCATCTTCCTACATCGAAAACGTGCATGAGAAACGCAGAAGATGGTACACCGTGTGATGGGGAAAGGTTTCTAAAACGCACCTCATTTCTCATCTCCTTGTGTTCGGGTTCGCCATTCCAACCGTTTTACTAGCCATCTCCCTCCTTGGAGATTCAGCACCTTTAACCTCCTGTTCCGTACAGGAAGCAATTTGTCCTGAGGATGAACGGGAAGAGGGGGAACCAATGAGAGACTAGCTCTAGGTGTTGGGACAGGCACAGGTCACTCTATTTTCCCATCAGGAAGAAGAATTAACCACAAGCTCAGCCAGACCCCAGAACCAAAAGAGGTCCTGAAGCAATCCTGCAATTTGCGGCTAGCTCCCAAAAAAGCGAGTTGAAAAATGGAGCTCAGGGGCACTGCAATTCACAAACCTGCAGAGTTATAAATGTTAACAATCGTCCACAAATATATTGAGGGAAGGCAACGAAGAGGATTTGAAAGCAAGGCAGAATTGCAGGAAACAGATTTCAGGAGGTAGATTCGAATCGCCTTGAAAGCACATGAAAAGCGGCAAAACGTGGACAATGATGTCCTTGGCCAAAAAGGGCGTATGCGTTTTTTCCTGAATACATACAGGAAAAAACGCATACGCACTTTTTGGCCAACCAAGCAACCTGGAAAGGCAAATCAGCGCTCCAAAGAAGTCTCGCTTCCCTGCGGGCAAAAGGGCCATGCGGAAAAAAGTGTCCAAACCAGAAATGCAGGACCGGCCATGGAGAAATGGGAGCCTTCCTACGCTGATGGGCGGGATGTAAATTGCCAACAGCCACTCTGGAGAAGTGTACGGTGTGTCCTGAAACATCTAAAAAACACAGCTTGGAGAGCATAGGGCACTTCCACTCATGGGCGTATAAATTGGGAAAACTAAAAATCAGCAAGACACAGGCACCCCAAAGTTTAGGGCTTCTCTGATGACAAGAACCCCCACTTCATTACACCTTAATTATCCTAGGAAAGAGAAAAATGGATAAAGAAGTTGTGGTCCTCATGTACAATGGAATATCACTCAGCCATGAAATCAACGTCATAAGGCTAGTAGCAGCACGATGAGTGGATTTAGGTACGATGACTCTAAGTGAAATAAGTCACACAGAAAAAGACACTTATCATAAGATATCACTTATAGAGGGAATGTAAAAACCGCTACACTTGAACTGAATTACAAAAGAGAAGAGAGTCACACGTTCAGAAAACACACTATGGCTGCTGAACGGGAAAGGTAAGGTGGGGTGGTGCATAAAACAAGGGTTTCGAATTAGTTCCGATACCCTTCCATAAACCCAATATTTAATAGACAAGAGCTACTCCTTGCTCAGTGAACTGGACTCAACACCCCTATTTACCACACAGGTATATATCTGACTAGTAAGAATCTTCAAACCTATGTATTGATAACTCTCTGTAAGTGAGTCAAGGGGGTGTAAAGCGGCATAAACACAGCCGTGAAAAGCAGCTAAACCCCATTATAAAAATAAATTACTTTTACTACCCAGTGAAACAAAGACAGTGAAAGAGAGAGAAATTCTTACAAAATTCGTTCAGGGGCTGTGATGCAACCTGGATTGACCATATCTAGACCCACAGCTGATTGAGACATAAGGGTGGACACTCTTGGGGCTGAGAATTTCGGTGAGGTTGGGTGAGCTAGCACAGACCCTTTCAAGTAATACTGCATGGTACCCATCACATGGGTCCCAAATCTCCAGGTTCAAGGGCGTCTTCCTACAACGAAAACATGCATGGGAAACCCAGAAGATGGTACACCGTGTAATGGGGAAAGGTTTCTAAAACGCACCTCATTTCTCATCTACTTGTGTTCATGTTCACCATTTCAGCCGCTTTACTAGCCATCTCCCTCCTTGGAGAATGAGCACCTTTAACCTCCTGTTCCGTACAGGTGGCAATTTGTCCTGAGGATGAACGGGAAGAGGGGGAACCAATGAGAGACTAGCTCTAGGTGTTGGGACAGGCACAGGTCACTCTATTTTCCCATCAGGAAGAAGAATTAACCACAGGTTTAGCCTGCCGACCGGAACCAGAATAGGGCCTGAAGCAATCCTGCGCTTTTGCGGCCAGCTCCCAAAAAAGCGAGTTGAAAAATGGAGCTCAGGGGCACTGCAATTCACAAACCTGCAGATTTATAAATGATAACTCTCGTCCACAAATATATTGAGGGAAGGCAACGAAGAGGATTTGAAAGCAAGGCAGAATTGCAGGAAACAGATTTCAGGAGGTAGATTCGAATCGCCTTGAAAGCACATGAAAAGCGGCAAAACGTGGACAACGATGCCCTTGGCCAAAAAGGGCGTATGCGTTTTTTCCTGTATATATTCAGGAAAAAACGAATACGCCCTTTTTGGCCAACCAAGCAACCTGGAAATGCAAATCAGCGCTCCAAAGAAGTCTCGCTACCCAGCGGGCAAAAGGGCCATGTGCAAAAAAGTGTCAAAATCAGAAATGCAGGACCGGCCATGGAGAAATGGGAGCCTTGCTACGCTGATGGGCGGGATATAAATTGCCAACAGCCACTCTGGAGAAGTGTACGGTGTGTCCTGTAACATCTAAAAAACACAGCTTGGAGAGCATAGTTCACTTCCAATGATGGGCGTATAAATTGGGAAAACTAAAAATCAGCAAGACACAGGCACCCCAAAGTTTAGGGCTGCTCTGTTGACAAGAACCCCCACTTCATTACACCATCAATATCCTAGGAAAGAGAAAAATTGATAAAGATGTTGTGGTCCTCAAGTACAATGGAATATCACTCAGGCATGAAATCAACGTCATAAGGCTAGGAGCAGCACGATGAGTGGATTTAGGTACGACGACTCTAATTGAAAAAAGTCACACAGAAAAAGACACTTATCATAAGATATCACTTATAGAGGGAATGTAAAAACCGCTACACTTGAACTGAATTACAAAACAGAACAGAGTCACACGTTTAGAAAACACACTATGGCTGCTGATCGGGAAAGGAGAGGTGGGGTGATGCATAAAACAAGGGTTTCAAATTAGCTCTGATACCGTTCCATTAACCCAATATGTAATAGACAAGACCTATTCCTTGCTCAGTGAACTGGACTCAACACCCCTATTTACCACACAAGTATATATCTGACTAGTAAGTATCTTCAAACGTATGTATTGATAACTCTCTGTAAGTGAGTCAAGGGGGGGGGTGTAAAGCGGCATAAACACAGCCGTGAAAAGCAGCTAAACACCATTATAAAAATAAAATACTTTTCAAACCCCATGAAACGAAGACAGTGAAAGAGATAGATATTCTTACAAAATTCGTTCAGGGGCTGTGATGCAACCTGGATTGACCATATCTAGACCCACAGCTGATTGAGACATAAGGGTGGACACTCTTGGGGCTGAGAGGTTTGGTGAGGTTGCGTGAGCCAACACAGACCCTTTACAGTAATACTGCATGGTACCCATCCCATGGGCCCCAAATCTCCAGGTTCTAGGGCATCTTCCTACGTCGAAAACTTGCATGAGAAACCCAGAAGATGGTACACCGTGTAATGGGGAAAGGTTTCTAAAACGTACCTCATTTCTCATCTACTTGTGTTCAGGTTCACCACTCCAGCCGCTTTAGTAGCCATCTCCCTCCTTGGAGAATGAGCACATTTAACCTCCTGTTGCGTACAGGTGGCAATTTGTCCTGAGGATGAACGGGAAGAGGGGGAACCAATGAGAGACTAGCTCTAGGTGTTGGGACAGGCACAGGTCACTCTATTTTCCCATCAGGAAGAAGAATTAACCACAGGCTTAGCCTGCCGACCGGAACCTGAATAGGGCCTGAAGCAATCCTGCGCTTTTGCGGCCAGCTCCCAAAAAAGCGAGTTGAAAAATGCAGCTCAGGGGCACTGCAATTCACAAACCTGCAGATTTATAAATGATAACTCTCGTCCACAAATATATTGAGGGAAGGCAACGAAGAGGATTTGAAAGCAAGGCAGAATTGCAGGAAACAGATTTCAGGAGGTAGATTCGAATCGCCTTGAAAGCACATGAAAAGCGGCAAAACTTGGACAACGATGCCCTTGGCCAAAAAGGGCGTATGCGTTTTTTCCTGAATATATTCAGGAAAAAACGCATACGCCCTTTTTGGCCAACCAAGCAACATAGAAAGGCAAATCAGCGCTCCAAAGAAGTCTCGCTTCCCAGCGGGAAAAAGGGCCATGTTGCAAAAAAGTGTCAAAAGCAGAAATGCAGAACCGGCCATGGAGAAATGGGAGCCTTGCTACGCTGATGGGCGGGATGTAAATTGCCAACAGCCACTCTGGAGAAGTGTACGGTGTGTCCTGAAACATCTGAAAAACACAGCTTGGAGAGCATAGGGCACTTCCACTCATGGGCGTATAAATTGGGAAAACTAAAAATCAGCAAGACACAGGCACTCCAAAGTTTAGGGCTTCTCTGATGACAAGAACCCCCACTTCATTACACCTTAATTATCCTAGGAAAGAGAAAAATGGATAAAGAAGTTGTGGTCCTCATGTACAATGGAATATCACCCAGCCATGAAATCAACGTCATAAGGCTAGTAGAAGCACGATGAGTGGATTTAGGTACGACGACTCTAAGTGAAATAAGTCACACAGAAAAAGACACTTATCATAAGATATCACTTATAGAGGGAATGTAAAAACCGCTACACTTGAACTGAATTACAAAACAGAACAGAGTCACACGTTTAGAAAACACACTATGGCTGCTGAACGGGAAAGGAAAGGTGGGGTGTTGCATAAAACAAGGGTTTCGAATTAGCTCAGATACCGTTCCATAAACCCAATATGTAATAGACAAGACCTACTCCTTGCTCAGTGAACTGGACTCAACACCCCCTATTCACCACACAAGAATATATCTGACTACTAAGAATCTTCAAACCTATGTATTGATATCTCTCTGTAAGTGAGTCAAGGGCGGTGTAAAGCGGCATAAACACAGCCGTGAAAAGCAGCTAAACCCCATTATAAAAATAAATTACTTTTCAAAACCCATGAAACAAAGTCAGTGAAAGAGAGAGAAATTCTTACACAATTCATTCAGGGGCTGTGATGCAACCTGGATTGACCATATCTAGACCCACAGCTGATTGAGACATAAGGGTGGACACTCTTGGGGCTGAGAGTTTTGGTGAGGTTGGGAGAGCCAATGCAGACCCTTTACAGTAATACTGCATGGTACCCATCCCATGGGCCCCAAATCTTCAGGTTTTAGGGCATCTTCCTACGTCGAAAACTTGCATGAGAAACCCAGAAGATGGTACACCGTGTAATGGGGAAAGGTTTATAAAACGCACCTCATTTCTCATCTACTTGTGTTCATGTTCACCATTTCAGCCACTTTACTAGCCATCTCCCTCCTTGGAGAATGAGCACCTTTAACCTCCTGTTCCGTACAGGTTGCAATTTGTCCTGAGGATGAACGGGAAGAGGGGGAACCAATGAGAGACTAGCTCTAGGTGTTGGGACAGGCACAGGTCACTCTATTTTCCCATCAGGAAGAAGAATTAACCACAGGCTTAGCCTGCCGACCGGAACCAGAATAGGGCCTGAAGCAATCCTGCGCTTTTGCGGCCAGCTCCCAAAAAAGCGAGTTGAAAAATGGAGCTCAGGGGCACTGCAATTCACAAACCTGCAGATTTATAAATGATAACTGTCGTCCACAAATATATTGAGGGAAGGCAACGAAGAGGATTTGAAAGCAAGGCAGAATTGCAGGAAACAGATTTCAGGAGGTAGATTCGAATCGCCTTGAAAGCACATGAAAAGCAGCAAAACGTGGACAATGATGCCCTTGGCCAAAAAGGGCGTATGCGTTTTTTCCTGAATATATTCAGGAAAAAAGGAATACGCCCTTTTTGGCCAACCAAGCAACCTGGAAAGGCAAATCAGCGCTCCAAAGAAATCTCGCTTCCCAGCGGGCAAAAGGGCCATGCGGAAAAAAGTGTCCAAACCAGAAATGCAGGACCGGCCATGGAGAAATGGGAGCATTGCTATGCTGATGGGCGGGATGTAATTTGCCAACAGCCACTCTGGAGAAGTGTACGGTGTGTCCTGAAACATCTAAAAAACACAGCTTAGAGAGCATAGGGCATTTCCACTCATGGGCGTATAAATTGGGAAAACTAAAAATCAGCAAGACACAGGCACCCCAAAGTTTAGGGCTGCTCTGTTGATAAAAATCCCCACTACGTTACACCTTATATATCCTAGGAAAGAGAAAAATGCATAAAGAAGTTGTGGTCCTCATGTACAATGGAATATCACTCAGCCATGAAATCAACGTCATAAGGCTAGTAGCAGCATGATGAGTGGATTTAGGTATGACGATTCTAAGTGAAATAAATCACACAGAAAAAGACACTTATCATAAGATATCACTTATAGAGGGAATGTAAAAACCGCTACACTTGAACTGAATTACAAAAGAGAAGAGATTCACACGTTCAGAAAACACACTATGGCTGCTGAACGGGAAAGGTGAGGTGGGGTGATGCATCAAACAAGGGTTTCAAATTAGCTCCGATACCATTCCATAAACCCAATATGTAATAGACAAGACCTACTCCTTGCTCAGTGAACTGGACTCAACAACCCCTATTCACCGCACAAGAGTATATCTGACTAGTAAGAATCTTCAAACCTATGTATTGATATCTCTCTGTAAGTGAGTCAAGGGGGTGTAAAGCGGCATAAACACAGCCGTGAAAAGCAGCTAAACCCCATTATAAAAATAAATTACTTTTGAAAACGCGTGAAACAAAGACAATGAAAGAGAGAGAAATTCTTACAATATTGTTCAGGGTCTGTGATGCAACCTGGATTGACCATATATAGACCAACAGCTATTTGAGACATAAGGGTGGACACTCTTGGGGCTGAGAGGTTTGGTGAGGTTGGGTGAGCCAACACAGACCCTTTAAAGTAATACTGCATGGTACCCATCCCATGGGCCCCAAATCTCCAGGTTCTAGGGCATCTTCCTACGTCGAAAACTTGCATGAGAAACCCAGAAGATGGTACACCGTGTAATGGGGAAAGGTTTCTAAAACGTACCTCATTTCTCATCTACTTGTGTTCAAGTTCACCACTCCAGCCGCTTTAGTAGCCATCTCCCTCCTTGGAGAATGAGCACCTTTAACCTCCTGTTGCGTACAGGTTGCAATTTGTCCTGAGGTTGAACGGGAAGAGGGGGAACCAATGAGAGACTAGCTCTAGGTGTTGGGACAGGCACAGGTCACTCTATTTTCCCATCAGGAAGAAGAATTAACCACAGGCTTAGCCTGCCGACCGGAACCAGAATAGGGCCTGAAGCAATCCTGCGCTTTTGCGGCCAGCTCCCAAAAAAGCGAGTTGAAAAATGGAGCTCAGGGGCACTGCAATTCACAAACGTGCAGATTTATAAATGATAACTCTCGTTCACAAATATATTGAGGGAAGGCAACGAAGAGGATTTGAAAGCAAGGCAGAATTGCAGGAAACAGATTTCAGGAGGTAGATTCGAATCGCCTTGAAAGCACATGAAAAGCGGCAAAACGTGGACAACGATGCCCTTGGCCAAAAAGGGCGTATGCGTTTTTTCCTGAATATATTCAGGAAAAAACGCATACGCCCTTTTTGGCCAACCAAGCAACCTGGAAAGGCAAATCAGCGCTCCAAAAAGTCTCGCTTCCCAGCGGGCAAAAGGGCCATGTGGAAAAAAGTGTCAAAACCAGAAATGCAGGACCGGCCATGGAGAAATGGGAGCCTTGCTACGCTGATGGGCGGGATATAAATTGCCAACAGCCACTCTGGAGAAGTGTACGGTGTGTCCTGAAACATCTAAAAAACACAGCTTGGAGAGCATAGGGCATTTCCACTCATGGGCGTATAAATTGGGAAAACTAAAAATCAGCAAGACACGGGCACCCCAAAGTTTAGGGCTGCTCTGTTGACAAGAACCCCCACTTCATTACACCATCAATATCCTAGGAAAGAGAAAAATTGATAAAGATGTTGTGGTCCTCAAGTACAATGGAATATCACTCAGGCATGAAATCAACGTCACAAGGCTAGGAGCAGCACGATGAGTGGATTTAGGTACGACGACTCTATGTGAAATAAGTCACACAGAAAAAGACACTTATCATAAGATATCACTTATAGAGGGAATGTAAAAACCGCTACACTTGAACTGAATTACAAAACAGAACAGAGTCACACGTTTACAAAACACACTATGGCTGCTGATCGGGAAAGGAGAGGTGGGGTGATGCATAAAACAAGGGTTTCAAATTAGCTCTGATACCGTTCCATTAACCCAATATGTAATAGAAAAGACCTACTCCTTGCTCAGTGAACTGGACTCAACACCCCTATTTACCACACAAGTATATATCTGACTAGTAAGTATCTTCAAACCTATGTATTGATAACTCTCTGTAAGTGAGTCAAGGGGGGGGGTGTAAAGCGGCATAAACACAGCCGTGAAAAGCAGCTAAACCCCATTATAAAAATAAAATACTTTTCAAACCCCATGAAACCAAGACAGTGAAAGAGATAGATATTCTTACAAAATTCGTTCAGGGGCTGTGATGCAACCTGGATTGACCATATCTAGACCCAAAGCTGATTGAGACATAAGGGTGGACACTCTTGGGGCTGAGAGGTTTGGTGAGATTGCGTGAGCCAACACAGACCCTTTACAGTAATACTGCATGGTACCCATCCCATGGGCCCCAAATCTCCAGGTTCTAGGGCATCTTCCTACGTCGAAAACTTGCATGAGAAACCCAGAAGATGGTACACCGTGTAATGGGGAAAGGTTTCTAAAACGTACCTCATTTCTCATCTACTTGTGTTCAAGTTCACCACTCCAGCCGCTTTAGTAGCCATCTCCGTCCTTGGAGAATGAGCACCTTTAACCTCCTGTTGCGTACAGGTTGCAATTTGTCCTGAGGTTGAACGGGAAGAGGGGGAACCAATGAGAGACTAGCTCTAGGTGTTGGGACAGGCACAGGTCACTCTATTTTCCCATCAGGAAGAAGAATTAACCACAGGCTTAGCCTGCCGACCGGAACCAGAATAGGGCCTGAAGCAATCCTGCGCTTTTGCGGCCAGCTCCCAAAAAAGCGAGTTGAAAAATGGAGCTCAGGGGCACTGCAATTCACAAACGTGCAGATTTATAAATGATAACTCTCGTTCACAAATATATTGAGGGAAGGCAACGAAGAGGATTTGAAAGCAAGGCAGAATTGCAGGAAACAGATTTCAGGAGGTAGATTCGAATCGCCTTGAAAGCACATGAAAAGCGGCAAAACGTGGACAACGATGCCCTTGGCCAAAAAGGGCGTATGCGTTTTTTCCTGAATATATTCAGGAAAAAACGCATACGCCCTTTTTGGCCAAGCAAGCAACCTGGAAAGGCAAATCAGCGCTCCAAAAAGTCTCGCTTCCCAGCGGGCAAAAGGGCCATGTGGAAAAAAGTGTCAAAACCAGAAATGCAGGACCGGCCATGGAGAAATGGGAGCCTTGCTACGCTGATGGGCGGGATATAAATTGCCAACAGCCACTCTGGAGAAGTGTACGGTGTGTCCTGAAACATCTAAAAAACACAGCTTGGAGAGCATAGTTCACTTCCAATGATGGGCGTATAAATTGGGAAAACTAAAAATCAGCAAGACACGGGCACCCCAAAGTTTAGGGCTGCTCTGTTGACAAGAACCCCCACTTCATTACACCATCAATATCCTAGGAAAGAGAAAAATTGATAAAGATGTTGTGGTCCTCAAGTACAATGGAATATCACTCAGGCATGAAATCAACGTCACAAGGCTAGGAGCAGCACGATGAGTGGATTTAGGTACGACGACTCTATGTGAAATAAGTCACACAGAAAAAGACACTTATCATAAGATATCACTTATAGAGGGAATGTAAAAACCGCTACACTTGAACTGAATTACAAAACAGAACAGAGTCACACGTTTACAAAACACACTATGGCTGCTGATCGGGAAAGGAGAGGTGGGGTGATGCATAAAACAAGGGTTTCAAATTAGCTCTGATACCGTTCCATTAACCCAATATGTAATAGAAAAGACCTACTCCTTGCTCAGTGAACTGGACTCAACACCCCTATTTACCACACAAGTATATATCTGACTAGTAAGTATCTTCAAACGTATGTATTGATAACTCTCTGTAAGTGAGTCAAGGGGGGGGGTGTAAAGCGGCATAAACACAGCCGTGAAAAGCAGCTAAACCCCATTATAAAAATAAAATACTTTTCAAACCCCATGAAACCAAGACAGTGAAAGAGATAGATATTCTTACAAAATTCGTTCAGGGGCTGTGATGCAACCTGGATTGACCATATCTAGACCCAAAACTGATTGAGACATAAGGGTGGACACTCTTGGGGCTGAGAGGTTTGGTGAGGTTGCGTGAGCCAACACAGACCCTTTACAGTAATACTGCATGGTACCCATCCCATGGGCCCCAAATCTCCAGGTTCTAGGGCATCTTCCTACGTCGAAAACTTGCATGAGAAACCCAGAAGATGGTACACCGTTTAATGGGGAAAGGTTTCTAAAACGTACCTCATTTCTCATCTACTTGTGTTCAAGTTCACCACTCCAGCCGCTTTAGTAGCCATCTCCCTCCTTGGAGAATGAGCACCTTTAACCTCCTGTTGTGTACAGGTTGCAATTTGTCCTGAGGTTGAACGGGAAGAGGGGGAACCAATGAGAGACTAGCTCTAGGTGTTGGGACAGGCACAGGTCACTCTATTTTCCCATCAGAGAGAAGAATTAACCACAGGCTTAGCCTGCCGACCGGAACCAGAATAGGGCCTGAAGCAATCCTGCGCTTTTGCGGCCAGCTCCCAAAAAAGCGAGTTGAAAAATGGAGCTCAGGGGCACTGCAATTCACAAACGTGCAGATTTATAAATGATAACTCTCGTTCACAAATATATTGAGGGAAGGCAACGAAGAGGATTTGAAAGCAAGGCAGAATTGCAGGAAACAGATTTCAGGAGGTAGATTCGAATCGCCTTGAAAGCACATGAAAAGCGGAAAAACGTGGACAACGATGCCCTTGGCCAAAAAGTGCGTATGCGTTTTTTCCTGAATATATTCAGGAAAAAACGCATACGCCCTTTTTGGCCAAGCAAGCAACCTGGAAAGGCAAATCAGCGCTCCAAAAAGTCTCGCTTCCCAGCGGGCAAAAGGGCCATGTGGAAAAAAGTGTCAAAACCAGAAATGCAGGACCGGCCATGGAGAAATGGGAGCCTTGCTACGCTGATGGGCGGGATATAAATTGCCAACAGCCACTCTGGAGAAGTGTAAGGTGTGTCCTGAAACATCTAAAAAACACAGCTTGGAGAGCATAGTTCACTTCCAATGATGGGCGTATAAATTGGGAAAACTAAAAATCAGCAAGACACAGGCACCCCAAAGTTTAGGGCTGCTCTGTTGACAAGAACCCCCACTTCATTACACCATCAATATCCTAGGAAAGAGAAAAATTGATAAAGATGTTGTGGTCCTCAAGTACAATGGAATATCACTCAGGCATGAAATCAACGTCATAAGGCTAGGAGCAGCACGATGAGTGGATTTAGGTACGACGACTCTAAGTGAAATAAGTCACACAGAAAAAGACACTTATCATAAGATATCACTTATAGAGGGAATGTAAAAACCGCTACACTTGAACTGAATTACAAAACAGAACAGAGTCACACGTTTAGAAAACACACTATGGCTGCTGATCGGGAAAGGAGAGGTGGGGTGATGCATAAAACAAGGGTTTCAAATTAGCTCTGATACCGTTCCATTAACCCAATATGTAATAGAAAAGACCTACTCCTTGCTCAGTGAACTGGACTCAACACACCTATTTACCACACAAGTATATATCTGACTAGTAAGTATCTTCAAACCTATGTATTGATAACTCTCTGTAAGTGAGTCAAGGGGGGGGTGTAAAGCGGCATAAACACAGCCGAGAAAAGCATCTAAACCCCATTATAAAAATAAAATACTTTTCAAACCCCATGAAACCAAGACAGTGAAAGAGATAGATATTCTTACAAAATTCGTTCAGGGGCTGTGATGCAACCTGTATTGACCATATCTATACCCAAAGCTAATTGAGACATAAGGGTGGACACTCTTGGGGCTGAGAGGTTTGGTGAGGTTGGGTGATCCAACACAGACCGTTAAAGTAATACTGCATGGTACCCATCCCATGGGTCCCAAATCTCCAGATTCAAGGGCATCTTCCTACATCGAAAACGTGCATGAGAAACGCAGAAGATGGTACACCGTGTGATGGGGAAAGGTTTCTAAAACGCACCTCATTTCTCATCTCCTTTGCTCGGGTTCGCCATTCCAGCCGATTTACTAGCCATCTCCCTCCTTGGAGAATCAGCACCTTTAACCTCCTGTTCCGTACAGGTTGCAAATTGTCCTGAGGATGAACGGGAATAGGGGGAACCAATGAGAGACTAGCTCTAGGTGTTGGGACAGGCACAGGTCAATCTATTTTCCCATCAGGAAGAAGATTTAACCACAAGCTCAGCCAGACCCCAGAACCAAAAGAGGTCCTGAATCAATCCTGCACTTTGCGGCTAGCTCCCAAAAAAGCGAGTTGAAAAATGGAGCTCAGGGGCACTGCAATTCACAAACCTGCAGAGTTATAAATGTTAACAATCGTCCACAAATATATTGAGGGAAGGCAACGAAGAGGATTTGAAAGCAAGGCAGAATTGCAGGAAACAGATTTCAGGAGGTAGATTCGAATCGCCTTGAAAGCACATGAAAAGCGGCAAAACGTGGACAATGATGTCCTTGGCCAAAAAGGGCGTATGCGTTTTTTCCTGAATACATTCAGGAAAAAACGCATACGCCCTTTTTGGCCAACCAAGCAACCTGGAAAGGCAAATCAGCGCTCCAAAGAAGTCTCGCTTCCCAGCGGGCAAAAGGGCAATGCAGAAAAAAGTGTCCAAACCAGAAATGCAGGACCGGCCATGGAGAAATGGGAGCCTTGCTACGCTGATGGGCGGCATGTAAATTGCCAACAGCCACTTTGGAGAAGTGTACGGTGTGTCTTGAAACATCTAAAAAACACAGCTTGGAGAGCATAGGGCACTTCCACTCATGGGCGTATAAATTGGGAAAACTAAAAATCAGCAAGACACAGGCACCCCAAAGTTTAGGGCTGCTCTGATGACAAGAACCCCCACTTCATTACACCTTAATTATCCTAGGAAAGAGAAAAATGGATAAAGAAGTTGGGTTCCTCATGTACAATGGAATATCACTCAGCCATGAAATCAACGTCATAATGCTAGTAGCAGCACGATGAGTGGATTTAGGTACGACGACTCTAAGTGAAATAAGTCACACAGAAAAAGACACTTATCATAAGATATCACTTATAGAGGGAATGTAAAAACCGCTACACTTGAACTGAATTACAAAACAGAACAGAGTCACACGTTTAGAAAACACACTATGGCTGCTGAACGGGAAAAGTAAGGTGGGGTGATGCATAAAACAAGGGTTTCGAATTAGCTCAGATACCGTTCCATAAAGCCAATATGTCATAGACAAGACCTACTCCTTGCTCAGTGAACTGGACTCAACACCCCTATTTACCACACAAGTATATATCTGACTAGTAAGAATCTTCAAACCTATGTATTGATAACTCTCTGTAAGTGAGTCAAGGGGGGGGGGGTGTAAAGCGGCATAAACACAGCCGTGAAAAGCAGCTAAACCCCATTATAAAAATAAAATACTTTTCAAACCCCATGAAACCAAGACAGTGAAAGAGATAGATATTCTTACAAAATTCGTTCAGGGGCTGTGATGCAACCTGGATTGACCATATCTAGACCCACAGCTGATTGAGACCTAAGGGTGGACACTCTTGGGGCTGAGAGGTTTGGTGAGGTTGGGAGAGCCAATGCAGACCCTTTACAGTAATACTGCATGGTACCCATCCCATGGGCCCCAAATCTCCAGGTTTTAGGGCATCTTCCTACGTCGAAATCTTGCATGAGAAACCCAGAAGATGGTACACCGTGTAATGGGGAAAGGTTTCTAAAACGCACCTCATTTCTCATCTACTTGTGTTCAGGTTCACCATTTCAGCCGCTTTACTAGCCATCTCCCTCCTTGGAGAATGAGCACCTTTAACCTCCTGTTCCATACAGGTTGCAATTTGTCCTGAGGATGAACGGGAAGAGGGGGAACCAATGAGAGACTAGCTCTAGGTGTTGGGACAGGCACAGGTCACTCTATTTTCCCATCAGGAAGAAGAATTAAGCACAAGCTCAGCCTGCCCCCCAGAACCAGAAGAGGGCCTGAAGCAATCCTGCACTTTTGCCGCCAGCTCCCAAAAAAGCTACTTGAAAAATGGAGCTCAGGGGCACTGCAATTCACAAACCTGCAGAGTTTTAAATGATACCTCTCGTCCACAAATATATTAAGGGAAGGCAACGAAGAGGCTTTGAAAGCAAGGCAGAATTGCAGGAAACAGATTTCAGGAGGTAGATTCGAATCGCCTTGAAAGCACATGAAAAGCGGCAAACCGTGGACAATGATGCCCTTGGCCAAAAAGGGCGTATGCTTTTTTTCCTGAATATATTCAGGAAAAAACGCATACGCCCTTTTTGGCCAACCAAGCCACCTGGAAAGGCAAATCAGCGCTCCAAAGAAGTCTGGCTTCCCAGCGTGCAAAAGGGCCATGCGGAAAAAAGTGTCCAAACCAGAAATGCAGGACCGGCCATGGAGAAATGGGAGCCTTGCTACGCTGATGGGTGGGATGTAAATTGCCAACAGCCACTCTGGAGAAGTGTACGTTGTGTCCTGAAACATCTAAAAAACACAGCTTGGAGAGCATAGGGCACTTCCACTCATGGGCGTATAAATTGGGAAAACTAAAAATCAGCAAGACACAGGCACCCCAAAGTTTAGGGCTGCTCTGTTGACAAGAATCCCCACTACATTACACCTTATATATCCTAGGAAAGAGAAAAATGCATAAAGAAGTTGTGGTCCTCATGTACAATGGAATATCACTCAGCCATGAAATCAACGTCATAAGGCTAGTAGCACCACGATGAGTGGATTTAGATATGACGATTCTAGGTGAAGTAAATCACACAGAAAAAGACACTTATCATAAGATAGCACTTATAGAGGGAATGTAAAAACCGCTACACTTGAACTGAATTACAAAAGAGAAGAGAGTCACACGTTCAGAAAACACACTATGGCTGCTGAACGGGAAAGGTGAGGTGGGGTGATGCATAAAACAAGGGTTTCAAATTAGCTCCGATACCGTTCCATAAACCCAATATGTAATAGACAAGACCTACTCCTTGCTCAGTGAACTGGACTCAACAACCCCTATTCACTGCACAAGAATATATCTGACTAGTAAGAATCTTCAAACCTATATATTGATAACTCTCTGTAAGTGAGTCAAGGGGGTGTAAAGCGGCATAAACACAGCCGTGAAAAGCAGCTAAACCCCATTATAAAAATAAATTACTTTTCAAAACCCTTGAAACAAAGACAATGAAAGAGAGAGAAATTCTTACAATATTGTTCAGGGTCTGTGATGCAACCTGGATTGACCATATCTAGACCCACAGCTAATTGAGACATAAGGGTGGACACTCTAGGGGCTGAGAGGTTTGGTGAGGTTGGGTGAGCCAACACAGACCCTTTAAAGTAATACTGCATGGTACCCATCCCATGGGTCCCAAATCTCCAGGTTCAAGGGCATCTTCCTACATCGAAAACGTGCATGAGAAACGCAGAAGATGGTACACCGTGTGATGGGGAAAGGTTTCTAAAACGCACCTCATTTCTCATCTCCTTGTGTTCGGGTTCGCCATTCCAACCGTTTTACTAGCCATCTCCCTCCTTGGAGATTCACCACCTTTAACCTCCTCTTCCGTACAGGTTGCAATTTGTCCTGAGGATGAACGGGAAGAGGGGGAACCAATGAGAGACTAGCTCTAGGTGTTGGGACAGGCACAGGTCACTCTATTTTCCCATCAGGAAGAAGATTTAACCACAAGCTCAGCCAGACCCCAGAACCAAAAGAGGTCCTGAAGCAATCCTGCACTTTGCGGCTAGCTCCCAAAAAAGCGAGTTGAAAAATGGAGCTCAGGGGCACTGCAATTCACAAACCTGCAGATTTATAAATGATAACTCTCGTCCAAAATATATTGAGGGAAGGCAACGAAGAGGATTTGAAAGCAAGGCAGAATTGCAGGAAACAGATTTCAGGAGGTAGATTCGAATCGCCTTGAAAGCACATGAAAAGTGGCAAAACGTGGACAACGATGCCCTTGGCCAAAAAGGGCGTATGCGTTTTTTCCTGAATATATTCAGGAAAAAACGCATAGGCCCTTTTTGGCCAACCAAGCAACCTGGAAAGGCAAATCAGCGCTCCAAAGAAGTCTCGCTTCCCAGCGGGCAAAAGGGCCATGCGGAAAAAAGTGTCCAAACCAGAAATGCAGGACCGGCCATGGAGAAATGGGAGCATTGCTATGCGGATGGGCGGGATGTAAATTGCCAACAGCCACTCTGGAGAAGTGTACGGTGTGTCCTGAAACATCTAAAAAACACAGCTTGGAGAGCATAGGGCATTTCCACTCATGGGCGTATAAATTGGGAAAACTAAAAATCAGCAAGACACAGGCACCCCAAAGTTTAGGGCTGCTCTGTTGACAAGAATCCCCACTACGTTACACCTTATATATCCTAGGAAATAGAAAAATGCATAAAGAAGTTGTGGTCCTCATGTACAATGGAATATCACTCAGCCATGAAATCAACGTCATAAGGCTAGTAGCAGCACGATGAGTGGATTTAGGTATGACGATTCTAAGTGAAATAAATCACACAGAAAAAGACACTTATCATAAGATATCACTTATAGAGGGAATGTAAAAACCGCTACACTTGAACTGAATTACAAAAGAGAAGAGAGTCACACGTTCAGAAAACACACTATGGCTGCTGAACGGGAAAGGTGAGGTGGGGTGATGCATCAAACAAGGGTTTCAAATTAGCTCCGATACCGTTCCATAAACCCAATATGTAATAGACAAGACCTACTGCTTGCTCAGTGAACTGGACTCAACAACCCCTATTAACCCACAAGAATATATCTGACTAGTAAGAATCTTCAAACCTATGTATTGATATCTCTCTGTAAGTGAGTCAAGGGGGTGTAAAGCGGCATAAACACAGCCGTGAAAAGCAGCTAAACCCCATTATAAAAATAAATTACTTTTCAAAACCCTTGAAACAAAGACAATGAAAGAGAGAGAAATTCTTACAATATTGTTCAGGGTCTGTGATGCAACCTGGATTGACCATATCTAGACCCACAGCTAATTGAGACATAAGGGTGGACACTCTAGGGGCTGAGAGGTTTGGTGAGGTTGGGTGAGCCAACACAGACCCTTTAAAGTAATACTGCATGGTACCCATCCCATGGGTCCCAAATCTCCAGGTTCAAGGGCATCTTCCTACATCGAAAACGTGCATGAGAAACGCAGAAGATGGTACACCGTGTGATGAGGAAAGGTTTCTAAAACGCACCTCATTTCTCATCTCCTTGTGTTCGGGTTCGCCATTCCAACCGTTTTACTAGCCATCTCCCTCCTTGGAGATTCACCACCTTTAACCTCCTCTTCCGTACAGGTTGCAATTTGTCCTGAGGATGAACGGGAAGAGGGGGAACCAATGAGAGACTAGCTCTAGGTGTTGCGACAGGCACAGGTCACTCTATTTTCCCATCAGGAAGAAGATTTAACCACAAGCTCAGCCAGACCCCAGAACCAAAAGAGGTCCTGAAGCAATCCTGCACTTTGCGGCTAGCTCCCAAAAAAGCGAGTTGAAAAATGGAGCTCAGGGGCACTGCAATTCACAAACCTGCAGATTTATAAATGATAACTCTCGTCCAAAATATATTGAGGGAAGGCAACGAAGAGGATTTGAAAGCAAGGCAGAATTGCAGGAAACAGATTTCAGGAGGTAGATTCGAATCGCCTTGAAAGCACATGAAAAGTGGCAAAACGTGGACAACGATGCCCTTGGCCAAAAAGGGCGTATGCGTTTTTTCCTGAATATATTCAGGAAAAAACGCATAGGCCCTTTTTGGCCAACCAAGCAACCTGGAAAGGCAAATCAGCGCTCCAAAGAAGTCTCGCTTCCCAGCGGGCAAAAGGGCCATGCGGAAAAAAGTGTCCAAACCAGAAATGCAGGACCGGCCACGGAGAAATGGGAGCATTGCTATGCGGATGGGCGGGATGTAAATTGCCAACAGCCACTCTGGAGAAGTGTACGGTGTGTCCTGAAACATCTAAAAAACACAGCTTGGAGAGCATAGGGCATTTCCACTCATGGGCGTATAAATTGGGAAAACTAAAAATCAGCAAGACACAGGCACCCCAAAGTTTAGGGCTGCTCTGTTGACAAGAATCCCCACTACGTTACACCTTATATATCCTAGGAAATAGAAAAATGCATAAAGAAGTTGTGGTCCTCATGTACAATGGAATATCACTCAGCCATGAAATCAACGTCATAAGGCTAGTAGCAGCACGATGAGTGGATTTAGGTACGACGACTCTAAGTGAAATAAGTCACACAGAAAAAGACACTTATCATAAGATATCACTTATAGAGGGAATGTAAAAACCGATACACTTGAACTGAATTACAAAACAGAACAGAGTCACACGTTTAGAAAACACACTATGGCTGCTGAACGGGAAAAGTAAGGTGGGGTGATGCATAAAACAAGGGTTTCGAATTAGCTCCGATACCCTTCCATAAAGCCAATATGTCATAGACAAGACCTACTCCTTGCTCAGTGAACTGGACTCAACACCCCTATTTACCACACAAGTATATATCTGACTAGTAAGAATCTTCAAACCTATGTATTGATAACTCTCTGTAAGTGAGTCAAGGGGGGGGGTGTAAAGCGGCATAAACACAGCCGTGAAAAGCAGCTAAACCCCATTATAAAAATAAAATACTTTTCAAACCCCATGAAACCAAGACAGTGAAAGAGATAGATATTCTTACAAAATTCGTTCAGGGGTTGTGATGCAACCTGGATTGACCATATCTAGACCCACAGCTGATTGAGACCTAAGGGTGGACACTCTTGGGGCTGAGAGGTTTGGTGAGGTTGGGAGAGCCAATGCAGACCCTTTACAGTAATACTGCATGGTACCCATGCCATGGGCCCCAAATCTCCAGGTTTTAGGGCATCTTCCTACGTCGAAAACTTGCATGAGAATCCCAGAAGATGGTACACCGTGTAATGGGGAAAGGTTTCTAAAACGCACCTCATTTCTCATCTACTTGTGTTCAGGTTCACCATTTCAGCCGCTTTACTAGCCATCTCCCTCCTTGGAGAATGAGCACCTTTAACCTCCTGTTCCGTACAGGTTGCAATTTGTCCTGAGGATGAACGGGAAGAGGGGGAACCAATGAGAGACTAGCTCTAGGTGTTGGGACAGGCACAGGTCACTCTATTTTCCCATCAGGAAGAAGATTTAACCACAAGCTCAGCCAGACCCCAGAACCAAAAGAGGTCCTGAAGCAATCCTGCACTTTGCGGCTAGCTCCCAAAAAAGCGAGTTGAAAAATGGAGCTCAGGGGCACTGCAATTCACAAACCTGCAGAGTTTTAAATGATACCTCTCGTCCACAAATATATTAAGGGAAGGCAACGAAGAGGCTTTGAAAGCAAGGCAGAATTGCAGGAAACAGATTTCAGGAGGTAGATTCGAATCGCCTTGAAAGCACATGAAAAGCGGCAAAACGTGGACAATGATGCCCTTGGCCAAAAAGGGCGTATGCGTTTTTTCCTGAATATATTCAGGAAAAAACGCATACGCCCTTTTTGGCCAACCAAGCAACCTGGAAAGGCAAATCAGGGCTCCAAAGAAGTCTGGCTTCCCAGCGGGCAAAAGGGCCATGCGGAAAAAAGTGTCCAAACCAGAAATGCAGGACCGGCCATGGAGAAATGGGAGCCTTGCTACGCTGATGGGCGGGATGTAAATTGCCAACAGCCACTCTGGAGAAGTGTACGGTGTGTCCTGAAACATCTGAAAAACACAGCTTGGAGAGCATAGGGCACTTCCACTCATGGGCGTATAAATTGGGAAAACTAAAAATCAGCAAGACACAGGCACCCCAAAGTTTAGGGCTGCTCTGTTGACAAGAACCCCCACTTCATTACACCTTAAATATCCTAGGAAGGAGAAAAATGGATAAAGAAGTTGTGGTCCTCATGTACAATGGAATATCACTCAGCCATGAAATCAACGTCATAAGGCTAGTAGCAGCACGATGAGTGGATTTAGGTACGACGATTCTAAGTGAAATAAATCACACAGAAAAAGACACTTATCATAAGATATCACTTATAGAGGGAATGTAAAAACCGCTACACTTGAACTGAATTACAAAAGAGAAGAGAGTCACACGTTCAGAAAACACACTATGGCTGCTGAACGGGAAAGGTGAGGTGGGGTGATGCATCAAACAAGGGTTTCAAATTAGCTCCGATACCGTTCCATAAACCCAATATGTAATAGACAAGACCTACTGCTTGCTCAGTGAACTGGACTCAACAACCCCTATTCACCGCACAAGAATATATCTGACTAGTAAGAATCTTCAAACCTATGTATTGATATCTCTCTGTAAGTGAGTCAAGGGGGTGTAAAGCGGCATAAACACAGCCGTGAAAAGCAGCTAAACCCCATTATAAAAATAAATTACTTTTCAAAACCCATGAAACAAAGACAATGAAAGAGAGAGAAACTCTTACAATATTGTTCAGGTTCTGTGATGCAACCTGGATTGACCATATCTAGACCCACAGCTAATTGAGACATAAGGGTGGACACTCTAGGGGCTGAGAGGTTTGGTGAGGTTGGGTGAGCCAACACAGACCCTTTAAAGTAATACTGCATGGTACCCATCCCATGGGTCCCAAATCTCCAGGTTCAAGGGCATCTTCCTACATCGAAAACGTGCATGAGAAACGCAGAAGATGGTACACCGTGTGATGGGGAAAGGTTTCTAAAACGCACCTCATTTCTCATCTCCTTGTGTTCGGGTTCGCCATTCCAACCGTTTTACTAGCCATCTCCCTCCTTGGAGATTCACCACCTTTAACCTCCTCTTCCGTACAGGTTGCAATTTGTCCTGAGGATGAACGGGAAGAGGGGGAACCAATGAGAGACTAGCTCTAGGGGTTGGGACAGGAACAGGTCACTCTATTTTCCCATCAGGAAGAAGAATTAACCACAAGCTCAGCCAGACCCCAGAATCAAAAGAAGTCCTGAAGCAATCCTGCACTGTGCGGCTAGCTCCCAAAAAAGCGAGTTCAAAAATGGAGCTCAGGGACACTGCAATTCACAAACCTGCAGAGTTATAAATGTTAACAATCGTCCACAAACATGTTGAGGGAAGGCAACGAAGAGGATTTGAAAGCAAGGCAGAATTGCAGGAAACAGATTTCAGGAGGTAGATTCGAATCGCCTTGAAAGCACATGAAAAGCGGCAAAACGTGGACAATGATGTCCTTGGCCAAAAAGGGCGTATGCGTTTTTTCCTGAATACATTCAGGAAAAAACGCATACGCCCTTTTTGGCCAACCAAGCAACCTGGAAAGGCAAATCAGCGCTCCAAAGAACTCTCGCTTCCCAGCGGGCAAAAGGGCCATGTGGAAAAAAGTGTCAAAACCAGAAATGCAGGACCGGCCATGGAGAAATGGGAGCCTTGCTACGTTGATGGGCGGGATATAAATTGCCAACAGACACTCTGGAGAAGTGTACGGTGTGTTCTGAAACATCTAAAAAACACAGCTTGGAGAGCATAGGGCACTTCCACTCATGGGCGTATAAATTGGGAAAACTAAAAATCAGCAAGACACAGGCACCCCAAAGTTTAGGGCTTCTCTGATGACAAGAACCCCCACTTCATTACACCTTAATTATCTTAGGAAAGAGAAAAATGGATAAAGAAGTTGTGGTCCTCATGTAAAATGGAATATCACTCAGCCATGAAATCCACGTCATAAGGCTAGTAGCAGCACGATGAGTGGATTTAGGTACGACGACTCTAAGTGAAATAAGTCACACAGAAAAAGACACTTATCATAAGATATCACTTAGAGAGGGAATGTAAAAACCGCTACACTTGAACTGAATTACAAAACAGAACAGAGTCACACGTTTAGAAAACACACTATGGCTGCTGAACGGGAAAGGTAAAGTGGGGTGATGCATAAAACAAGGGTTTCGAATTAGCTCAGATACCGTTCCATAAACCCAATATGTAATAGACAAGACCTACTCCTTGCTCAGTGAACTGGACTCAACACCCCCTATTCACCACACAAGAATATATCTGACTAGTAAGAATCTTCAAACCTATGTATTGATATTTCTCTGTAAGTGAGTCAAGGGCGGTGTAAAGGGGCATAAACACAGCCGTGAAAAGCAGCTAAACCCCTTATAAAAATAAATTACTTTTCAAAACCCATGAAACAAAGACAGTGAAAGAGAGAGAAATTCTTACAAAATTCATTCAGGGGCTGTGATGCAACCTGGATTGACCATATTTAGACCCACAGCTGATTGAGACATAAGGGTGGACACTCTTGGGGCTGAGAGGTTTGGTGAGGTTGGGAGAGCCAACGCAGACCCTTTACAGTAATACTGCATGGTACCCATCCCATGGGCCCCAAATCTCCAGGTTTTAGGGCATCTTCCTACGTCGAAAACTTGCATGAGAAACCCAGAAGATGGTACACCGTGTAATGGGGAAAGGTTTCTAAAACGCACCTCATTTCTCATCTACTTGTGTTCAGGTTCACCATTTCAGCCGCTTTACTAGCCATCTCCCTCCTTGGAGAATGAGCACCTTTAACCTCCTGTTCCGTACAGGTTGCAATTTGTCCTGAGGATGAACGGGAAGAGGGGGAACCAATGAGAGACTAGCTCTAGGTGTTGGGACAGGCACAGGTCACTCTATTTTCCCATCAGGAAGAAGAATTAAGCACAAGCTCAGCCTGCCCCCCAGAACCAGAAGAGGGCCTGAAGCAATCCTGCGCTTTTGCCGCCAGCTCCCAAAAAAGCTACTTGAAAAATGGAGCTCAGGGGCACTGCAATTCACAAACCTGCAGAGTTTTAAATGATACCTCTCGTCCACAAATATATTAAGGGAAGGCAACGAAGAGGCTTTGAAAGCAAGGCAGAATTGCAGGAAACAGATTTCAGGAGGTAGATTCGAATCGCCTTGAAAGCACATGAAAAGCGGCAAACCGTGGACAATGATGCCCTTGGCCAAAAAGGGCGTATGCTTTTTTTCCTGAATATATTCAGGAAAAAACGCATACGCCCTTTTTGGCCAACCAAGCCACCTGGAAAGGCAAATCAGCGCTCCAAAGAAGACTGGCTTCCCAGCGTGCAAAAGGGCCATGCGGAAAAAAGTGTCCAAACCAGAAATGCAGGACCGGCCATGGAGAAATGGGAGCCTTGCTACGCTGATGGGTGGGATGTAAATTGCCAACAGCCACTCTGGAGAAGTGTACGTTGTGTTCTGAAACATCTAAAAAACACAGCTTGGAGAGCATAGGGCACTTCCACTCATGGGCGTATAAATTGGGAAAACTAAAAATCAGCAAGACACAGGCACCCCAAAGTTTAGGGCTGCTCTGTTGACAAGAATCCCCACTACATTACACCTTATATATCCTAGGAAAGAGAAAAATGCATAAAGAAGTTGTGGTCCTCATGTACAATGGAATATCACTCAGCCATGAAATCAACGTCATAAGGCTAGTAGCACCACGATGAGTGGATTTAGGTATGACGATTCTAAGTGAAATAAATAACACAGAAAAAGACACTTATCATAAGATAGCACTTATAGAGGGAATGTAAAAACCGCTACACTTGAACTGAATTACAAAAGAGAAGAGAGTCACACGTTCAGAAAACACACTATGGCTGCTGAACGGGAAAGGTGAGGTGGGGTGATGCATAAAACAAGGGTTTCAAATTAGCTCCGATACCGTTCCATAAACCCAATATGTAATAGACAAGACCTACTCCTTGCTCAGTGAACTGGACTCAACAACCCCTATTCACTGCACAAGAATATATCTGACTAGTAAGAATCTTCAAACCTATATTGATAACTCTCTGTAAGTGAGTCAAGGGGGTGTAAAGCGGCATAAACACAGCCGTGAAAAGCAGCTAAACCCCATTATAAAAATAAATTACTTTTCAAAACCCTTGAAACAAAGACAATGAAAGAGAGAGAAATTCTTACAATATTGTTCAGGGTCTGTGATGCAACCTGGATTGACCATATCTAGACCCACAGCTAATTGAGACATAAGGGTGGACACTCTAGGGGCTGAGAGGTTTGGTGAGGTTGGGTGAGCCAACACAGACCCTTTAAAGTAATACTGCATGGTACCCATCCCATGGGACCCAAATCTCCAGGTTCAAGGGCATCTTCCTACATCGAAAACGTGCATGAGAAACGCAGAAGATGGTACACCGTGTGATGGGGAAAGGTTTCTAAAACGCACCTCATTTCTCATCTCCTTGTGTTCGGGTTCGCCATTCCAACCGTTTTACTAGCCATCTCCCTCCTTGGAGATTCACCACCTTTAACCTCCTCTTCCGTACAGGTTGCAATTTGTCCTGAGGATGAACGGGAAGAGGGGGAACCAATGAGAGACTAGCTCTAGGTGTTGGGACAGGCACAGGTCACTCTATTTTCCCATCAGGAAGAAGAATTAACCACAAGCTCAGCCAGACCCCAGAACCAAAGAAGTCCTGAGGCAATCCTTCACTTTGCGGCTAGCTCCCAAAAAAGCGAGTTGAAAAATGGAGCTCAGGGACACTGCAATTCACAAACCTGCAGAGTTATAAATGTTAACAATCGTCTACAAATATGTTGAGGGAAGGCAACGAAGAGGATTTGAAAGCAAGGCAGAATTGCAGGAAACAGATTTCAGGAGGTAGATTCGAATCGCCTTGAAAGCACATGAAAAGCGGCAAAACGTGGACAATGATGTCCTTGGCCAAAAAGGGCGTATGCGTTTTTTCCTGAATACATTCAGGAAAAAACGCATACGCCCTTTTTGGCCAACCAAGCAACTTGGAAAGGCAAATCAGCGCTCCAAAGAACTCTCGCTTCCCAGCGGGCAAAAGGGCCATGTGGAAAAAAGTGTCAAAACCAGAAATGCAGGACCGGCCATGTAGAAATGGGAGCCTTGCTACGTTGATGGGCGGGATATAAATTGCCAACAGCCACTCTGGAGAAGTGTACGGTGTGTTCTGAAACATCTAAAAAACACAGCTTGGAGAGCAGAGGGCACTTCCACTCATGGGCGTATAAATTGGGAAAACTAAAAATCAGCAAGACACAGGCACCCCAAAGTTTAGGGCTTCTCTGATGACAAGAACCCCCACTTCATTACACCTTAATTATCTTAGGAAAGAGAAAAATGGATAAAGAAGTTGTGGTCCTCATGTACAATGGAATATCACTCAGCCATGAAATCAACGTCATAAGGCTAGTAGCAGCACGATGAGTGGATTTAGGTACGACGACTCTAAGTGAAATAAGTCACACAGAAAAAGACACTTATCATAAGATATCACTTATAGAGGGAATGTAAAAACCGCTACACTTGAACTGAATTACAAAACAGAACAGAGTCACACGTTTAGAAAACACACTATGGCTGCTGAACGGGAAAGGTAAGGTGGGGTGATGCATAAAACAAGGGTTTCGAATTAGCTCAGATACCGTTCCATAAACCCAATATGTAATAGACAAGACCTACTCCTTGCTCAGTGAACTGGACTCAACACCCCCTATTCACCACACAAGAATATATCTGACTAGTAAGAATCTTCAAACCTATGTATTGATATCTCTCTGTAAGTGAGTCAAGGGCGGTGTAAAGCGGCCTAAACACAGCCGTGAAAAGCAGCTAAACCCCATTATAAAAATAAATTACTTTTCAAAACCCATGAAACAAAGACAGTGAAAGAGAGAGAAATTCTTACACAATTCATTCAGGGGCTGTGATGCAACCTGGATTGACCATATTTAGACCCACAGCTGATTGAGACACAAGGGTGGACACTCTTGGGGCTGAGAGGTTTGGTGAGGTTGGGAGAGCCAACGCAGACCCTTTACAGTACTACTGCATGGTACCCATCCCATGGGCCCCAAATCTCCAGGTTTTAGGGCATCTTCCTACGTCGAAAACTTGCATGAGAAACCCAGAAGATGGTACACCGTGTAATGGGGAAAGGTTTCTAAAACGCACCTCATTTCTCATCTACTTGTGTTCAGGTTCACCATTTCAGCCGCTTTACTAGCCATCTCCCTCCTTGGAGAATGAGCACCTTTAACCTCCTGTTCCGTACAGGTTGCAATTTGTCCTGAGGATGAACGGGAAGAGGGGGAACCAATGAGAGACTAGCTCTAGGTGTTGGGACAGGCACAGGTCACTCTATTTTCCCATCAGGAAGAAGAATTAAGCACAAGCTCAGCCTGCCCCCCAGAACCAGAAGAGGGCCTGAAGCAATCCTGCGCTTTTGCCGCCAGCTCCCAAAAAAGCGACTTGAAAAATGGAGCTCAGGGGCACTGCAATTCACAAACCTGCAGAGTTTTAAATGATACCTCTCGTCCACAAATATATTAAGGGAAGGCAACGAAGAGGCTTTGAAAGCAAGGCAGAATTGCAGGAAACAGATTTCAGGAGGTAGATTCGAATCGCCTTGAAAGCACATGAAAAGCGGCAAACCGTGGACAATGATGCCCTTGGCCAAAAAGGGCGTATGCTTTTTTTCCTGAATATATTCAGGAAAAAACGCATACGCCCTTTTTGGCCAACCAAGCCACCTGGAAAGGCAAATCAGCGCTCCAAAGAAGTCTGGCTTCCCAGCGTGCAAAAGGGCCATGCGGAAAAAAGTGTCCAAACCAGAAATGCAGGACCGGCCATGGAGAAATGGGAGCCTTGCTACGCTGATGGGTGGGATGTAAATTGCCAACAGCCACTCTGGAGAAGTGTACGGTGTGTTCTGAAACATCTAAAAAACACAGATTGGAGAGCATAGGGCACTTCCACTCATGGGCGTATAAATTGGGAAAACTAAAAATCAGCAAGACACAGGCACCCCAAAGTTTAGGGCTTCTCTGATGACAAGAACCCCCACTTCATTACACCTTAATTATCTTAGGAAAGAGAAAAATGGATAAAGATGTTGTGGTCCTCATGTACAATGGAATATCACTCAGCCATGAAATCAACGTCATAAGGCTAGTAGCAGCACGATGAGTGGATTTATGTAAGACGACTCTAAGTGAAATAAGTCACACAGAAAAAGACACTTATCATTAGATATCACTTATAGAGGGAATGTAAAAACCGCTACACTTGAACTGAATTACAAAACAGAACAGAGTCACACGTTTAGAAAACACACTATGGCTGCTGAACGGGAAAGGTAAGGTGGGGTGATGCATAAAACAAGGGTTTCGAATTAGCTCAGATACCGTTCCATAAACCCAATATGTAATAGACAAGACCTACTCCTTGCTCAGTGAACTGGACTCAACACCCCCTATTCACCACACAAGAATATATCTGACTAGTAAGAATCTTCAAACCTATGTATTGATATCTCTCTGTAAGTGAGTCAAGGGCGGTGTAAAGCGGCCTAAACACAGCCGTGAAAAGCAGCTAAACCCCATTATAAAAATAAATTACTTTTCAAAACCCATGAAACAAATACAGTGAAAGAGAGAGAAATTCTTACAAAATTCATTCAGGGGCTGTGATGCAACCTGGATTGACCATATTTAGACCCACAGCTGATTGAGACATAAGGGTGGACACTCTTGGGGCTGAGAGGTTTGGTGAGGTTGGGAGAGCCAACGCAGACCCTTTACAGTAATACTGCATGGTACCCATCCCATGGGCCCCAAATCTCCAGGTTTTAGGGCATCTTCCTACGTCGAAAACTTGCATGAGAAACCCAGAAGATGGTACACCGTGTAATGGGGAAAGGTTTCTAAAACGCACCTCATTTCTCATCTACTTGTGTTCAGGTTCACCATTTCAGCCGCTTTACTAGCCATCTCCCTCCTTGGAGAATGAGCACCTTTAACCTCCTGTTCCGTACAGGTTGCAATTTGTCCTGAGGATGAACGGGAAGAGGGGGAACCAATGTAGACTAGCTCTAGGTGTTGGGACAGGCACAGGTCACTCTATTTTCCCATCAGGAAGAAGAATTAAGCACAAGCTCAGCCTGCCCCCCAGAACCAGAAGAGGGCCTGAAGCAATCCTGCGCTTTTGCCGCCAGCTCACAAAAAAGCGACTTGAAAAATGGAGCTCAGGGGCACTGCAATTCACAAACCTGCAGAGTTTTAAATGATACCTCTCGTCCACAAATATATTAAGAGAAGGCAACGAAGAGGCTTTGAAAGCAAGGCAGAATTGCAGGAAACAGATTTCAGGAGGTAGATTCGAATCGCCTTGAAAGCACATGAAAAGCGGCAAACCGTGGACAATGATGCCCTTGGCCAAAAAGGGCGTATGCTTTTTTTCCTGAATATATTCAGGAAAAAACGCATACGCACTTTTTGGCCAACCAAGCCACCTGGAAAGGCAAATCAGCGCTCCAAAGAAGTCTGGCTTCCCAGCGTGCAAAAGGGCCATGCGGAAAAAAGTGTCCAAACCAGAAATGCAGGACCGGCCATGGAGAAATGGGAGCCTTGCTACGCTGATGGGTGGGATGTAAATTGCCAACAGCCACTCTGGAGAAGTGTACGTTGTGTCCTGAAACATCTAAAAAACACAGCTTGGAGAGCATAGGGCACTTCCACTCATGGGCGTATAAATTGGGAAAACTAAAAATCAGCAAGACACAGGCACCCCAAAGTTTAGGGCTGCTCTGTTGACAAGAATCTCCACTACATTACACCTTATATATCCTAGGAAAGAGAAAAATGCATAAAGAAGTTGTGGTCCTCATGTACAATGGAATATCACTCAGCCATGAAATCAACGTCATAAGGCTAGTAGCACCACGATGAGTGGATTTAGGTATGACAATTCTAAGTGAAATAAATCACACAGAAAAAGACACTTATCATAAGATAGCACTTATAGAGGGAATGTAAAAACCGCTACACTTGAACTGAATTACAAAAGAGAAGAGAGTCACACGTTCAGAAAACACACTATGGCTGCTGAACGGGAAAGGTGAGGTGGGGTGATGCATAAAACAAGGGTTTCAAATTAGCTCCGATACCGTTCCATAAACCCAATATGTAGTAGACAAGACCTACTCTTTGCTCAGTGAACTGGCCTCAACACCCCCTATTCACCGCACAAGAATATATCTGACTAGTAAGAATCTTCAAACCTATATATTGATAACTCTCTGTAAGTGAGTCAAGGGGGTGTAAAGCGGCATAAACACAGCCGTGAAAAGCAGCTAAACCCCATTATAAAAATAAATTACTTTTTAAAACCCTTGAAACAAAGACAATGAAAGAGAGAGAAATTCTTACAATATTGTTCAGGGTCTGTGATGCAACCTGGATTGACCATATTTAGACCCACAGCTGATTGAGACATAAGGGTGGACACTCTTGGGGCTGAGAGGTTCGGTGAGGTTGGGTGAGCCAACGCAGACCCTTTCAAGTAATACTGCATGGTACTCATCCCATGGGTCCCAAATCTCCAGGTTCAAGGGCATCTTCCTACGACGAAAACATGCATGAGAAACCCAGAAGATGGTACACCGTGTGATCGGGAAAGGTTTCTAAAACGCACCTCATTTCTCATCTCCTTTGCTCGGGTTCGCCCTTCCAGCCGATTTACTAGCCATCTCCCTCCTTGGAGAATCAGCACGTTTAACCTCCTGTTCCGTACAGGTTGCAATTTGTCCTGAGGATGAACGGGAAGAGGGGGAACCAATGAGAGACTAGCTCTAGGTGTTGGGACAGGCACAGGTCACTCTATTTTCCCATCAGGAAGAAGAATTAAGCACAAGCTCAGCCTGCCCCCCAGAACCAGAAGAGGGCCTGAAGTAATCTTGCGCTTTTGCGGCCAGCTCCCAAAAAAGCGAGATGAAAAATGGAGCTCAGGGGCCTTGCAATTCACAAACCTGCAGAGTTTTAAATGATACCTCTCGTCCACAAATATGTTAAGGGAAGGCATCGAAGAGGCTTTGAAAGCAAGGCAGAATTGCAGGAAACAGATTTCAGGAGGTAGATTCGAATCGTCTTGAAAGCACATGAAAAGTGGCAAAACGTGGACAATGAAGCCCTTGTCCAAAACGGGCGTATGGGTTTTTTCCTAAATATATTCAGGAAAAAACGCATACGCCAGTTTTGGCCAACCAAGCAACCTGGAAAGGCAAATCAGCGCTCCAAAGAAGTCTCGCTTCTCAGCGGGCAAAAGGGCCATGCGGAAAAAAGTGTCCAAACCAGAAATGCAGGACCGGCCATGGAGAAATGGGAGCCTTGCTACGCTGATGGGTGGGATGTAAATTGCCAACAGCCACTCTGGAGAAGTGTACGGTGTGTTCTGAAACATCTAAAAAACACAGCTTGGAGAGCATAGGGCACTTCCACTCATGGGCGTATAAATTGGGAAAAGTAAAAATCAGCAAGACACAGGCACCCCAAAGTTTAGGGCTGCTCTGTTGACAAGAACCCCCACTTCATTACACCTTAAATATCCTAGGAAAGAGAAAAATGGATAAAGAAGTTGTGGTCCTCATGTACAATGGAATATCACTCAGCCATGAAATCAACGTCATAAAGCTAGTAGCAGCACGATGAGTGGATTTAGGTACGACGATTCTAAGTGAAATAAGTCACACAGAAAAAGACACTTATCCTAAGATATCACTTATAGAGGGAATGTAAAAACCGCTACACTTGAACTGAATTGCAAAACAGAACAGAGTCACACGTTTAGGAAACACACTATGGCTGCTGAACGGGAAAGGTGAGGTGGGGTGATGCATAAAACAAGGGTTTCAAATTAGCTCAGATACCGTTCCATAAACCCAATATGTAAGAGACAAGACCTATTCCTTGCTCAGTGAACTGGACTCAACACCCCCTATTCACCGCACAAGAATATATCTGACTAGTAAGAATGTTCAAACCTATGTATTGATATCTCTCTGTAAGTGAGTCAAGGGGGTGTAAAGCGGCATAAACACAGCCGTGAAAAGCAGCTAAACCCCATTATAAAAATAAATTACTTTTCAAAACCCTTGAAACAAAGACAATGAAAGAGAGAGAAATTCTTACAATATTGTTCAGGGTCTGTGATGCAACCTGGATTGACCATATTTAGACCCACAGCTGATTGAGACATAAGGGTGGACACTCTTGGGGCTGAGAGGTTTGGTGAGGTTGGGAGAGCCAACGCAGACCCTTTACAGTAATACTGCATGGTACCCATCCCATGGGCCCCAAATCTCCAGGTTTTAGGGCATCTTCCTACGTCGAAAACTTGCATGAGAAACCCAGAAGATGGTACACCGTGTAATGGGGAAAGGTTTCTAAAACGCACCTCATTTCTCATCTACTTGTGTTCAGGTTCACCATTTCAGCCGCTTTACTAGCCATCTCCCTCCTTGGAGAATGAGCACCTTTAACCTCCTGTTCCGTACAGGTTGCAATTTGTCCTGAGGATGAACGGGAAGAGGGGGAACCAATGAGAGACTAGCTCTAGGTGTTGGGACAGGCACAGGTCACTCTATTTTCCCATCAGGAAGAAGAATTAAGCACAAGCTCAGCCTGCCCCCCAGAACCAGAAGAGGGCCTGAAGCAATCCTGCGCTTTTGCCGCCAGCTCGCAAAAAAGCGACTTGAAAAATGGAGCTCAGGGGCACTGCAATTCACAAACCTGCAGAGTTTTAAATGATACCTCTCGTCCACAAATATATTAAGGGAAGGCAACGAAGAGGCTTTGAAAGCAAGGCAGAATTGCAGGAAACAGATTTCAGGAGGTAGATTCGAATCGCCTTGAAAGCACATGAAAAGCGGCAAACCGTGGACAATGATGCCCTTGGCCAAAAAGGGCGTATGCTTTTTTTCCTGAATATATTCAGGAAAAAACGCATACGCCCTTTTTGGCCAACCAAGCCACCTGGAAAGGCAAATCAGCGCTCCAAAGAAGTCTGGCTTCCCAGCGTGCAAAAGGGCCATGCGGAAAAAAGTGTCCAAACCAGAAATGCAGGACCGGCCATGGAGAAATGGGAGCCTTGCTACGCTGATGGGTGGGATGTAAATTGCCAACAGCCACTCTGGAGAAGTGTACGGTGTGTTCTGAAACATCTAAAAAACACAGATTGGAGAGCATAGGGCACTTCCACTCATGGGCGTATAAATTGGGAAAACTAAAAATCAGCAAGACACAGGCACCCCAAAGTTTAGGGCTTCTCTGATGACAAGAACCCCCACTTCATTACACCTTAATTATCTTAGGAAAGAGAAAAATGGATAAAGAAGTTGTGGTCCTCATGTACAATGGAATATCACTCAGCCATGAAATCAACGTCATAAGGCTAGTAGCAGCACGATGAGTGGATTTATGTAAGACGACTCTAAGTGAAATAAGTCACACAGAAAAAGACACTTATCATAAGATATCACTTATAGAGGGAATGTAAAAACCGCTACACTTGAACTGAATTACAAAACAGAACACAGTCACACGTTTAGAAAACACACTATGGCTGCTGAACGGGAAAGGTAAGGTGGGGTGATGCATAAAACAAGGGTTTCGAATTAGCTCAGATACCGTTCCATAAACCCAATATGTAATAGACAAGACCTACTCCTTGCTCAGTGAACTGGACTCAACACCCCCTATTCACCACACAAGAATATATCTGACTAGTAAGAATCTTCAAACCTATGTATTGATATCTCTCTGTAAGTGAGTCAAGGGCGGTGTAAAGCGGCCTAAACACAGCCGTGAAAAGCAGCTAAACCCCATTATAAAAATAAATTACTTTTCAAAACCCATGAAACAAAGACAGTGAAAGAGAGAGAAATTCTTACAAAATTCATTCAGGGGCTGTGATGCAACCTGGATTGACCATATTTAGACCCACAGCTGATTGAGACATAAGGGTGGACACTCTTGGGGCTGAGAGGTTTGGTGAGGTTGGGAGAGCCAACGCAGACCCTTTCAAGTAATACTGCATGGTACCCATCCCATGGGCCCCAAATCTCCAGGTTTTAGGGCATCTTCCTACGTCGAAAACTTGCATGAGAAACCCAGAAGATGGTACACCGTGTAATGGGGAAAGGTTTCTAAAACGCACCTCATTTCTCATCTACTTGTGTTCAGGTTCACCATTTCAGCCGCTTTACTAGCCATCTCCCTCCTTGGAGAATGAGCACCTTTAACCTCCTGTTCCGTACAGGTTGCAATTTGTCCTGAGGATGAACGGGAAGAGGGGGAACCAATGAGAGACTAGCTCTAGGTGTTGGGACAGGCACAGGTCACTCTATTTTCCCATCAGGAAGAAGAATTAAGCACAAGCTCAGCCTGCCCCCCAGAACCAGAAGAGGGCCTGAAGCAATCCTGCGCTTTTGCCGCCAGCTCCCAAAAAAGCGACTTGAAAAATGGAGCTCAGGGGCACTGCAATTCACAAACCTGCAGAGTTTTAAATGATACCTCTCGTCCACAAATATATTAAGAGAAGGCAACGAAGAGGCTTTGAAAGCAAGGCAGAATTGCAGGAAAGAGATTTCAGGAGGTAGATTCGAATCGCCTTGAAAGCACATGAAAAGCGGCAAACCGTGGACAATGATGCCCTTGGCCAAAAAGGGCGTATGCGTTTTTTCCTGAATATATTCAGGAAAAAACGCATACGCCCTTTTTGGCCAACCAAGCCACCTGGAAAGGCAAATCAGCGCTCCAAAGAAGTCTGGCTTCCCAGCGTGCAAAAGGGCCATGCGGAAAAAAGTGTCCAAACCAGAAATGCAGGACCGGCCATGGAGAAATGGGAGCCTTGCTACGCTGATGGGTGGGATGTAAATTGCCAACAGCCACTCTGGAGAAGTGTACGTTGTGTCCTGAAACATCTAAAAAACACAGCTTGGAGAGCATAGGGCACTTCCACTCATGGGCGTATAAATTGGGAAAACTAAAAATCAGCAAGACACAGGCACCCCAAAGTTTAGGGCTGCTCTGTTGACAAGAATCTCCACTACATTACACCTTATATATCCTAGGAAAGAGAAAAATGCATAAAGAAGTTGTGGTCCTCATGTACAATGGAATATCACTCAGCCATGAAATCAACGTCATAAGGCTAGTAGCACCACGATGAGTGGATTTAGGTATGACAATTCTAAGTGAAATAAATCACACAGAAAAAGACACTTATCATAAGATAGCACTTATAGAGGGAATGTAAAAACCGCTACACTTGAACTGAATTACAAAAGAGAAGAGAGTCACACGTTCAGAAAACACACTATGGCTGCTGAACGGGAAAGGTGAGGTGGGGTGATGCATAAAACAAGGGTTTCAAATTAGCTCCGATACCGTTCCATAAACCCAATATGTAATAGACAAGACCTACTCCTTGCTCAGTGAACTGGACTCAACAACCCCTATTCACTGCACAAGAATATGTCTGACTAGTAAGAATCTTCAAACCTATATATTGATAACTCTCTGTAAGTGAGTCAAGGGGGTGTAAAGCGGCATAAACACAGCCGTGAAAAGCAGCTAAACCCCATTATAAAAATAAATTACTTTTCAAAACCCTTGAAACAAAGACAATGAAAGAGAGAGAAATTCTTACAATATTGTTCAGGGTCTGTGATGCAACCTGGATTGACCATATTTAGACCCACAGCTGATTGAGACATAAGGGTGGACACTCTTGGGGCTGAGAGGTTCGGTGAGGTTGGGTGAGCCAACGCAGACCCTTTCAAGTAATACTGCATGGTACTCATCCCATGGGTCCCAAATCTCCAGGTTCAAGGGCATCTTCTTACAACGAAAACATGCATGAGAAACCCAGAAGATGGTACACCGTGTGATCGGGAAAGGTTTCTAAAACGCACCTCATTTCTCATCTCCTTTGCTCGGGTTCGCCCTTCCAGCCGATTTACTAGCCATCTCCCTCCTTGGAGAATCAGCACGTTTAACCTCCTGTTCCGTACAGGTTGCAATTTGTCCTGAGGATGAACGGGAAGAGGGGGAACCAATGAGAGACTAGCTCTAGGTGTTGGGACAGGCACAGGTCACTCTATTTTCCCATCAGGAAGAAGAATTAAGCACAAGCTCAGCCTGCCCCCCAGAACCAGAAGAGGGCCTGAAGTAATCTTGCGCTTTTGCGGCCAGCTCCCAAAAAAGCGAGATGAAAAATGGAGCTCAGGGGCCTTGCAATTCACAAACCTGCAGAGTTTTAAATGATAGCTCTCGTCCACAAATATGTTAAGGGAAGGCATCGAAGAGGCTTTGAAAGCAAGGCAGAATTGCAGGAAACAGATTTCAGGAGGTAGATTCGAATCGTCTTGAAAGCACATGAAAAGTGGCAAAACGTGGACAATGAAGCCCTTGGCCAAAACGGGCGTATGGGTTTTTTCCTAAATATATTCAGGAAAAAACGCATACGCCAGTTTTGGCCAACCAAGCAACCTGGAAAGGCAAATCAGCGCTCCAAAGAAGTCTCGCTTCTCAGCGGGCAAAAGGGCCATGCGGAAAAAAGTGTCCAAACCAGAAATGCAGGACCGGCCATGGAGAAATGGGAGCCTTGCTACGCTGATGGGTGGGATGTAAATTGCCAACAGCCACTCTGGAGAAGTGTACGGTGTGTTCTGAAACATCTAAAAAACACAGCTTGGAGAGCATAGGGCACTTCCACTCATGGGCGTATAAATTGGGAAAACTAAAAATCAGCAAGACACAGGCACCCCAAAGTTTAGGGCTGCTCTGTTGACAAGAACCCCCACTTCATTACACCTTAAATATCCTAGGAAAGAGAAAAATGGATAAAGAAGTTGTGGTCCTCATGTACAATGGAATATCACTCAGCCATGAAATCAACGTCATAAGGCTAGTAGCAGCACGATGAGTGGATTTAGGTACGACGATTCTAAGTGAAATAAGTCACACAGAAAAAGACACTTATCCTAAGATATCACTTATAGAGGGAATGTAAAAACCGCTACACTTGAACTGAATTGCAAAACAGAACAGAGTCACACGTTTAGGAAACACACTATGGCTGCTGAACGGGAAAGGTGAGGTGGGGTGATGCATAAAACAAGGGTTTCAAATTAGCTCAGATACCGTTCCATAAACCCAATATGTAAGAGACAAGACCTATTCCTTGCTCAGTGAACTGGACTCAACACCCCCTATTCACCGCACAAGAATATATCTGACTAGTAAGAATGTTCAAACCTATGTATTGATATCTCTCTGTAAGTGAGTCAAGGGGGTGTAAAGCGGCATAAACACAGCCGTGAAAAGCAGCTAAACCCCATTATAAAAATAAATTACTTTTAAAACCCAGTGAAACAAAGACAGTGAAAGAGAGAGAAATTCTTACAAAATTCGTTCAGGGGCTGTGATGCAACCTGGATTGACCATATCTAGACCCACAGCTGATTGAGACATAAGGGTGGACACTCTTGGGGCTGAGAGGTTCGGTGCGGTTGGGTGAGCCAACGCAGACCCTTTCAAGTAATACTGCATGGTACCCATCCCATGGGTCCCAAATCTCCAGGTTCAAGGGCACCTTCCTACAACGAAAACATGCATGAGAAACCCAGAAGATGGTACACCGTGTGATCGGGAAAGGTTTCTAAAACGCACTTCATTTCTCATCTCCTTTGCTCGGGTTCGCCATTCCAGCCGATTTACTAGCCATCTCCCTCCTTGGAGAATCAGCACGTTTAACCTCCTGTTCCGTACAGGTTGCAATTTGTCCTGAGGATGAACGGGAAGAGGGGGAACCAATGAGAGACTAGCTCTAGGTGTTGGGACAGGCACAGGTCACTCTATTTTCCCATCAGGAAGAAGAATTAAGCACAAGCTCAGCCTGCCCCCCAGAACCAGAAGAGGGCCTGAAGCAATCCTGCGCTTTTGCGGCCAGCTCCCAAAAAAGCGAGTTGAAAAATGGAGCTCAGGGGCACTGCAATTCACAAACCTGCAGAGTTTTAAATGATACCTCTCGTCCACAAATATATTAAGGGAAGGCAACGAAGAGGCTTTGAAAGCAAGGCAGAATTGCAGGATACAGATTTCAGGAGGTAGATTTGACTCGCCTTGAAAGCACATGAAAAGCGGCAAAACGTGGACAATGATGCCCTTGGCCAAAAAGGGCGTATGCGTTTTTTCCTGAATATATTCAGGAAAAAACGCATGAGCCCTCTTTGGCCAACCAAGCAACCTGGAAAGGTAAATCATCGCTCCAAAGAAGTCTCGCTTCCCAGCGGGCAAAAGGGCCATGCGGAAAAAAGTGTCCAAACCAGAAAAGCAGGACCGGCCATGGAGAAATGGGAGCCTTGCTACGCTGATGGGTGGGATGTAAATTGCCAACAGCCACTCTGGAGAAGTGTACGGTGTGTCCTGAAACATCTAAAAAACACAGCTTGGAGAGCATAGGGCACTTCCACTCATGGGCGTATAAATTGGGAAAACTAAAAATCAGCAAGACACAGGCACCCCAAAGTTTAGGGCTGCTCTGTTGACAAGAACCCCCACTTCATTACACCTTAAATATCCTAGGAAAGAGAAAAATGGATAAAGAAGTTGTGGTCCTCATGTACAATGGAATATCACTCAGCCATGAAATCAACGTCATAAGGCTAGTAGCAGCACGATGAGTGGATTTAGGTACGACGATTCTAAGTGAAATAAGTCACACAGAAAAAGACACTTATCCTAAGATATCACTTCTAGAGGGAATGTAAAAACCGCTACACTTGAACTGAATTGCAAAACAGAACAGAGTCACACGTTTAGGAAACACACTATGGCTGCTGAACGGGAAAGGTGAGGTGGGGTGATGCATAAAACAAGGGTTTCAAATTAGCTCCGATACCGTTCCATAAACCCAATATGTAATAGACAAGACCTATTCCTTGCTCAGTGAACTGGACTCAACACCCCCTATTCACCACACAAGAATATATCTGACTAGTAAGAATGTTCAAACCTATGTATTGATATCTCTCTGTAAGTGAGTCAAGGGGGTGTAAAGCGGCATAAACACAGCCGTGAAAAGCAGCTAAACCCCATTATAAAAATAAATTACTTTTCAAAACCCGTGAAACAAAGACAGTGAAAGAGAGAGAAATTCTTACAAAATCCGTTCAGGGGCTGTGATGCAACCTGGATTGACCATATCTAGACCCACAGCTGATTGAGACATAAGGGTGGACACTCTTGGGGCTCAGAGGTTTGGTGAGGTTGCATGAGCCAACGCAAAACCTTTAAAGGAATACTGCATGGTACCCATCCCATGGGTCCCAAATCTCCAGGTTCAAGGGCATCTTCCGACGTCGAAAACATGCATGAGAAACCCAGAAGATGTTACAACATGTGATCGGGAAAGGTTTCTAAAACGCACCTCATTTCTCATCTCCTTGTGCTCGGGTTCGCCATTCCAGCCGCTTTACTAGCCATCTCCCTCCTTGGAGAATCAGCACCTTTAACCTCCTGTTCCGTACAGGTTGCAATTTGTCCTGAGGATGAACGGGAAGAGGGGGAACCAATGAGAGACTAGCTCTAGGTGTTGGGACAGGCACAGGTCACTCTATTTTCCCATCAGGAAGAAGAATTAAGCACATGCTCAGCCTGCCCCCCAGAACCAGAAGAGGGCCTGAAGCAATCCTGCGCTTTTGCGGCCAGCTCCCAAAAAAGCGAGTTGAAAAATGGAGCTCAGGGGCCCTGCAATTCACAAACCTGCAGAGTTTTAAATGATACCTCTCGTCCACAAATATATTAAGGGAAGGCAACGAAGAGGCTTTGAAAGCAAGGCAGAATTGCAGGAAACAGATTTCAGGAGGTAGATTCGAATCGCCTTGAAAGCACATGAAAAGCGGCAAAACCTGGACAATGATGCCCTTGGCCAAAAAGGGCGTATGCGTTTTTTCCTGAATATATTCAGGAAAAAATGCATGCACCCTCTTTGGCCAACCAAGCAACCTGTAAAGGCAAATCATCGCTCCAAAGAAGTCTCGCTTCCCAGCGGGCAAAAGGGCCATGCGGAAAAACGTGTCCAAACCAGAAATGCAGGACCGGCCATGGAGAAATGGGAGCCTTGCTACGCTGATGGGTGGGATGTAAATTGCCAACAGCCACTCTGGAGAAGTGTACGGTGTGTTCTGAAACATCTAAAAAACACAGCTTGGAGAGCATAGGGCACTTCCACTCATGGGCGTATAAATTGGGAAAACTAAAAATCAGCAAGACACAGGCACCCCAAAGTTTAGGGCTGCTCTGTTGACAAGAACCCCCACTTCATTACACCTTAAATATCCTAGGAAAGAGAAAAATGGATAAAGAAGTTGTGGTCCTCATGTACAATGGAATATCACTCAGCCATGAAATCAACGTCATAAGGCTAGTAGCAGCACGATGAGTGGATTTAGGTACGACGATTCTAAGTGAAATAAGTCACACAGAAAAAGACACTTATCCTAAGATATCACTTCTAGAGGGAATGTAAAAACCGCTACACTTGAACTGAATTGCAAAACAGAACAGAGTCACACGTTTAGGAAACACACTATGGCTGCTGAACGGGAAAGGTGAGGTGGGGTGATGCATAAAACAAGGGTTTCAAATTAGCTCAGATACCGTTCCATAAACCCAATATGTAAGAGACAAGACCTATTCCTTTATCATTGAACTGGACTCAACACCCCCTATTCACCGCACAAGAATATATCTGACTAGTAAGAATCTTCAAACCTATGTATTGATATCTCTCTGTAAGTGAGTCAAGGGGGTGTAAAGCGGCATAAACACAGCCGTGAAAAGCAGCTACACCCCATTATAAAAATAAATTACTTTTCAAAACCCGTGAAACAAAGACAGTGAAAGAGAGAGAAATTCTTACAAAATTCGTTCAGGGGCTGTGATGCAACCTGGATTGACCATATCTAGACCCACAGCTGATTGAGACATAAGGGTGGACACTCTTGGGGCTGAGAGGTTCGGTGAGGTTGGGTGAGCCAACGCAGACCCTTTCAAGTAATACTGCATGGTACCCATCCCATGGGTCCCAAATCTCCAGGATCAAGGGCATCTTCCTACATCGAAAACAGGCATGAGAAACCCAGAAGATGGTACACCGTGTGATCGGGAAAGGTTTCTAAAACGCACCTCATTTCTCATCTCCTTTGCTCGGGTTCGCCCTTCCAGCCGATTTACTAGCCATCTCCCTCCTTGGAGAATCAGCACCTTTAACCTCCTGTTCCGTACAGGTTGCAATTTGTCCTGAGGATGAACGGGAAGAGGGGGAACCAAAGAGAGACTAGCTCTAGGTGTTAGGAGAGGCACAGGTCACTCTATTTTCCCATCAGGAAGAAGAATTAAGCACAAGCTCAACCTGCCCCCCAGAACCAGAAGAGGGCCTGAAGCAATCCTGCGCTTTTGCGGCCAGCTCCCAAAAAAGCGAGTTGAAAAACGGAGCTCAGGGTCACTGCAATTCACAAACCTGCAGAGTTTTAAATGATAGCTCTCGTCCACAAATATATTAAGGGAAGGCAACGAAGAGGCTTTGAAAGCAAGGCAGAATTGCAGGAAACAGATTTCAGGAGGTAGATTCGAATCGCCTTGAAAGCACATGAAAAGCGGCAAAACGTGGACAATGATGCCCTTGGCCAAAAAGGGCGTATGCTTTTTTTCCTGAATATATTCAGGAAAAAACGCATACGCCCTTTTTGGCCAACCAAGCAACCTGGAAAGGCAAATCAGCGCTCCAAAGAAGTCTCGCTTCCCAGCGGGCAAAAGGGTCATGCGGAAAAAAGTGTCCAAAGCAGAAATGCAGGACCGGCCATGGAGAAATGGGAGCCTTGCTACGCTGATGGGTGGGATGTAAATTGCCAACAGCCACTCTGGAGGAGTGTACGGTGTGTTCCGAAACATCTAAAAAACACAGATTGGAGAGCATAGGGTACTTCCACTCATGGGCTTATAAATTGGAAAAACTAAAAATCAGCAAGACACAGGCACCCCAAAGTTTAGGGCTGCTCTGTTGACAAGAACCCCCACTTCATTACACTTTAAATATCCTAGGGAAGAGAAAAATGGATAAAGAAGTTGTGGTCCTCATGTACAATGGAATATCACTCAGCCATGAAATCAACGTCATAAGGCTAGTAGCAGCACGATGAGTGGATTTAGGTACGACGATTCTAAGTGAAATAAGTCACACAGAAAAAGACACTTATCCTAAGATATCACTTCTAGAGGGAATGTAAAAACCGCTACACTTGAACTGAATTGCAAAACAGAACAGAGTCACACGTTTAGGAAACACACTATGGCTGCTGAACGGGAAAGGTGAGGTGGGGTGATGCATAAAACAAGGGTTTCAAATTAGCTCCGATACCGTTCCATAAACCCAATATGTAAGAGACAAGACCTATTCCTTTTTCAGTGAACTGGACTCAACACCCCCTATTCACCGCACAAGAATATATCTGACTAGTAAGAATCTTCAAACCTATGTATTGATATCACTCTGTAAGTGAGTCAAGGGGGTGTAAAGCGGCATAAACACAGCCGTGAAAAGCAGCTAAACCCCATTATAAAAATAAATTACTTTTCAAAACCCGTGAAACAAAGACAGTGAAAGAGAGAGAAATTCTTACAAAATTCGTTCAGGGGCTGTGATGCAACCTGGATTGACCATATCTAGACCCACAGCTGATTGAGACATAAGGGTGGACACTCTTGGGGCTGAGAGGTTCGGGGAGGTTGGGTGAGCCAATGCAGACCCTTTCAAGTAATACTGCATGGTACCCATCCCATGGGTCCCAAATCTCCAGGTTCAAGGGCATCTTCCTACATCGAAAACAGGCATGAGAAACCCAGAAGATGGTACACCGTGTGATCGGGAAAGGTTTCTAAAACGCACCTCATTTCTCATCTCCTTTGCTCGGGTTCGCCATTCCAGCCAATTTACTAGCCATCTCCCTCCTTGGAGATTCAGCACCTTTAACCTCCTGTTCCGTACAGGTTGCAATTTGTCCTGAGGATGAACGGGAAGAGGGGGAACCAATGAGAGACTAGCTCTAGGTGTTGGGACAGGCACAGGTCACTCTATTTTCCATTAAGGAAGAAGAATTAAGCACAAGCTCAGCCTGCCCCCCAGAACCAGAATAGGGCCTGAAGCAATCCTGCGCTTTTGCGGCCAGCTCCCAAAAAAGCGAGTTGAAAAATGGAGCTCAGGGGCACTGCAATTCACAAACCTGCAGAGTTTTAAATGTTACCTCTCGTAAACAAATATATTAAGGGAAGGCAACGAAGAGTCTTTGAAAGCAAGGCAGAATTGCAGGAAACAGATTTCAGGAGGTAGATTCGAATCGCCTTGAAAGCACAGGAAAAGCGGCAAAACGTGGACAATGATGCCCTTGGCCAAAAAGGGCGTATGCATTTTTTCCTGAATATATTCAGGAAAAAAGACATGCGCCCTCTTTGGCCAACCAAGCAACCTGGAAAGGCAAATCATCGCTCCAAAGAAGTCTCGCTTCCCAGCGGGCAAAAGGGCCATGCGGAAAAAAGTGTCCAAAGCAGAAATGCAGGACCGGCCATGGAGAAATGGGAGCCTTGCTACGCTGATGGGTGGGATGTAAATTGCCAACAGCCACTCTGGAGAAGTGTACGGTGTGTTCTGAAACATCTAAAAAACACAGCTTGGAGAGCATAGGGCACTTCCACTCATGGGCGTATAAATTGGGAAAACTAAAAATCAGCAAGACACAGGCACCCCAAAGTTTAGGGCTGCTCTGTTGACAAGAACCCCCACTTCATTACACCTTAAATATCCTAGGAAAGAGAAAAATGGATAAAGAAGTTGTGGTCCTCATGTACAATGGAATATCACTCAGCCATGAAATCAACGTCATAAGGCTAGTAGCAGCACGATGAGTGGATTTAGGTACGACGATTCTAAGTGAAATAAGTCACACAGAAAAAGACACTTATCCTAAGATATCACTTCTAGAGGGAATGTAAAAACCGCTACACTTAAACTGAATTGCAAAACAGAACAGAGTCACACGTTTAGGAAACACACTATGGCTGCTGAACGGGAAAGGTGAGGTGGGGTGATGCATAAAACAAGGGTTTCAAATTAGCTCAGATACCGTTCCATAAACCCAATATGTAATAGACAAGACCTATTCCTTTTTCAGTGAACTGGACTCAACACCCCCTATTCACCACACAAGAATATATCCTACTAGTAAGAATCTTCAAACCTATGTATTGATATCTCTCTGTAAGTGAGTCAAGGGGGTGTAAAGCGGCATAAACACAGCCGTGAAAAGCAGCTAAACCCCATTATAAAAATAAATTACTTTTCAAAACCCGTGAAAGAAAGACAGTGAAAGAGAGAGAAATTCTTACAAAATTCGTTCAGGGGCTGTGATGCAACCTGGATTGACCATATCTAGACCCACAGCTGATTGAGACATAAGGGTGGACACTCTTGGGGCTGAGAGGTTCGGTGAGGTTGGCTGAGCCAGCACAGACACTTTCAAGTAATACTGCATGGTACCCATCCCATGGGTCCCAAATCTCCAGGTTCAAGGGCATCTTCCTACATCGAAAAGAGGCATGAGAAACCCAGAAGATGGTACACCGTGTGATCGGGAAAGGTTTATAAAACGCACCTCATTTCTCATCTCCTTTGCTCGGGTTCGCCCTTCCAGCCGATTTACTAGCCATCTCCCTCCTTGGAGAATCAGCACCTTTAACCTCCTGTTCCGTACAGGTTGCAATTTGTCCTGAGGATGAACGGGAAGAGGGGGAACCAATGAGAGACTAGCTCTAGGTGTTGGGACAGGCACAGGTCACTCTATTTTCCCATCAGGAAGAAGAATTAAGCACAAGCTCAGCCTGCCCCCCAGAACCAGAAGAGGGCCTGAAGCAATCCTGCACTTTTGCGGCCAGCTCCCAAAAAAGCGAGTTGAAAAATGGAGCTCAGGGGCCCTGCAATTCACAAACCTGCAGAGTTTTTAATGATACCTCTCGTCCACAAATATATTTAGGGAAGGCAACGAAGAGTCTTTGAAAGCAAGGCAGATTTGCAGGAAACAGATTTCAGGAGGTAGATTCGAATCGCCTTGAAAGCACATGAAAAGCGGCAAAACGTGGACAATGATGCCCTTGGCCAAAAAGGGCGTATGCATTTTTTCCTGAATATATTCAGGAAAAAACGCATGCGCCCTCTTTGGCCAACCAAGCAACCTGGAAAGGCAAATCATCGCTCCAAAGAAGTCTCCCTTCCCAGCGGGCAAAAGGGCCATGCGGAAAAAAGTGTCCAAAGCAGAAATGCAGGACCGGCCATGGAGAAATGGGAGCCTTGCTACGCTGATGGGTGGGATGTAAATTGCCAACAGCCACTCTGGAGAAGTGTACGGTGTGATCTGAAACATCTAAAAAACACAGCTTGGAGAGCATAGGGCACTTCCACTCATGGGCGTATAAATTGGGAAAACTAAAAATCAGCAAGACACAGGCACCCCAAAGTTTAGGGCTGCTCTGTTGACAAGAACCCCCACTTCATTACACCTTAAATATCCTAGGAAAGAGAAAAATGGATAAAGAAGTTGTGGTCCTCATGTACAATGGAATATCACTCAGCCATGAAATCAACGTCATAAGGCTAGTAGCAGCACGATGAGTGGATTTAGGTACGACGATTCTAAGTGAAATAAGTCACACAGAAAAAGACACTTATCCTAAGATATCACTTCTAGAGGGAATGTAAAAACCGCTACACTTGAACTGAATTGCAAATCAGAACAGCGTCACACGTTTAGGAAACACACTATGGCTGCTGAACGGGAAAGGTGAGTTGGGGTGATGCATAAAACAAGGGTTTCAAATTAGCTCAGATACCGTTCCATAAACCCAATATGTAATAGACAAGACCTATTCCTTTTTCAGTGAACTGGACTCAACACCCCCTATTCACCACACAAGAATATATCTGAATAGTAAGAATCTTCAAACCTATGTATTGATATCTCTCTGTAAGTGAGTCAAGGGGGTGTAAAGCGGCATAAACACAGCCGTGAAAAGCAGCTACACCCCATTATAAAAATAAATTACTTTTCAAAACCCATGAAAGAAAGACAGTGAAAGAGAGAGAAATTCTTACAAAATTCGTTCAGGGGCTGTGATGCAACCTGGATTGACCATATCTAGACCCACAGCTGATTGAGACATAAGGGTGGACACTCTTGGGGCTGAGAGGTTCGGTGAGGTTGGGTGAGCCAACGCAGACCCTTTCAAGTAATACTGCATGGTACCCATCCCATGGGTCCCAAATCTCCAGGTTCAAGGGCACCTTCCTACATCGAAAACAGGCATGAGAAACCCAGAAGATGGTACACCGTGTGATCGGGAAAGGTTTCTAAAACGCACCATATTTCTCATCTCCTTTGCTCGGGTTCGCCCTTCCAGCCGATTTACTAGCCATCTCCCTCCTTCGAGAATCAGCACCTTTAACCTCCTGTTCCGTACAGGTTGCAATTTGTCCTGAGGATGAACGGGAAGAGGGGCAACCAATGAGAGACTAGCTCTAGGTGTTGGGACAGGCACAGGTCACTCTATTTTCCCATCAGGAAGAAGAATTAAGCACAAGCTCAACCTGCCCCCCAGAACCAGAAGAGGGCCTGAAGCAATCCTGCGCTTTAGCGGCCAGCTCCCAAAAAAGCGTGTTGAAAAATGGAGCTCAGGGGCACTGCAATTCACAAACCTGCAGAGTTTTAAATGATACCTCTCGTCCACAAATATATTAAGGGAAGGCAACGAAGAGACTTTGAAAGCAAGGCAGAATTGCAGGAAACAGATTTCAGGAAGTAGATTCGAATCGTCTTGAAAGCACATGAAAAGCGGCAAAACGTGGACAATGATGCCCTTGGCCAAAAAGGGCGTATGCGTTTTTTCCTGAATATATTCAGGAAAAAACGCATACGCTCTTTTTGGCCAACCAAGCAACCTGGAAAGGCAAATCAGCGCTCCAAAGAAGTGTGGCTTCCCAGCGGGCAAAAGGGCCATGAGGAAAAAAGTGTCCAAACCAGAAATGCAGGACCGGCCATGGAGAAATGGGAGCCTTGCTACGCTGATGGGCGGGATGTAAATTGCCAGCAGCCACTCTGGAGGAGTGTACGGTGTGTTCCGAAATATCTAAAAAACACAGCTTGGAGAGCATAGGGCACTTCCACTCATGGGCGTATAAATTGGGAAAACTAAAAATCAGCAAGACACAGGCACCCCAAAGTTTAGGGCTGCTCTGTTGACAAGAACCCCCACTTCATTACACCTTAAATATCCTAGGAAAGAGAAAAATGGATAAAGAAGTTGTGGTCCTCATGTACAATGGAATATCACTCAGCCATGAAATCAACGTCATAAGGCTAGTAGCAGCACGATGAGTGGATTTAGCTACGACGATTCTAAGTGAAATAAGTCACACAGAAAAAGACACTTATCCTAAGATATCACTTCTAGAGGGAATGTAAAAACCGCTACACTTGAACTGAATTGCAAAACAGAACAGAGTCACACGTTTAGGAAACACACTATGGCTGCTGAACGGGAAAGGTGAGTTGGGGTGATGCATAAAACAAGGGTTTCAAATTAGCTCAGATACCATTCCATAAACCCAATATGTAATACACAAGACCTATTCCTTTTTCAGTGAACTGGACTCAACACCCCCTATTCACCACACAAGAATATATCTGACTAGTAAGAATCTTCAAACCTATGTATTGATATCTCTCTGTAAGTGAGTCAAGGGGGTGTAAAGCGGTATAAACACAGCCGTGAAAAGCAGCTACACCCCATTATAAAAATAAATTACTTTTCAAAACCCGTGAAACAAAGACAGTGAAAGAGAGAGAAATTCTTACAAAATTCTTTCAGGGGCTGTGATGCAACCTGGATTGACCATATCTAGACCCACAGCTGATTGAGACATAAGGGTGGACACTCTTGGGGCTGAGAGGTTCGGTGAGGTTGGGTGAGCCAACGCAGACCCTTTCAAGTAATACTGCATGGTACCCATCCCATGGGTCCCAAATCTCCAGGTTCAAGGGCACCTTCCTACATCGAAAACAGGCATGAGAAACCCAGAAGATGGTACACCGTGTGATCGGGAAAGGTTTCTAAAACGCACCTCATTTCTCATCTCCTTTGCTCGGGTTCGCCCTTCCAGCCGATTTACTAGCCATCTCCCTCCTTGGAGAATCAGCACCTTTAACCTCCTGTTCCGTACAGGTTGCAATTTGTCCTGAGGATGAACGGGAAGAGGGGCAACCAATGAGAGACTAGCTCTAGGTGTTGGGACAGGCACAGGTCACTCTATTTTCCCATCAGGAAGAAGAATTAAGCACAAGCTCAACCTGCCCCCCATAACCAGAAGAGGGCCTGAAGCAATCCTGCGCTTTAGCGGCCAGCTCCCAAAAAAGCGTGTTGAAAAATGGAGCTCAGGGGCACTGCAATTCACAAACCTGCAGAGTTTTAAATGATACCTCTCGTCCACAAATATATTAAGGGAAGGCAACGAAGAGACTTTGAAAGCAAGGCAAAATTGCAGGAAACAGATTTCAGGAAGTAGATTCGAATCGTCTTGAAAGCACATGAAAAGCGGCAAAACGTGGACAATGATGCCCTTGGCCAAAAAGGGCGTATGCGTTTTTTCCTGAATATATTCAGGAAAAAACGCATACGCTCTTTTTGGCCAACCAAGCAACCTGGAAAGGCAAATCAGCGCTCCAAAGAAGTGTGGCTTCCCAGCGGGCAAAAGGGCCATGAGGAAAAAAGTGTCCAAACCAGAAATGCAGGACCGGCCATGGAGAAATGGGAGCCTTGCTACGCTGATGGGCGGGATGTAAATTGCCAACAGCCACTCTGGAGGAGTGTACGGTGTGTTCCGAAACATCTAAAAAACACAGCTTGGAGAGCATAGGGCACTTCCACTCATGGGCGTATAAATTGGGAAAACTAAAAATCAGCAAGACACAGGCACCCCAAAGTTTAGGGCTGCTCTCTTGACAAGAACCCCCACTTCATTAAACCTTAAATATCCTAGGAAAGAGAAAAATGGATAAAGAAGTTGTGGTCCTCATGTACAATGGAATATCACTCAGCCATGAAATCAACGTCATAAGGCTAGTAGCAGCACGATGAGTGGATTTAGCTACGACGATTCTAAGTGAAATAAGTCACACAGAAAAAGACACTTATCCTAAGATATCACTTCTAGAGGGAATGTAAAAACCGCTACACTTGAACTGAATTGCAAAACAGAACAGAGTCACACGTTTAGGAAACACACTATGGCTGCTGAACGGGAAAGGTGAGGTGGGGTGATGCATAAAACAAGGGTTTCAAATTAGCTCCGATACCGTTCCATAAACCCAATATGTAAGAGACAAGACCTATTCCTTTTTCAGTGAACTGGACTCAACACCCCCTATTCACCGCACAAGAATATATCTGACTAGTAAGAATCTTCAAACCTATGTATTGATATCTCTCTGTAAGTGAGTCAAGGGGGTGTAAAGCGGCATAAACACAGCCGTGAAAAGCAGCTAAACCCCATTATAAAAATAAATTACTTTTCAAAACCCGTGAAACAAAGACAGTGAAAGAGAGAGAAATTCTTACAAAATTCGTTCAGGGGCTGTGATGCAACCTGGATTGACCATATCTAGACCCACAGCTGATTGAGACATAAGGGTGGACACTCTTGGGGCTGAGAGGTTCGGTGAGGTTGGGTGAGCCAACGCAGACCCTTTCAAGTAATACTGCATGGTACCCATCCCATGGGTCCCAAATCTCCATTTTCAAGGGCATCTTCCTACATCGAAAACAGGCATGAGAAACCCAGAAGATGGTACACCGTGTGATCGGGAAAGGTTTCTAAAACGCACCTCATTTCTCATCTCCTTTGCTCGGGTTCGCCATTCCAGCCGATTTACTAGCCATCTCCCTCCTTGGAGAATCAGCACCTTTAACCTCCTGTTCCGTACAGGTTGCAATTTGTCCTGAGGATGAACGGGAAGAGGGGCAACCAATGAGAGACTAGCTCTAGGTGTTGGGACAGGCACAGGTCACTCTATTTTCCCATCAGGAAGAAGAATTAAGCACAAGCTCAGCCTGCCCCCCAGAACCAGAAGAGGGCCTGAAGCAATCCTGCGCTTTTGCGGCCAGCTCCCAAAAAAGCGAGTTGAAAAATGGAGCTCAGGGGCCCTGCAATTCACAAACCTGCAGAATTTTTAATGATACCTCACGTCCACAAATATATTAAGGGAAGGCAACGAAGAGTCTTTGAAAGCAAGGCAGAATTGCAGGAAACAGATTTCAGGAGGTAGATTCGAATCGCCTTGAAAGCACATGAAAAGCGGCAAAACGTGGACAATGATGCCCTTGGCCAAAAAGGGCGTATGCGTTTTTTCCTGAATATATTCAGGAAAAAACGCATGCGCCCTCTTTGGCCAACCAAGCAACCTGGAAAGGCAAATCATCGCTCCAAAGAAGTCTCCCTTCCCAGCGGGCAAAAGGGCCATGCGGAAAAAAGTGTCCAAAGCAGAAATGCAGGACCGGTCATGGAGAAATGGGAGCCTTGCTACGCTGATGGGTGGGATGTAAATTGCCAACAGCCACTCTGGAGAAGTGTACGGTGTGTTCTGAAACATCTAAAAAACACAGCTTGGAGAGCATAGGGCACTTCCACTCATGGGCGTATAAATTGGGAAAACTAAAAATCAGCAAGACACAGGCACCCCAAAGTTTAGGGCTGCTCTGTTGACAAGAAACCCCACTTCATTACACCTTAAATATCCTAGGAAAGAGAAAAATGGATAAAGAAGTTGTGGTCCCCATGTACAATGCAATATCACTCAGCCATGAAATCAACGTCATAAGGCTAGTAGAAGCACGATGAGTGGATTTAGGTACGACGATTCTAAGTGAAATAAGTCACACAGAAAAAGACACTTATCCTAAGATATCACTTCTAGAGGGAATGTAAAAACCGCTACACTTGAACTGAATTGCAAAACAGAACAGAGTCACACGTTTAGGAAACACACTATGGCTGCTGAACGGGAAAGGTGAGGTGGGGTGATGCATAAAACAAGGGTTTCAAATTAGCTCCGATACCGTTCCATAAACCCAATATGTAAGAGACAAGACCTATTCCTTTTTCAGTGAACTGGACTCAACACCCCCTATTCACCGCACAAGAATATATCTGACTAGAAAGAATCTTCAAACCTATGTATTGATATCTCTCTGTAAGTGAGTCAAGGGGGTGTAAAGCGGCATAAACACAGCGGTGAAAAGCAGCTAAACCCCATTATAAAAATAAATTACTTTTCAAAACCCGTGAAACAAAGACAGTGAAAGAGAGAGAAATTCTTACAAAATTCGTTCAGGGGCTGTGATGCAACCTGGATTGACCATATCTAGACCCACAGCTGATTGAGACATAAGGGTGGACACTCTTGCGGCTGAGAGGTTCGGTGAGGTTGGGTGAGCCAACGCAGACCCTTTCAAGTAATACTGCATGGTACCCATCCCATGGGTCCCAAATCTCCAGGTTCAAGGGCATCTTCCTACATCGAAAACAAGCATGAGAAACCCAGAAGATGGTACACCGTGTGATCGGGAAAGGTTTCTAAAACGCACCTCATTTCTCATCTCCTTTGCTCGGGTTCGCCATTCCAGCCGATTTACTAGCCATCTCCCTCCTTGGAGAATCAGCACCTTTAACCTCCTGTTCCGTACAGGTTGCAATTTGTCCTGAGGATGAACGGGAAGAGGGGCAACCAATGAGAGACTAGCTCTAGGTGTTGGGACAGGCACAGGTCACTCTATTTTCCCATCAGGAAGAAGAATTAAACATAAGCTCAGCCTGCCCCCCAGAACCAGAAGAGGGCCTGAAGCAATCCTGCGCTTTGGCGGCCAGCTCCCAAAAAAGCAAGTTGAAAAATGGAGCTCAGGGGCACTGCAATTCACAAACCTGCAGAGTTTTAAATGATACCTCTCTTCCACAAATATATTAAGGGAAGGCAACGAAGAGGCTTTGAAAGCAAGGCAGAATTGCAGGAAACAGATTTCAGGAGGTAGATTCGAATCGCCTTGAAAGCACAGGAAAAGCGGCAAAACGTGGACAATGATGCCCTTGGCCAAAAAGGGCGTATGCGTTTTTTCCTGAATATATTCAGGAAAAAACGCATACGCCCTTTTTGGCCAACCAAGCAACCTGGAAAGGCAAATCAGCGCTCCAAAGAAGTCTGGCTTCCCAGCGGGCAAAAGAGCCATGCGGAAAAAAGTGTCCAAAGCAGAAATGCAGGACCGGCCATGGAGAAATGGGAGCCTTGCTACGCTGATGGGTGGGATGTAAATTGCCAACAGCCACTCTGGAGAAGTGTACGGTGTGTTCTGAAACATCTAAAAAACACAGGTTTGAGAGCATAGGGCACTTCCACTCATGGGCATATAAATTGGGAAAACTAAAAATCAGCAAGACACAGGCACCCCAAAGTTTAGGGCTGCTCTGTTGACAAGAACCCCCACTTCATTACACCTTAAATATCCTAGGAAAGAGAAAAATGGATAAAGAAGTTGTGGTCCTCATGTACAATGGAATATCACTCAGCCATGAAATCAACGTCATAAGGCTAGTAGTAGCACGATGAGTGGATTTAGGTACGACGATTCTAAGTGAAATAAGTCACAAAGAAAAAGACACTTATCCTAAGATATCACTTCTAGAGGGAATGTAAAAACCGCTACACTTGAACTGAATTGCAAAACAGAACAGAGTCACACGTTTAGGAAACACACTATGGCTGCTGAACGGGAAAGGTGAGGTGGGGTGATGCATAAAACAAGGGTTTCAAATTAGCTCCGATACCATTCCATAAACCCAATATGTAAGAGACAAGACCTATTCCTTTTTCAGTGAACTGGACTCAACACCCCCTATTCACCGCACAAGAATATATCTGACTAGAAAGAATCTTCAAACCTATGTATTGATATCTCTCTGTAAGTGAGTCAAGGGGGTGTAAAGCGGCATAAACACAGCCGTGAAAAGCAGCTAAACCCCATTATAAAAATAAATTACTTTTCAAAACCCGTGAAACAAAGACAGTGAAAGAGAGAGAAATTCTTACAAAATTCGTTCAGGGGCTGTGATGCAACCTGGATTGACCATATCTAGACCCAAAGCTGATTGAGACATAAGGGTGGACGCTCTTGGGGCTGAGAGGTTCGGTGAGGTTGGGTGAGCCAACGCAGACCCTTTCAAGTAATACTGCATGGTACCCATCCCATGGGTCCCAAATCTCCAGGTTCAAGGGCATCTTCCTACATCGAAAACAGGCATGAGAAACCCAGAAGATGGTACACCGTGTGATCGGGAAAGGTTTCTAAAACGCACCTCATTTCTCATCTCCTTTGCTCGGGTTCGCCCTTCCAGCCGATTTACTAGCCATCTCCCTCCTTGGAGAATCAGCACCTTTAACCTCCTGTTCGGTACAGGTTGCAATTTGTCCTGAGGATGAACAAGAAGAGGGGGAACCAATGAGAGACTAGCTCTAGGTGTTGGCACAGGCACAGGTCACTCTATTTTCCCATCAGGAAGAAGAATTAAGCACAAGCTCAGCCTGCCCCCCAGAACCAGAAAAGGGCCTGAAGCAATCCTGCGCTTTTGCGGCCAGCTCCCAAAAAAGCGAGTTGAAAAATAGAGCTCAGGGGCCCTGCAATTCACAAACCTGCAGAGTTTTAAATGATACCTCTCGTCCACAAATATATTAAGGGAAGGCAACGAAGAGGCTTTGAAAGCAAGGCAGAATTGCAGGAAACAGATTTCAGGAGGTAGATTCGAATCGCCTTGAAAGCACATGAAAAGCGGCAAAACGTGGACAATGATGCCCTTGGCCAAAAAGGGCGTATGCGTTTTTTCCTGAATATATTCAGGAAAAAACGCATACGCCCTTTTTGGCCAACCAAGCAACCTGGAAAGGCAAATCAGCGCTCCAAAGAAGTCTGGCTTCCCAGCGGGCAAAAGAGCCATGCGGAAAAAAGTGTCCAAACCAGAAATGCAGGACCGGCCATGGAGAAATGGGAGCCTTGCTACGCTGATGGGTGGGATGTAAATTGCCAACAGCCACTCTGGAGAAGTGTACGGTGTGTTCTGAAACATCTAAAAAACACAGCTTGGAGAGCATAGGGCACTTCCACTCATGGGCGTATTAATTGGGAAAACTAAAAATCAGCAAGACACAGGCACCCCAAAGTTTAGGGCTGCTCTGTTGACAAGAACCCCCACTTCATTACACCTTAAATATCCTAGGAAAGAGAAAAATGGATAAAGAAGTTGTGGTCCTCATGTACAATGGAATATCACTCAGCCATGAAATCAACCTCATAAGGCTAGTAGCAGCACGATGAGTGGATTTAGGTACGACGATTCTAAGTGAAATAAGTCACACAGAAAAAGACACTTATCCTAAGATATCACTTCTAGAGGGAATGTAAAAACCGCTACACTTGAACTGAATTGCAAAACAGAACAGAGTCACACGTTTAGGAAACACACTATGGCTGCTGAACGGGAAAGGTGAGGTGGGGTGATGCATAAAACAAGGGTTTCAAATTAGCTCAGATACCGTTCCATAAACCCAATATGTAAGAGACAAGACCTATTCCTTTTTCAGTGAACTGGACTCAACACCCCCTATTCACCGCACAAGAATATATCTGACTATTAAGAATCTTCAAACCTATGTATTGATATCTCTCTGTAAGTGAGTCAAGGGGGTGTAAAGCGGCATAAACACAGCCGTGAAAAGCAGCTAAACCCCATTATAAAAATAAATGACTTTTCAAAACCCGTGAAACAAAGACAGTGAAAGAGAGAGAAATTCTTACAAAATTCGTTCAGGGGCTGTGATGCAACCTGGATTGACCATATCTAGACCCACAGCTGATTGAGACATAAGGGTGGACACTCTTGGGGCTGAGAGGTTCGGTGAGGTTGGGTGAGCCAACGCAGACCCTTTCAAGTAATACTGCATGGTACCCATCCCATGGGTCCCAAATCTCCAGGTTCAAGGGCATCTTCCTACATCGAAAACAGGCATGAGAAACCCAGAAGATGGTACACCGTGTGATCGGGAAAGGTTTCTAAAACGCACCTCATTTCTCATCTCCTTTGCTCGGGTTCGCCCTTCCAGCCGATTTACTAGCCATCTCCCTCCTTGGAGAATCAGCACCTTTAACCTCCTGTTTCGTACAGGGTGCAATTTGTCCTGAGGATGAACGGGAAGAGGGAGAACCAATGAGAGACTAGCTCTAGGTGTTGGGACAGGCACAGGTCACTCTATTTTCCCATCAGGAAGAAGAATTAAGCACAAGCTCAGCCTGCCCCCCAGAAGCAGAAGAGGGCCTGAAGCAATCCTGCGCTTTTGCGGCCAGCTCCCAAAAAAGCGAGTTGAAAAATGGAGCTCAGGGACACTGCAATTCACAAACCTGCAGAGTTTTAAATGATACCTCTCTTCCACAAATATATTAAGGGAAGGCAACGAAGAGGCTTTGAAAGCAAGGCAGAATTGCAGGAAACAGATTTCAGGAGGTAGATTCGAATCGCCTTGAAAGCACATGAAAAGCGGCAAAACGTGGACAATGATGCCCTTGGCCAAAAAGGGCGTATGCGTTTTTTCCTGAATATATTCAGGAAAAAACGCATACGCCCTTTTTGGCCAACCAAGCAACCTGGAAAGGCAAATCAGCGATCCAAAGAAGTCTATCTTCCCAGCAGGCAAAAGAGCCATGTGGAAAAAAGTGTCCAAACCAGAAATGCAGGACCGGCCATGGAGAAATGGGAGCCTTGCTACGCTGATGGGTGGGATGTAAATTGCCAACAGCCACTCTGGAGAAGTGTACGGTGTGTTCTGAAACATCTAAAAAACACAGCTTGGAGAGCATAGGGCACTTCCACTCATGGGCGTATAAATTGGGAAAACTAAAAATCAGCAAGACACAGGCACCCCAAAGTTTAGGGCTGCTCTGTTGACAAGAACCCCCACTTCATTACACCTTAAATATCCTAGGAAAGAGAAAAATGGATAAAGAAGTTGTGGTCCTCATGTACAATGGAATATCACTCAGCCATGAAATCAACCTCATAAGGCTAGTAGCAGCACGATGAGTGGATTTAGGTACGACGATTCTAAGTGAAATAAGTCACACAGAAAAAGACACTTATCCTAAGATATCACTTCTAGAGGGAATGTAAAAACCGCTACACTTGAACTGAATTGCAAAACAGAACAGAGTCACACGTTTAGGAAACACACTATGGCTGCTGAACGGGAAAGGTGAGGTGGGGTGATGCATAAAACAAGGGTTTCAAATTAGCTCAGATACCGTTCCATAAACCCAATATGTAAGAGACAAGACCTATTCCTTTTTCAGTGAACTGGACTCAACACCCCCTATTCACCGCACAAGAATATATCTGACTATTAAGAATCTTCAAACCTATGTATTGATATCTCTCTGTAAGTGAGTCAAGGGGGTGTAAAGCGGCATAAACACAGCCGTGAAAAGCAGCTAAACCCCATTATAAAAATAAATGACTTTTCAAAACCCGTGAAACAAAGACAGTGAAAGAGAGAGAAATTCTTACAAAATTCGTTCAGGGGCTGTGATGCAACCTGGATTGACCATATCTAGACCCACAGCTGATTGAGACATAAGGGTGGACACTCTTGGGGCTGAGAGGTTCGGTGAGGTTGGGTGAGCCAACGCAGACCCTTTCAAGTAATACTGCATGGTACCCATCCCATGGGTCCCAAATCTCCAGGTTCAAGGGCATCTTCCTACATCGAAAACAGGCATGAGAAACCCAGAAGATGGTACACCGTGTGATCGGGAAAGGTTTCTAAAACGCACCTCATTTCTCATCTCCTTTGCTCGGGTTCGCCCTTCCAGCCGATTTACTAGCCATCTCCCTCCTTGGAGAATCAGCAGCTTTAACCTCCTGTTTCGTACAGGGTGCAATTTGTCCTGAGGATGAACGGGAAGAGGGAGAACCAATGAGAGACTAGCTCTAGGTGTTGGGACAGGCACAGGTCACTCTATTTTCCCATCAGGAAGAAGAATTAAGCACAAGCTCAGCCTGCCCCCCAGAAGCAGAAGAGGGCCTGAAGCAATCCTGCGCTTTTGCGGCCAGCTCCCAAAAAAGCGAGTTGAAAAATGGAGCTCAGGGACACTGCAATTCACAAACCTGCAGAGTTTTAAATGATACCTCTCTTCCACAAATATATTAAGGGAAGGCAACGAAGAGGCTTTGAAAGCAAGGCAGAATTGCAGGAAACAGATTTCAGGAGGTAGATTCGAATCGCCTTGAAAGCACATGAAAAGCGGCAAAACGTGGACAATGATGCCCTTGGCCAAAAAGGGCGTATGCGTTTTTTCCTGAATATATTCAGGAAAAAACGCATACGCCCTTTTTGGCCAACCAAGCAACCTGGAAAGGCAAATCAGCGATCCAAAGAAGTCTATCTTCCCAGCAGGCAAAAGAGCCATGTGGAAAAAAGTGTCCAAACCAGAAATGCAGGACCGGCCATGGAGAAATGGGAGCCTTGCTACGCTGATGGGTGGGATGTAAATTGCCAACAGCCACTCTGGAGAAGTGTACGGTGTGTTCTGAAACATCTAAAAAACACAGCTTGGAGAGCATAGGGCACTTCCACTCATGGGCGTATAAATTGGGAAAACTAAAAATCAGCAAGACACAGGCACCCCAAAGTTTAGGGCTGCTCTGTTGACAAGAACCCCCACTTCATTACACCTTAAATATCCTAGGAAAGAGAAAAATGGATAAAGAAGTTGTGGTCCTCATGTACAATGGAATATCACTCAGCCATGAAATCAACGTCATAAGGCTAGTAGCAGCACGATGAGCGGATTTAGGTACGACGATACTAAGTGAAATAAGTCACACAGAAAAAGACACTTATCCTAAGATATCACTTCTAGAGGGAATGTAAAAACCGCTACACTTGAACTGAATTGCAAAACAGAACAGAGTCACACGTTTAGGAAACACACTATGGCTGCTGAACGGGAAAGGTGAGGTGGGGTGATGCATAAAACAAGGGTTTCAAATTAGCTCCGATACCGTTCCATAAACCCAATATGTAAGAGACAAGACCTATTCCTTTTTCAGTGAACTGGACTCAACACCCCCTATTCACCGCACAAGAATATATCTGACTAGAAAGAATCTTCAAACCTATGTATTGATATCTCTCTGTAAGTGAGTCAAGGGGGTGTAAAGCGGCATAAACACAGCCGTGAAAAGCAGCTAAACCCCATTATAAAAATAAATTACTTTTCAAAACACGTGAAACAAAGACAGTGAAAGAGAGAGAAATTCTTACAAAATTCGTTCAGGGGCTGTGATGCAACCTGGATTGACCATATCTAGACCCACAGCTGATTGAGACATAAGGGTGGACACTCTTGGGGCTGAGAGGTTCGGTGAGGTTGGGTGAGCCAACGCAGACCCTTTCAAGTAATACTGCATGGTACCCATCCCATGGGTCCCAAATCTCCAGGTTCAAGGGCATCTTCCTACATCGAAAACAGGCATGAGAAACCCAGAAGATGGTACACCGTGTGATCGGGAAAGGTTTCTAAAACGCACCTCATTTCTCATCTCCTTTGCTCGGGTTTGCCATTCCAGCCGATTTACTAGCCATCTCCCTCCTTGGAGAATCAGCACCTTTAACCTCCTGTTCCGTACAGGTTGCAATTTGTCCTGAGGATGAACGGGAAGAGGGGCAACCAATGAGAGACTAGCTCTAGGTGTTGGGACAGGCACAGGTCACTCTATTTTCCCATCAGGAAGAAGAATTAAACACAAGCTCAGCCTGCCCCCCAGAACCAGAAGAGGGCCTGAAGCAATCCTGCGCTTTTGCGGCCAGCTCCCAAGAAAGCGAGTTGAAAAATGGAGCTCAGGGGCACTGCAATTCACAAACCTGCAGAGTTTTAAATGATACCTCTCTTCCACAAATATATTAAGGGAAGGCAACGAAGAGGCTTTGAAAGCAAGGCAGAATTGCAGGAAACAGATTTCAGGAGGTAGATTCGAATCGCCTTGAAAGCACATGAAAAGCGGCAAAACGTGGACAATGATGCCCTTGGCCAAAAAGGGCGTATGCGTTTTTTCCTCAGGAAAAAACGCATACGCCCTTTTTGGCCAACCAAGCAACCTGGAAAGGCAAATCAGCGCTCCAAAGAAGTCTGGTTTCCCAGCGGGCAAAAGAGCCATGCGGAAAAAAGTGTCCAAACCAGAAATGCAGGACCGGCCATGGAGAAATGGGTGCCTTGCTACGCTGATGGGTGGGATGTAAATTGCCAACAGCCACTCTGGAGAAGTGTACGGTGTGTTCTGAAACATCTAAAAAACACAGCTTGGAGAGCATAGGGCACTTCCACTCATGGGCGTATAAATTGGGAAAACTAAAAATCAGCAAGACACAGGCACCCCAAAGTTTAGGGCTGCTCTGTTGACAAGAACCCCCACTTCATTACACCTTAAATATCCTAGGAAAGAGAAAAATGGATAAAGAAGTTGTGGTCCTCATGTACAATGGAATATCACTCAGCCATGAAATCAACGTCATAAGGCTAGTAGCAGCACGATGAGCGGATTTAGGTACGACGTTACTAAGTGAAATAAGTCACACAGAAAAAGACACTTATCCTAAGATATCACTTCTAGAGGGAATGTAAAAACCGCTACACTTGAACTGAATTGCAAAACAGAACAGAGTCACACGTTTAGGAAACACACTATGGCTGCTGAACGGGAAAGGTGAGGTGGGGTGATGCATAAAACAAGGGTTTCAAATTAACTCCGATACCGTTCCATTAACCCAATATGTAAGAGACAAGACCTATTCCTTTTTCAGTGAACTGGACTCAACACCCCCTATTCACCGCACAAGAATATATCTGACTAGTAAGAATCTTCAAACCTATGTATTGATATCTCTCTGTAAGTGAGTCAAGGGGGTGTAAAGCGGCATAAACACAGCCGTGAAAAGCAGCTAAACCCCATTATAAAAATAAATTACTTTTCAAAACCCGTGAAACAAAGACAGTGAAAGAGAGAGAAATTCTTACAAAATTCGTTCAGGGGCTGTGATGCAACCTGGATTGACCATATCTAGACCCACAGCTGATTGAGACATAAGGGTGGACACTCTTGGGGCTGAGAGGTTCGGTGAGGTTGGGTGAGCCAACGCAGACCCTTTCAAGTAATACTGCATGGTACCCATCCCATGGGTCCCAAATCTCCAGGTTCAAGGGCATCTTCCTACATCGAAAACAGGCATGAGAAACCCAGAAGATGGTACACCGTGTGATCGGGAAAGGTTTCTAAAACGCACCTCATTTCTCATCTCCTTTGCTCGGGTTCGCCCTTCCAGCCGATTTACTAGCCATCTCCCTCCTTGGAGAATCAGCACCTTTAACCTCCTGTTTCGTACAGGGTGCAATTTGTCCTGAGGATGAACGGGAAGAGGGGGAACCAATGAGAGACTAGCTCTAGGTGTTGGGACAGGCACAGGTCACTCTATTTTCCCATCAGGAAGAAGAATTAAGCACAAGCTCAGCCTGCCCCCCAGAACCAGAAGAGGGCCTGAAGCAATCCTGCGCTTTTGCGGCCAGCTCCCAAAAAAGCGAGTTGAAAAATGGAGCTCAGGGGCACTGCAATTCACAAACCTGCAGAGTTTTAAATGATACCTCTCGTCCACAAATATATTAAGGGAAGGCAACGAAGAGGCTTTGAAAGCAAGGCAGAATTGCAGGAAACAGATTTCAGGAGGTAGATTCGAATCGCCTTGAAAGCACATGAAAAGCGGCAAAACGTGGACAATGATGCCCTTGGCCAAAAAGGGCGTATGCGTTTTTTCCTGAATATATTCAGGAAAAAACGCATACGCCCTTTTTGGCCAACCAAGCAACCTGGAAAGGCAAATCAGCGATCCAAAGAAGTCTATCTTCCCAGCAGGCAAAAGAGCCATGTGGAAAAAAGTGTCCAAACCAGAAATGCAGGACCGGCCATGGAGAAATGGGAGCCTTGCTACGCTGATGGGTGGGATGTAAATTGCCAACAGCCACTCTGGAGAAGTGTACGGTGTGTTCTGAAACATCTAAAAAACACAGCTTGGAGAGCATAGGGCACTTCCACTCATGGGCGTATAAATTGGGAAAACTAAAAATCAGCAAGACACAGGCACCCCAAAGTTTAGGGCTGCTCTGTTGACAAGAACCCCCACTTCATTACACCTTAAATATCCTAGGAAAGAGAAAAATGGATAAAGAAGTTGTGGTCCTCATGTACAATGGAATATCACTCAGCCATGAAATCAACGTCATAAGGCTAGTAGCAGCACGATGAGCGGATTTAGGTACGACGATACTAAGTGAAATAAGTCACACAGAAAAAGACACTTATCCTAAGATATCACTTCTAGAGGGAATGTAAAAACCGCTACACTTGAACTGAATTGCAAAACAGAACAGAGTCACACGTTTAGGAAACACACTATGGCTGCTGAACGGGAAAGGTGAGGTGGGGTGATGCATAAAACAAGGGTTTCAAATTAGCTCCGATACCGTTCCATAAACCCAATATGTAAGAGACAAGACCTATTCCTTTTTCAGTGAACTGGACTCAACACCCCCTATTCACCGCACAAGAATATATCTGACTAGAAAGAATCTTCAAACCTATGTATTGATATCTCTCTGTAAGTGAGTCAAGGGGGTGTAAAGCGGCATAAACACAGCCGTGAAAAGCAGCTAAACCCCATTATAAAAATAAATTACTTTTCAAAACACGTGAAACAAAGACAGTGAAAGAGAGAGAAATTCTTACAAAATTCGTTCAGGGGCTGTGATGCAACCTGGATTGACCATATCTAGACCCACAGCTGATTGAGACATAAGGGTGGACACTCTTGGGGCTGAGAGGTTCGGTGAGGTTGGGTGAGCCAACGCAGACCCTTTCAAGTAATACTGCATGGTACCCATCCCATGGGTCCCAAATCTCCAGGTTCAAGGGCATCTTCCTACATCGAAAACAGGCATGAGAAACCCAGAAGATGGTACACCGTGTGATCGGGAAAGGTTTCTAAAACGCACCTCATTTCTCATCTCCTTTGCTCGGGTTCGCCATTCCAGCCGATTTACTAGCCATCTCCCTCCTTGGAGAATCAGCACCTTTAACCTCCTGTTCCGTACAGGTTGCAATTTGTCCTGAGGATGAACGGGAAGAGGGGCAACCAATGAGAGACTAGCTCTAGGTGTTGGGACAGGCACAGGTCACTCTATTTTCCCATCAGGAAGAAGAATTAAACACAAGCTCAGCCTGCCCCCCAGAACCAGAAGAGGGCCTGAAGCAATCCTGCGCTTTTGCGGCCAGCTCCCAAAAAAGCGAGTTGAAAAATGGAGCTCAGGGGCACTGCAATTCACAAACCTGCAGAGTTTTAAATGATACCTCTCTTCCACAAATATATTAAGGGAAGGCAACGAAGAGGCTTTGAAAGCAAGGCAGAATTGCAGGAAACAGATTTCAGGAGGTAGATTCGAATCGCCTTGAAAGCACATGAAAAGCGGCAAAACGTGGACAATGATGCCCTTGGCCAAAAAGGGCGTATGCGTTTTTTCCTCAGGAAAAAACGCATACGCCCTTTTTGGCCAACCAAGCAACCTGGAAAGGCAAATCAGCGCTCCAAAGAAGTCTGGTTTCCCAGCGGGCAAAAGAGCCATGCGGAAAAAAGTGTCCAAACCAGAAATGCAGGACCGGCCATGGAGAAATGGGTGCCTTGCTACGCTGATGGGCGGGATGTAAATTGCCAACAGCCACTCTGGAGAAGTGTACGGTGTGTCCTGAAACATCTGAAAAACACAGCTTGGAGAGCATAGGGCACTTCCACTCATGGGCGTATAAATTGGGAAAACTAAAAATCAGCAAGACACAGGCACCCCAAAGTTTAGGGCTGCTCTGTTGACAAGAACCCCCACTTCATTACACCTTAAATATCCTAGGAAAGAGAAAAATGGATAAAGAAGTTGTGGTCCTCATGTACAATGGAATATCACTCAGCCATGAAATCAACGTCATAAGGCTAGTAGCAGCACGATGAGCGGATTTAGGTACGACGTTACTAAGTGAAATAAGTCACACAGAAAAAGACACTTATCCTAAGATATCACTTCTAGAGGGAATGTAAAAACCGCTACACTTGAACTGAATTGCAAAACAGAACAGAGTCACACGTTTAGGAAACACACTATGGCTGCTGAACGGGAAAGGTGAGGTGGGGTGATGCATAAAACAAGGGTTTCAAATTAACTCCGATACCGTTCCATTAACCCAATATGTAAGAGACAAGACCTATTCCTTTTTCAGTGAACTGGACTCAACACCCCCTATTCACCGCACAAGAATATATCTGACTAGTAAGAATCTTCAAACCTATGTATTGATATCTCTCTGTAAGTGAGTCAAGGGGGTGTAAAGCGGCATAAACACAGCCGTGAAAAGCAGCTAAACCCCATTATAAAAATAAATTACTTTTCAAAACCCGTGAAACAAAGACAGTGAAAGAGAGAGAAATTCTTACAAAATTCGTTCAGGGGCTGTGATGCAACCTGGATTGACCATATCTAGACCCACAGCTGATTGAGACATAAGGGTGGACACTCTTGGGGCTGAGAGGTTCGGTGAGGTTGGGTGAGCCAACGCAGACCCTTTCAAGTAATACTGCATGGTACCCATCCCATGGGTCCCAAATCTCCAGGTTCAAGGGCATCTTCCTACATCGAAAACAGGCATGAGAAACCCAGAAGATGGTACACCGTGTGATCGGGAAAGGTTTCTAAAACGCACCTCATTTCTCATCTCCTTTGCTCGGGTTCGCCCTTCCAGCCGATTTACTAGCCATCTCCCTCCTTGGAGAATCAGCACCTTTAACCTCCTGTTTCGTACAGGGTGCAATTTGTCCTGAGGATGAACGGGAAGAGGGGGAACCAATGAGAGACTAGCTCTAGGTGTTGGGACAGGCACAGGTCACTCTATTTTCCCATCAGGAAGAAGAATTAAGCACAAGCTCAGCCTGCCCCCCAGAACCAGAAGAGGGCCTGAAGCAATCCTGCGCTTTTGCGGGCAGCTCCCAAAAAAGCGAGTTGAAAAATGGAGCTCAGGGGCACTGCAATTCACAAACCTGCAGAGTTTTAAATGATACCTCTCGTCCACAAATATATTAAGGGAAGGCAACGAAGAGGCTTTGAAAGCAAGGCAGAATTGCAGGAAACAGATTTCAGGAGGTAGATTGGAATCGCCTTGAAAGCACATGAAAAGCGGCAAAACGTGGACAATGATGCCCTTGGCCAAAAAGGGCGTATGCGTTTTTTCCTGAATATATTCAGGAAAAAACGCATACGCCCTTTTTGGCCAACCAAGCAACCTGGAAAGGCAAATCAGCGCTCCAAAGAAGTCTGGCTTCCCAGCGGGCAAAAGAGCCATGCGGAAAAAAGTGTCCAAACCAGAAATGCAGGACCGGCCATGGAGAAATGGGAGCCTTGCTACGCTGATGGGTGGGATGTAAATTGCCAACAGCCACTCTGGAGAAGTGTACGGTGTGTTCTGAAACATCTAAAAAACACAGCTTGGAGAGCATAGGGCACTTCCACTCATGGGCGTATTAATTGGGAAAACTAAAAATCAGCAAGACACAGGCACCCCAAAGTTTAGGGCTGCTCTGTTGACAAGAACCCCCACTTCATTACACCTTAAATATCCTAGGAAAGAGAAAAATGGATAAAGAAGTTGTGGTCCTCATGTACAATGGAATATCACTCAGCCATGAAATCAACGTCATAAGGCTAGTAGCAGCACGATGAGCGGATTTAGGTACGACGATACTAAGTGAAATAAGTCACACAGAAAAAGACACTTATCCTAAGATATCACTTCTAGAGGGAATGTAAAAACCGCTACACTTGAACTGAATTGCAAAACAGAACAAAGTCACACGTTTAGGAAACACACTATGGCTGCTGAACGGGACAGGTGAGGTGGGGTGATGCATAAAACAAGGGTTTCAAATTAGCTCCGATACCGTTCCATAAACCCAATATGTAAGAGACAAGACCTATTCCTTTTTCAGTGAACTGGACTCAACACCCCCTATTCACCGCACAAGAATATATCTGACTAGTAAGAATCTTCAAACCTATGTATTGATATCTCTCTGTAAGTGAGTCATGGGGGTGTAAAGCGGCATAAACACAGCCGTGAAAAGCAGCTAAACCCCATTATAAAAATAAATTACTTTTCAAAACCCGTGAAACAAAGACAGTGAAAGAGAGAGAAATTCTTACAAAATTCGTTCAGGGGCTGTGATGCAACCTGGATTGACCATATGTAGACCCACAGCTGATTGAGACATAAGGGTGGACACTCTTGGGGCTGAGAGGTTCGGTGAGGTTGGGTGAGCCAACGCAGACCCTTTCAAGTAATACTGCATGGTACCCATCCAATGGGTCCCAAATCTCCAGGTTCAAGGGCATCTTCCTACATCGAAAACAGGCATGAGAAACCCAGAAGATGGTACACCATGTGATCGGGAAAGGTTTCTAAAACGCACCTCATTTCTCATCTCCTTTGCTCGGGTTCGCCCTTCCAGCCGATTTACTAGCCATCTCCCTCCTTGGAGAATCAGCACCTTTAACCTCCTGTTCCGTACAGGTTGCAATTTGTCCTGAGGATGAACAAGAAGAGGGGGAACCAATGAGAGACTAGCTCTAGGTGTTGGCACAGGCACAGGTCACTCTATTTTCCCATCAGGAAGAAGAATTAAGCACAAGCTCAGCCTGCCCCCCAGAACCAGAAAAGGGCCTGAAGCAATCCTGCGCTTTTGCGGCCAGCTCCCAAAAAAGCGAGTTGAAAAATAGAGCTCAGGGGCCCTGCAATTCACAAACCTGCAGAGTTTTAAATGATACCTCTCGTCCACAAATATATTAAGGGAAGGCAACGAAGAGGCTTTGAAAGCAAGGCAGAATTGCAGGAAACAGATTTCAGGAGGTAGATTCGAATCGCCTTGAAAGCACATGAAAAGCGGCAAAACGTGGACAATGATGCCCTTGGCCAAAAAGGGCGTATGCGTTTTTTCCTGAATATATTCAGGAAAAAACGCATACGCCCTTTTTGGCCAACCAAGCAACCTGGAAAGGCAAATCAGCGCTCCAAAGAAGTCTGGCTTCCCAGCGGGCAAAAGAGCCATGCGGAAAAAAGTGTCCAAACCAGAAATGCAGGACCGGCCATGGAGAAATGGGAGCCTTGCTACGCTGATGGGTGGGATGTAAATTGCCAACAGCCACTCTGGAGAAGTGTACGGTGTGTTCTGAAACATCTAAAAAACACAGCTTGGAGAGCATAGGGCACTTCCACTCATGGGCGTATAAATTGGGAAAACTAAAAATCAGCAAGACACAGGCACCCCAAAGTTTAGGGCTGCTCTGTTGACAAGAACCCCCACTTCATTACACCTTAAATATCCTAGGAAAGAGAAAAATGGATAAAGAAGTTGTGGTCCTCATGTACAATGGAATATCACTCAGCCATGAAATCAACGTCATAAGGCTAGTAGCAGCACGATGAGTGGATTTAGGTACGACGATTCTAAGTGAAATAAGTCACACAGAAAAAGACACTTATCCTAAGATATCACTTCTAGAGGGAATGTAAAAACCGCTACACTTGAACTGAATTGCAAAACAGAACAGAGTCACACGTTTAGGAAACACACTATGGCTGCTGAACGGGAAAGGTGAGGTGGGGTGATGCATAAAACAAGGGTTTCAAATTAGCTCCGATACCGTTCCATAAACCCAATATGTAAGAGACAAGACCTGTTCCTTTTTCAGTGAACTGGACTCAACACCCCCTATTCACCGCACAAGAATATATCTGACTAGTAAGAATCTTCAAACCTATGTATTGATATCTCTCTGTAAGTGAGTCAAGGGGGTGTAAAGCGGCATAAACACAGCCGTGAAAAGCAGCTAAACCCCATTATAAAAATAAATTACTTTTCAAAACCCGTGAAACAAAGACAGTGAAAGTGAGAGAAATTCTTACACAATTCGTTCAGGGGCTGTGATGCAACCTGGATTGACCATATGTAGACCCACAGCTGATTGAGACATAAGGGTGGACACTCTTGGGGCTGAGAGGTTCGGTGAGGTTGGGTGAGCCAACGCAGACCCTTTCAAGTAATACTGCATGGTACCCATCCCATGGGTCCCAAATCTCCAGGTTAAAGGGCATCTTCCTACATCGAAAACAGGCATGAGAAACCCAGAAGATGGTACACCGTGTGATTGGGAAAGGTTTCTAAAACGCACCTCATTTCTCATCTCCTTTGCTCGGGTTCGCCATTCCAGCCAATTTACTAGCCATCTCCCTCCTTGGAGAATCAGCACATTTAACCTCCTGTTCCGTACAGGTTGCAATTTGTCCTGAGGATGAACGGGAAGAGGGGGAACCAATGAGAGACTAGCTCTAGGTGTTGGGACAGGCACAGGTCACTCTATTTTCCCATCAGGAAGAAGAATTAAGCACAAGCTCAGCCTGCCCCCCAGAACCAGAAGAGGGCCTGAAGCAATCCTGCGCTTTTGCGGTCAGCTCCCAAAAAAGCGAGTTGAAAAATGGAGCTCAGGGGCCCTGCAAATCACAAACCTGCAGAGTTTTAAATGATACCTCTGGTCCACAAATATATTAAAGGAAGGCAACGAAGAGGCTTTGAAAGCAAGGCAGAATTGCAGGAAACAGATTTCAGGAGGTAGATTCGAATCGTCTTGAAAGCACATGAAAAGCGGCAAAACGTGGAGAATGATGCCCTTGGCCAAAACGGGCGTATGCGTTTTTTCCTGAATATATTCAGGAAAAAACGCATACGCCCGTTTTGGCCAACCAAGCAACCTGTAAAGGCCAATCAGCGCTCCAAAGAAGTCTCGCTTCCCAGCGGGAAAAGGGCCATGCGGAAAAAAGTGTCCAAAGCAGAAATGCAGGACCGGCCATGGAGAAATGGGAGCCTTGCTACGCTGATGGGTGGGATGTAAATTGCCAACAGCCACTCTGGAGAAGTGTTCGGTGTGTTCTGAAACATCTAAAAAACACAGCTTGGAGAGCATAGGGCACTTCCACTCATGGGCGTATAAATTGGGAAAACTAAAAATCAGCAAGACACAGGCACCCCAAAGTTTAGGGCTGCTCTGTTGACAAGAACCCCCACTTCATTACACCTAAAATATCCTAGGAAAGAGAAAAATGGATAAAGAAGTTGTGGTCCTCATGTACAATGGAATATCACTCAGCCATGAAATCAACGTCATAAGGCTAGTAGCAGCACGATGAGTGGATTTAGGTACGACGATTCTAAGTGAAATAAGTCACACAGAAAAAGACACTTATCCTAAGATATCACTTCTAGAGGGAATGTAAAAACCGCTACACTTGAACTGAATTGCAAAACAGAACAGAGTCACACGTTTAGGAAACACACTATGGCTGCTGAACGGGAAAGGTGAGGTGGGGTGATGCATAAAACAAGGGTTTCAAATTAACTCCGATACCGTTCCATTAACCCAATATGTAAGAGACAAGACCTATTCCTTTTTCAGTGAACTGGACTCAACACCCCCTATTCACCGCACAAGAATATATCTGACTAGTAAGAATCTTCAAACCTATGTATTGATATCTCTCTGTAAGTGAGTCAAGGGGGTGTAAAGCGGCATAAACACAGCCGTGAAAAGCAGCTAAACCCCATTATAAAAATAAATTACTTTTCAAAACCCGTGAAACAAAGACAGTGAAAGAGAGAGAAATTCTTACAAAATTCGTTCAGGGGCTGTGATGCAACCTGGATTGACCATATCTAGACCCACAGCTGATTGAGACATAAGGGTGGACACTCTTGGGGCTGAGAGGTTCGGTGAGGTTGGGTGAGCCAACGCAGACCCTTTCAAGTAATACTGCATGGTACCCATCCCATGGGTCCCAAATCTCCAGGTTCAAGGGCATCTTCCTACATCGAAAACAGGCATGAGAAACCCAGAAGATGGTACACCGTGTGATCGGGAAAGGTTTCTAAAACGCACCTCATTTCTCATCTCCTTTGCTCGGGTTCGCCCTTCCAGCCGATTTACTAGCCATCTCCCTCCTTGGAGAATCAGCACCTTTAACCTCCTGTTTCGTACAGGGTGCAATTTGTCCTGAGGATGAACGGGAAGAGGGGGAACCAATGAGAGACTAGCTCTAGGTGTTGGGACAGGCACAGGTCACTCTATTTTCCCATCAGGAAGAAGAATTAAGCACAAGCTCAGCCTGCCCCCCAGAACCAGAAGAGGGCCTGAAGCAATCCTGCGCTTTTGCGGCCAGCTCCCAAAAAAGCGAGTTGAAAAATGGAGCTCAGGGGCACTGCAATTCACAAACCTGCAGAGTTTTAAATGATACCTCTCGTCCACAAATATATTAAGGGAAGGCAACGAAGAGGCTTTGAAAGCAAGGCAGAATTGCAGGAAACAGATTTCAGGAGGTAGATTCGAATCGCCTTGAAAGCACATGAAAAGCGGCAAAACGTGGACAATGATGCCCTTGGCCAAAAAGGGCGTATGCGTTTTTTCCTGAATATATTCAGGAAAAAACGCATACGCCCTTTTTGGCCAACCAAGCAACCTGGAAAGGCAAATCAGCGCTCCAAAGAAGTCTGGCTTCCCAGCGGGCAAAAGAGCCATGCGGAAAAAAGTGTCCAAACCAGAAATGCAGGACCGGCCATGGAGAAATGGGAGCCTTGCTACGCTGATGGGTGGGATGTAAATTGCCAACAGCCACTCTGGAGAAGTGTACGGTGTGTTCTGAAACATCTAAAAAACACAGCTTGGAGAGCATAGGGCACTTCCACTCATGGGCGTATAAATTGGGAAAACTAAAAATCAGCAAGACACAGGCACCCCAAAGTTTAGGGCTGCTCTGTTGACAAGAACCCCCACTTCATTACACCTTAAATATCCTAGGAAAGAGAAAAATGGATAAAGAAGTTGTGGTCCTCATGTACAATGGAATATCACTCAGCCATGAAATCAACGTCATAAGGCTAGTAGCAGCACGATGAGTGGATTTAGGTACGACGATTCTAAGTGAAATAAGTCACACAGAAAAAGACACTTATCCTAAGATATCACTTCTAGAGGGAATGTAAAAACCGCTACACTTGAACTGAATTGCAAAACAGAACAGAGTCACACGTTTAGGAAACACACTATGGCTTCTGAACGGGACAGGTGAGGTGGGGTGATGCATAAAACAAGGGTTTCAAATTAGCTCCGATACCGTTCCATAAACCCAATATGTAAGAGACAAGACCTATTCCTTTTTCAGTGAACTGGACTCAACACCCCCTATTCACCGCACAAGAATATATCTGACTAGTAAGAATCTTCAAACCTATGTATTGATATCTCTCTGTAAGTGAGTCATGGGGGTGTAAAGCGGCATAAACACAGCCGTGAAAAGCAGCTAAACCCCATTATAAAAATAAATTACTTTTCAAAACCCGTGAAACAAAGACAGTGAAAGAGAGAGAAATTCTTACAAAATTCGTTCAGGGGCTGTGATGCAACCTGGATTGACCATATGTAGACCCACAGCTGATTGAGACATAAGGGTGGACACTCTTGGGGCTGAGAGGTTCGGTGAGGTTGGGTGAGCCAACGCAGACCCTTTCAAGTAATACTGCATGGTACCCATCCAATGGGTCCCAAATCTCCAGGTTCAAGGGCATCTTCCTACATCGAAAACAGGCATGAGAAACCCAGAAGATGGTACACCATGTGATCGGGAAAGGTTTCTAAAACGCACCTCATTTCTCATCTCCTTTGCTCGGGTTCGCCCTTCCAGCCGATTTACTAGCCATCTCCCTCCTTGGAGAATCAGCACCTTTAACCTCCTGTTCCGTACAGGTTGCAATTTGTCCTGAGGATGAACAAGAAGAGGGGGAACCAATGAGAGACTAGCTCTAGGTGTTGGCACAGGCACAGGTCACTCTATTTTCCCATCAGGAAGAAGAATTAAGCACAAGCTCAGCCTGCCCCCCAGAACCAGAAAAGGGCCTGAAGCAATCCTGCGCTTTTGTGGCCAGCTCCCAAAAAAGCGAGTTGAAAAATAGAGCTCAGGGGCCCTGCAATTCACAAACCTGCAGAGTTTTAAATGATACCTCTCGTCCACAAATATATTAAGGGAAGGCAACGAAGAGGCTTTGAAAGCAAGGCAGAATTGCAGGAAACAGATTTCAGGAGGTAGATTCGAATCGCCTTGAAAGCACATGAAAAGCGGCAAAACGTGGAGAATGATGCCCTTGGCCAAAACGGGCGTATGCGTTTTTTCCTGAATATATTCAGGAAAAAACGCATACGCCCGTTTTGGCCAACCAAGCAACCTGTAAAGGCCAATCAGCGCTCCAAAGAAGTCTCGCTTCCCAGCGGGAAAAGGGCCATGCGGAAAAAAGTGTCCAAAGCAGAAATGCAGGACCGGCCATGGAGAAATGGGAGCCTTGCTACGCTGATGGGTGGGATGTAAATTGCCAACAGCCACTCTGGAGAAGTGTTCGGTGTGTTCTGAAACATCTAAAAAACACAGCTTGGAGAGCATAGGGCACTTCCACTCATGGGCGTATAAATTGGGAAAACTAAAAATCAGCAAGACACAGGCACCCCAAAGTTTAGGGCTGCTCTGTTGACAAGAACCCCCACTTCATTACACCTAAAATATCCTAGGAAAGAGAAAAATGGATAAAGAAGTTGTGGTCCTCATGTACAATGGAATATCACTCAGCCATGAAATCAACGTCATAAGGCTAGTAGCAGCACGATGAGTGGATTTAGGTACGACGATTCTAAGTGAAATAAGTCACACAGAAAAAGACACTTATCCTAAGATATCACTTCTAGAGGGAATGTAAAAACCGCTACACTTGAACTGAATTGCAAAACAGAACAGAGTCACACGTTTAGGAAACACACTCTGGCTGCTGAACGGGAAAGGTGAGGTGGGGTGATACATAAAACAAGGGTTTCAAATTAGCTCCGATACCGTTCCATAAACCCAATATGTAAGAGACAAGACCTGTTCCTTTTTCAGTGAACTGGACTCAACACCCCCTATTCACCGCACAAGAATATATCTGACTAGTAAGAATCTTCAAACCTATGTATTGATATCTCTCTGTAAGTGAGTCAAGGGGGTGTAAAGCGGCATAAACACAGCCGTGAAAAGCAGCTAAACCCCATTATAAAAATAAATTACTTTTCAAAACCCGTGAAACAAAGACAGTGAAAGTGAGAGAAATTCTTACACAATTCGTTCAGGGGCTGTGATGCAACCTGGATTGACCATATCTAGACCCACAGCTGATTGAGACATAAGGGTGGACACTCTTGGGGCTGAGAGGTTCGGTGAGGTTGGGTGAGCCAACGCAGACCCTTTCAAGTAATACTGCATGGTACCCATCCCATGGGTCCCAAATCTCCAGGTTAAAGGGCATCTTCCTACATCGAAAACAGGCATGAGAAACCCAGAAGATGGTACACCGTGTGATTGGGAAAGGTTTCTAAAACGCACCTCATTTCTCATCTCCTTTGCTCGGATTCGCCATTCCAGCCAATTTACTAGCCATCTCCCTCCTTGGAGAATCAGCACCTTTAACCTCCTGTTCCGTACAGGTTGCAATTTGTCCTGAGGATGAACGGGAAGAGGGGGAACCAATGAGAGACTAGCTCTAGGTGTTGGGACAGGCACAGGTCACTCTATTTTCCCATCAGGAAGAAGAATTAAGCACAAGCTCAGCCTGCCCCCCAGAACCAGAAGAGGGCCTGAAGCAATCCTGCGCTTTTGCGGTCAGCTCCCAAAAAAGCGAGTTGAAAAATGGAGCTCAGGGGCCCTGCAATTCACAAACCTGCAGAGTTTTAAATGATACCTCTGGTCCACAAATATATTAAAGGAAGGCAACGAAGAGGCTTTGAAAGCAAGGCAGAATTGCAGGAAACAGATTTCAGGAGGTAGATTCGAATCGTCTTGAAAGCACATGAAAAGCGGCAAAACGTGGAGAATGATGCCCTTGGCCAAAACGGGCGTATGCGTTTTTTCCTGAATATATTCAGGAAAAAACGCATACGCCCGTTTTGGCCAACCAAGCAACCTGTAAAGGCCAATCAGCGCTCCAAAGAAGTCTCGCTTCCCAGCGGGAAAAGGGCCATGCGGAAAAAAGTGTCCAAAGCAGAAATGCAGGACCGGCCATGGAGAAATGGGAGCCTTGCTACGCTGATGGGTGGGATGTAAATTGCCAACAGCCACTCTGGAGAAGTGTTCGGTGTGTTCTGAAACATCTAAAAAACACAGCTTGGAGAGCATAGGGCACTTCCACTCATGGGCGTATAAATTGGGAAAACTAAAAATCAGCAAGACACAGGCACCCCAAAGTTTAGGGCTGCTCTGTTGACAAGAACCCCCACTTCATTACACCTTAAATATCCTAGGAAAGAGAAAAATGGATAAAGAAGTTGTGGTCCTCATGTACAATGGAATATCACTCAGCCATGAAATGAACGTCATAAGGCTAGTAGCAGCACGATGAGTGGATTTAGGTACGACGATTCTAAGTGAAATAAGTCACACAGAAAAAGACACTTATCCTAAGATATCACTTCTAGAGAGAATGTAAAAACCGCTACACTTGAACTGATTTGCAAAACAGAACAGAGTCACACGTTTAGGAAACACACTATGGCTGCTGAACGGGAAAGGTGAGGTGGGGTGATGCATAAAACAAGGGTTTCAAATTAGCTCCGATACCGTTCCATAAACCCAATATGTAAGAGACAAGACCTATTCCTTTTTCAGTGAACTGGACTCAACACCCCCTATTCACCGCACAAGAATATATCTGACTAGTAAGAATCTTCATACCTATGTATTGATATCTCTCTGTAAGTGAGTCAAGGGGGTGTAAAGCGGCATAAACACAGCCGTGAAAAGCAGCTAAACCCCATTATAAAAATAAATTACTTTTCAAAACCCGTGAAACAAAGACAGTGAAAGAGAGAGAAATTCTTACAAAATTCGTTCAGGGGCTGTGATGCAACCTGGATTGACCATATCTAGACCCACAGCTGATTGAGACATAAGGGTGGACACTCTTGGGGCTGAGAGGTTCGGTGAGGTTGGGTGAGCCAACGCAGACCCTTTCAAGTAATACTGCATGGTACCCATCCCATGGGTCCCAAATCTCCAGGTTCAAGGGCATCTTCCTACATCGAAAACAGGCATGAGGAACCCAGAAGATGGTACACCGTGTGATCGGGAAAGGTTTCTAAAACGCACCTCATTTCTCATCTCCTTTGCTCGGGTTCGCCATTCCAGCCGATTTACTAGCCATCTCCCTCCTTGGAGAATCAGCACCTTTAACCTCCTGTTCCGTACAGGTTGCAATTTGTCCTGAGGATGAACGGGAAGAGGGGGAACCAATGAGAGACTAGCTCTAGGTGTTGGGACAGGCACAGGTCACTCTATTTTCCCATCAGGAAGAAGAATTAAGCACAAGCTCAGCCTGCCCCCCAGAACCAGAAGAGGGCCTGAAGCAATCCTGCGCTTTTGCGGCCAGCTCCCAAAAAAGCGAGTTGAAAAATGGAGCTCAGGGGCACTGCAATTTACAAAACTGCAGAGTCTTAACTGATACCTCTCGTCCACAAATATATTAAGGGAAGGCAACGAAGAGGCTTTGAAAGCAAGGCTGAATTGCAGGAAACAGATTTCAGGAGGTAGATTCGAATCGCCTTGAAAGCACATGAAAAGCGGCAAAACGTGGACAATGATGCCCTTGGCCAAAAAGGGCGTATGCGTTTTTTCCTGAATATATTCAGGAAAAAACGCATACGCCCTTTTTGGCCAACAAAGCAACCTGGAAAGGCAAATCAGCGCTCCAAAGAAGTCTGGCTTCCCAGCGGGCAAAAGGGCCATGCGGAAAAAAGTGTCCAAAGCAGAAATGCAGGACCGGCCATGGAGAAATGGGAGCCTTGCTACGCTGATGGGCGGGATGTAAATTGCCAACAGCCACTCTGGAGAAGTGTACGGTGTGTCCTGAAACATCTGAAAAACACAGCTTGGAGAGCATAGGGCACTTCCACTCATGGGCGTATAAATTGGGAAAACTAAAAATCAGCAAGACACAGGCACCCCAAAGTTTAGGGCTGCTCTGTTGACAAGAACCCCCACTTCATTACACCTTAAATATCCTAGGAAAGAGAAAAATGGATAAAGAAGTTGTGGTCCTCATGTACAATGGAATATCACTCAGCCATGAAATCAACGTCATAAGGCTAGTAGCAGCACGATGAGTGGATTTAGGTACGACGATTCTAAGTGAAATAAGTCACACAGAAAAAGACACTTATCCTAAGATATCACTTCTAGAGGGAATGTAAAAACCGCTACACTTGAACTGAATTGCAAAACAGAACAGAGTCACACGTTTAGGAAACACACTATGGCTGCTGAACGGGAAAGGTGAGGTGGGGTGATGCATAAAACAAGGGTTTCAAATTAGCTCCGATACCATTCCATAAACCCAATATGTAAGAGACAAGACCTATTCCTTTTTCAGTGAACTGGACTCAACACCCCCTATTCACCGCACAAGAATATATCTGACTAGTAAGAATCTTCAAACCTATGTATTGATATCTCTCTGTAAGTGAGTCAAGGGGGTGTAAAGCGGCATAAACACAGCCGTGAAAAGCATCTAAACCCCATTATAAAAATAAATTACTTTTCAAAACCCGTGAAACAAAGACAGTGAAAGAGAGAGAAATTCTTAAAAAATTCGTTCAGGGGCTGTGATGCAAACTGGATTGACCATATCTAGACCCACAGCTGATTGAGACATAAGGGTGGACACTCTTGGGGCTGAGAGGTTCGGTGAGGTTGGGTGAGCCAACGCAGACCCTTTCAAGTAATACTGCATGGTACCCATCCCATGGGTCCCAAATCTCCAGGTTCAAGGGCATCTTCCTACATCGAAAACAGGCATGAGAAACCCAGAAGATGGTACACCGTGTGATCGGGAAAGGTTTCTAAAACGCACCTCATTTCTCATCTCCTTTGCTCGGGTTGGCCATTCCAGCCGATTTACTAGCCATCTCCCTCCTTGGAGAATCAGCACGTTTAACCTTCTGTTCCGTACAGGGTGCAATTTGTCCTGAGGATGAACGGGAAGAGGGGGAACCAATGAGAGACTAGCTCTAGGTGTTGGGATAGGCACAAGTCACTCTATTTTCCCATCAGGAAGAAGAATTAAGCACAAGCTCAGCCTGCCCCCCAGAACCAGAAGAGGGCCTGAAGCAATCCTTCGCTTTTGCGGCCAGCTCCCAAAAAAGCGAGTTGAAAAATGGAGCTCAGGGGCACTGCAATTCAAAAACCAGCAGAGTCTTAAATGATACCTCTCGTCCACAAATATATTAAGGGAAGGCAACGAAGAGGCTTTGAAAGCAAGGCAGAATTGCAGGAAACAGATTTCAGGAGGTAGATTCGAATCGCCTTGAAAGCACATGAAAAGCGGCAAAACGTGGACAATGATGCCATTGGCCAAAAAGGGCGTATGCGTTTTTTCCTGAATATATTCAGGAAAAAACGCATACGCCCTTTTTGGCCAACCAAGCAACCTGGAAAGGCAAATCAGCGCTCCAAAGAAGTCTGGCTTCCCAGCGGGCAAAAGAGCCATGCGGAAAAAAGTGTCCAAACCAGAAATGCAGGACCGGCCATGGAGAAATGGGAGCCTTGCTACGCTGATGGGTGGGATGTAAATTGCCAACAGCCACTCTGGAGAAGTGTACGGTGTGTTCTGAAACATCTAAAAAACACAGCTTGGAGAGCATAGGGCACTTCCACTCATGGGCGTATAAATTGGTAAAACTAAAAATCAGCAAGACACAGGCACCCCAAAGTTTAGGGCTGCTCTGTTGACAAGAACCCCCACTTCATTACACCTTAAATATCCTAGGAAAGAGAAAAATGGATAAAGAAGTTGGGGTCCTCATGTACAATGGAATATCACTCAGCCATGAAATCAACGTCATAAGGCTAGTAGCAGCACGATGAGTGGATTTAGGTACGACGATACTAAGTGAAATAAGTCACACAGAAAAAGACACTTATCCTAAGATATCACTTCTAGAGGGAATGTAAAAACCGCTACACTTGAACTGAATTGCAAAACAGAACAGAGTCACACGTTTAGGAAACACACTATGGCTGCTGAACGGGAAAGGTGAGGTGGGGTGATGCATAAAACAAGGGTTTCAAATTAACTCCGATACCGTTCCATAAACCCAATATGTAAGAGACAAGACCTATTCCTTTTTCAGTGAACTGGACTCAACACCCCCTATTCACCACACAAGAATATATCTGACTAGTAAGAATCTTCAAACCTATGTATTGATATCTCTCTGTAAGTGAGTCAAGGGGGTGTAAAGCGGCATAAACACAGCCGTGAAAAGCAGCTAAACCCCATTATAAAAATAAATTACTTTTCAAAACCCGTGAAACAAAGACAGTGAAAGAGAGAGAAATTCTTACAAAATTCGTTCAGGGGCTGTGATGCAACCTGGATTGACCATATCTAGACCCACAGCTGATTGAGACATAAGGGTGGACACTCTTGGGGCTGAGAGGTTCGGTGAGGTTGGGTGAGCCAACGCAGACCCTTTCAAATAATACTGCATGGTACCCATCCCATGGGTCCCAAATCTCCAGGTTCAAGGGCATCTTCCTACATCGAAAACAGGCATGAGAAACCCAGAAGATGGTACACCGTGTGATCGGGAAAGGTTTCTAAAACGCACCTCATTTCTCATCTCCTTTGCTCGGGTTCACCCTTCCAGCCGATTTACTAGCCATCTCCCTCCTTGGAGAATCAGCACCTTTAACCTCCTGTTTCGTACAGGGTGCAATTTGTCCTGAGGATGAACGGGAAGAGGGGGAACCAATGAGAGACTAGCTCTAGGTGTTGGGACAGGCACAGGTCACTCTATTTTCCCATCAGGAAGAAGAATTAAGCACAAGCTCAGCCTGCCCCCCAGAACCAGAAGAGGGCCTGAAGCAATCCTGCGCTTTTGCGGTCAGCTCCCAAAAAAGCGAGTTGAAAAATGGAGCTCAGGGGCCCTGCAATTCACAAACCTGCAGAGTTTTAAATGATACCTCTGGTCCACAAATATATTAAAGGAAGGCAACGAAGAGGCTTTGAAAGCAAGGCAGAATTGCAGGAAACAGATTTCAGGAGGTAGATTCGAATCGTCTTGAAAGCACATGAAAAGCGGCAAAACGTGGAGAATGATGCCCTTGGCCAAAACGGGCGTATGCGTTTTTTCCTGAATATATTCAGGAAAAAACGCATACGCCCGTTTTGGCCAACCAAGCAACCTGTAAAGGCCAATCAGCGCTCCAAAGAAGTCTCGCTTCCCAGCGGGAAAAGGGCCATGCGGAAAAAAGTGTCCAAAGCAGAAATGCAGGACCGGCCATGGAGAAATGGGAGCCTTGCTACGCTGATGGGTGGGATGTAAATTGCCAACAGCCACTCTGGAGAAGTGTTCGGTGTGTTCTGAAACATCTAAAAAACACAGCTTGGAGAGCATAGGGCACTTCCACTCATGGGCGTATAAATTGGGAAAACTAAAAATCAGCAAGACACAGGCACCCCAAAGTTTAGGGCTGCTCTGTTGACAAGAACCCCCACTTCATTACACCTTAAATATCCTAGGAAAGAGAAAAATGGATAAAGAAGTTGTGGTCCTCATGTACAATGGAATATCACTCAGCCATGAAATGAACGTCATAAGGCTAGTAGCAGCACGATGAGTGGATTTAGGTACGACGATTCTAAGTGAAATAAGTCACACAGAAAAAGACACTTATCCTAAGATATCACTTCTAGAGAGAATGTAAAAACCGCTACACTTGAACTGATTTGCAAAACAGAACAGAGTCACACGTTTAGGAAACACACTATGGCTGCTGAACGGGAAAGGTGAGGTGGGGTGATGCATAAAACAAGGGTTTCAAATTAGCTCCGATACCGTTCCATAAACCCAATATGTAAGAGACAAGACCTATTCCTTTTTCAGTGAACTGGACTCAACACCCCCTATTCACCGCACAAGAATATATCTGACTAGTAAGAATCTTCATACCTATGTATTGATATCTCTCTGTAAGTGAGTCAAGGGGGTGTAAAGCGGCATAAACACAGCCGTGAAAAGCAGCTAAACCCCATTATAAAAATAAATTACTTTTCAAAACCCGTGAAACAAAGACAGTGAAAGAGAGAGAAATTCTTACAAAATTCGTTCAGGGGCTGTGATGCAACCTGGATTGACCATATCTAGACCCACAGCTGATTGAGACATAAGGGTGGACACTCTTGGGGCTGAGAGGTTCGGTGAGGTTGGGTGAGCCAACGCAGACCCTTTCAAGTAATACTGCATGGTACCCATCCCATGGGTCCCAAATCTCCAGGTTCAAGGGCATCTTCCTACATCGAAAACAGGCATGAGGAACCCAGAAGATGGTACACCGTGTGATCGGGAAAGGTTTCTAAAACGCACCTCATTTCTCATCTCCTTTGCTCGGGTTCGCCATTCCAGCCGATTTACTAGCCATCTCCCTCCTTGGAGAATCAGCACCTTTAACCTCCTGTTCCGTACAGGTTGCAATTTGTCCTGAGGATGAACGGGAAGAGGGGGAACCAATGAGAGACTAGCTCTAGGTGTTGGGACAGGCACAGGTCACTCTATTTTCCCATCAGGAAGAAGAATTAAGCACAAGCTCAGCCTGCCCCCCAGAACCAGAAGAGGGCCTGAAGCAATCCTGCGCTTTTGCGGCCAGCTCCCAAAAAAGCGAGTTGAAAAATGGAGCTCAGGGGCACTGCAAATTACAAAACTGCAGAGTCTTAACTGATACCTCTCGTCCACAAATATATTAAGGGAAGGCAACGAAGAGGCTTTGAAAGCAAGGCTGAATTGCAGGAAACAGATTTCAGGAGGTAGATTCGAATCGCCTTGAAAGCACATGAAAAGCGGCAAAACGTGGATAATGATGCCCTTGGCCAAAAAGGGCGTATGCGTTTTTTCCTGAATATATTCAGGAAAAAACGCATACGCCCTTTTTGGCCAACAAAGCAACCTGGAAAGGCAAATCAGCGCTCCAAAGAAGTCTGGCTTCCCAGCGGGCAAAAGGGCCATGCGGAAAAAAGTGTCCAAAGCAGAAATGCAGGACCGGCCATGGAGAAATGGGAGCCTTGCTACGCTGATGGGCGGGATGTAAATTGCCAACAGCCACTCTGGAGAAGTGTACGGTGTGTCCTGAAACATCTGAAAAACACAGCTTGGAGAGCATAGGGCACTTCCACTCATGGGCGTATAAATTGGGAAAACTAAAAATCAGCAAGACACAGGCACCCCAAAGTTTAGGGCTGCTCTGTTGACAAGAACCCCCACTTCATTACACCTTAAATATCCTAGGAAAGAGAAAAATGGATAAAGAAGTTGTGGTCCTCATGTACAATGGAATATCACTCAGCCATGAAATCAACGTCATAAGGCTAGTAGCAGCACGATGAGTGGATTTAGGTACGACGATTCTAAGTGAAATAAGTCACACAGAAAAAGACACTTATCCTAAGATATCACTTCTAGAGGGAATGTAAAAACCGCTACACTTGAACTGAATTGCAAAACAGAACAGAGTCACACGTTTAGGAAACACACTATGGCTGCTGAACGGGAAAGGTGAGGTGGGGTGATGCATAAAACAAGGGTTTCAAATTAGCTCCGATACCATTCCATAAACCCAATATGTAAGAGACAAGACCTATTCCTTTTTCAGTGACCTGGACTCAACACCCCCTATTCACCGCACAAGAATATATCTGACTAGTAAGAATCTTCAAACCTATGTATTGATATCTCTCTGTAAGTGAGTCAAGGGGGTGTAAAGCGGCATAAACACAGCCGTGAAAAGCATCTAAACCCCATTATAAAAATAAATTACTTTTCAAAACCCGTGAAACAAAGACAGTGAAAGAGAGAGAAATTCTTAAAAAATTCGTTCAGGGGCTGTGATGCAAACTGGATTGACCATATCTAGACCCACAGCTGATTGAGACATAAGGGTGGACACTCTTGGGGCTGAGAGGTTCGGTGAGGTTGGGTGAGCCAACGCAGACCCTTTCAAGTAATACTGCATGGTACCCATCCCATGGGTCCCAAATCTCCAGGTTCAAGGGCATCTTCCTACATCGAAAACAGGCATGAGAAACCCAGAAGGTGGTACACCGTGTGATCGGGAAAGGTTTCTAAAACGCACCTCATTTCTCATCTCCTTTGCTCGGGTTCGCCATTCCAGCCGATTTACTAGCCATCTCCCTCCTTGGAGAATCAGCACCTTTAACCTCCTGTTCCGTACAGGGTGCAATTTGTCCTGAGGATGAACGGGAAGAGGGGGAACCAATGAGAGACTAGCTCTAGGTGTTGGGACAGGCACAGGTCACTCTATTTTCCCATCAGGAAGAAGAATTAAGCACAAGCTCAGCCTGCCCCCAGAACCAGAAGAGGGCCTGAAGCAATCCTGCGCTTTTGCGGCCAGCTCCCAAAAAAGCGAGTTGAAAAATGGAGCTCAGGGGCCCTGCAATTCACAAACCTGCAGAGTTTTTAATGATACCTCTCGTCCACAAATATATTAAGGGAAGGCAACGAAGAGTCTTTGAAAGCAAGGCAGAATTGCAGGAAACAGATTTCAGAAGGTAGATTCGAATCGCCTTGAAAGCACATGAAAAGCGGCAAAACGTGGACAATGATGCCCTTGGCCAAAAAGGGCGTATGCGTTTTTTCCTGAATATATTCAGGAAAAAACGCATACGCCCTTTTTGGCCAACCAAGCAACCTGGAAAGGCAAATCAGCGCTCCAAAGAAGTCTCGCTTCCCAGCGGGCAAAAGGGCCATGCGGAAAAAAGGATCCAAACCAGAAATGCAGGACCGGCCATGGAGAAATGGGAGCCTTGCTACGCTGATGGGTGGGATGTAAATTGCCAACAGCCACTCTGGAGAAGTGTACGGTGTGTCCTGAAACATCTAAAAAACACAGCTTGGAGAGCATAGGGCACTTCCACTCATGGGCGTATAAATTGGGAAAACTAAAAATCAGCAAGACACAGGCACCCCAAAGTTTAGGGCTGCTTTGTTGACAAGAACCCCCACTTCATTACACCTTAAATATCCAGGAAAGAGAAAAATGGATAAAGAAGTTGTGGTCCTCATGTACAATGGAATATCACTCAGCCATGAAATCAACGTCATAAGGCTAGTAGCAGCACGATGAGTGGATTTAGGTACGACGATACTAAGTGAAATAAGTCACACAGAAAAAGACACTTATCCTAAGATATCACTTCTAGAGGGAATGTAAAAACCGCTACACTTGAACTGAATTGCAAAACAGAACAGAGTCACACGTTTAGGAAACACACTATGGCTGCTGAACGGGAAAGGTGAGGTGGGGTGATGCATAAAACAAGGGTTTCAAATTAGCTCCGATACCGTTCCATAAACCCAATATGTAAGAGACAAGACCTATTCCTTGCTCTGTGAACTGGACTCAACACCCCCTATTCACCGCACAAGAATATATCTGACTATTAAGAATCTTCAAACCTATGTATTGATATCTCTCTGTAAGTGAGTCAAGGGGGTGTAAAGCGGCATAAACACAGCCGTGAAAAGCAGCTAAACCCCATTATAAAAATAAATTACTTTTCAAAACCCGTGAAACAAAGACAGTGAAAGAGAGAGAAATTCTTACAAAATTCGTTCAGGGGCTGTGATGCAAACTGGATTGACCATATCTAGACCCATAGCTGATTGAGACATAAGGGTGGACACTCTTGGGGCTGAGAGTTTCGGTGAGGTTGGGTGAGCCAACGCAGTCCCTTTCAAGTAATACTGCATGGTACCCATCCCATGGGTCCCAAATCTCCAGGTTCAAGGGCATCTTCCTACATCGAAAACAGGCATGAGAAACCCAGAAGATGGTACACCGTGTGATCGGGAAAGGTTTCTAAAACGCACCTCATTTCTCATCTCCTTTGCTCGGGTTCGCCATTCCAGCCGATTTACTAGCCATCTCCCTCCTTGGAGAAACAGCACCTTTAACCTCCTGTTCCGTACAGGTTGCAATTTGTCCTGAGGATGAACGGGAAGAGGGGGAACCAATGAGAGACTAGATCTAGGTTTTGGGACAGACACAGGTCACTCTATTTTCCCATCAGGAAGAAGAATTAAGCACAAGCTCAGCCTGCCCCCCAGAACCAGAAGAGGGCCTGAAGCAATCCTGCGCTTTTGCGGCCAGCTCCCAAAAAAGCGAGTTGAAAAATGGAGCTCAGGGGCCCTGCAATTCACAAAACTGCAGAGTTTTAAATGATACCTCTGGTCCACAAATATATTAAGGGAAGGCAACGAAGAGGCTTTGAAAGCAAGGCAGAATTGCAGGAAACAGATTTCAGGAGGTAGATTCGAATCGTATTGAAAGCACATGAAAAGCGGCAAAACGTGGACAATGATGCCCTTGGCCAAAACGGGCGTATGCGTTTTTTCCTGAATATATTCAGGAAAAAACGCATACGCCCGTTTTGGCCAACCACACAACCTGGAAAGGCAAATCAGCGCTCCAAAGAAGTCTCGCTTCCCAGCGGGAAAAGGGCCATGCGGAAAAAAGTGTCCAAAGCAGAAATGCAGGACCGGCCATGGAGAAATGGGAGCCTTGCTACGCTGATGGGTGGGATGTAAATTGCCAACAGCCACTCTGGAGAAGTGTACGGTGTGTTCTGAAACATCTAAAAAACACAGCTTGGAGAGCATAGGGCACTTCCACTCATGGGCGTATAAATTGGGAAAACTAAAAATCAGCAAGACACAGGCACCCCAAAGTTTAGGGCTGCTCTGTTGACAAGAACCCCCACTTCATTACACCTTAAATATCCTAGGAAAGAGAAAAATGGATAAAGAAGTTGTGGTCCTCATGTACAATGGAATATCACTCAGCCATGAAATCAACGTCATAAGGCTAGTAGCAGCACGATGAGTGGATTTAGGTACGACGATTCTAAGTGAAATAAGTCACACAGAAAAGGACACTTATCCTAAGATATCACTTCTAGAGGGAATGTAAAAACCGCTACACTTGAACTGAATTGCAAAACAGAACAGAGTCACACGTTTAGGAAACACACTATGGCTGCTGAACGGGAAAGGTGAGGTGGGGTGATGCATAAAACAAGGGTTTCAAATTAGCTCCGATACCATTCCATAAACCCAATATGTAAGAGACAAGACCTATTCCTTTTTCAGTGACCTGGACTCAACACCCCCTATTCACCGCACAAGAATATATCTGACTAGTAAGAATCTTCAAACCTATGTATTGATATCTCTCTGTAAGTGAGTCAAGGGGGTGTAAAGCGGCATAAACACAGCCGTGAAAAGCAGCTAAACCCCATTATAAAAATAAATTACTTTTCAAAACCCGTGAAACAAAGACAGTGAAAGAGAGAGAAATTCTTACAAAATTCGTTCAGGGGCTGTGATGCAACCTGGATTGACCATATCTAGACCCACAGCTGATTGAGACATAAGGGTGGACACTCTTGGGGCTGAGAGTTTCGGTGAGGTTGGGTGAGCCAACGCAGACCCTTTCAAGTAATACTGCATGGTACCCATCCCATGGGTCCCAAATCTCCAGGTTCAAGGGCATCTTCCTACATCGAAAACAGGCATGAGAAACCCAGAAGGTGGTACACCGTGTGATCGGGAAAGGTTTCTAAAACGCACCTCATTTCTCATCTCCTTTGCTCGGGTTCGCCATTCCAGCCGATTTACTAGCCATCTCCCTCCTTGGAGAATCAGCACCTTTAACCTCCTGTTCCGTACAGGGTGCAATTTGTCCTGAGGATGAACGGGAAGAGGGGGAACCAATGAGAGACTAGCTCTAGGTGTTGGGACAGGCACAGGTCACTCTATTTTCCCATCAGGAAGAAGAATTAAGCACAAGCTCAGCCTGCCCCCAGAACCAGAAGAGGGCCTGAAGCAATCCTGCGCTTTTGCGGCCAGCTCCCAAAAAAGCGAGTTGAAAAATGGAGCTCAGGGGCCCTGCAATTCACAAACCTGCAGAGTTTTTAATGATACCTCTCGTCCACAAATATATTAAGGGAAGGCAACGAAGAGTCTTTGAAAGCAAGGCAGAATTGCAGGAAACAGATTTCAGAAGGTAGATTCGAATCGCCTTGAAAGCACATGAAAAGCGGCAAAACGTGGACAATGATGCCCTTGGCCAAAAAGGGCGTATGCGTTTTTTCCTGAATATATTCAGGAAAAAACGCATACGCCCTTTTTGGCCAACCAAGCAACCTGGAAAGGCAAATCAGCGCTCCAAAGAAGTCTCGCTTCCCAGCGGGCAAAAGGGCCATGCGGAAAAAAGGATCCAAACCAGAAATGCAGGACCGGCCATGGAGAAATGGGAGCCTTGCTACGCTGATGGGTGGGATGTAAATTGCCAACAGCCACTCTGGAGAAGTGTACGGTGTGTCCTGAAACATCTAAAAAACACAGCTTGGAGAGCATAGGGCACTTCCACTCATGGGCGTATAAATTGGGAAAACTAAAAATCAGCAAGACACAGGCACCCCAAAGTTTAGGGCTGCTTTGTTGACAAGAACCCCCACTTCATTACACCTTAAATATCCAGGAAAGAGAAAAATGGATAAAGAAGTTGTGGTCCTCATGTACAATGGAATATCACTCAGCCATGAAATCAACGTCATAAGGCTAGTAGCAGCACGATGAGTGGATTTAGGTACGACGATACTAAGTGAAATAAGTCACACAGAAAAAGACACTTATCCTAAGATATCACTTCTAGAGGGAATGTAAAAACCGCTACACTTGAACTGAATTGCAAAACAGAACAGAGTCACACGTTTAGGAAACACACTATGGCTGCTGAACGGGAAAGGTGAGGTGGGGTGATGCATAAAACAAGGGTTTCAAATTAGCTCCGATACCGTTCCATAAACCCAATATGTAAGAGACAAGACCTATTCCTTGCTCTGTGAACTGGACTCAACACCCCCTATTCACCGCACAAGAATATATCTGACTATTAAGAATCTTCAAACCTATGTATTGATATCTCTCTGTAAGTGAGTCAAGGGGGTGTAAAGCGGCATAAACACAGCCGTGAAAAGCAGCTAAACCCCATTATAAAAATAAATTACTTTTCAAAACCCGTGAAACAAAGACAGTGAAAGAGAGAGAAATTCTTACAAAATTCGTTCAGGGGCTGTGATGCAAACTGGATTGACCATATCTAGACCCATAGCTGATTGAGACATAAGGGTGGACACTCTTGGGGCTGAGAGTTTCGGTGAGGTTGGGTGAGCCAACGCAGTCCCTTTCAAGTAATACTGCATGGTACCCATCCCATGGGTCCCAAATCTCCAGGTTCAAGGGCATCTTCCTACATCGAAAACAGGCATGAGAAACCCAGAAGATGGTACACCGTGTGATCGGGAAAGGTTTCTAAAACGCACCTCATTTCTCATCTCCTTTGCTCGGGTTCGCCATTCCAGCCGATTTACTAGCCATCTCCCTCCTTGGAGAAACAGCACCTTTAACCTCCTGTTCCGTACAGGTTGCAATTTGTCCTGAGGATGAACGGGAAGAGGGGGAACCAATGAGAGACTAGATCTAGGTTTTGGGACAGACACAGGTCACTCTATTTTCCCATCAGGAAGAAGAATTAAGCACAAGCTCAGCCTGCCCCCCAGAACCAGAAGAGGGCCTGAAGCAATCCTGCGCTTTTGCGGCCAGCTCCCAAAAAAGCGAGTTGAAAAATGGAGCTCAGGGGCCCTGCAATTCACAAAACTGCAGAGTTTTAAATGATACCTCTGGTCCACAAATATATTAAGGGAAGGCAACGAAGAGGCTTTGAAAGCAAGGCAGAATTGCAGGAAACAGATTTCAGGAGGTAGATTCGAATCGTATTGAAAGCACATGAAAAGCGGCAAAACGTGGACAATGATGCCCTTGGCCAAAACGGGCGTATGCGTTTTTTCCTGAATATATTCAGGAAAAAACGCATACGCCCGTTTTGGCCAACCACACAACCTGGAAAGGCAAATCAGCGCTCCAAAGAAGTCTCGCTTCCCAGCGGGAAAAGGGCCATGCGGAAAAAAGTGTCCAAAGCAGAAATGCAGGACCGGCCATGGAGAAATGGGAGCCTTGCTACGCTGATGGGTGGGATGTAAATTGCCAACAGCCACTCTGGAGAAGTGTACGGTGTGTTCTGAAACATCTAAAAAACACAGCTTGGAGAGCATAGGGCACTTCCACTCATGGGCGTATAAATTGGGAAAACTAAAAATCAGCAAGACACAGGCACCCCAAAGTTTAGGGCTGCTCTGTTGACAAGAACCCCCACTTCATTACACCTTAAATATCCTAGGAAAGAGAAAAATGGATAAAGAAGTTGTGGTCCTCATGTACAATGGAATATCACTCAGCCATGAAATCAACGTCATAAGGCTAGTAGCAGCACGATGAGTGGATTTAGGTACGACGATTCTAAGTGAAATAAGTCACACAGAAAAGGACACTTATCCTAAGATATCACTTCTAGAGGGAATGTAAAAACCGCTACACTTGAACTGAATTGCAAAACAGAACAGAGTCACACGTTTAGGAAACACACTATGGCTGCTGAACGGGAAAGGTGAGGTGGGGTGATGCATAAAACAAGGGTTTCAAATTAGCTCCGATACCATTCCATAAACCCAATATGTAAGAGACAAGACCTATTCCTTTTTCAGTGACCTGGACTCAACACCCCCTATTCACCGCACAAGAATATATCTGACTAGTAAGAATCTTCAAACCTATGTATTGATATCTCTCTGTAAGTGAGTCAAGGGGGTGTAAAGCGGCATAAACACAGCCGTGAAAAGCAGCTAAACCCCATTATAAAAATAAATTACTTTTCAAAACCCGTGAAACAAAGACAGTGAAAGAGAGAGAAATTCTTACAAAATTCGTTCAGGGGCTGTGATGCAACCTGGATTGACCATATCTAGACCCACAGCTGATTGAGACATAAGGGTGGACACTCTTGGGGCTGAGAGGTTCGGTGAGGTTGGGTGAGCCAACGCAGACCCTTTCAAGTAATACTGCATGGTACCCATCCCATGGGTCCCAAATCTCCAGGTTCAAGGGCATCTTCCTACATCGAAAACAGGCATGAGGAACCCAGAAGATGGTACACCGTGTGATCGGGAAAGGTTTCTAAAACGCACCTCATTTCTCATCTCCTTTGTTCGGGTTCGCCATTCCAGCCGATTTACTAGCCATCTCCCTCCTTGGAGAATCAGCACCTTTAACCTCCTGTTCCGTACAGGTTGCAATTTGTCCTGAGGATGAACGGGAAGAGGGGGAACCAATGAGAGACTAGCTCTAGGGGTTGGGACAGGCACAGGTCACTCTATTTTCCCATCAGGAAGAAGAATTAAGCACAAGCTCAGCCTGCCCCCCAGAACCAGAAGAGGGCCTGAAGCAATCCTGCGCTTTTGCGGCCAGCTCCCAAAAAAGCGAGTTGAAAAATGGAGCTCAGGGGCACTGCAATTTACAAAACTGCAGAGTCTTAACTGATACCTCTCGTCCACAAATATATTAAGGGAAGGCAACGAAGAGGCTTTGAAAGCAAGGCTGAATTGCAGGAAACAGATTTCAGGAGGTAGATTCGAATCGCCTTGAAAGCACATGAAAAGCGGCAAAACGTGGACAATGATGCCCTTGGCCAAAAAGGGCGTATGCGTTTTTTCCTGAATATATTCAGGAAAAAACGCATACGCCCTTTTTGGCCAACAAAGCAACCTGGAAAGGCAAATCAGCGCTCCAAAGAAGTCTGGCTTCCCAGCGGGCAAAAGGGCCATGCGGAAAAAAGTGTCCAAAGCAGAAATGCAGGACCGGCCATGGAGAAATGGGAGCCTTGCTACGCTGATGGGCGGGATGTAAATTGCCAACAGCCACTCTGGAGAAGTGTACGGTGTGTCCTGAAACATCTGAAAAACACAGCTTGGAGAGCATAGGGCACTTCCACTCATGGGCGTATAAATTGGGAAAACTAAAAATCAGCAAGACACAGGCACCCCAAAGTTTAGGGCTGCTCTGTTGACAAGAACCCCCACTTCATTACACCTTAAATATCCTAGGAAAGAGAAAAATGGATAAAGAAGTTGTGGTCCTCATGTACAATGGAATATCACTCAGCCATGAAATCAACGTCATAAGGCTAGTAGCAGCACGATGAGTGGATTTAGGTACGACGATTCTAAGTGAAATAAGTCACACAGAAAAAGACACTTATCCTAAGATATCACTTCTAGAGGGAATGTAAAAACCGCTACACTTGAACTGAATTGCAAAACAGAACAGAGTCACACGTTTAGGAAACACACTATGGCTGCTGAACGGGAAAGGTGAGGTGGGGTGATGCATAAAACAAGGGTTTCAAATTAGTTCCGATACAATTCCATAAACCCAATATGTAAGAGACAAGACCTATTCCTTTTTCAGTGACCTGGACTCAACACCCCCTATTCACCGCACAAGAATATATCTGACTAGTAAGAATCTTCAAACCTATGTATTGATATCTCTCTGTAAGTGAGTCAAGGGGGTGTAAAGCGGCATAAACACAGCCGTGAAAAGCAGCTAAACCCCATTATAAAAATAAATTACTTTTCAAAACCCGTGAAACAAAGACAGTGAAAGAGAGAGAAATTCTTAAAAAATTCGTTCAGGGGCTGTGATGCAAACTGGATTGACCATATCTAGACCCACAGCTGATTGAGACATAAGGGTGGACACTCTTGGGGCTGAGAGGTTCGGTGAGGTTGGGTGAGCCAACGCAGACCCTTTCAAGTAATACTGCATGGTACCCATCCCATGGGTCCCAAATCTCCAGGTTCAAGGGCATCTTCCTACATCGAAAACAGGCATGAGAAACCCAGAAGATGGTACACCGTGTGATCGGGAAAGGTTTCTAAAACGCACCTCATTTCTCATCTCCTTTGCTCGGGTTGGCCATTCCAGCCGATTTACTAGCCATCTCCCTCCTTGGAGAATCAGCACGTTTAACCTTCTGTTCCGTACAGGGTGCAATTTGTCCTGAGGATGAACGGGAAGAGGGGGAACCAATGAGAGACTAGCTCTAGGTGTTGGGATAGGCACAGGTCACTCTATTTTCCCATCAGGAAGAAGAATTAAGCACAAGCTCAGCCTGCCCCCCAGAACCAGAAGAGGGCCTGAAGCAATCCTGCGCTTTTGCGGCCAGCTCCCAAAAAAGCGAGTTGAAAAATGGAGCTCAGGGGCACTGCAATTCAAAAACCAGCAGAGTCTTAAATGATACCTCTCGTCCACAAATATATTAAGGGAAGGCAACGAAGAGGCTTTGAAAGCAAGGCAGAATTGCAGGAAACAGATTTCAGGAGGTAGATTCGAATCGCCTTGAAAGCACATGAAAAGCGGCAAAACGTGGACAATGATGCCCTTGGCCAAAAAGGGCGTATGCGTTTTTTCCTGAATATATTCAGGAAAAAACGCATACGCCCGTTTTGGCCAACCACGCAACCTGGAAAGGCAAATCAGCGCTCCAAAGAAGTCTCACTTCCCAGCGGGAAAAGGGCCATGCGGAAAAAAGTGTCCAAAGCAGAAATGCAGGACCGGCCATGGAGAAATGGGAGCCTTGCTACGCTGATGGGTGGGATGTAAATTGCCAACAGCCACTCTGGAGAAGTGTACGGTGTGTTCTGAAACATCTAAAAAACACAGCTTGGAGAGCATAGGGCACTTCCACTCATGGGCGTATAAATTGGGAAAAGTAAAAATCAGCAAGACACAGGCACCCCAAAGTTTAGGGCTGCTCTGTTGACAAGAACCCCCACTTGATTACACCTTAAATATCCTAGGAAAGAGAAAAATGGATAAAGAAGTTGTGGTCCTCATGTACAATGGAATATCACTCAGCCATGAAATCAACGTCATAAGGCTAGTAGCAGCACGATGAGTGGATTTAGGTACGACGATTCTAAGTGAAATAAGTCACACAGAAAAGGACACTTATCCTAAGATATCACTTCTAGAGGGAATGTAAAAACCGCTACACTTGAACTGAATTGCAAAACAGAACAGAGTCACACGTTTAGGAAACACACTATGGCTGCTGAACGGGAAAGGTGAGGTGGGGTGATGCATAAAACAAGGGTTTCAAATTAGCTCAGATACCATTCCATAAACCCAATATGTAAGAGACAAGACCTATTCCTTTTTCAGTGACCTGGACTCAACACCCCCTATTCACCGCACAAGAATATATCTGACTAGTAAGAATCTTCAAACCTATGTATTGATATCTCTCTGTAAGTGAGTCAAGGGGGTGTAAAGCGGCATAAACACAGCCGTGAAAAGCAGCTAAACCCCATTATAAAAATAAATTACTTTAAAAAACCCGTGAAACAAAGACAGTGAAAGAGAGAGAAATTCTTAAAAAATTCGTTCAGGGGCTGTGATGCAACCTGGATTGACCATATCTAGACCCACAGCTGATTGAGACATAAGGGTGGACACTCTTGGGGCTGAGAGTTTCGGTGAGGTTGGGTGAGCCAACGCAGTCCCTTTCAAGTAATACTGCATGGTACCCATCCCATGGGTCCCAAATCTCCAGGTTCAAGGGCATCTTCCTACATCGAAAACAGGCATGAGAAACCCAGAAGATGGTACACCGTGTGATCGGGAAAGGTTTCTAAAACGCACCTCATTTCTCATCTCCTTTGCTCGGGTTCGCCATTCCAGCCGATTTACTAGCCATCTCCCTCCTTGGAGAAACAGCACCTTTAACCTCCTGTTCCGTACAGGTTGCAATTTGTCCTGAGGATGAACGGGAAGAGGGGGAACCAATGAGAGACTAGATCTAGGTTTTGGGACAGGCACAGGTCACTCTATTTTCCCATCAGGAATAAGAATTAAGCACAAGCTCAGCCTGCCCCCCAGAACCAGAAGAGGGCCTGAAGCAATCCTGCGCTTTTGCGGCCAGCTCCCAAAAAAGCGAGTTGAAAAATGGAGCTCAGGGGCCCTGCAATTCACAAAACTGCAGAGTTTTAAATGATACCACTGGTCCACAAATATATTAAGGGAAGGCAACGAAGAGGCTTTGAAAGCAAGGCAGAATTGCAGGAAACAGATTTCAGGAGGTAGATTCGAATCGTCTTGAAAGCACATGAAAAGCGGCAAAACGTGGACAATGATGCCCTTGGCCAAAACGGGCGTATGCGTTTTTTCCTGAATATATTCAGGAAAAAACGCATACGCCCGTTTTGGCCAACCACGCAACCTGGAAAGGCAAATCAGCGCTCCAAAGAAGTCTCGCTTCCCAGCGGGAAAAGGGCCATGCGGAAAAAAGTGTCCAAAGCAGAAATGCAGGACCGGCCATGGAGAAATGGGAGCCTTGCTACGCTGATGGGTGGGATGTAAATTGCCAACAGCCACTCTGGAGAAGTGTACGGTGTGTTCTGAAACATCTAAAAAACACAGCTTGGAGAGCATAGGGCACTTCCACTCATGGGCGTATAAATTGGGAAAACTAAAAATCAGCAAGACACAGGCACCCCAAAGTTTAGGGCTGCTCTGTTGACAAGAACCCCCACTTCATTACACCTTAAATATCCTAGGAAAGAGAAAAATGGATAAAGAAGTTGTGGTCCTCATGTACAATGGAATATCACTCAGCCATGAAATCAACGTCATAAGGCTAGTAGCAGCACGATGAGTGGATTTAGGTACGACGATTCTAAGTGAAATAAGTCACACAGAAAAGGACACTTATCCTAAGATATCACTTCTAGAGGGAATGTAAAAACCGCTACACTTGAACTGAATTGCAAAACAGAACAGAGTCACACGTTTAGGAAACACACTATGGCTGCTGAACGGGAAAGGTGAGGTGGGGTGATGCATAAAACAAGGGTTTCAAATTAGTTCTGATACAATTCCATAAACCCAATATGTAAGAGACAAGACCTATTCCTTTTTCAGTGACCTGGACTCAACACCCCCTATTCACCGCACAAGAATATATCTGACTAGTAAGAATCTTCAAACCTATGTATTGATATCTCTCTGTAAGTGAGTCAAGGGGGTGTAAAGCGGCATAAACACAGCCGTGAAAAGCAGCTAAACCCCATTATAAAAATAAATTACTTTTCAAAACCCGTGAAACAAAGACAGTGAAAGAGAGAGAAATTCTTAAAAAATTCGTTCAGGGGCTGTGATGCAAACTGGATTGACCATATCTAGACCCACAGCTGATTGAGACATAAGGGTGGACACTCTTGGGGCTGAGAGGTTCGGTGAGGTTGGGTGAGCCAACGCAGACCCTTTCAAGTAATACTGCATGGTACCCATCCCATGGGTCCCAAATCTCCAGGTTCAAGGGCATCTTCCTACATCGAAAACAGGCATGAGAAACCCAGAAGATGGTACACCGTGTGATCGGGAAAGGTTTCTAAAACGCACCTCATTTCTCATCTCCTTTGCTCGGGTTGGCCATTCCAGCCGATTTACTAGCCATCTCCCTCCTTGGAGAATCAGCACGTTTAACCTTCTGTTCCGTACAGGGTGCAATTTGTCCTGAGGATGAACGGGAAGAGGGGGAACCAATGAGAGACTAGCTCTAGGTGTTGGGATAGGCACAGGTCACTCTATTTTCCCATCAGGAAGAAGAATTAAGCACAAGCTCAGCCTGCCCCCCAGAACCAGAAGAGGGCCTGAAGCAATCCTGCGCTTTTGCGGCCAGCTCCCAAAAAAGCGAGTTGAAAAATGGAGCTCAGGGGCACTGCAATTCAAAAACCAGCAGAGTCTTAAATGATACCTCTCGTCCACAAATATATTAAGGGAAGGCAACGAAGAGGCTTTGAAAGCAAGGCAGAATTGCAGGAAACAGATTTCAGGAGGTAGATTCGAATCGCCTTGAAAGCACATGAAAAGCGGCAAAACGTGGACAATGATGCCCTTGGCCAAAAAGGGCGTATGCGTTTTTTCCTGAATATATTCAGGAAAAAACGCATACGCCCGTTTTGGCCAACCACGCAACCTGGAAAGGCAAATCAGCGCTCCAAAGAAGTCTCACTTCCCAGCGGGAAAAGGGCCATGCGGAAAAAAGTGTCCAAAGCAGAAATGCAGGACCGGCCATGGAGAAATGGGAGCCTTGCTACGCTGATGGGTGGGATGTAAATTGCCAACAGCCACTCTGGAGAAGTGTACGGTGTGTTCTGAAACATCTAAAAAACACAGCTTGGAGAGCATAGGGCACTTCCACTCATGGGCGTATAAATTGGGAAAAGTAAAAATCAGCAAGACACAGGCACCCCAAAGTTTAGGGCTGCTCTGTTGACAAGAACCCCCACTTGATTACACCTTAAATATCCTAGGAAAGAGAAAAATGGATAAAGAAGTTGTGGTCCTCATGTACAATGGAATATCACTCAGCCATGAAATCAACGTCATAAGGCTAGTAGCAGCACGATGAGTGGATTTAGGTACGACGATTCTAAGTGAAATAAGTCACACAGAAAAGGACACTTATCCTAAGATATCACTTCTAGAGGGAATGTAAAAACCGCTACACTTGAACTGAATTGCAAAACAGAACAGAGTCACACGTTTAGGAAACACACTATGGCTGCTGAACGGGAAAGGTGAGGTGGGGTGATGCATAAAACAAGGGTTTCAAATTAGCTCAGATACCATTCCATAAACCCAATATGTAAGAGACAAGACCTATTCCTTTTTCAGTGACCTGGACTCAACACCCCCTATTCACCGGACAAGAATATATCTGACTAGTAAGAATCTTCAAACCTATGTATTGATATCTCTCTGTAAGTGAGTCAAGGGGGTGTAAAGCGGCATAAACACAGCCGTGAAAAGCAGCTAAACCCCATTATAAAAATAAATTACTTTAAAAATCCCGTGAAACAAAGACAGTGAAAGAGAGAGAAATTCTTAAAAAATTCGTTCAGGGGCTGTGATGCAACCTGGATTGACCATATCTAGACCCACAGCTGATTGAGACATAAGGGTGGACACTCTTGGGGCTGAGAGTTTCGGTGAGGTTGGGTGAGCCAACGCAGTCCCTTTCAAGTAATACTGCATGGTACCCATCCCATGGGTCCCAAATCTCCAGGTTCAAGGGCATCTTCCTACATCGAAAACAGGCATGAGAAACCCAGAAGATGGTACACCGTGTGATCGGGAAAGGTTTCTAAAACGCACCTCATTTCTCATCTCCTTTGCTCGGGTTCGCCATTCCAGCCGATTTACTAGCCATCTCCCTCCTTGGAGAAACAGCACCTTTAACCTCCTGTTCCGTACAGGTTGCAATTTGTCCTGAGGATGAACGGGAAGAGGGGGAACCAATGAGAGACTAGATCTAGGTTTTGGGACAGGCACAGGTCACTCTATTTTCCCATCAGGAAGAAGAATTAAGCACAAGCTCAGCCTGCCCCCCAGAACCAGAAGAGGGCCTGAAGCAATCCTGCGCTTTTGCGGCCAGCTCCCAAAAAAGCGAGTTGAAAAATGGAGCTCAGGGGCCCTGCAATTCACAAAACTGCAGAGTTTTAAATGATACCACTGGTCCACAAATATATTAAGGGAAGGCAACGAAGAGGCTTTGAAAGCAAGGCAGAATTGCAGGAAACAGATTTCAGGAGGTAGATTCGAATCGTCTTGAAAGCACATGAAAAGCGGCAAAACGTGGACAATGATGCCCTTGGCCAAAACGGGCGTATGCGTTTTTTCCTGAATATATTCAGGAAAAAACGCATACGCCCGTTTTGGCCAACCACGCAACCTGGAAAGGCAAATCAGCGCTCCAAAGAAGTCTCGCTTCCCAGCGGGAAAAGGGCCATGCGGAAAAAAGTGTCCAAAGCAGAAATGCAGGACCGGCCATGGAGAAATGGGAGCCTTGCTACGCTGATGGGTGGGATGTAAATTGCCAACAGCCACTCTGGAGAAGTGTACGGTGTGTTCTGAAACATCTAAAAAACACAGCTTGGAGAGCATAGGGCACTTCCACTCATGGGCGTATAAATTGGGAAAACTAAAAATCAGCAAGACACAGGCACCCCAAAGTTTAGGGCTGCTCTGTTGACAAGAACCCCCACTTCATTACACCTTAAATATCCTAGGAAAGAGAAAAATGGATAAAGAAGTTGTGGTCCTCATGTACAATGGAATATCACTCAGCCATGAAATCAACGTCATAAGGCTAGTAGCAGCACGATGAGTGGATTTAGGTATGACGATTCTAAGTGAAATAAGTCACACAGAAAAGGACACTTATCCTAAGATATCACTTCTAGAGGGAATGTAAAAACCGCTACACTTGAACTGAATTGCAAAACAGAACAGAGTCACACGTTTAGGAAACACACTATGGCTGCTGAACGGGAAAGGTGAGGTGGGGTGATGCATAAAACAAGGGTTTCAAATTAGCTCCGATACCATTCCATAAACCCAATATGTAAGAGACAAGACCTATTCCTTTTTCAGTGACCTGGACTCAACACCCCCTATTCACCGCACAAGAATATATCTGACTAGTAAGAATCTTCAAACCTATGTATTGATATCTCTCTGTAAGTGAGTCAAGGGGGTGTAAAGTGGCATAAACACAGCCGTGAAAAGCAGCTAAACCCCATTATAAAAATAAATTACTTTTCAAAACCCGTGAAACAAAGACAGTGAAAGAGAGAGAAATTCTTACAAAATTCGTTCAGGGGCTGTGATGCAACCTGGATTGACCATATCTAGACCCACAGCTGATTGAGACATAAGGGTGGACACTCTTGGGGCTGAGAGGTTCGGTGAGGTTGGGTGAGCCAACGCAGACCCTTTCAAGTAATACTGCATGGTACCCATCCCATGGGTCCCAAATCTCCAGGTTCAAGGGCATCTTCCTACATCGAAAACAGGCATGAGGAACCCAGAAGATGGTACACCGTGTGATCGGGAAAGGTTTCTAAAACGCACCTCATTTCTCATCTCCTTTGTTCGGGTTCGCCATTCCAGCCGATTTACTAGCCATCTCCCTCCTTGGAGAATCAGCACCTTTAACCTCCTGTTCCGTACAGGTTGCAATTTGTCCTGAGGATGAACGGGAAGAGGGGGAACCAATGAGAGACTAGCTCTAGGTGTTGGGACAGGCACAGGTCACTCTATTTTCCCATCAGGAAGAAGAATTAAGCACAAGCTCAGCCTGCCCCCCAGAACCAGAAGAGGGCATGAAGCAATCCTGCGCTTTTGCGGCCAGCTCCCAAAAAAGCGAGTTGAAAAATGGAGCTCAGGGGCACTGCAATTTACAAAACTGCAGAGTCTTAACTGATACCTCTCGTCCACAAATATATTAAGGGAAGGCAACGAAGAGGCTTTGAAAGCAAGGCTGAATTGCAGGAAACAGATTTCAGGAGGTAGATTCGAATCGCCTTGAAAGCACATGAAAAGCGGCAAAACGTGGACAATGATGCCCTTGGCCAAAAAGGGCGTATGCGTTTTTTCCTGAATATATTCAGGAAAAAACGCATACGCCCTTTTTGGCCAACAAAGCAACCTGGAAAGGCAAATCAGCGCTCCAAAGAAGTCTGGCTTCCCAGCGGGCAAAAGGGCCATGCGGAAAAAAGTGTCCAAAGCAGAAATGCAGGACCGGCCATGGAGAAATGGGAGCCTTGCTACGCTGATGGGCGGGATGTAAATTGCCAACAGCCACTCTGGAGAAGTGTACGGTGTGTCCTGAAACATCTGAAAAACACAGCTTGGAGAGCATAGGGCACTTCCACTCATGGGCGTATAAATTGGGAAAACTAAAAATCAGCAAGACACAGGCACCCCAAAGTTTAGGGCTGCTCTGTTGACAAGAACCCCCACTTCATTACACCTTAAATATCCTAGGAAAGAGAAAAATGGATAAAGAAGTTGTGGTCCTCATGTACAATGGAATATCACTCAGCCATGAAATCAACGTCATAAGGCTAGTAGCAGCACGATGAGTGGATTTAGGTACGACGATTCTAAGTGAAATAAGTCACACAGAAAAAGACACTTATCCTAAGATATCACTTCTAGAGGGAATGTAAAAACCGCTACACTTGAACTGAATTGCAAAACAGAACAGAGTCACACGTTTAGGAAACACACTATGGCTGCTGAACGGGAAAGGTGAGGTGGGGTGATGCATAAAACAAGGGTTTCAAATTAGTTCCGATACCATTCCATAAACCCAATATGTAAGAGACAAGACCTATTCCTTTTTCAGTGACCTGGACTCAACATCCCCTATTCACCGCACAAGAATATATCTGACTAGTAAGAATCTTCAAACCTATGTATTGATATCTCTCTGTAAGTGAGTCAAGGGGGTGTAAAGCGGCATAAACACAGCCGTGAAAAGCAGCTAAACCCCATTATAAAAATAAATTACTTTTCAAAACCCGTGAAACAAAGACAGTGAAAGAGAGAGAAATTCTTACAAAATTCGTTCAGGGGCTGTGATGCAAACTGGATTGACCATATCTAGACCCACAGCTGATTGAGACATAAGGGTGGACACTCTTGGGGCTGAGAGGTTCGGTGAGGTTGGGTGAGCCAACGCAGACCCTTTCAAGTAATACTGCATGGTACCCATCCCATGGGTCCCAAATCTCCAGGTTCAAGGGCATCTTCCTACATCGAAAACAGGCATGAGAAACCCAGAAGATGGTACACCGTGTGATCGGGAAAGGTTTCTAAAACGCACCTCATTTCTCATCTCCTTTGCTCGGGTTGGCCATTCCAGCCGATTTACTAGCCATCTCCCTCCTTGGAGAATCAGCACGTTTAACCTTCTGTTCCGTACAGGGTGCAATTTGTCCTGAGGATGAACGGGAAGAGGGGGAACCAATGAGAGACTAGCTCTAGGTGTTGGGATAGGCACAGGTCACTCTATTTTCCCATCAGGAAGAAGAATTAAGCACAAGCTCAGCCTGCCCCCCAGAACCAGAAGAGGGCCTGAAGCAATCCTGCGCTTTTGCGGCCAGCTCCCAAAAAAGCGAGTTGAAAAATGGAGCTCAGGGGCACTGCAATTCAAAAACCAGCAGAGTCTTAAATGATACCTCTCGTCCACAAATATATTAAGGGAAGGCAACGAAGAGGCTTTGAAAGCAAGGCAGAATTGCAGGAAACAGATTTCAGGAGGTAGATTCGAATCGTCTTGAAAGCACATGAAAAGCGGCAAAACGTGGACAATGATGCCCTTGGCCAAAACGGGCGTATGCGTTTTTTCCTGAATATATTCAGGAAAAAACGCATACGCCCGTTTTGGCCAACCACGCAACCTGGAAAGGCAAATCAGCGCTCCAAAGAAGTCTCACTTCCCAGCGGGAAAAGGGCCATGCGGAAAAAAGTGTCCAAAGCAGAAATGCAGGACCGGCCATGGAGAAATGGGAGCCTTGCTACGCTGATGGGTGGGATGTAAATTGCCAACAGCCACTCTGGAGAAGTGTACGGTGTGTTCTGAAACATCTAAAAAACACAGCTTGGAGAGCATAGGGCACTTCCACTCATGGGCGTATAAATTGGGAAAACTAAAAATCAGCAAGACACAGGCACCCCAAAGTTTAGGGCTGCTCTGTTGACAAGAACCCCCACTTGATTACACCTTAAATATCCTAGGAAAGAGAAAAATGGATAAAGAAGTTGTGGTCCTCATGGACAATGGAATATCACTCAGCCATGAAATCAACGTCATAAGGCTAGTAGCAGCACGATGAGTGGATTTAGGTACGACGATTCTAAGTGAAATAAGTCACACAGAAAAGGACACTTATCCTAAGATATCACTTCTAGAGGGAATGTAAAAACCGCTACACTTGAACTGAATTGCAAAACAGAACAGAGTCACACGTTTAGGAAACACACTATGGCTGCTGAACGGGAAAGGTGAGGTGGGGTGATGCATAAAACAAGGGTTTCAAATTAGCTCAGATACCATTCCATAAACCCAATATGTAAGAGACAAGACCTATTCCTTTTTCAGTGACCTGGACTCAACACCTCCTATTCACCGCACAAGAATATATCTGACTAGTAAGAATCTTCAAACCTATGTATTGATATCTCTCTGTAAGTGAGTCAAGGGGGTGTAAAGCGGCATAAACACAGCCGTGAAAAGCAGCTAAACCCCATTATAAAAATAAATTACTTTTCAAAACCCGTGAAACAAAGACAGTGAAAGAGAGAGAAATTCTTACAAAATTCGTTCAGGGGCTGTGATGCAACCTGGATTGACCATATCTAGACCCACAGCTGATTGAGACATAAGGGTGGACACTCTTGGGGCTGAGAGGTTCGGTGAGGTTGGGTGAGCCAACGCAGACCCTTTCAAGTAATACTGCATGGTACCCATCCCATGGGTCCCAAATCTCCAGGTTCAAGGGCATCTTCCTACATCGAAAACAGGCATGAGAAACCCAGAAGATGGTACACCGTGTGATCGGGAAAGGTTTCTAAAACGCACCTCATTTCTCATCTCCTTTGCTCGGGTTGGCCATTCCAGCCGATTTACTAGCCATCTCCCTCCTTGGAGAATCAGCACGTTTAACCTCCTGTTCCGTACAGGGTGCAATTTGTCCTGAGGATGAACGGGAAGAGGGGGAACCAATGAGAGACTAGCTCTAGGTGTTGGGATAGGCACAGGTCACTCTATTTTCCCATCAGGAAGAAGAATTAAGCACAAGCTCAGCCTGCCCCCCAGAACCAGAAGAGGGCCTGAAGCAATCCTGCGCTTTTGCGGCCAGCTCCCAAAAAAGCGAGTTGAAAAATGGAGCTCAGGGGCACTGCAATTCAAAAACCAGCAGAGTCTTAAATGATACCTCTCGTCCACAAATATATTAAGGGAAGGCAACGAAGAGGCTTTGAAAGCAAGGCAGAATTGCAGGAAACAGATTTCAGGAGGTAGATTCGAATCGTCTTGAAAGCACATGAAAAGCGGCAAAACGTGGACAATGATGCCCTTGGCCAAAAAGGGCGTATGCGTTTTTTCCTGAATATATTCAGGAAAAAACGCATACGCCCGTTTTGGCCAACCACGCAACCTGGAAAGGCAAATCAGCGCTCCAAAGAAGTCTCGCTTCCCAGCGGGAAAAGGGCCATGCGGAAAAAAGTGTCCAAAGCAGAAATGCAGGACCGGCCATGGAGAAATGGGAGCCTTGCTACGCTGATGGGTGGGATGTAAATTGCCAACAGCCACTCTGGAGAAGTGTACGGTGTGTTCTGAAACATCTAAAAAACACAGCTTGGAGAGCATAGGGCACTTCCACTCATGGGCGTATAAATTGGGAAAACTAAAAATCAGCAAGACACAGGCACCCCAAAGTTTAGGGCTGCTCTGTTGACAAGAACCCCCACTTCATTACACCTTAAATATCCTAGGAAAGAGAAAAATGGATAAAGAAGTTGTGGTCCTCATGTACAATGGAATATCACTCAGCCATGAAATCAACGTCATAAGGCTAGTAGCAGCACGATGAGTGGATTTAGGTACGACGATTCTAAGTGAAATAAGTCACACAGAAAAGGACACTTATCCTAAGATATCACTTCTAGAGGGAATGTAAAAACCGCTACACTTGAACTGAATTGCAAAACAGAACAGAGTCACACGTTTAGGAAACACACTATGGCTGCTGAACGGGAAAGGTGAGGTGGGGTGATGCATAAAACAAGGGTTTCAAATTAGCTCCGATACCATTCCATAAACCCAATATGTAAGAGACAAGACCTATTCCTTTTTCAGTGACCTGGACTCAACACCCCCTATTCACCGCACAAGAATATATCTGACTAGTAAGAATCTTCAAACCTATGTATTGATATCTCTCTGTAAGTGAGTCAAGGGGGTGTAAAGCGGCATAAACACAGCCGTGAAAAGCAGCTAAACCCCATTATAAAAATAAATTACTTTTCAAAACCCGTGAAACAAAGACAGTGAAAGAGAGAGAAATTCTTACAAAATTCGTTCAGGGGCTGTGATGCAACCTGGATTGACCATATCTAGACCCACAGCTGATTGAGACATAAGGGTGGACACTCTTGGGGCTGAGAGGTTCGGTGAGGTTGGGTGAGCCAACGCAGACCCTTTCAAGTAATACTGCATGGTACCCATCCCATGGGTCCCAAATCTCCAGGTTCAAGGGCATCTTCCTACATCGAAAACAGGCATGAGAAACCCAGAAGATGGTACACCGTGTGATCGGGAAAGGTTTCTAAAACGCACCTCATTTCTCATCTCCTTTGCTCGGGTTGGCCATTCCAGCCGATTTACTAGCCATCTCCCTCCTTGGAGAATCAGCACGTTTAACCTCCTGTTCCGTACAGGGTGCAATTTGTCCTGAGGATGAACGGGAAGAGGGGGAACCAATGAGAGACTAGCTCTAGGTGTTGGGATAGGCACAGGTCACTCTATTTTCCCATCAGGAAGAAGAATTAAGCACAAGCTCAGCCTGCCCCCCAGAACCAGAAGAGGGCCTGAAGCAATCCTGCGCTTTTGCGGCCAGCTCCCAAAAAAGCGAGTTGAAAAATGGAGCTCAGGGGCACTGCAATTCAAAAACCAGCAGAGTCTTAAATGATACCTCTCGTCCACAAATATATTAAGGGAAGGCAACGAAGAGGCTTTGAAAGCAAGGCAGAATTGCAGGAAACAGATTTCAGGAGGTAGATTCGAATCGCCTTGAAAGCACATGAAAAGCGGCAAAACCTGGACAATGATGCCCTTGGCCAAAAAGGGCGTATGCGTTTTTTCCTGAATATATTCAGGAAAAAACGCATACGCCCTTTTTGGCCAACCAAGCAACCTGGAAAGGCAAATCAGCGCTCCAAAGATGTCTCGCTTCCCAGCGGGCAAAAGGGCCATGCGGAAAAAAGTGTCCAAAGCAGAAATGCAGGACCGGCCATGGAGAAATGGGAGCCTTGCTACGCTGATGGGTGGGATGTAAATTGCCAACAGCCACTCTGGAGAAGTGTACGGTGTGTTCTGAAACATCTAAAAAACACAGCTTGGAGAGCATAGGGCACTTCCACTCATGGGCGTATAATTTGGGAAAACTAAAAATCAGCAAGACACAGGCACCCCAAAGTTTAGGGCTGCTCTGTTGACAAGAACCCCCACTTCATTACACCTTAAATATCCTAGGAAAGAGAAAAATGGATAAAGAAGTTGTGGTCCTCATGTACAATGGAATATCACTCAGCCATGAAATCAACGTCATAAGGCTAGTAGCAGCACGATGAGTGGATTTGGGTACGACGATTCTAAGTGAAATAAGTCACACAGAAAAGGACACTTATCCTAAGATATCACTTCTAGAGGGAATGTAAAAACCGCTACACTTGAACTGAATTGCAAAACAGAACAGAGTCACACGTTTAGGAAACACACTATGGCTGCTGAAAGGGAAAGGTGAGGTGGGGTGATGCATAAAACAAGGGTTTCAAATTAGCTCCGATACCATTCCATAAACCCAATATGTAAGAGACAAGACCTATTCCTTTTTCAGTGACCTGGACTCAACACCCCCTATTCACCGCACAAGAATATATCTGACTAGTAAGAATCTTCAAACATATGTATTGATATCTCTCTGTAAGTGAGTCAAGGGGGTGTAAAGCGGCATAAACACAGCCGTGAAAAGCAGCTAAACCCCATTATAAAAATAAATTACTTTTCAAAACCCGTGAAACAAAGACAGTGAAAGAGAGAGAAATTCTTACAAAATTCGTTCAGGGGCTGTGATGCAACCTGGATTGACCATATCTAGACCCACAGCTGATTGAGACATAAGGGTGGACACTCTTGGGGCTGAGAGTTTCGGTGAGGTTGGGTGAGCCAACGCAGACCCTTTCAAGTAATACTGCATGGTACCCATCCCATGGGTCCCAAATCTCCAGGTTCAAGGGCATCTTCCTACATCGAAAACAGGCATGAGAAACCCAGAAGATGGTACACCGTGTGATCGGGAAAGGTTTCTAAAACGCACCTCATTTCTCATCTCCTTTGCTCGGGTTGGCCATTCCAGCCGATTTACTAGCCATCTCCCTCCTTGGAGAATCAGCACGTTTAACCTCCTGTTCCGTACAGGGTGCAATTTGTCCTGAGGATGAACGGGAAGAGGGGGAACCAATGAGAGACTAGCTCTAGGTGTTGGGATAGGCACAGGTCACTCTATTTTCCCATCAGGAAGAAGAATTAAGCACAAGCTCAGCCTGCCCCCCAGAACCAGAAGAGGGCCTGAAGCAATCCTGCGCTTTTGCGGCCAGCTCCCAAAAAAGCGAGTTGAAAAATGGAGCTCAGGGGCACTGCAATTCAAAAACCAGCAGAGTCTTAAATGATACCTCTCGTCCACAAATATATTAAGGGAAGGCAACGAAGAGGCTTTGAAAGCAAGGCAGAATTGCAGGAAACAGATTTCAGGAGGTAGATTCGAATCGCCTTGAAAGCACATGAAAAGCGGCAAAACGTGGACAATGATGCCCTTGGCCAAAAAGGGCGTATGCGTTTTTTCCTGAATATATTCAGGAAAAAACGCATACGCCCGTTTTGGCCAACCACGCAACCTGGAAAGGCAAATCAGCGCTCCAAAGAAGTCTCACTTCCCAGCGGGAAAAGGGCCATGCGGAAAAAAGTGTCCAAAGCAGAAATGCAGGACCGGCCATGGAGAAATGGGAGCCTTGCTACGCTGATGGGTGGGATGTAAATTGCCAACAGCCACTCTGGAGAAGTGTACGGTGTGTTCTGAAACATCTAAAAAACACAGCTTGGAGAGCATAGGGCACTTCCACTCATGGGCGTATAAATTGGGAAAACTAAAAATCAGCAAGACACAGGCACCCCAAAGTTTAGGGCTGCTCTGTTGACAAGAACCCCCACTTGATTACACCTTAAATATCCTAGGAAAGAGAAAAATGGATAAAGAAGTTGTGGTCCTCATGGACAATGGAATATCACTCAGCCATGAAATCAACGTCATAAGGCTAGTAGCAGCACGATGAGTGGATTTAGGTACGACGATTCTAAGTGAAATAAGTCACACAGAAAAGGACACTTATCCTAAGATATCACTTCTAGAGGGAATGTAAAAACCGCTACACTTGAACTGAATTGCAAAACAGAACAGAGTCACACGTTTAGGAAACACACTATGGCTGCTGAACGGGAAAGGTGAGGTGGGGTGATGCATAAAACAAGGGTTTCAAATTAGCTCAGATACCATTCCATAAACCCAATATGTAAGAGACAAGACCTATTCCTTTTTCAGTGACCTGGACTCAACACCTCCTATTCACCGCACAAGAATATATCTGACTAGTAAGAATCTTCAAACCTATGTATTGATATCTCTCTGTAAGTGAGTCAAGGGGGTGTAAAGCGGCATAAACACAGCCGTGAAAAGCAGCTAAACCCCATTATAAAAATAAATTACTTTTCAAAACCCGTGAAACAAAGACAGTGAAAGAGAGAGAAATTCTTACAAAATTCGTTCAGGGGCTGTGATGCAACCTGGATTGACCATATCTAGACCCACAGCTGATTGAGACATAAGGGTGGACACTCTTGGGGCTGAGAGGTTCGGTGAGGTTGGGTGAGCCAACGCAGACCCTTTCAAGTAATACTGCATGGTACCCATCCCATGGGTCCCAAATCTCCAGGTTCAAGGGCATCTTCCTACATCGAAAACAGGCATGAGAAACCCAGAAGATGGTACACCGTGTGATCGGGAAAGGTTTCTAAAACGCACCTCATTTCTCATCTCCTTTGCTCGGGTTGGCCATTCCAGCCGATTTACTAGCCATCTCCCTCCTTGGAGAATCAGCACGTTTAACCTCCTGTTCCGTACAGGGTGCAATTTGTCCTGAGGATGAACGGGAAGAGGGGGAACCAATGAGAGACTAGCTCTAGGTGTTGGGATAGGCACAGGTCACTCTATTTTCCCATCAGGAAGAAGAATTAAGCACAAGCTCAGCCTGCCCCCCAGAACCAGAAGAGGGCCTGAAGCAATCCTGCGCTTTTGCGGCCAGCTCCCAAAAAAGCGAGTTGAAAAATGGAGCTCAGGGGCACTGCAATTCAAAAACCAGCAGAGTCTTAAATGATACCTCTCGTCCACAAATATATTAAGGGAAGGCAACGAAGAGGCTTTGAAAGCAAGGCAGAATTGCAGGAAACAGATTTCAGGAGGTAGATTCGAATCGTCTTGAAAGCACATGAAAAGCGGCAAAACGTGGACAATGATGCCCTTGGCCAAAAAGGGCGTATGCGTTTTTTCCTGAATATATTCAGGAAAAAACGCATACGCCCGTTTTGGCCAACCACGCAACCTGGAAAGGCAAATCAGCGCTCCAAAGAAGTCTCGCTTCCCAGCGGGAAAAGGGCCATGCGGAAAAAAGTGTCCAAAGCAGAAATGCAGGACCGGCCATGGAGAAATGGGAGCCTTGTTACGCTGATGGGTGGGATGTAAATTGCCAACAGCCACTCTGGAGAAGTGTACGGTGTGTTCTGAAACATCTAAAAAACACAGCTTGGAGAGCATAGGGCACTTCCACTCATGGGCGTATAAATTGGGAAAACTAAAAATCAGCAAGACACAGGCACCCCAAAGTTTAGGGCTGCTCTGTTGACAAGAACCCCCACTTCATTACACCTTAAATATCCTAGGAAAGAGAAAAATGGATAAAGAAGTTGTGGTCCTCATGTACAATGGAATATCACTCAGCCATGAAATCAACGTCATAAGGCTAGTAGCAGCACGATGAGTGGATTTAGGTACGACGATTCTAAGTGAAATAAGTCACACAGAAAAGGACACTTATCCTAAGATATCACTTCTAGAGGGAATGTAAAAACCGCTACACTTGAACTGAATTGCAAAACAGAACAGAGTCACACGTTTAGGAAACACACTATGGCTGCTGAACGGGAAAGGTGAGGTGGGGTGATGCATAAAACAAGGGTTTCAAATTAGCTCCGATACCATTCCATAAACCCAATATGTAAGAGACAAGACCTATTCCTTTTTCAGTGACCTGGACTCAACACCCCCTATTCACCGCACAAGAATATATCTGACTAGTAAGAATCTTCAAACCTATGTATTGATATCTCTCTGTAAGTGAGTCAAGGGGGTGTAAAGCGGCATAAACACAGCCGTGAAAAGCAGCTAAACCCCATTATAAAAATAAATTACTTTTCAAAACCCGTGAAACAAAGACAGTGAAAGAGAGAGAAATTCTTACAAAATTCGTTCAGGGGCTGTGATGCAACCTGGATTGACCATATCTAGACCCACAGCTGATTGAGACATAAGGGTGGACACTCTTGGGGCTGAGAGGTTCGGTGAGGTTGGGTGAGCCAACGCAGACCCTTTCAAGTAATACTGCATGGTACCCATCCCATGGGTCCCAAATCTCCAGGTTCAAGGGCATCTTCCTACATCGAAAACAGGCATGAGAAACCCAGAAGATGGTACACCGTGTGATCGGGAAAGGTTTCTAAAACGCACCTCATTTCTCATCTCCTTTGCTCGGGTTGGCCATTCCAGCCGATTTACTAGCCATCTCCCTCCTTGGAGAATCAGCACGTTTAACCTCCTGTTCCGTACAGGGTGCAATTTGTCCTGAGGATGAACGGGAAGAGGGGGAACCAATGAGAGACTAGCTCTAGGTGTTGGGATAGGCACAGGTCACTCTATTTTCCCATCAGGAAGAAGAATTAAGCACAAGCTCAGCCTGCCCCCCAGAACCAGAAGAGGGCCTGAAGCAATCCTGCGCTTTTGCGGCCAGCTCCCAAAAAAGCGAGTTGAAAAATGGAGCTCAGGGGCACTGCAATTCAAAAACCAGCAGAGTCTTAAATGATACCTCTCGTCCACAAATATATTAAGGGAAGGCAACGAAGAGGCTTTGAAAGCAAGGCAGAATTGCAGGAAACAGATTTCAGGAGGTAGATTCGAATCGCCTTGAAAGCACATGAAAAGCGGCAAAACCTGGACAATGATGCCCTTGGCCAAAAAGGGCGTATGCGTTTTTTCCTGAATATATTCAGGAAAAAACGCATACGCCCTTTTTGGCCAACCAAGCAACCTGGAAAGGCAAATCAGCGCTCCAAAGATGTCTCGCTTCCCAGCGGGCAAAAGGGCCATGCGGAAAAAAGTGTCCAAAGCAGAAATGCAGGACCGGCCATGGAGAAATGGGAGCCTTGCTACGCTGATGGGTGGGATGTAAATTGCCAACAGCCACTCTGGAGAAGTGTACGGTGTGTTCTGAAACATCTAAAAAACACAGCTTGGAGAGCATAGGGCACTTCCACTCATGGGCGTATAATTTGGGAAAACTAAAAATCAGCAAGACACAGGCACCCCAAAGTTTAGGGCTGCTCTGTTGACAAGAACCCCCACTTCATTACACCTTAAATATCCTAGGAAAGAGAAAAATGGATAAAGAAGTTGTGGTCCTCATGTACAATGGAATATCACTCAGCCATGAAATCAACGTCATAAGGCTAGTAGCAGCACGATGAGTGGATTTGGGTACGACGATTCTAAGTGAAATAAGTCACACAGAAAAGGACACTTATCCTAAGATATCACTTCTAGAGGGAATGTAAAAACCGCTACACTTGAACTGAATTGCAAAACAGAACAGAGTCACACGTTTAGGAAACACACTATGGCTGCTGAAAGGGAAAGGTGAGGTGGGGTGATGCATAAAACAAGGGTTTCAAATTAGCTCCGATACCATTCCATAAACCCAATATGTAAGAGACAAGACCTATTCCTTTTTCAGTGACCTGGACTCAACACCCCCTATTCACCGCACAAGAATATATCTGACTAGTAAGAATCTTCAAACATATGTATTGATATCTCTCTGTAAGTGAGTCAAGGGGGTGTAAAGCGGCATAAACACAGCCGTGAAAAGCAGCTAAACCCCATTATAAAAATAAATTACTTTTCAAAACCCGTGAAACAAAGACAGTGAAAGAGAGAGAAATTCTTACAAAATTCGTTCAGGGGCTGTGATGCAACCTGGATTGACCATATCTAGACCCACAGCTGATTGAGACATAAGGGTGGACACTCTTGGGGCTGAGAGTTTCGGTGAGGTTGGGTGAGCCAACGCAGACCCTTTCAAGTAATACTGCATGGTACCCATCCCATGGGTCCCAAATCTCCAGGTTCAAGGGCATCTTCCTACATCGAAAACAGGCATGAGAAACCCAGAAGATGGTACACCGTGTGATCGGGAAAGGTTTCTAAAACGCACCTCATTTCTCATCTCCTTTGCTCGGGTTGGCCATTCCAGCCGATTTACTAGCCATCTCCCTCCTTGGAGAATCAGCACGTTTAACCTCCTGTTCCGTACAGGGTGCAATTTGTCCTGAGGATGAACGGGAAGAGGGGGAACCAATGAGAGACTAGCTCTAGGTGTTGGGATAGGCACAGGTCACTCTATTTTCCCATCAGGAAGAAGAATTAAGCACAAGCTCAGCCTGCCCCCCAGAACCAGAAGAGGGCCTGAAGCAATCCTGCGCTTTTGCGGCCAGCTCCCAAAAAAGCGAGTTGAAAAATGGAGCTCAGGGGCACTGCAATTCAAAAACCAGCAGAGTCTTAAATGATACCTCTCGTCCACAAATATATTAAGGGAAGGCAACGAAGAGGCTTTGAAAGCAAGGCAGAATTGCAGGAAACAGATTTCAGGAGGTAGATTCGAATCGCCTTGAAAGCACATGAAAAGCGGCAAAACCTGGACAATGATGCCCTTGGCCAAAAAGGGCGTATGCGTTTTTTCCTGAATATATTCAGGAAAAAACGCATACGCCCTTTTTGGCCAACCAAGCAACCTGGAAAGGCAAATCAGCGCTCCAAAGATGTCTCGCTTCCCAGCGGGCAAAAGGGCCATGCGGAAAAAAGTGTCCAAACCAGAAATGCAGGACCGGCCATGGAGAAATGGGAGCCTTGCTACGCTGATGGGTGGGATGTAAATTGCCAACAGCCACTCTGGAGAAGTGTACGGTGTGTCCTGAAACATCTACAAAACACAGCTTGGAGAGCATAGGGCACTTCCACTCATGGGCGTATAAATTGGGAAAACTAAAAATCAGCAAGACACAGGCACCCCAAAGTTTAGGGCTGCTCTGTTGACAAGAACCCCCACTTCATTACACCTTAAATATCCTAGGAAAGAGAAAAATGGATAAAGAAGTTGTGGTCCTCATGTACAATGGAATATCACTCAGCCATGAAATCAACGTCATAAGGCTAGTAGCAGCACGATGAGTGGATTTAGGTACGACGATTCTAAGTGAAATAAGTCACACAGAAAAAGACACTTATCCTAAGATATCACTTCTAGAGGGAATGTACAAACCGCTACACTTGAAATGAATTGCAAAACAGAACAGAGTCACACGTTTAGGAAACACACTATGGCTGCTGAACGGGAAAGGTGAGGTGGGGTGATGCATAAAACAAGGGTTTCAAATTAGCTCAGATACCATTCCATAAACCCAATATGTAAGAGACAAGACCTATTCCTTTTTCAGTGAACTGGACTCAACACCCCCTATTCACCGCACAAGAATATATCTGACTAGTAAGAATGTTCAAACCTATGTATTGATATCTCTCTGTAAGTGAGTCAAGGGGGTGTAAAGCCGCATAAACACAGCCGTGAAAAGCAGCTAAACCCCATTATAAAAATAAATTACTTTAAAAAACCCGTGAAACAAAGACAGTGAAAGAGAGAGAAATTCTTACAAAATTCGTTCAGGGGCTGTGATGCAACCTGGATTGACCATATCTAGACCCACAGCTGATTGAGACATAAGGGTGGACACTCTTGGGGCTGAGAGGTTCGGTGAGGTTGGGTGAGCCAACGCAGACCCTTTCAAGTAATACTGCATGGTACCCATCCAATGGGTCCCAAATCTCCAGGTTCAAGGGCATCTTCCTACGTCGAAAACAGGCATGAGAAACCCAGAAGATGGTACACCGTGTGATCGGGAAAGTTTTCTAAAACGCACCTCATTTCTCATCTCCTTTGCTCGGGTTCGCCATTCCAGCCGATTTACTAGCCATCTCCCTCCTTGGAGAATCAGCACCTTTAACCTCCTGTTCCGTAAAGGTTGCAATTTGTCCTGAGGATGAACGGGAAGAGGGGGAACCAATGAGAGACTAGCTCTAGGTGTTGGGACAGGCACAGGTCACTCTATTTTCCCATCAGGAAGAAGAATTAAGCACAAGCTCAGCCTGCCCCCCAGAACCAGAAGAGGGCCTGAAGCAATCCTGCGCTTTTGCGGCCAGCTCCCAAAAAAGCGAGTTGAAAAATGGAGCTCAGGGGCACTGCAATTCACAAACCTGCAGAGTTTTAAATGATACCTCTCGTCCACAAATATATTAAGGGAAGGCAACGAAGAGGCTTTGAAAGCAAGGCAGAATTGCAGGAAACAGATTTCAGGAGGTAGATTCGAATCGCCTTGAAAGCACATGAAAAACGGCAAAACGTGGACAATGATGCCCTTGGCTAAAAAGGGCGAATGCGTTTTTTCCTGAATATATTCAGGAAAAAACGCATTCGCCCTTTTTGGCCAACCAAGCAACCTGGAAAGGCCAATCAGCGCTCCAAAGAAGTCTGGCTTCCCAGCGGGCAAAAGGGCCATGCGGAAAAAAGTGTCCAAAGCAGAAATGCAGGACCGGCCATGGAGAAATGGGAGCCTTGCTACAATGATGGGCGGGATGTAAATTGCCAACAGCCACTCTGGAGAAGTGTACAGTGTGTCCTGAAACATCTGAAAAACACAGCTTGGAGAGCATAGGGCACTTCCACTCATGGGCGTATAAATTGGGAAAACTAAAAATCAGCAAGACACAGGCACCCCAAAGTTTAGGGCTGCTCTGTTGACAAGAACCCCCACTTCATTACACCTTAAATATCCTAGGAAAGAGAAAAATGGATAAAGAAGTTGTGGTCCTCATGTACAATGGAATATCACTCAGCCATGAAATCAAAGTCATAAGGCTAGTAGCAGCACGATGAGTGGATTTAGGTACGACGATTCTAAGTGAAATAAGTCACACAGAAAAAGACACTTATCCTAAGATATCACTTATAGAGGGAATGTAAAAACCGCTACACTTGAACTGAATTACAAAACAGAACAGAGTCACACGTTTAGAAAACACACTATGGCTGCTGAACGGGAAAGGTGAGGTGGGGTGATGCATAAAACAAGGGTTTCAAATTAGCTCAGATACTGTTCCATAAACCCAATATGTAAGAGACAAGGCCTATTCCTTTTTCAGTGAACTGGACTCAACACCCCCTATTCACCGCACAAGAATATATCTGACTAGTAAGAATCTTCAAACCTATGTATTGATATCTCTCTGTAAGTGAGTCAAGGGGGTGTAAAGCGGCATAAACACAGCCGTGAAAAGCAGCTAAACCCCATTATAAAAATAAATTACTTTTCAAAACCCGTGAAACAAAGACAGTGAAAGAGAGAGAAATTCTTACAAAATTCGTTCAGGGGCTGTGATGCAACCTGGATTGACCATATCTAGACCCACAGCTGATTGAGACATCAAGGTGGACACTCTTGGGGCTGAGAGGTTCGGTGAGGTTGGGTGAGCCAACGCAGACACTTTCAAATAATACTGCATGGTACCCATCCCATGTGTCCCAAATCTCCAGGTTCAAGGGCATCTTCCTACGTCGAAAACAGGCATGAGAAACCCAGAAGATGGTACACCGTGTGATCGGGAAAGGTTTCTAAAACGCACCTCATTTCTCATCTCCTTTGCTCGGGTTCGCCATTCCAGCCGATTTACTAGCCATCTCCCTCCTTGGAGAATCAGCACCTTTAACCTCCTGTTCCGTACAGGTTGCAATTTGTCCTGAGGATGAACGGGAAGAGGGGGAACCAATGAGAGACTAGCTCTAGGTGTTGGGACAGGCACAGGTCAGTCTATTTTCCCATCAGGAAGAAGAATTAAGCACAAGCTCAGCCTGCCCCCCAGAACCAGAAGAGGGCCTGAAGCAATCCTGCGCTTTTGCGGCCACCTCCCAAAAAAGCGAGTTGAAAAATGGAGCTCAGGGGCACTGCAATTCACAAACCTGCAGAGTTTTAAATGATACCTCTCGTCCACAAATATATTAAGGGAAGGCAACGAAGAGGCTTTGAAAGCAAGGCAGAATTGCAGGAAACAGATTTCAGGAGGTAGATTCGAATCGCCTTGAAAGCACATGAAAAGCGGCAAAACGTGGACAATGATGCCCTTGGCCAAAAAGGGCGTATGCGTTTTTTCCTGAATATATTCAGGAAAAAACGCATACGGCCGTTTTGGCCAACCAAGCAACCTGGAAAGGCAAATCAGCGCTCCAAAGAAGTCTGGCTTCCCAGCGGGCAAAAGGGCCATGCGGAAAAAAGTGTCCAAACCAGAAATGCAGGACCGGCCATGGAGAAATGGGAGCCTTGCTACGCTGATGGGTGGGATGTAAATTGCCAACAGCCACTCTGGAGAAGTGTAAGGTGTGTTCTGAAACATCTGAAAAACACAGCTTGGAGAGCATAGGGCACTTCCACTCATGGGCGTATAAATTGGGAAAACTAAAAATTAGCAAGACACAGGCACCCCAAAGTTTAGGGCTGCTCTGTTGACAAGAACCCCCACTTCATTACACCTTAAATATCCTAGGAAAGAGAAAAATGGATAAAGAAGTTGTGGTCCTCATGTACAATGGAATATCACTCAGCCATGAAATCAACGTCATAAGGCTAGTAGCAGCACGATGAGTGGATTTAGGTACAACGATTCTAAGTGAAATAAGTCACACAGAAAAAGACACTTATCCTAAGATATCACTTAGAGAGGGAATGTAAAAACCGCTACACTTGAACTGAATTGCAAAACAGAACAGAGTCACACGTTTAGAAAACACACTATGGCTGCTGAACGGGAAAGGTGAGGTGGGGTGATGCATAAAACAAGGGTTTCAAATTAGCTCAGATACCGTTCCATAAACCCAATATGTAAGAGACAAGACCTATTCCTTTTTCAGTGACCAGGACTCAACACCCCCTATTCACCGCACAAGAATATATCTGACTAGTAAGAATCTTCAAACCTATGTATTGATATCTGTCTGTAAGTGAGTCAAGGGCGTGTAAAGCGGCATAAACACAGCCGTGAAAAGCAGCTAAACCCCATTATAAAAATAAATTACTTTTCAAAACCCGTGAAACAAAGACAGTGAAAGAGAGAGAAATTCTTACAAAATTCGTTCAGGGGCTGTGATGCAAACTGGATTGACCATATCTAGACCCACAGCTGATTGAGACATAAGGGTGGACACTCTTGGGGCTGAGAGGTTCGGTGAGGTTGGGTGAGCCAACGCAGACCCTTTCAAGTAATACTGCATGGTACCCATCCCATGGGTCCCAAATCTCCAGGTTCAAGGGCATCTTCCTACGTCGAAAACAGGCATGAGAAACCCAGAAGATGGTACACCGTGTGATCGGGAAAGGTTTCTAAAACGCACCTCATTTCTCACCTCCTTTGCTCGGGTTCGCCATTCCAGCCGATTTACTAGCCATCTCCCTCCTTGGAGAATCAGCACCTTTAACCTCCTGTTCCGTACAGGTTGCAATTTGTCCTGAGGATGAACAAGAAGAGGGGGAACCAATGAGAGACTAGCTCTAGGTGTTGGGACAGGCACAGGTCACTTTATTTTCCCATCAGGAAGAAGAATTAAGCACAAGCTCAGCCTGCCCCTCAGAACCAGAAGAGGGCCTGAAGCAATCCTGCGCTTTTGCGGCCAGCTCCCAAAAAAGCGAGTTGAAAAATGGAGCTCAGGGGCACTGCAATTCACAAACGTGCAGAGTTTTAAATGATACCTCTCGTCCACAAATATATTAAGGGAAGGCAACGAAGAGGCTTTGAAAGCAAGGCAGAATTGCAGGAAACAGATTTCAGGAGGTAGATTCGAATCGCCTTGAAAGCACATTAAAAGCGGCAAAACGTGGACAATGATGCCCTTGGCCAAAAAGGGCGTATGCGTTTTTTCCTGAATATATTCAGGAGAAAACGCATACGCCCTTTTTGGCCAACCAAGCAACCTGGAAAGGCAAATCAGCGCTCCAAAGAAGTCTGGCTTCCCAGCGGGCAAAAGGGCCATGCGGAAAAAAGTTTCCAAACCAGAAATGCAGGACAGGCTATGGAGAAATGGGAGCCTTGCTACGCTGATGGGCGGGATGTAAATTGCCAACAGCCACTCTGGAGAAGTGTACGGTGTGTCCTGAAACATCTGAAAAACACAGCTTGGAGAGCATAGGGCACTTCCACTCATGGGCGTATAAATTGGGAAAACTAAAAATCAGCAAGACACAGGCACCCCAAAGTTTAGGGCTGCTCTGTTGACAAGAACCCCCACTTCATTACACCTTAAATATCCTAGGAAAGAGAAAAATGGATAAAGAAGTTGTGGTCCTCATGTACAATGGAATATCACTCAGCCATGAAATCAACGTCATAAGGATAGTAGCAGCACGATGAGTGGATTTAGGTACGACGATTCTAAGTGAAATAAGTCACACAGAAAAAGACACTTATCCTAAGATATCACTTATAGAGGCAATGTAAAAACCGCTACACTTGAACTGATTTGCAAAACAGAACAGAGTCACACGTTTAGAAAACACACTATGGCTTCTGAACGGGAAAGGTGAGGTGGGGTGATGCATAAAACAAGGGTTTCAAATTAGCTCAGATACCGTTCCATAAACCCAATATGTAAGAGACAAGGCCTATTCCTTTTTCAGTGAACTGGACTCAACACCCCCTATTCACCGCACAAGAATATATCTGACTAGTAAGAATCTTCAAACCTATGTATTGATATCTCTCTGTAAGTGAGTCAAGGGGGTGTAAAGCGGCATAAACACAGCCGTGAAAAGCAGCTAAACCCCATTATAAAAATAAATTACTTTTCAAAACCCGTGAAACAAAGACAGTGAAAGAGAGAGAAATTCTTACAAAATTCGTTCAGGGGCTGTGATGCAACCTGGATTGACCATATCTAGACCCACAGCTGATTGAGACATCAGGGTGGACACTCTTGGGGCTGAGAGGTTCGGTGAGGTTGGGTGAGCCAACGCAGACCCTTTCAAATAATACTGCATGGTACCCATCCCATGGGTCCCAAATCTCCAGGTTCAAGGGCATCTTCCTACGTCGAAAACAGGCATGAGAAACCCAGAAGATGGTACACCGTGTGATCGGGAAAGGTTTCTAAAACGCACCTCATTTCTCATCTCCTTTGCTCGGGTTCGCCATTCCAGCCGATTTACTAGCCATCTCCCTCCTTGGAGAATCAGCACCTTTAACCTCCTGTTCCGTACAGGTTGCAATTTGTCCTGAGGATGAACGGGAGGAGGGGGAACCAATGAGAGACTAGCTCTAGGTGTTGGGACAGGCACAGGTCACTCTATTTTCCCATCAGGAAGAAGAATTAAGCACAAGCTCAGCCTGCCCCCCAGAACCAGAAGAGGGCCTGAAGCAATCCTGCGCTTTTGCGGCCACCTCCCAAAAAAGCGAGTTGAAAAATGGAGCTCAGGGGCACTGCAATTCACAAACCTGCAGAGTTTTAAATGATACCTCTCGTCCACAAATATATTAAGGGAAGGCAACGAAGAGGCTTTGAAAGCAAGGCAGAATTGCAGGAAACAGATTTCAGGAGGTAGATTCGAATCGCCTTGAAAGCACATGAAAAGCGGCAAAACGTGGACAATGATGCCCTTGGCCAAAAAGGGCGTATGCGTTTTTTCCTGAATATATTCAGGAAAAAACGCATACGCCCTTTTTGGCCAACCAAGCAACCTGGAAAGGCAAATCAGCGCTCCAAAGAAGTCTGGCTTCCCAGCGGGCAAAAGGGCCATGCGGAAAAAAGTGTCCAAAGCAGAAATGCAGGACCGGCCATGGAGAAATGGGAGCCTTGCTACGCTGATGGGCGGGATGTAAATTGAAAACAGCCACTCTGGAGAAGTGTACGGTGTGTCCTGAAACATCTGAAAAACACAGCTTGGAGAGCATAGGGCACTTCCACTCATGGGCGTATAAATTGGGAAAACTAAAAATCAGCAAGACACAGGCACCCCAAAGTTTAGGGCTGCTCTGTTGACAAGAACCCCCACTTCATTACACCTTAAATATCCTAGGAAAGAGAAAAATGGATAAAGAAGTTGTGATCCTCATGTACAATGGAATATCACTCAGCCATGAAATCAACGTCATAAGGCTAGTAGCAGCAGGATGAGTGGATTTAGGTACGACGATTCTAAGTGAAATAAGTCACACAGAAAAAGACACTTATCCTAAGATATCACTTAGAGAGGGAATGTAAAAACCGCTACACTTGAACTGAATTACAAAACAGAACAGAGTCACACGTTTAGAAAACACACTATGGCTGCTAAACGGGAAAGGTGAGGTGGGGTGATGCATAAAACAAGGGTTTCAAATTAGCTCAGATACCGTTCCATAAACCCAATATGTAAGAGACAAGGCCTATTCCTTTTTCAGTGAACTGGACTCAACACCCCCTATTCACCGCACAAGAATATATCTGACTAGTAAGAATCTTCAAACCTATGTATTGATATCTCTCTGTAAGTGAGTCAAGGGAGTGTAAAGCGGCATAAACACAGCCGTGAAAAGCAGCTAAACCCCATTATAAAAATAAATTACTTTTCAAAACCAGTGAAACAAAGACAGTAAAAGAGAGAGAAATTCTTACAAAATTCGTTCAGTGGCTGTGATGCAACCTGGATTGACAATATCTAGACCCACAGCTGATTGAGACATAAGGGTGGACACTCTTGGGGCTGAGAGGTTCGGTGAGGTTGGGTGAGCCAACGCAGACCCTTTCAAGTAATACTGCATGGTACCCATCCCATGGGTCCCAAATCTCCAGGTTCAAGGGCATCTTCCTACGTCGAAAACAGGCATGAGAAACCCAGAAGATGGTACACCGTGTGATCGGCAAAGGTTTCTAAAACGCACCTCATTTCTCATCTCCTTTGCTCGGGTTCGCCATTCCAGCCGATTTACTAGCCATCTCCCTCCTTGGAGAATCAGCACCTTTAACCTCCTGTTCCGTACAGGTTGCAATTTGTCCTGAGGATGAACGGGAAGAGGGGGAACCAATGAGAGACTAGCTCTAGGTGTTGGGACAGGCACAGGTCACTCTATTTTCCCATCAGGAAGAAGAATTAAGCACAAGCTCAGCCTGCCCCTCAGAACCAGAAGAGGGCCTGAAGCAATCCTGCGCTTTTGCGGCCAGCTCCCAAAAAAGCGAGTTGAAAAATGGAGCTCAGGGGCACTGCAATTCACAAACCTGCAGAGTTTTAAATGATACCTCTCGTCCACAAATATATTAAGGGAAGGCAACGAAGAGGCTTTGAAAGCAAGGCAGAATTGCAGGAAACAGATTTCAGGAGGTAGTTTCGAATCGCCTTGAAAGCACATGAAAAGCGGCAAAACGTGGACAATGATGCCCTTGGCCAAAAAGGGCGTATGCGTTTTTTCCTGAATATATTCAGGAAAAAACGCTTACGCCCTTTTTGGCCAACCAAGCAACCTGGAAAGGCAAATCAGCGCTCCAAAGAAGTCTGGCTTCCCAGCGGGCAAAAGGGCCATGCGGAAAAAAGTGTCCAAAGCAGAAATGCAGGACCGGCCATGGAGAAATGGGAGCCTTGCTACGCTGATGGGTGGGATGTAAATTGCCAACAGCCACTCTGGAGAAGTGTAAGGTGTGTTCTGAAACATCTGAAAAACACAGCTTGGAGAGCATAGGGCACTTCCACTCATGGGCGTATAAATTGGGAAAACTAAAAATCAGCAAGACACAGGCACCCCAAAGTTTAGGGCTGCTCTGTTGACAAGAACCCCCACTTCATTACACCTTAAATATCCTAGGAAAGAGAAAAATGGATAAAGAAGTTGTGGTCCCCATGTACAATGGAATATCACTCAGCCATGAAATCAACGTCATAAGGCTAGTAGCAGCACGATGAGTGGATTTAGGTACGACGATTCTAAGTGAAATAAGTCACACAGAAAAAGACACTTATCCTAAGATATCACTTAGAGAGGGAATATAAAAACCGCTACACTTGAACTGAATTGCAAAACAGAACAGAGTCACACGTTTAGAAAACACACTATGGCTGCTGCACGGGAAAGGTGAGGTGGGGTGATGTATAAAACAAGGGTTTCAAATTAGCTCATATACCGTTCCATAAACCCAATATGTAAGAGACAAGACCTATTCCTTTTTCAGTGGCCAGGACTCAACACCCCCTATTCACCGCACAAGAATATATCTGACTAGTAAGAATCTTCAAACCTATGTATTGATATCTCTCTGTAAGTGAGTCAAGGGCGTGTAAAGCGGCATAAACACAGCCGTGAAAAGCAGCTAAACCCCATTATAAAAATAAATTACTTTTCAAAACCCGTGAAACAAAGACAGTGAAAGAGAGAGAAATTCTTACAAAATTCGTTCAGGGGCTGTGATGCAACCTGGATTGACCATATCTAGACCCACAGCTGATTGAGACATAAGGGTGGACACTCTTGGGGCTGAGAGGTTCGGTGAGGTTGGGTGAGCCAACGCAGACCCTTTCACGTAATACTGCATGGTACCCATCCCATGGGTCCCAAATCTCCAGGTTCAAGGGCATCTTCCTACATCGAAAACAGGCATGAGAAACCCAGAAGATGGTACACCGTGTGATCGGGAAAGGTTTCTAAAACGCACCTCATTTCTCATCTCCTTGGCTCGGGTTCGCCATTCCAGCCGATTTACTAGCCATCTCCCTCCTTGGAGAATCAGCACCTTTAACCTCCTGTTCCGTACAGGTTGCAATTTGTCCTGAGGATGAACAAGAAGAGGGGGAACCAATGAGAGACTAGCTCGAGGTGTTGGGACAGGCACAGGTCACTCTATTTTCCCATCAGGAAGAAGAATTAAGCACAAGCTCAGCCTGCCCCCCAGAACCAGAAGAGGGCCTGAAGCAATCCTGCGCTTTTGCGGCCAGCTCCCAAAAAAGCGAGTTGAAAAATGGAGCTCAGGGGCACTGCAATTCACAAACCTGCAGAGTTTTAAATGATACCTCTCGTCCACAAATATATTAAGGGAAGGCAACGAAGAGGCTTTGAAAGCAAGGCAGAATTGCAGGAAACAGATTTCAGGAGGTAGATTCGAATCGCCTTGAAAGCACATGAAAAGCGGCAAAACGTGGACAATGATGCCCTTGGCCAAAAAGGGCGTATGCGTTTTTTCCTGAATATATTCAGGAAAAAACGCATACGCACTTTTTGGCCAACCAAGCCACCTGGAAAGGCAAATCAGCGCTCCAAAGAAGTCTGGCTTCCCAGCGGGCAAAAGGGCCATGCGGAAAAAAGTGTCCAAACCAGAAATGCAGGACCGGCCATGGAGAAATGGGAGCCTTGCTACGCTGATGGGCGGGATGTAAATTGCCAACAGCCACTCTGGAGAAGTGTACGGTGTGTCCTGAAACACCTGAAAAACACAGCTTGGAGAGCATAGGGCACTTCCACTCATGGGCGTATAAATTGGGAAAACTAAAAATCAGCAAGACACAAGCACCCCAAAGTTTAGGGCTGCTCTGTTGACAAGAACCTCCACTTCATTACACCTTAAATATCCTAGGAAAGAGAAAAATGGATAAAGAAGTTGTGGTCCTCATGTACAATGGAATATCACTCAGCCATGAAATCAACGTCATAAGGCTAGTAGCAGCACGATGAGTGGATTTAGGTACGACGATTCTAAGTGAAATAAGTCACACAGAAAAAGACTCTTATCCTAAGATATCACTTAGAGAGGGAATGTAAAAACCGCTACACTTGAACTGAATTACAAAACAGAACAGAGTCACACGTTTAGAAAACACACTATGGCTGCTGAACGGGAAAGGTGAGGTGGGGTGATGCATAAAACAAGGGTTTCAAATTAGCTCCGATACCGTTCCATAAACCCAATATGTAAGAGACAAGGACTATTCCTTTTTCAGTGAACTGGACTCAACACCCCCTATTCACCACACAAGAATATATCTGACTAGTAAGAATCTTCAAACCTATGTATTGATATCTCTCTGTAAGTGAGTCAAGGGAGTGTAAAGCGGCATAAACACAGCCGTGAAAAGCAGCTAAACCCCATTATAAAAATAAATTACTTTTCAAAACCAGTGAAACAAAGACAGTGAAAGAGAGAGAAATTCTTACAAAATTCGTTCAGGGGCTGTGATGCAACCTGGATTGACCATATCTAGACCCACAGCTGATTGAGACATAAGGGTGGACACTCTTGGGGCTGAGAGGTTCGGTGAGGTTGGGTGAGCCAACGCAGACCCTTTCAAGTAATACTGCATGGTACCCATCCCATGGGTCCCAAATCTCCAGGTTCAAGGGCATCTTCCTACGTCGAAAACAGGCATGAGAAACCCAGAAGATGGTACACCGTGTGATCGGCAAAGGTTTCTAAAACGCACCTCATTTCTCATCTCCTTTGCTCGGGTTCGCCATTCCAGCCGATTTACTAGCCATCTCCCTCCTTGGAGAATCAGCACCTTTAACCTCCTGTTCCGTACAGGTTGCAATTTGTCCTGAGGATGAACGGGAAGAGGGGGAACCAATGAGAGACTAGCTCTAGGTGTTGGGACAGGCACAGGTCACTCTATTTTCCCATCAGGAAGAAGAATTAAGCACAAGCTCAGCCTGCCCCTCAGAACCAGAAGAGGGCCTGAAGCAATCCTGCGCTTTTGCGGCCAGCTCCCAAAAAAGCGAGTTGAAAAATGGAGCTCAGGGGCACTGCAATTCACAAACCTGCAGAGTTTTAAATGATACCTCTCGTCCACAAATATATTAAGGGAAGGCAACGAAGAGGCTTTGAAAGCAAGGCAGAATTGCAGGAAACAGATTTCAGGAGGTAGTTTCGAATCGCCTTGAAAGCACATGAAAAGCGGCAAAACGTGGACAATGATGCCCTTGGCCAAAAAGGGCGTATGCGTTTTTTCCTGAATATATTCAGGAAAAAACGCATACGCCCTTTTTGGCCAACCAAGCAACCTGGAAAGGCAAATCAGCGCTCCAAAGAAGTCTGGCTTCCCAGCGGGCAAAAGGGCCATGCGGAAAAAAGTGTCCAAAGCAGAAATGCAGGACCGGCCATGGAGAAATGGGAGCCTTGCTACGCTGATGGGTGGGATGTAAATTGCCAACAGCCACTCTGGAGAAGTATAAGGTGTGTTCTGAAACATCTAAAAAACACAGCTTGGAGAGCATAGGGCACTTCCACTCATGGGCGTATAAATTGGGAAAACTAAAAATCAGCAAGACACAGGCACCCCAAAGTTTAGGGCTGCTCTGTTGACAAGAACCCCCACTTCATTACACCTTAAATATCCTAGGAAAGAGAAAAATGGATAAAGAAGTTGTGGTCCCCATGTACAATGGAATATCACTCAGCCATGAAATCAACGTCATAAGGCTAGTAGCAGCACGATGAGTGGATTTAGGTACGACGATTCTAAGTGAAATAAGTCACACAGAAAAAGACACTTATCCTAAGATATCACTTAGAGAGGGAATGTAAAAACCGCTACACTTGAACTGAATTGCAAAACAGAACAGAGTCACACGTTTAGAAAACACACTATGGCTGCTGCACGGGAAAGGTGAGGTGGGGTGATGTATAAAACAAGGGTTTCAAATTAGCTCAGATACCGTTCCATAAACCCAATATGTAAGAGACAAGACCTATTCCTTTTTCAGTGACCAGGACTCAACACCCCCTATTCACCGCACAAGAATATATCTGACTAGTAAGAATCTTCAAAGCTATGTATTGATATCTCTCTGTAAGTGAGTCAAGGGGGTGTAAAGCGGCATAAACACAGCCGTGAAAAGCAGCTAAACCCCATTATAAAAATAAATTACTTTTCAAAACCCGTGAAACAAAGACAGTGAAAGAGAGAGAAATTCTTACAAAATTCGTTCAGGGGCTGTGATGCAACCTGGATTGACCATATCTAGACCCACAGCTGATTGAGACATAAGGGTGGACACTCTTGGGGCTGAGAGGTTCGGTGAGGTTGGGTGAGCCAACGCAGACCCTTTCACGTAATACTGCATGGTACCCATCCCATGGGTCCCAAATCTCCAGGTTCAAGGGCATCTTCCTACATCGAAAACAGGCATGAGAAACCCAGAAGATGGTACACCGTGTGATCGGGAAAGGTTTCTAAAACGCACCTCATTTCTCATCTCCTTGGCTCGGGTTCGCCATTCCAGCCGATTTACTAGCCATCTCCCTCCTTGGAGAATCAGCACCTTTAACCTCCTGTTCCGTACAGGTTGCAATTTGTCCTGAGGATGAACAAGAAGAGGGGGAACCAATGAGAGACTAGCTCTAGGTGTTGGGACAGGCACAGGTCACTCTATTTTCCCATCAGGAAGAAGAATTAAGCACAAGCTCAGCCTGCCCCCCAGAACCAGAAGAGGGCCTGAAGCAATCCTGTGCTTTTGCGGCCAGCTCCCAAAAAAGCGAGTTGAAAAATTGAGCTCAGGGGCACTGAAATTCACAAACGTGCAGAGTTTTAAATGATACCTCTCGTCCACCAATATATTAAGGGAAGGCAACGAAGAGGCTTTGAAAGCAAGGCAGAATTGCAGGAAACAGATTTCAGGAGGTAGATTCGAATCGCCTTGAAAGCACATGAAAAGCGGCAAAACGTGGACAATGATGCCCTTGGCCAAAAAGGGCGTATGCGTTTTTTCCTGAATATATTCAGGAAAAAACGCATACGCCCTTTTTGGCCAACCAAGCAACCTGGAAAGGCAAATCAGCGCTCCAAAGAAGTCTGGCTTCCCAGCGGGCAAAAGGGCCATGCGGAAAAAAGTGTCCAAACCAGAAATGCAGGACCGGCCATGGAGAAATGGGAGCCTTGCTACGCTGATGGGCGGGATGTAAATTGCCAACAGCCACTCTGGAGAAGTGTACGGTGTGTCCTGAAACACCTGAAAAACACAGCTTGGAGAGCACAGGGCACTTCCACTCATGGGCGTATAAATTGGGAAAACTAAAAATCAGCAAGACACAGGCACCCCAAAGTTTAGGGCTGCTCTGTTGACAAGAACCCCCACTTCATTACACCTTAAATATCCTAGGAAAGAGAAAAATGGATAAAGAAGTTGTGGTCCTCATGTACAATGGAATATCACTCAGCCATGAAATCAACGTCATAAGGCTAGTAGCAGCACGATGAGTGGATTTAGGTACGACGATTCTAAGTGAAATAAGTCACACAGAAAAAGACACTTATCCTAAGATATCACTTAGAGAGGGAATGTAAAAACCGCTACACTTGAACTGAATTACAAAACAGAACAGAGTCACACGTTTAGAAAACACACTATGGCTGCTGAACGGGAAAGGTGAGGTGGGGTGATGCATAAAACAAGGGTTTCAAATTAGCTCCGAAACCGTTCCATAAACCCAATATGTAAGAGACAAGGCCTATTCCTTTTTCAGTGAACTGGGCTCAACACCCCCTATTCACCACACAAGAATATATCTGACTAGTAAGAATCTTCAAACCTATGTATTGATATCTCTCTGTAAGTGAGTCAAGGGGGTGTAAAGCGGCATAAACACAGCCGTGAAAAGCAGCTAAACCCCATTATAAAAATAAATTACTTTTCAAAACCCGTGAAACAAAGACAGTGAAAGAGAGAGAAATTCTTACAAAATTCGTTCAGGGGCTGTGATGCAACCTGGATTGACCATATCTAGACCCACAGCTGATTGAGACATAAGGGTGGACACTCTTGGGGCTGAGAGGTTCGGTGAGGTTGGGTGAGCCAACGCAGACCCTTTCAAGTAATACTGCATGGTACCCATCCCATGGGTCCCAAATCTCCAGGTTCAAGGGCATCTTCCTACTTCGAAAACAGGCATGAGAAACCCAGAAGATGGTACACCGTGTGATCGGGAAAGGTTTCTAAAACGCACCTCATTTCTCATCTCCTTTGCTCGGGTTCGCCATTCCAGCCGATTTACTAGCCATCTCCCTCCTTGGAGAATCAGCACCTTTAACCTCCTGTTCCGTACAGGTTGCAATTTGTCCTGAGGATGAACAAGAACAGGGGGAACCAATGAGAGACTAGCTCTAGGTGTTGGGACAGGCACAGGTCACTCTATTTTCCCATCAGGAAGAAGAATTAAGCACAAGCTCAGCCTGCTCCCCAGAACCAGAAGAGGGCCTGAAGCAATCCTGCGCTTTTGCGTCCAGCTTCCAAAAAAGCGAGTTGAAAAATGGAGCTCAGGGGCACTGCAATTCACAAACCTGCAGAGTTTTAAATGATACCTCTCGTCCACAAATATATTAAGGGAAGGCAACGAAGAGGCTTTGAAAGCAAGGCAGAATTGGAGGAAACAGATTTCAGGAGGTAGATTCGAATCGCCTTGAAAGCACATGAAAAGCGGCAAAACGTGGACAATGATGCCCTTGGCCAAAAAGGGCGTATGCGTTTTTTCCTGAATATATTCAGGAAAAAACGCATACGCCCTTTTTGGCCAACCAAGCAACCTGGAAAGGCAAATCAGCGCTCCAAAGAAGTCTCGCTTCCCAGCGGGCAAAAGGGCCATGCGGAAAAAAGTGTCCAAACCAGAAATGCAGGACCGGCCATGGAGAAATGGGAGCCTTGCTACGCTGATGGGCGGGATGTAAATTGCCAACAGCCACTCTGGAGAAGTGTACGGTGTGTCGTGAAACATCTGAAAAACACAGCTTGGAGAGCATAGGGCACTTCCACTCATGGGCGTATAAATTGGGAAAACTAAAAATCAGCAAGACACAGGCACCCCAAAGTTTAGGGCTGCTCTGTTGACAAGAACCCCCACTTCATTACACCTTAAATATCCTAGGAAGGAGAAAAATGGATAAAGAAGTTGTGGTCCTCATGTACAATGGAATATCACTCAGCCATGAAATCAACGTCATAAGGCTAGTAGCAGCACGATGAGTGGATTTAGGTACGACGATTCTAAGTGAAATAAGTCACACAGAAAAAGACACTTATCCTAAGATATCACTTAGAGAGGGAATGTAAAAACCGCTACACTTGAACTGAATTACAAAACAGAACAGAGTCACACGTTTAGAAAACACACTATGGCTGCTGAACGGGAAAGGTGAGGTGGGGTGATGCATAAAACAAGGGTTTCAAATTAGCTCAGATGCCGTTCCATGAACCCAATATGTAAGAGACAAGACCTATTCCTTTTTCAGTGACCAGGACTCAACACCCCCTATTCACCGCACAATAATATATCTGACTAGTAAGAATCTTCAAACCTATGTATTGATATCTCTCTGTAAGTGAGTCAAGGGCGTGTAAAGCGGCATAAACACAGCCGTGAAAAGCAGCTAAACCCCATTATAAAAATAAATTACTTTTCAAAACCCGTGAAACAAAGACAGTGAAAGAGAGAGAAATTCTTACAAAATTCGTTCAGGGGCTGTGATGCAAACTGGATTGACCATATCTAGACCCACAGCTGATTGAGACATAAGGGTGGACACTCTTGGGGCTGAGAGGTTCGGTGAGGTTGGGTGAGCCCACGCAGACCCTTTCAAGTAATACTGCATGGTACCCATCCCATGGGTCCCAAATCTCCAGGTTCAAGGGCATCTTCCTACATCGAAAACAGGCATGAGAAACCCAGAAGATGGTACACCGTGTGATCGGGAAAGGTTTCTAAAACGCACCTCATTTCTCATCTCCTTTGCTCGGGTTCGCCATTCCAGCCGATTTACTAGCCATCTCCCTCCTTGGAGAATCAGCACCTTTAACCTCCTGTTCCGTACAGGTTGCAATTTGTCCTGAGGATGAACAAGAAGAGGGGGAACCAATGAGAGACTAGCTCTAGGTGTTGGGACAGGCACAGGTCACTCTATTTTCCCATCAGGAAGAAGAATTAAGCACAAGCTCAGCCTGCCCCTCAGAACCAGAAGAGGGCCTGAAGCAATCCTGCGCTTTTGCGGCCAGCTCCCAAAAAAGCGAGTTGAAAAATGGAGCTCAGGGGCACTGCAATTCACAAACCTGCAGAGTTTTAAATGATACCTCTCGTCCACAAATATATTAAGGGAAGGCAACGAAGAGGCTTTGAAAGCAAGGCAGAATTGCAGGAAACAGATTTCAGGAGGTAGATTCGAATCGCCTTGAAAGCACATGAAAAGCGGCAAAACGTGGACAATGATGCCCTTGGCCAAAAAGGGCGTATGCGTTTTTTCCTGAATATATTCAGGAAAAAACGCATACGCCCTTTTTGGCCAAACAAGCAACCTGGAAAGGCAAATCAGGGCTCCAAAGAAGTCTCGCTTCCCAGCGGGCAAAAGGGCCATGCGGAAAAAAGTGTCCAAACCAGAAATGCAGGACCGGCCATGGAGAAATGGGAGCCTTGCTACGCTGATGGGCGGGATGTAAATTGCCAACAGCCACTCTGGAGAAGTGTACGGTGTGTCCTGAAACATCTGAAAAACACAGCTTGGAGAGCATAGGGCACTTCCACTCATGGGCATATAAATTGGGAAAACTAAAAATCAGCAAGACACAGGCACCCCAAAGTTTAGGGCTGCTCTGTTGACAAGAACCCCCACTTCATTACACCTTAAATATCCTAGGAAAGAGAAAAATGGATAAAGAAGTTGTGGTCCTCATGTACAATGGAATATCACTCAGCCATGAAATCAACGTCATAAGGCTAGTAGCAGCACGATGAGTGGATTTAGGTACGACGATTCTAAGTGAAATTATTCACACAGAAAAAGACACTTATCCTAAGATATCACTTAGAGAGGGAATGTAAAAACCGCTACACTTGAACTGAATTGCAAAACAGAACAGAGTCACACGTTTAGAAAACACACTATGGCTGCTGAACGGGAAAGGTGAGGTGGGGTGATGCATAAAACAAGGGTTTCAAATTAGCTCAGATACCGTTCCATAAACCCAATATGTAAGAGACAAGACCTATTCCTTTTTCAGTGAACTGGACTCAACACCCCCTATTCACCGCACAAGAATATATCTGACTAGTAAGAATCTTCAAACCTATGTATTGATATCTCTCTGTAAGTGAGTCAAGGGGGTGTAAAGCGGCATAAACACAGCCGTGAAAAGCAGCTAAACCCCATTATAAAAATAAATTACTTTTCAAAACCCGTGAAACAAAGACAGTGAAAGAGATAGAAATTCTTACAAAATTCGTTCAGGGGCTGTGATGCAACCTGGATTGACCATATCTAGACCCACAGCTGATTGAGACATAAGGGTGGACACTCTTGGGGCTGAGAGGTTCGGTGAGGTTGGGTGAGCCAACGCAGACCCTTTCAAGTAATACTGCAGGGTACCCATCCCATGGGTCCCAAATCTGCAGGTTCAAGGGCATCTTCCTACGTCGAAAACGTGCATGGGAAACCCAGAAGATGGCACACCGTGTGATCGGGATAGGTTTCTAAAACGCACTTCCGTTCTCATCTCTTTGCTCGGGTTCGCCATTCCAGCCGATTAACTAGCCATCTCCCTCCTTGGAGAATCAGCACCTTTAACCTCCTGTTCCGTACAGGTTGCAATTTGTCCTGAGGATGAACGGGAAGAGGGGGAACCAATGAGAGACTAGCTCTAGGTGTTGGGACAGGCACAGGTCACTCTATTTTCCCATCTGGAAGAAGAATTAAGCACAAGCTCAGCCTGCCCCCCAGAACCAGAATAGGGCCTGAAGCAATCCTGCGCTTTTGCGGCCAGCTCCCAAAAAAGCGAGTTGAAAAATGGAGCTCAGGGACACTGCAATTCACAAACCTGCAGAGTTTTAAATGATACCTCTCGTCCACAAATATATTAAGGGAAGGCAACGAAGAGGCTTTGAAAGCAAGGCAGAATTGCAGGAAACAGATTTCAGGAGGTAGATTCGAATCGCCTTGAAAGCACATGAAAAGCGGCAAAACGTGTACAATGATGCCCTTGGCCAAAAAGGGCGTATGCGTTTTTTCCTGAATATATTCAGGAAAAAACGCATACGCCCTTTTTGGCCAACCAAGCAACCTGGAAAGGCAAATCAGCGCTCCAAAGAAGTCTCGCTTCGCAGCGGGCAAAAGGGCCATGCGGAAAAAAGTGTCCAAACCAGAAATGCAGGACCTGCCTTGGAGAAATGGGAGCCTTGCTACGCTGATGGGCGGGATGTAAATTGCAAACAGCCACTCTGGAGAAGTGTACGGTGTGTCCTGAAACATCTGAAAAACACAGCTTGGAGAGCATAGGGCACTTCCACTCATGGGCGTATAAATTGGGAAAACTAAAAATCAGCAAGACACAGGCACCCCAAAGTTTAGGGCTGCTCTGTTGACAAGAACCCCCACTTCATTACACCTTAAATATCCTAGGAAGGAGAAAAATGGATAAAGAAGTTGTGGTCCTCATGTACAATGGAATATCACTCAGCCATGAAATCAACGTCATAAGGCTAGTAGCAGCACGATGAGTGGATTTAGGTACGACGATTCTAAGTGAAATAAGTCACACAGAAAAAGACACTTATCATAAGATATCACTTAGAGAGGGAATGTAAAAACCGCTACACTTGAACTGAATTGCAAAACAGAACAGAGTCACACGTTTAGCAAACACACTATGGCTGCTGAACGGGAAAGGTGAGGTGGGGTGATGCATAAAACAAGGGTTTCAAATTAGCTCAGATACCGTTCCATAAACCCAATAAGTAAGAGACAAGACCTATTCCTTTTTCAGTGACCAGGACTCAACACCCCCTATTCACCACACAAGAATATATCTGACTAGTAAGAATCTTCAAACCTATGTATTGATATCTCTCTGTAAGTGAGTCAAGGGGGTGTAAAGCGGCATAAACACAGCCGTGAAAAGCAGCTAAACCCCATTATAAAAATAAATTACTTTTCAAAACCCGTGAAACAAAGACAGTGAAAGAGAGAGAAATTCTTACAAAATTCGTTCAGGGGCTGTGATGCAACCTGGATTGACCATATCTAGACCCACAGCTGATTGAGACATAAGGGTGGACACTCTTGGGGCTGAGAGGTTCGGTGAGGTTGGGTGAGCCAACGCACACCCTTTCAAGTAATACTGCATGGTACCCATCCCATGGGTCCCAAATCTCCAGGTTCAAGGGCATATTCCTACGTCGAAAACGTGCATGGGAAACCCAGAAGATGGCACACCGTGTGATCGGGATAGGTTTCTAAAACGCACTTCAGTTCTCATCTCTTTGCTCGGGTTCGCCATTCCAGCCGATTTAATAGCCATCTCCCTCCTTGGAGAATCAGCACCTTTAACCTCCTGTTCCGTACAGGTTGCAATTTGTCCTGAGGATGAACGGGAAGAGGGGGAACCAATTAGAGACTAGCTCTAGGTGTTGGGACAGGCACAGGTCACTCTATTTTCCCATCTGGAAGAAGAATTAAGCACAAGCTCAGCCTGCCCCCCAGAACCAGAAGAGGGCCTGAAGCAATCCTGCGCTTTTGCGGCCAGCTCCCAAAAAAGCGAGTTGAAAAATGGAGCTCAGGGGCACTGCAATTCACAAACCTGCAGAGTTTTAAATGATACCTCTCGTCCACAAATATATTAAGGGAAGGCAACGAAGAGGCTTTGAAAGCAAGGCAGAATTGCAGGAAACAGATTTCAGGAGGTAGATTCGAATCGCCTTGAAAGCACATGAAAAGCGGCAAAACGTGGACAATGATGCCCTTGGCCAAAAAGGGCGTATGCGTTTTTTCCTGAATATATTCAGGAAAAAACGCATACGCCCTTTTTGGCCAACCAAGCAACCTGGAAAGGCAAATCAGCGCTCCAAAGAAGTCTCGCTTCCCAGCGGGCAAAAGGGCCATGCGGAAAAAAGTGTCCAAACCAGAAATGCAGGACCGGCCATGGAGAAATGGGAGCCTTGCTACGCTGATGGGCGGGATGTAAATTGCCAACAGCCACTCTGGAGAAGTGTACGGTGTGTCCTGAAACATCTGAAAAACACAGCTTGGAGAGCATAGGGCACTTCCACTCATGGGCGTATAAATTGGGAAAACTAAAAATCAGCAACACACAGGCACCCCAAAGTTTAGGGCTGCTCTGTTGACAAGAACCCCCACTTCATTACACCTTAAATATCCTAGGAAGGAGAAAAATGGATAAAGAAGTTGTGGTCCTCATGTACAATGGAATATCACTCAGCCATGAAATCAACGTCATAAGGCTAGTAGCAGCACGATGAGTGGATTTAGGTACGACGATTCTAAGTGAAATAAGTCACACAGATAAAGACACTTATCCTAAGATATCACTTAGAGAGGGAATGTAAAAACCGCTACACTTGAACTGAATTGCAAAACAGAACAGAGTCACACGTTTAGAAAACACACTATGGCTGCTGAACGGGAAAGGTGAGGTGGGGTGATGCATAAAACAAGGGTTTCAAATTAGCTCAGATACCGTTCCATAAACCCAATATGTAAGAGACAAGACCTATTCCTTTTTCAGTGACCAGGACTCAACACCCCCTATTCACCGCACAAGAATATATCTGACTAGTAAGAATCTTCAAACCTATGTATTGATATCTCTCTGTAAGTGAGTCAAGGGCGTGTAAAGCGGCATAAACACAGCCGTGAAAAGCAGCTAAACCCCATTATAAAAATAAATTACTTTTCAAAACCAGTGAAACAAAGACAGTGAAAGAGAGAGAAATTCTTACAAAATTCGTTCAGGGGCTGTGATGCAAACTGGATTGACCATATCTAGACCCAGAGCTGATTGAGACATAAGGGTGGACACTCTTGGGGCTGAGAGGTTCGGTGAGGTTGGGTGAGCCAACGCAGACCCTTTCAAGTAATACTGCATGGTACCCATCCCATGGGTCCCAAATCTCCAGGTTCAAGGGCATCTTCCTACATCGAAAACAGGCATGAGAAACCCAGAAGATGGTACACCGTGTGATCGGGAAAAGTTTCTAAAACGCACCTCATTTCTCATCTCCTTTGCTCGGGTTCGCCATTCCAGCCGATTTACTACCCATCTCCCTCCTTGGAGAATCAGCACCTTTAACCTCCTGTTCCGTACAGGTTGCAATTTGTCCTGAGGATGAACAAGAAGAGGGGGAACCAATGAGACACTAGCTCTAGGTGTTGGGACAGGCACAGGTCACTCTATTTTCCCATCAGGAAGAAGAATTAAGCACAAGCTCAGCCTGCCCCTCAGAACCAGAAGAGGGCCTGAAGCAATCCTGCGCTTTTGCGGCCTGCTCCCAAAAAAGCGAGTTGAAAAATGGAGCTCAGGGGCACTGCAATTCACAAACCTGCAGAGTTTTAAATGATATCTCTCGTCCACAAATATATTAAGGGAAGGCAACGAAGAGGCTTTGAAAGCAAGGCAGAATTGCAGGAAACAGATTTCAGGAGGTAGATTCGAATCGCCTTGAAAGCACATGAAAAGCGGCAAAACGTGGACAATGATGCCCTTGGCCAAAAAGGGCGTATGCGTTTTTTCCTGAATATATTCAGGAAAAAACGCATACGCCCTTTTTGGCCAACCAAGCAACCTGGAAAGGCAAATCAGGGCTCCAAAGAAGTCTCGCTTCCCAGCGGGCAAAAGGGCCATGCGGAAAAAAGTGTCCAAACCAGAAATGCAGGACCGGCCATGGAGAAATGGGAGCCTTGCTACGCTGATGGGCGGGATGTAAATTGCCAACAGCCACTCTGGAGAAGTGTACGGTGTGTCCTGAAACATCTAAAAAACACAGCTTGGAGAGCATAGGGCACTTCCACTCATGGGCGTATAAATTGGGAAAACTAAAAATCAGCAAGACACAGGCACCCCAAAGTTTAGGGCTACTCTGTTGACAAGAACCCCCAGTTCATTACACCTTAAATATCCTAGGAAAGAGAAAAATGGATAAAGAATTTGTGGTCCTCATGTACAATGGAATATCACTCAGCCATGAAATCAACGTCATAAGGCTAGTAGCAGCACGATGAGTGGATTTAGGTACGACGATTCTAAGTGAAATAAGTCACACAGAAAAAGACACTTATCATAAGATATCACTTAGAGAGGGAATGTAAAAACCGCTACACTTGAACTGAATTGCAAAACAGAACAGAGTCACACGTTTAGAAAACACACTATGGCTGCTGAACGGGAAAGGTGAGGTGGGGTGATGCATAAAACAAGGGTTTCAAATTAGCTCAGATACCGTTCCATAAACCCAATATGTAAGAGACAAGACCTATTCCTTTTTCAGTGACCAGGACTCAACACCCCCTATTCACCACACAAAAATATATCTGACTAGTAAGAATCTTCAAACCTATGTATTGATATCTCTCTGTAAGTGAGTCAAGGGGGTGTAAAGCGGCATAAACACAGCCGTGAAAAGCAGCTAAACCCCATTATAAAAATAAATTACTTTTCAAAACCCGTGAAACAAAGACAGTGAAAGAGAGAGAAATTCTTACAAAATTCGTTCAGGGGCTGTGATGCAACCTGGATTGACCATATCTAGACCCACAGCTGATTGAGACATAAGGGTGGACACTCTTGGGGCTGAGAGGTTCGGTGAGGTTGGGTGAGCCAACGCAGACCCTTTCAAGTAATACTGCATGGTACCCATCCCATGGGTCCCAAATCTCCAGGTTCAAGGGCATATTCCTACGTCGAAAACGTGCATGGGAAACCCAGAAGATGGCACACCGTGTGATCGGGATAGGTTTCTAAAACGCACTTCAGTTCTCATCTCTTTGCTCGGGTTCGCCATTCCAGCCGATTTAATAGCCATCTCCCTCCTTGGAGAATCAGCACCTTTAACCTCCTGTTCCGTACAGGTTGCAATTTGTCCTGAGGATGAACGGGAAGAGGGGGAACCAATGAGAGACTAGCTCTAGGTGTTGGGACAGGCACAGGTCACTCTATTTTCCCATCTGGAAGAAGAATTAAGCACAAGCTCAGCCTGCCCCCCAGAACCAGAAGAGGGCCTGAAGCAATCCTGCGCTTTTGTGGCCAGCTCCCAAAAAAGCGAGTTGAAAAATGGAGCTCAGGGGCACTGCAATTCACAAACCTGCAGAGTTTTAAATGATACCTCTCGTCCACAAATATATTAAGGGAAGGCAACGAAGAGGCTTTGAAAGCAAGGCAGAATTGCAGGAAACAGATTTCAGGAGGTAGATTCGAATCGCCTTGAAAGCACATGAAAAGCGGCAAAACGTGGACAATGATGCCCTTGGCCAAAAAGGGCGTATGCGGTTTTTCCTGAATATATTCAGGAAAAAACGCATACGCCCTTTTTGGCCAACCAAGCAACCTGGAAAGGCAAATCAGCGCTCCAAAGAAGTCTCGCTTCCCAGCGGGCAAAAGGGCCATGCGGAAAAAAGTGTCCAAACCAGAAATGCAGGACCGGCCATGGAGAAATGGGAGCCTTGCTACGCTGATGGGCGGGATGTAAATTGCCAACAGCCACTCTGGAGAAGTGTACGGTGTGTCCTGAAACATCTGAAAAACACAGCTTGGAGAGCATAGGGCACTTCCACTCATGGGCGTATAAATTGGGAAAACTAAAAATCAGCAACACACAGGCACCCCAAAGTTTAGGGCTGCTCTGTTGACAAGAACCCCCACTTCATTACACCTTAAATATCCTAGGAAGGAGAAAAATGGATAAAGAAGTTGTGGTCCTCATGTACAATGGAATATCACTCAGCCATGAAATCAACGTCATAAGGCTAGTAGCAGCACGATGAGTGGATTTAGGTACGACGATTCTAAGTGAAATAAGTCACACAGATAAAGACACTTATCCTAAGATATCACTTAGAGAGGGAATGTAAAAACCGCTACACTTGAACTGAATTGCAAAACAGAACAGAGTCACACGTTTAGAAAACACACTATGGCTGCTGAACGGGAAAGGTGAGGTGGGGTGATGCATAAAACAAGGGTTTCAAATTAGCTCAGATACCGTTCCATAAACCCAATATGTAAGAGACAAGACCTATTCCTTTTTCAGTGACCAGGACTCAACACCCCCTATTCACCGCACAAGAATATATCTGACTAGTAAGAATCTTCAAACCTATGTATTGATATCTCTCTGTAAGTGAGTCAAGGGCGTGTAAAGCGGCATAAACACAGCCGTGAAAAGCAGCTAAACCCCATTATAAAAATAAATTACTTTTCAAAACCAGTGAAACAAAGACAGTGAAAGAGAGAGAAATTCTTACAAAATTCGTTCAGGGGCTGTGATGCAAACTGGATTGACCATATCTAGACCCAGAGCTGATTGAGACATAAGGGTGGACACTCTTGGGGCTGAGAGGTTCGGTGAGGTTGGGTGAGCCAACGCAGACCCTTTCAAATAATACTGCATGGTACCCATCCCATGGGTCCCAAATCTCCAGGTTCAAGGGCATCTTCCTACATCGAAAACAGGCATGAGAAACCCAGAAGATGGTACACCGTGTGATCGGGAAAAGTTTCTAAAACGCACCTGATTTCTCATCTCCTTTGCTCGGGTTCGCCATTCCAGCCGATTTACTAGCCATCTCCCTCCTTGGAGAATCAGCACCTTTAACCTCCTGTTCCGTACAGGTTGCAATTTGTCCTGAGGATGAACAAGAAGAGGGGGAACCAATGAGACACTAGCTCTAGGTGTTGGGACAGGCACAGGTCACTCTATTTTCCCATCAGGAAGAAGAATTAAGCACAAGCTCAGCCTGCCCCTCAGAACCAGAAGAGGGCCTGAAGCAATCCTGCGCTTTTGCGGCCTGCTCCCAAAAAAGCGAGTTGAAAAATGGAGCTCAGGGGCACTGCAATTCACAAACCTGCAGAGTTTTAAATGATATCTCTCGTCCACAAATATATTAAGGGAAGGCAACGAAGAGGCTTTGAAAGCAAGGCAGAATTGCAGGAAACAGATTTCAGGAGGTAGATTCGAATCGCCTTGAAAGCACATGAAAAGCGGCAAAACGTGGACAATGATGCCCTTGGCCAAAAAGGGCGTATGCGTTTTTTCCTGAATATATTCAGGAAAAAACGCATACGCCCTTTTTGGCCAACCAAGCAACCTGGAAAGCCCAATCAGCGCTCCAAAGAAGTCTCGCTTCCCAGCGGGCAAAAGGGCCATGCGGAAAAAAGTGTCCAAACCAGAAATGCAGGACCGGCCATGGAGAAATGGGAGCCTTGCTACGCTGATGGGCGGGATGTAAATTGCCAACAGCCACTCTGGAGAAGTGTACGGTGTGTCCTGAAACATCTAAAAAACACAGCTTGGAGAGCATAGGGCACTTCCACTCATGGGCGTATAAATTGGGAAAACTAAAAATCAGCAAGACACAGGCACCCCAAAGTTTAGGGCTACTCTGTTGACAAGAACCCCCAGTTCATTACACCTTAAATATCCTAGGAAAGAGAAAAATGGATAAAGAATTTGTGGTCCTCATGTACAATGGAATATCACTCAGCCATGAAATCAACGTCATAAGGCTAGTAGCAGCACGATGAGTGGATTTAGGTACGACGATTCTAAGTGAAATAAGTCACACAGAAAAAGACACTTATCATAAGATATCACTTAGAGAGGGAATGTAAAAACCGCTACACTTGAACTGAATTGCAAAACAGAACAGAGTCACACGTTTAGAAAACACACTATGGCTGCTGAACGGGAAAGGTGAGGTGGGGTGATGCATAAAACAAGGGTTTCAAATTAGCTCAGATATCGTTCCATAAACCCAATATGTAAGAGACAAGACCTATTCCTTTTTCAGTGACCAGGACTCAACACCCCCTATTCACCGCACAAGAATATATCTGACTAGTAAGAATCTTCAAACCTATGTATTGATATCTCTCTGTAAGTGAGTCAAGGGCGTGTAAAGCGGCATAAACACAGCCGTGAAAAGCAGCTAAACCCCATTATAAAAATAAATTACTTTTCAAAACCCGTGAAACAAAGACAGTGAAAGAGAGAGAAATTCTTACAAAATTCTTTCAGGGGCTGTGATGCAACCTGGATTGACCATATCTAGACCCACAGCTGATTGAGACATAAGGGTGGACACTCTTGGGGCTGAGAGGTTCGGTGAGGTTGGGTGAGCCAACGCAGACCCTTTCAAGTAATACTGCATGGTACCCATCCCATGGGTCCCAAATCTCCAGGTTCAAGGGCATCTTCCTACATCGAAAACAGGCATGAGAAACCCAGAAGATGGTACACCGTGTGATCGGGAAAGGTTTCTAAAACGCACCTCATTTCTCATCTCCTTTCCTCGGGTTCGCCATTCCAGCCGATTTACTATCCATCTCCCTCCTTGGAGAATCAGCACCTTTAACCTCCTGTTCCGTACAGGTTGCAATTTGTCCTGAGGATGAACAAGAAGAGGGGGAACCAATGAGAGACTAGCTCTAGGTGTTGGGACAGGCACAGGTCACTCTATTTTCCCATCAGGAAGAAGAATTAAGCACAAGCTCAGGCTGCCCCCCAGAACCAGAAGAGGGCCTGAAGCAATCCTGCGCTTTTGCGGCCAGCTCCCAAAAAAGCGAGTTGAAAAATGGAGCTCAGGGGCACTGCAATTCACAAACCTGCAGAGTTTTAAATGATACCTCTCGTCCACAAATATATTAAGGGAAGGCAACGAAGAGGCTTTGAAAGCAAGGCAGAATTGCAGGAAACAGATTTCAGGAGGTAGATTCGAATCGCCTTGAAAGCACATGAAAAGCGGCAAAACGTGGACAATGATGCCCTTGGCCAAAAAGGGCGTATGCGTTTTTTCCTGAATATATTCAGGAAAAAACGCATACGCCCTTTTTGGCCAACCAAGCAACCTGGAAAGGCAAATCAGGGCTCCAAAGAAGTCTCGCTTCCCAGCGGGCAAAAGGGCCATGCGGAAAAAAGTGTCCAAACCAGAAATGCAGGACCGGCCATGGAGAAATGGGAGCCTTGCTACGCTGATGGGCGGGATGTAAATTGCCAACAGCCACTCTGGAGAAGTGTACGGTGTGTCCTGAAACATCTGAAAAACACAGCTTGGAGAGCATAGGGCACTTCCACTCATGGGCGTATAAATTGGGAAAACTAAAAATCAGCAAGACACAGGCACCCCAAAGTTTAGGGCTGCTCTGTTGACAAGAACCCCCACTTCATTACACCTTAAATATCCTAGGAAGGAGAAAAATGGATAAAGAAGTTGTGGTCCTCATGTACAATGGAATATCACTCAGCCATGAAATCAACGTCATAAGGCTAGTAGCAGCACGATGAGTGGATTTAGGTACGACGATTCTAAGTGAAATAAGTCACACAGAAAGAGACACTTATCATAAGATATCACTTAGAGAGGGAATGTAAAAACCTCTACACTTGAAGTGAATTGCAAAACAGAACAGAGTCACACGTTTAGAAAACACACTATGGCTGCTGAACGGGAAAGGTGAGGTGGGGTGATGCATAAAACAAGGGTTTCAAATTAGCTCAGATATCGTTCCATAAACCCAATATGTAAGAGACAAGACCTATTCCTTTTTCAGTGACCAGGACTCAACACCCCCTATTCACCGCACAATAATATATCTGACTAGTAAGAATCTTCAAACCTATGTATTGATATCTCTCTGTAAGTGAGTCAAGGGCGTGTAAAGCGGCATAAACACAGCCGTGAAAAGCAGCTAAACCCCATTATAAAAATAAATTACTTTTCAAAACCAGTGAAACAAAGACAGTGAAAGAGAGAGAAATTCTTACAAAATTCGTTCAGGGGCTGTGATGCAAACTGGATTGACCATATCTAGACCCACAGCTGATTGAGACATAAGGGTGGACACTCTTGGGGCTGAGAGGTTCGGTGAGGTTGGGTGAGCCAACGCAGACCCTTTCAAGTAATACTGCATGGTACCCATCCCATGGGTCCCAAATCTCCAGGTTCAAGGGCATCTTCCTACATCGAAAACAGGCATGAGAAACCCAGAAGATGGTACACCGTGTGATCGGGAAAAGTATCTAAAACGCACCTCATTTCTCATCTCCTTTGCTCGGGTTGGCCATTCCAGCCGATTTACTAGCCATCTCCCTCCTTGGAGAATCAGCACCTTTATCCTCCTGTTCCGTACAGGTTGCAATTTGTCCTGAGGATGAACAAGAAGAGGGGGAACCAATGAGACACTAGCTCTAGGTGTTGGGACACGCACAGGTCACTCTATTTTCCCATCAGGAAGAAGAATTAAGCACAAGCTCAGCCTGCCCCTCAGAACCAGAAGAGGGCCTGAAGCAATCCTGCGCTTTTGCGGCCAGCTCCCAAAAAAGCGAGTTGAAAAATGGAGCTCAGGGGCACTGCAATTCACAAACCTGCAGAGTTTTAAATGATACCTCTCGTCCACAAATATATTAAGGGAAGGCAACGAAGAGGCTTTGAAAGCAAGGCAGAATTGCAGGAAACAGATTTCAGGAGGTAGATTCGAATCGCCTTGAAAGCACATGAAAAGCGGCAAAACGTGGACAATGATGCCCTTGGCCAAAAAGGGCGTATGCGTTTTTTCCTGAATATATTCAGGAAAAAACGCATACGCCCTTTTTGGCCAACCAAGCAACCTGGAAAGGCAAATCAGGGCTCCAAAGAAGTCTGGCTTCCCAGCGGGCAAAAGGGCCATGCGGAAAAAAGTGTCCAAACCAGAAATGCAGGACCGGCCATGGAGAAATGGGAGCCTTGCTACGCTGATGGGCGGGATGTAAATTGCCAACAGCCACTCTGGAGAAGTGTACGGTGTGTCCTGAAACATCTGAAAAACACAGCTTGGAGAGCATAGGGCACTTCCACTCATGGGCGTATAAATTGGGAAAACTAAAAATCAGCAAGACACAGGCACCCCAAAGTTTAGGGCTGCTCTGTTGACAAGAACCCCCACTTCATTACACCTTAAATATCCTAGGAAGGAGAAAAATGGATAAAGAAGTTGTGGTCCTCATGTACAATGGAATATCACTCAGCCATGAAATCAACGTCATAAGGCTAGTAGCAGCACGATGAGTGGATTTAGGTACGACGATTCTAAGTGAAATAAGTCACACAGATAAAGACACTTATCATAAGATATCACTTAGAGAGGGAATGTAAAAACCGCTACACTTGAACTGAATTGCAAAACAGAACAGAGTCACACGTTTAGAAAACACACTATGGCTGCTGAACGGGAAAGGTGAGGTGGGGTGATTCATAAAACAAGGGTTTCAAATTAGCTCAGATACCGTTCCATAAACCCAATATGTAAGAGACAAGACCTATTCCTTTTTCAGTGACCAGGACTCAACACCCCCTATTCACCGCACAAGAATATATCTGACTAGTAAGAATCTTCAAACCTATGTATTGATATCTCTTTGTAAGTGAGTCAAGGGGGTGTAAAGCGGCATAAACACAGCCGTGAAAAGCAGCTAAACCCCATTATAAAAATAAATTACTTTTCAAAACCCGTGAAACAAAGACAGTGAAAGAGAGAGAAATTCTTACAAAATTCGTTCAGGGGCTGTGATGCAAACTGGATTGACCATATCTAGACCCACAGCTGATTGAGACATAAGGGTGGACACTCTTGGGGCTGAGAGGTTCGGTTAGGTTGGGTGAGCCAACGCAGACCCTTTCAAGTAATACTGCATGGTACCCATCCCATGGGTCCCAAATCTCCAGGTTCAAGGGCATCTTCCTACATCGAAAACAGGCATGAGAAACCCAGAAGATGGTACACCGTGTGATCGGGAAAAGTTTCTAAAACGCACCTCATTTCTCATCTCCTTTGCTCGGGTTCGCCATTCCAGCCGATTTACTAGCCATCTCCCTCCTTGGAGAATCAGCACCTTTATCCTCCTGTTCCGTACAGGTTGCAATTTGTCCTGAGGATGAACAAGAAGAGGGGGAACCAATGAGACACTAGCTCTAGGTGTTGGGACAGGCACAGGTCACTCTATTTTCCCATCAGGAAGAAGAATTAAGCACAAGCTCAGGCTGCCCCCCAGAACCAGAAGAGGGCCTGAAGCAATCCTGCGCTTTTGCGGCCAGCTCCCAAAAAAGCGAGTTGAAAAATGGAGCTCAGGGGCACTGCAATTCACAAACCTGCAGAGTTTTAAATGATACCTCTCGTCCACAAATATATTAAGGGAAGGCAACGAAGAGGCTTTGAAAGCAAGGCAGAATTGCAGGAAACAGATTTCAGGAGGTAGATTCGAATCGCCTTGAAAGCACATGAAAAGCGGCAAAACGTGGACAATGATGCCCTTGGCCAAAAAGGGCGTATGCGTTTTTTCCTGAATATATTCAGGAAAAAACGCATACGCCCTTTTTGGCCAACCAAGCAACCTGGAAAGGCAAATCAGGGCTCCAAAGAAGTCTCGCTTCCCAGCGGGCAAAAGGGCCATGCGGAAAAAAGTGTCCAAACCAGAAATGCAGGACCGGCCATGGAGAAATGGGAGCCTTGCTACGCTGATGGGCGGGATGTAAATTGCCAACAGCCACTCTGGAGAAGTGTACGGTGTGTCCTGAAACATCTGAAAAACACAGCTTGGAGAGCATAGGGCACTTCCACTCATGGGCGTATAAATTGGGAAAACTAAAAATCAGCAAGACACAGGCACCCCAAAGTTTAGGGCTGCTCTGTTGACAAGAACCCCCACTTCATTACACCTTAAATATCCTAGGAAGGAGAAAAATGGATAAAGAAGTTGTGGTCCTCATGTACAATGGAATATCACTCAGCCATGAAATCAACGTCATAAGGCTAGTAGCAGCACGATGAGTGGATTTAGGTACGACGATTCTAAGTGAAATAAGTCACACAGAAAGAGACACTTATCATAAGATATCACTTAGAGAGGGAATGTAAAAACCTCTACACTTGAAGTGAATTGCAAAACAGAACAGAGTCACACGTTTAGAAAACACACTATGGCTGCTGAACGGGAAAGGTGAGGTGGGGTGATGCATAAAACAAGGGTTTCAAATTAGCTCAGATATCGTTCCATAAACCCAATATGTAAGAGACAAGACCTATTCCTTTTTCAGTGACCAGGACTCAACACCCCCTATTCACCGCACAAGAATATATCTGACTAGTAAGAATCTTCAAACCTATGTATTGATATCTCTCTGTAAGTGAGTCAAGGGCGTGTAAAGCGGCATAAACACAGCCGTGAAAAGCAGCTAAACCCCATTATAAAAATAAATTACTTTTCAAAACCAGTGAAACAAAGACAGTGAAAGAGAGAGAAATTCTTACAAAATTCGTTCAGGGGCTGTGATGCAAACTGGATTGACCATATCTAGACCCACAGCTGATTGAGACATAAGGGTGGACACTCTTGGGGCTGAGAGGTTCGGTGAGGTTGGGTGAGCCAACGCAGACCCTTTCAAGTAATACTGCATGGTACCCATCCCATGGGTCCCAAATCTCCAGGTTCAAGGGCATCTTCCTACATCGAAAACAGGCATGAGAAACCCAGAAGATGGTACACCGTGTGATCGGGAAAAGTATCTAAAACGCACCTCATTTCTCATCTCCTTTGCTCGGGTTGGCCATTCCAGCCGATTTACTAGCCATCTCCCTCCTTGGAGAATCAGCACCTTTATCCTCCTGTTCCGTACAGGTTGCAATTTGTCCTGAGGATGAACAAGAAGAGGGGGAACCAATGAGACACTAGCTCTAGGTGTTGGGACACGCACAGGTCACTCTATTTTCCCATCAGGAAGAAGAATTAAGCACAAGCTCAGCCTGCCCCTCAGAACCAGAAGAGGGCCTGAAGCAATCCTGCGCTTTTGCGGCCAGCTCCCAAAAAAGCGAGTTGAAAAATGGAGCTCAGGGGCACTGCAATTCACAAACCTGCAGAGTTTTAAATGATACCTCTCGTCCACAAATATATTAAGGGAAGGCAACGAAGAGGCTTTGAAAGCAAGGCAGAATTGCAGGAAACAGATTTCAGGAGGTAGATTCGAATCGCCTTGAAAGCACATGAAAAGCGGCAAAACGTGGACAATGATGCCCTTGGCCAAAAAGGGCGTATGCGTTTTTTCCTGAATATATTCAGGAAAAAACGCATACGCCCTTTTTGGCCAACCAAGCAACCTGGAAAGGCAAATCAGGGCTCCAAAGAAGTCTGGCTTCCCAGCGGGCAAAAGGGCCATGCGGAAAAAAGTGTCCAAACCAGAAATGCAGGACCGGCCATGGAGAAATGGGAGCCTTGCTACGCTGATGGGCGGGATGTAAATTGCCAACAGCCACTCTGGAGAAGTGTACGGTGTGTCCTGAAACATCTGAAAAACACAGCTTGGAGAGCATAGGGCACTTCCACTCATGGGCGTATAAATTGGGAAAACTAAAAATCAGCAAGACACAGGCACCCCAAAGTTTAGGGCTGCTCTGTTGACAAGAACCCCCACTTCATTACACCTTAAATATCCTAGGAAGGAGAAAAATGGATAAAGAAGTTGTGGTCCTCATGTACAATGGAATATCACTCAGCCATGAAATCAACGTCATAAGGCTAGTAGCAGCACGATGAGTGGATTTAGGTACGACGATTCTAAGTGAAATAAGTCACACAGAAAGAGACACTTATCATAAGATATCACTTAGAGAGGGAATGTAAAAACCTCTACACTTGAACTGAATTGCAAAACAGAACAGAGTCACACGTTTAGAAAACACACTATGGCTGCTGAACGGGAAAGGTGAGGTGGGGTGATGCATAAAACAAGGGTTTCAAATTAGCTCAGATATCGTTCCATAAACCCAATATGTAAGAGACAAGACCTATTCCTTTTTCAGTGACCAGGACTCAACACCCCCTATTCACCGCACAAGAATATATCTGACTAGTAAGAATCTTCAAACCTATGTATTGATATCTCTCTGTAAGTGAGTCAAGGGCGTGTAAAGCGGCATAAACACAGCCGTGAAAAGCAGCTAAACCCCATTATAAAAATAAATTACTTTTCAAAACCAGTGAAACAAAGACAGTGAAAGAGAGAGAAATTCTTACAAAATTCGTTCAGGGGCTGTGATGCAAACTGGATTGACCATATCTAGACCCACAGCTGATTGAGACATAAGGGTGGACACTCTTGGGGCTGAGAGGTTCGGTGAGGTTGGGTGAGCCAACGCAGACCCTTTCAAGTAATACTGCATGGTACCCATCCCATGGGTCCCAAATCTCCAGGTTCAAGGGCATCTTCCTACATCGAAAACAGGCATGAGAAACCCAGAAGATGGTACACCGTGTGATCGGGAAAAGTATCTAAAACGCACCTCATTTCTCATCTCCTTTGCTCGGGTTGGCCATTCCAGCCGATTTACTAGCCATCTCCCTCCTTGGAGAATCAGCACCTTTATTCTCCTGTTCCGTACAGGTTGCAATTTGTCCTGAGGATGAACAAGAAGAGGGGGAACCAATGAGACACTAGCTCTAGGTGTTGGGACACGCACAGGTCACTCTATTTTCCCATCAGGAAGAAGAATTAAGCACAAGCTCAGCCTGCCCCTCAGAACCAGAAGAGGGCCTGAAGCAATCCTGCGCTTTTGCGGCCAGCTCCCAAAAAAGCGAGTTGAAAAATGGAGCTCAGGGGCACTGCAATTCACAAACCTGCAGAGTTTTAAATGATACCTCTCGTCCACAAATATATTAAGGGAAGGCAACGAAGAGGCTTTGAAAGCAAGGCAGAATTGCAGGAAACAGATTTCAGGAGGTAGATTCGAATCGCCTTGAAAGCACATGAAAAGCGGCAAAACGTGGACAATGATGCCCTTGGCCAAAAAGGGCGTATGCGTTTTTTCCTGAATATATTCAGGAAAAAACGCATACGCCCTTTTTGGCCAACCAAGCAACCTGGAAAGGCAAATCAGGGCTCCAAAGAAGTCTGGCTTCCCAGCGGGCAAAAGGGCCATGCGGAAAAAAGTGTCCAAACCAGAAATGCAGGACCGGCCATGGAGAAATGGGAGCCTTGCTACGCTGATGGGCGGGATGTAAATTGCCAACAGCCACTCTGGAGAAGTGTACGGTGTGTCCTGAAACATCTGAAAAACACAGCTTGGAGAGCATAGGGCACTTCCACTCATGGGCGTATAAATTGGGAAAACTAAAAATCAGCAAGACACAGGCACCCCAAAGTTTAGGGCTGCTCTGTTGACAAGAACCCCCACTTCATTACACCTTAAATATCCTAGGAAGGAGAAAAATGGATAAAGAAGTTGTGGTCCTCATGTACAATGGAATATCACTCAGCCATGAAATCAACGTCATAAGGCTAGTAGCAGCACGATGAGTGGATTTAGGTACGACGATTCTAAGTGAAATAAGTCACACAGATAAAGACACTTATCATAAGATATCACTTAGAGAGGGAATGTAAAAACCGCTACACTTGAACTGAATTGCAAAACAGAACAGAGTCACACGTTTAGAAAACACACTATGGCTGCTGAACGGGAAAGGTGAGGTGGGGTGATTCATAAAACAAGGGTTTCAAATTAGCTCAGATACCGTTCCATAAACCCAATATGTAAGAGACAAGACCTATTCCTTTTTCAGTGACCAGGACTCAACACCCCCTATTCACCGCACAAGAATATATCTGACTAGTAAGAATCTTCAAACCTATGTATTGATATCTCTTTGTAAGTGAGTCAAGGGGGTGTAAAGCGGCATAAACACAGCCGTGAAAAGCAGCTAAACCCCATTATAAAAATAAATTACTTTTCAAAACCCGTGAAACAAAGACAGTGAAAGAGAGAGAAATTCTTACAAAATTCGTTCAGGGGCTGTGATGCAAACTGGATTGACCATATCTAGACCCACAGCTGATTGAGACATAAGGGTGGACACTCTTGGGGCTGAGAGGTTCGGTTAGGTTGGGTGAGCCAACGCAGACCCTTTCAAGTAATACTGCATGGTACCCATCCCATGGGTCCCAAATCTCCAGGTTCAAGGGCATCTTCCTACATCGAAAACAGGCATGAGAAACCCAGAAGATGGTACACCGTGTGATCGGGAAAAGTTTCTAAAACGCACCTCATTTCTCATCTCCTTTGCTCGGGTTCGCCATTCCAGCCGATTTACTAGCCATCTCCCTCCTTGGAGAATCAGCACCTTTATCCTCCTGTTCCGTACAGGTTGCAATTTGTCCTGAGGATGAACAAGAAGAGGGGGAACCAATGAGACACTAGCTCTAGGTGTTGGGACAGGCACAGGTCACTCTATTTTCCCATCAGGAAGAAGAATTAAGCACAAGCTCAGGCTGCCCCCCAGAACCAGAAGAGGGCCTGAAGCAATCCTGCGCTTTTGCGGCCAGCTCCCAAAAAAGCGAGTTGAAAAATGGAGCTCAGGGGCACTGCAATTCACAAACCTGCAGAGTTTTAAATGATACCTCTCGTCCACAAATATATTAAGGGAAGGCAACGAAGAGGCTTTGAAAGCAAGGCAGAATTGCAGGAAACAGATTTCAGGAGGTAGATTCGAATCGCCTTGAAAGCACATGAAAAGCGGCAAAACGTGGACAATGATGCCCTTGGCCAAAAAGGGCGTATGCGTTTTTTCCTGAATATATTCAGGAAAAAACGCATACGCCCTTTTTGGCCAACCAAGCAACCTGGAAAGGCAAATCAGGGCTCCAAAGAAGTCTCGCTTCCCAGCGGGCAAAAGGGCCATGCGGAAAAAAGTGTCCAAACCAGAAATGCAGGACCGGCCATGGAGAAATGGGAGCCTTGCTACGCTGATGGGCGGGATGTAAATTGCCAACAGCCACTCTGGAGAAGTGTACGGTGTGTCCTGAAACATCTGAAAAACACAGCTTGGAGAGCATAGGGCACTTCCACTCATGGGCGTATAAATTGGGAAAACTAAAAATCAGCAAGACACAGGCACCCCAAAGTTTAGGGCTGCTCTGTTGACAAGAACCCCCACTTCATTACACCTTAAATATCCTAGGAAGGAGAAAAATGGATAAAGAAGTTGTGGTCCTCATGTACAATGGAATATCACTCAGCCATGAAATCAACGTCATAAGGCTAGTAGCAGCACGATGAGTGGATTTAGGTACGACGATTCTAAGTGAAATAAGTCACACAGAAAGAGACACTTATCATAAGATATCACTTAGAGAGGGAATGTAAAAACCTCTACACTTGAACTGAATTGCAAAACAGAACAGAGTCACACGTTTAGAAAACACACTATGGCTGCTGAACGGGAAAGGTGAGGTGGGGTGATGCATAAAACAAGGGTTTCAAATTAGCTCAGATATCGTTCCATAAACCCAATATGTAAGAGACAAGACCTATTCCTTTTTCAGTGACCAGGACTCAACACCCCCTATTCACCGCACAAGAATATATCTGACTAGTAAGAATCTTCAAACCTATGTATTGATATCTCTCTGTAAGTGAGTCAAGGGCGTGTAAAGCGGCATAAACACAGCCGTGAAAAGCAGCTAAACCCCATTATAAAAATAAATTACTTTTCAAAACCAGTGAAACAAAGACAGTGAAAGAGAGAGAAATTCTTACAAAATTCGTTCAGGGGCTGTGATGCAAACTGGATTGACCATATCTAGACCCACAGCTGATTGAGACATAAGGGTGGACACTCTTGGGGCTGAGAGGTTCGGTGAGGTTGGGTGAGCCAACGCAGACCCTTTCAAGTAATACTGCATGGTACCCATCCCATGGGTCCCAAATCTCCGGGTTCAAGGGCATCTTCCTACATCGAAAACAGGCATGAGAAACCCAGAAGATGGTACACCGTGTGATCGGGAAAAGTATCTAAAACGCACCTCATTTCTCATCTCCTTTGCTCGGGTTGGCCATTCCAGCCGATTTACTAGCCATCTCCCTCCTTGGAGAATCAGCACCTTTATCCTCCTGTTCCGTACAGGTTGCAATTTGTCCTGAGGATGAACAAGAAGAGGGGGAACCAATGAGACACTAGCTCTAGGTGTTGGGACAGGCACAGGTCACTCTATTTTCCCATCAGGAAGAAGAATTAAGCACAAGCTCAGGCTGCCCCCCAGAACCAGAAGAGGGCCTGAAGCAATCCTGCGCTTTTGCGGCCAGCTCCCAAAAAAGCGAGTTGAAAAATGGAGCTCAGGGGCACTGCAATTCACAAACCTGCAGAGTTTTAAATGATACCTCTCGTCCACAAATATATTAAGGGAAGGCAACGAAGAGGCTCTGAAAGCAAGGCAGAATTGCAGGAAACAGATTTCAGGAGGTAGATTCGAATCGCCTTGAAAGCACATGAAAAGCGGCAAAACGTGGACAATGATGCCCTTGGCCAAAAAGGGCGTATGCGTTTTTTCCTGAATATATTCAGGAAAAAACGCATACGCCCTTTTTGGCCAACCAAGCAACCTGGAAAGGCAAATCAGGGCTCCAAAGAAGTCTGGCTTCCCAGCGGGCAAAAGGGCCATGCGGAAAAAAGTGTCCAAACCAGAAATGCAGGACCGGCCATGGAGAAATGGGAGCCTTGCTACGCTGATGGGCGGGATGTAAATTGCCAACAGCCACTCTGGAGAAGTGTACGGTGTGTCCTGAAACATCTGAAAAACACAGCTTGGAGAGCATAGGGCACTTCCACTCATGGGCGTATAAATTGGGAAAACTAAAAATCAGCAAGACACAGGCACCCCAAAGTTTAGGGCTGCTCTGTTGACAAGAACCCCCACTTCATTACACCTTAAATATCCTAGGAAGGAGAAAAATGGATAAAGAAGTTGTGGTCCTCATGTACAATGGAATATCACTCAGCCATGAAATCAACGTCATAAGGCTAGTAGCAGCACGATGAGTGGATTTAGGTACGACGATTCTAAGTGAAATAAGTCACACAGAAAGAGACACTTATCATAAGATATCACTTAGAGAGGGAATGTAAAAACCTCTACACTTGAACTGAATTGCAAAACAGAACAGAGTCACACGTTTAGAAAACACACTATGGCTGCTGAACGGGAAAGGTGAGGTGGGGTGATGCATAAAACAAGGGTTTCAAATTAGCTCAGATATCGTTCCATAAACCCAATATGTAAGAGACAAGACCTATTCCTTTTTCAGTGACCAGGACTCAACACCCCCTATTCACCGCACAAGAATATATCTGACTAGTAAGAATCTTCAAACCTATGTATTGATATCTCTCTGTAAGTGAGTCAAGGGCGTGTAAAGCGGCATAAACACAGCCGTGAAAAGCAGCTAAACCCCATTATAAAAATAAATTACTTTTCAAAACCAGTGAAACAAAGACAGTGAAAGAGAGAGAAATTCTTACAAAATTCGTTCAGGGGCTGTGATGCAAACTGGATTGACCATATCTAGACCCACAGCTGATTGAGACATAAGGGTGGACACTCTTGGGGCTGAGAGGTTCGGTGAGGTTGGGTGAGCCAACGCAGACCCTTTCAAGTAATACTGCATGGTACCCATCCCATGGGTCCCAAATCTCCAGGTTCAAGGGCATCTTCCTACATCGAAAACAGGCATGAGAAACCCAGAAGATGGTACACCGTGTGATCGGGAAAAGTATCTAAAACGCACCTCATTTCTCATCTCCTTTGCTCGGGTTGGCCATTCCAGCCGATTTACTAGCCATCTCCCTCCTTGGAGAATCAGCACCTTTATCCTCCTGTTCCGTACAGGTTGCAATTTGTCCTGAGGATGAACAAGAAGAGGGGGAACCAATGAGACACTAGCTCTAGGTGTTGGGACACGCACAGGTCACTCTATTTTCCCATCAGGAAGAAGAATTAAGCACAAGCTCAGCCTGCCCCTCAGAACCAGAAGAGGGCCTGAAGCAATCCTGCGCTTTTGCGGCCAGCTCCCAAAAAAGCGAGTTGAAAAATGGAGCTCAGGGGCACTGCAATTCACAAACCTGCAGAGTTTTAAATGATACCTCTCGTCCACAAATATATTAAGGGAAGGCAACGAAGAGGCTTTGAAAGCAAGGCAGAATTGCAGGAAACAGATTTCAGGAGGTAGATTCGAATCGCCTTGAAAGCACATGAAAAGCGGCAAAACGTGGACAATGATGCCCTTGGCCAAAAAGGGCGTATGCGTTTTTTCCTGAATATATTCAGGAAAAAACGCATACGCCCTTTTTGGCCAACCAAGCAACCTGGAAAGGCAAATCAGGGCTCCAAAGAAGTCTGGCTTCCCAGCGGGCAAAAGGGCCATGCGGAAAAAAGTGTCCAAACCAGAAATGCAGGACCGGCCATGGAGAAATGGGAGCCTTGCTACGCTGATGGGCGGGATGTAAATTGCCAACAGCCACTCTGGAGAAGTGTACGGTGTGTCCTGAAACATCTGAAAAACACAGCTTGGAGAGCATAGGGCACTTCCACTCATGGGCGTATAAATTGGGAAAACTAAAAATCAGCAAGACACAGGCACCCCAAAGTTTAGGGCTGCTCTGTTGACAAGAACCCCCACTTCATTACACCTTAAATATCCTAGGAAGGAGAAAAATGGATAAAGAAGTTGTGGTCCTCATGTACAATGGAATATCACTCAGCCATGAAATCAACGTCATAAGGCTAGTAGCAGCACGATGAGTGGATTTAGGTACGACGATTCTAAGTGAAATAAGTCACACAGATAAAGACACTTATCATAAGATATCACTTAGAGAGGGAATGTAAAAACCGCTACACTTGAACTGAATTGCAAAACAGAACAGAGTCACACGTTTAGAAAACACACTATGGCTGCTGAACGGGAAAGGTGAGGTGGGGTGATTCATAAAACAAGGGTTTCAAATTAGCTCAGATACCGTTCCATAAACCCAATATGTAAGAGACAAGACCTATTCCTTTTTCAGTGACCAGGACTCAACACCCCCTATTCACCGCACAAGAATATATCTGACTAGTAAGAATCTTCAAACCTATGTATTGATATCTCTTTGTAAGTGAGTCAAGGGGGTGTAAAGCGGCATAAACACAGCCGTGAAAAGCAGCTAAACCCCATTATAAAAATAAATTACTTTTCAAAACCCGTGAAACAAAGACAGTGAAAGAGAGAGAAATTCTTACAAAATTCGTTCAGGGGCTGTGATGCAAACTGGATTGACCATATCTAGACCCACAGCTGATTGAGACATAAGGGTGGACACTCTTGGGGCTGAGAGGTTCGGTGAGGTTGGGTGAGCCAACGCAGACCCTTTCAAGTAATACTGCATGGTACCCATCCCATGGGTCCCAAATCTCCAGGTTCAAGGGCATCTTCCTACATCGAAAACAGGCATGAGAAACCCAGAAGATGGTACACCGTGTGATCGGGAAAAGTTTCTAAAACGCACCTCATTTCTCATCTCCTTTGCTCGGGTTCGCCATTCCAGCCGATTTACTAGCCATCTCCCTCCTTGGAGAATCAGCACCTTTATCCTCCTGTTCCGTACAGGTTGCAATTTGTCCTGAGGATGAACAAGAAGAGGGGGAACCAATGAGACACTAGCTCTAGGTGTTGGGACAGGCACAGGTCACTCTATTTTCCCATCAGGAAGAAGAATTAAGCACAAGCTCAGGCTGCCCCCCAGAACCAGAAGAGGGCCTGAAGCAATCCTTTTCTTTTGCGGCCAGCTCCCAAAAAAGCGAGTTGAAAAATGGAGCTCAGGGGCACTGCAATTCACAAACCTGCAGAGTTTTAAATGATACCTCTCGTCCACAAATATATTAAGGGAAGGCAACGAAGAGGCTTTGAAAGCAAGGCAGAATTGCAGGAAACAGATTTCAGGAGGTAGATTCGAATCGCCTTGAAAGCACATGAAAAGCGGCAAAACGTGGACAATGATGCCCTTGGCCAAAAAGGGCGTATGCGTTTTTTCCTGAATATATTCAGGAAAAAACGCATACGCCCTTTTTGGCCAACCAAGCAACCTGGAAAGGCAAATCAGGGCTCCAAAGAAGTCTCGCTTCCCAGCGGGCAAAAGGGCCATGCGGAAAAAAGTGTCCAAACCAGAAATGCAGGACCGGCCATGGAGAAATGGGAGCCTTGCTACGCTGATGGGCGGGATGTAAATTGCCAACAGCCACTCTGGAGAAGTGTACGGTGTGTCCTGAAACATCTGAAAAACACAGCTTGGAGAGCATAGGGCACTTCCACTCATGGGCGTATAAATTGGGAAAACTAAAAATCAGCAAGACACAGGCACCCCAAAGTTTAGGGCTGCTCTGTTGACAAGAACCCCCACTTCATTACACCTTAAATATCCTAGGAAGGAGAAAAATGGATAAAGAAGTTGTGGTCCTCATGTACAATGGAATATCACTCAGCCATGAAATCAACGTCATAAGGCTAGTAGCAGCACGATGAGTGGATTTAGGTACGACGATTCTAAGTGAAATAAGTCACACAGAAAGAGACACTTATCATAAGATATCACTTAGAGAGGGAATGTAAAAACCTCTACACTTGAAGTGAATTGCAAAACAGAACAGAGTCACACGTTTAGAAAACACACTATGGCTGCTGAACGGGAAAGGTGAGGTGGGGTGATGCATAAAACAAGGGTTTCAAATTAGCTCAGATATCGTTCCATAAACCCAATATGTAAGAGACAAGACCTATTCCTTTTTCAGTGACCAGGACTCAACACCCCCTATTCACCGCACAAGAATATATCTGACTAGTAAGAATCTTCAAACCTATGTATTGATATCTCTCTGTAAGTGAGTCAAGGGCGTGTAAAGCGGCATAAACACAGCCGTGAAAAGCAGCTAAACCCCATTATAAAAATAAATTACTTTTCAAAACCAGTGAAACAAAGACAGTGAAAGAGAGAGAAATTCTTACAAAATTCGTTCAGGGGCTGTGATGCAAACTGGATTGACCATATCTAGACCCACAGCTGATTGAGACATAAGGGTGGACACTCTTGGGGCTGAGAGGTTCGGTGAGGTTGGGTGAGCCAACGCAGACCCTTTCAAGTAATACTGCATGGTACCCATCCCATGGGTCCCAAATCTCCGGGTTCAAGGCCATCTTCCTACATCGAAAACAGGCATGAGAAACCCAGAAGATGGTACACCGTGTGATCGGGAAAAGTTTCTAAAACGCACCTCATTTCTCATCTCCTTTGCTCGGGTTGGCCATTCCAGCCGATTTACTAGCCATCTCCCTCCTTGGAGAATCAGCACCTTTATCCTCCTGTTCCGTACAGGTTGCAATTTGTCCTGAGGATGAACAAGAAGAGGGGGAACCAATGAGACACTAGCTCTAGGTGTTGGGACACGCACAGGTCACTCTATTTTCCCATCAGGAAGAAGAATTAAGCACAAGCTCAGCCTGCCCCTCAGAACCAGAAGAGGGCCTGAAGCAATCCTGCGCTTTTGCGGCCAGCTCCCAAAAAAGCGAGTTGAAAAATGGAGCTCAGGGGCACTGCAATTCACAAACCTGCAGAGTTTTAAATGATACCTCTCGTCCACAAATATATTAAGGGAAGGCAACGAAGAGGCTTTGAAAGCAAGGCAGAATTGCAGGAAACAGATTTCAGGAGGTAGATTCGAATCGCCTTGAAAGCACATGAAAAGCGGCAAAACGTGGACAATGATGCCCTTGGCCAAAAAGGGCGTATGCGTTTTTTCCTGAATATATTCAGGAAAAAACGCATACGCCCTTTTTGGCCAACCAAGCAACCTGGAAAGGCAAATCAGGGCTCCAAAGAAGTCTGGCTTCCCAGCGGGCAAAAGGGCCATGCGGAAAAAAGTGTCCAAACCAGAAATGCAGGACCGGCCATGGAGAAATGGGAGCCTTGCTACGCTGATGGGCGGGATGTAAATTGCCAACAGCCACTCTGGAGAAGTGTACGGTGTGTCCTGAAACATCTGAAAAACACAGCTTGGAGAGCATAGGGCACTTCCACTCATGGGCGTATAAATTGGGAAAACTAAAAATCAGCAAGACACAGGCACCCCAAAGTTTAGGGCTGCTCTGTTGACAAGAACCCCCACTTCATTACACCTTAAATATCCTAGGAAGGAGAAAAATGGATAAAGAAGTTGTGGTCCTCATGTACAATGGAATATCACTCAGCCATGAAATCAACGTCATAAGGCTAGTAGCAGCACGATGAGTGGATTTAGGTACGACGATTCTAAGTGAAATAAGTCACACAGATAAAGACACTTATCATAAGATATCACTTAGAGAGGGAATGTAAAAACCGCTACACTTGAACTGAACTGCAAAACAGAACAGAGTCACACGTTTAGAAAACACACTATGGCTGCTGAACGGGAAACATGAGGTGGGGTGATGCATAAAACAAGGGTTTCAAATTAGCTCAGATACCGTTCCATAAACCCAATATGTAAGAGACAAGACCTATTCCTTTTTCAGTGACCAGGACTCAACACCCCCTATTCACCGCACAAGAATATATCTGACTAGTAAGAATCTTCAAACCTATGTATTGATATCTCTCTGTAAGTGAGTCAAGGGCGTGTAAAGCGGCATAAACACAGCCGTGAAAAGCAGCTAAACACCATTATAAAAATAAATTACTTTTCAAAACCAGTGAAACAAAGACAGTGAAAGAGAGAGAAATTCTTACAAAATTCGTTCAGGGGCTGTGATGCAAACTGGATTGACCATATCTAGACCCACAGCTGATTGAGACATAAGGGTGGACACTCTTGGGGCTGAGAGGTTCGGTGAGGTTGGGTGAGCCAACGCAGACCCTTTCAAGTAATACTGCATGGTACCCATCCCATGGGTCCCAAATCTCCAGGTTCAAGGGCATCTTCCTACATCGAAAACAGGCATGAGAAACCCAGAAGATGGTACACCGTTTGATCGGGAAAAGTTTCTAAAACGCACCTCATTTCTCATCTCCTTTGCTCGGGTTGGCCATTCCAGCCGATTTACTAGCCATCTCCCTCCTTGGAGAATCAGCACCTTTATCCTCCTGTTCCGTACAGGTTGCAATTTGTCCTGAGGATGAACAAGAATAGGGGGAACCAATGAGAGACTAGCTCTAGGTGTTGGGACAGGCACAGGTCACTCTATTTTCCCATCAGGAAGAAGAATTAAGCACAAGCTCAGGCTGCCCCCCAGAACCAGAAGAGGGCCTGAAGCAATCCTTTTCTTTTGCGGCCAGCTCCCAAAAAAGCGAGTTGAAAAATGGAGCTCAGGGGCACTGCAATTCACAAACCTGCAGAGTTTTAAATGATACCTCTCGTCCACAAATATATTAAGGGAAGGCAACGAAGAGGCTTTGAAAGCAAGGCAGAATTGCAGGAAACAGATTTCAGGAGGTAGATTCGAATCGCCTTGAAAGCACATGAAAAGCGGCAAAACGTGGACAATGATGCCCTTGGCCAAAAAGGGCGTATGCGTTTTTTCCTGAATATATTCAGGAAAAAACGCATACGCCCTTTTTGGCCAACCAAGCAACCTGGAAAGGCAAATCAGGGCTCCAAAGAAGTCTCGCTTCCCAGCGGGCAAAAGGGCCATGCGGAAAAAAGTGTCCAAACCAGAAATGCAGGACCGGCCATGGAGAAATGGGAGCCTTGCTACGCTGATGGGCGGGATGTAAATTGCCAACAGCCACTCTGGAGAAGTGTACGGTGTGTCCTGAAACATCTGAAAAACACAGCTTGGAGAGCATAGGGCACTTCCACTCATGGGCGTATAAATTGGGAAAACTAAAAATCAGCAAGACACAGGCACCCCAAAGTTTAGGGCTGCTCTGTTGACAAGAACCCCCACTTCATTACACCTTAAATATCCTAGGAAGGAGAAAAATGGATAAAGAAGTTGTGGTCCTCATGTACAATGGAATATCACTCAGCCATGAAATCAACGTCATAAGGCTAGTAGCAGCACGATGAGTGGATTTAGGTACGACGATTCTAAGTGAAATAAGTCACACAGAAAGAGACACTTATCATAAGATATCACTTAGAGAGGGAATGTAAAAACCTCTACACTTGAACTGAATTGCAAAACAGAACAGAGTCACACGTTTAGAAAACACACTATGGCTGCTGAACGGGAAAGGTGAGGTGGGGTGATGCATAAAACAAGGGTTTCAAATTAGCTCAGATATCGTTCCATAAACCCAATATGTAAGAGACAAGACCTATTCCTTTTTCAGTGACCAGGACTCAACACCCCCTATTCACCGCACAAGAATATATCTGACTAGTAAGAATCTTCAAACCTATGTATTGATATCTCTCTGTAAGTGAGTCAAGGGCGTGTAAAGCGGCATAAACACAGCCGTGAAAAGCAGCTAAACCCCATTATAAAAATAAATTACTTTTCAAAACCAGTGAAACAAAGACAGTGAAAGAGAGAGAAATTCTTACAAAATTCGTTCAGGGGCTGTGATGCAAACTGGATTGACCATATCTAGACCCACAGCTGATTGAGACATAAGGGTGGACACTCTTGGGGCTGAGAGGTTCGGTGAGGTTGGGTGAGCCAACGCAGACCCTTTCAAGTAATACTGCATGGTACCCATCCCATGGGTCCCAAATCTCCGGGTTCAAGGCCATCTTCCTACATCGAAAACAGGCATGAGAAACCCAGAAGATGGTACACCGTGTGATCGGGAAAAGTTTCTAAAACGCACCTCATTTCTCATCTCCTTTGCTCGGGTTGGCCATTCCAGCCGATTTACTAGCCATCTCCCTCCTTGGAGAATCAGCACCTTTATCCTCCTGTTCCGTACAGGTTGCAATTTGTCCTGAGGATGAACAAGAAGAGGGGGAACCAATGAGACACTAGCTCTAGGTGTTGGGACACGCACAGGTCACTCTATTTTCCCATCAGGAAGAAGAATTAAGCACAAGCTCAGCCTGCCCCTCAGAACCAGAAGAGGGCCTGAAGCAATCCTGCGCTTTTGCGGCCAGCTCCCAAAAAAGCGAGTTGAAAAATGGAGCTCAGGGGCACTGCAATTCACAAACCTGCAGAGTTTTAAATGATACCTCTCGTCCACAAATATATTAAGGGAAGGCAACGAAGAGGCTTTGAAAGCAAGGCAGAATTGCAGGAAACAGATTTCAGGAGGTAGATTCGAATCGCCTTGAAAGCACATGAAAAGCGGCAAAACGTGGACAATGATGCCCTTGGCCAAAAAGGGCGTATGCGTTTTTTCCTGAATATATTCAGGAAAAAACGCATACGCCCTTTTTGGCCAACCAAGCAACCTGGAAAGGCAAATCAGGGCTCCAAAGAAGTCTGGCTTCCCAGCGGGCAAAAGGGCCATGCGGAAAAAAGTGTCCAAACCAGAAATGCAGGACCGGCCATGGAGAAATGGGAGCCTTGCTACGCTGATGGGCGGGATGTAAATTGCCAACAGCCACTCTGGAGAAGTGTACGGTGTGTCCTGAAACATCTGAAAAACACAGCTTGGAGAGCATAGGGCACTTCCACTCATGGGCGTATAAATTGGGAAAACTAAAAATCAGCAAGACACAGGCACCCCAAAGTTTAGGGCTGCTCTGTTGACAAGAACCCCCACTTCATTACACCTTAAATATCCTAGGAAGGAGAAAAATGGATAAAGAAGTTGTGGTCCTCATGTACAATGGAATATCACTCAGCCATGAAATCAACGTCATAAGGCTAGTAGCAGCACGATGAGTGGATTTAGGTACGACGATTCTAAGTGAAATAAGTCACACAGATAAAGACACTTATCATAAGATATCACTTAGAGAGGGAATGTAAAAACCGCTACACTTGAACTGAACTGCAAAACAGAACAGAGTCACACGTTTAGAAAACACACTATGGCTGCTGAACGGGAAACATGAGGTGGGGTGATGCATAAAACAAGGGTTTCAAATTAGCTCAGATACCGTTCCATAAACCCAATATGTAAGAGACAAGACCTATTCCTTTTTCAGTGACCAGGACTCAACACCCCCTATTCACCGCACAAGAATATATCTGACTAGTAAGAATCTTCAAACCTATGTATTGATATCTCTCTGTAAGTGAGTCAAGGGCGTGTAAAGCGGCATAAACACAGCCGTGAAAAGCAGCTAAACACCATTATAAAAATAAATTACTTTTCAAAACCAGTGAAACAAAGACAGTGAAAGAGAGAGAAATTCTTACAAAATTCGTTCAGGGGCTGTGATGCAAACTGGATTGACCATATCTAGACCCACAGCTGATTGAGACATAAGGGTGGACACTCTTGGGGCTGAGAGGTTCGGTGAGGTTGGGTGAGCCAACGCAGACCCTTTCAAGTAATACTGCATGGTACCCATCCCATGGGTCCCAAATCTCCAGGTTCAAGGGCATCTTCCTACATCGAAAACAGGCATGAGAAACCCAGAAGATGGTACACCGTGTGATCGGGAAAAGTTTCTAAAACGCACCTCATTTCTCATCTCCTTTGCTCGGGTTGGCCATTCCAGCCGATTTACTAGCCATCTCCCTCCTTGGAGAATCAGCACCTTTATCCTCCTGTTCCGTACAGGTTGCAATTTGTCCTGAGGATGAACAAGAATAGGGGGAACCAATGAGAGACTAGCTCTAGGTGTTGGGACAGGCACAGGTCACTCTATTTTCCCATCAGGAAGAAGAATTAAGCACAAGCTCAGGCTGCCCCCCAGAACCAGAAGAGGGCCTGAAGCAATCCTTTTCTTTTGCGGCCAGCTCCCAAAAAAGCGAGTTGAAAAATGGAGCTCAGGGGCACTGCAATTCACAAACCTGCAGAGTTTTAAATGATACCTCTCGTCCACAAATATATTAAGGGAAGGCAACGAAGAGGCTTTGAAAGCAAGGCAGAATTGCAGGAAACAGATTTCAGGAGGTAGATACGAATCGCCTTGAAAGCACATGAAAAGCGGCAAAACGTGGACAATGATGCCCTTGGCCAAAAAGGGCGTATGCGTTTTTTCCTGAATATATTCAGGAAAAAACGCATACGCCCTTTTTGGCCAACCAAGCAACCTGGAAAGGCAAATCAGGGCTCCAAAGAAGTCTCGCTTCCCAGCGGGCAAAAGGGCCATGCGGAAAAAAGTGTCCAAACCAGAAATGCAGGACCGGCCATGGAGAAATGGGAGCCTTGCTACGCTGATGGGCGGGATGTAAATTGCCAACAGCCACTCTGGAGAAGTGTACGGTGTGTCCTGAAACATCTGAAAAACACAGCTTGGAGAGCATAGGGCACTTCCACTCATGGGCGTATAAATTGGGAAAACTAAAAATCAGCAAGACACAGGCACCCCAAAGTTTAGGGCTGCTCTGTTGACAAGAACCCCCACTTCATTACACCTTAAATATCCTAGGAAGGAGAAAAATGGATAAAGAAGTTGTGGTCCACATGTACAATGGAATATCACTCAGCCATGAAATCAACGTCATAAGGCTAGTAGCAGCACGATGAGTGGATTTAGGTACGACGATTCTAAGTGAAATAAGTCACACAGAAAAAGACACTTATCATAAGATATCACTTAGAGAGGGAATGTAAAAACCGCTACACTTGAACTGAATTGCAAAACAGAACAGAGTCACACGTTTAGAAAACACACTATGGCTGCTGAACGGGAAAGGTGAGGTGGGGTGATGCATAAAACAAGGGTTTCAAATTAGCTCAGATACCGTTCCATAAACCCAATATGTAAGAGACAAGACCTATTCCTTTTTCAGTGACCAGGACTCAACACCCCCTATTCACCGCACAAGAATATATCTGACTAGTAAGAATCTTCAAACCTATGTATTGATATCTCTCTGTAAGTGAGTCAAGGGCGTGTAAAGCGGCATAAACACAGCCGTGAAAAGCAGCTAAACCCCATTATAAAAATAAATTACTTTTCAAAACCAGTGAAACAAAGACAGTGAAAGAGAGAGAAATTCTTACAAAATTCGTTCAGGGGCTGTGATGCAAACTGGATTGACCATATCTAGACCCACAGCTGATTGAGACATAAGGGTGGACACTCTTGGGGCTGAGAGGTTCGGTGAGGTTGGGTGAGCCAACGCAGACCCTTTCAAGTAATACTGCATGGTACCCATCCCATGGGTCCCAAATCTCCAGGTTCAAGGGCATCTTCCTACATCGAAAACAGGCATGAGAAACCCAGAAGATGGTACACCGTGTGATCGGGAAAAGTTTCTAAAACGCACCTCATTTCTCATCTCCTTTGCTCGGGTTGGCCATTCCAGCCGATTTACTAGCCATCTCCCTCCTTGGAGAATCAGCACCTTTATCCTCCTGTTCCGTACAGGTTGCAATTTGTCCTGAGGATGAACAAGAAGAGGGGGAACCAATGAGACACTAGCTCTAGGTGTTGGGACAGGCACAGGTCACGCTATTTTCCCATCAGGAAGAAGAATTAAGCACAAGCTCAGCCTGCCCCTCAGAACCAGAAGAGGGCCTGAAGCAATCCTGCGCTTTTGCGGCCAGCTCCCAAAAAAGCGAGTTGAAAAATGGAGCTCAGGGGCACTGCAATTCACAAACCTGCAGAGTTTTAAATGATACCTCTCGTCCACAAATATATTAAGGGAAGGCAACGAAGAGGCTTTGAAAGCAAGGCAGAATTGCAGGAAACAGATTTCAGGAGGTAGATTCGAATCGCCTTGAAAGCACATGAAAAGCGGCAAAACGTGGACAATGATGCCCTTGGCCAAAAAGGGCGTATGCGTTTTTTCCTGAATATATTCAGGAAAAAACGCATACGCCCTTTTTGGCCAACCAAGCAACCTGGAAAGGCAAATCAGGGCTCCAAAGAAGTCTCGCTTCCCAGCGGGCAAAAGGGCCATGCGGAAAAAAGTGTCCAAAGCAGAAATGCAGGACCGGCCATGGAGAAATGGGAGCCTTGCTACGCTGATGGGCGGGATGTAAATTGCCAACAGCCACTCTGGAGAAGTGTACGGTGTGTCCTGAAACATCTGAAAAACACAGCTTGGAGAGCATAGGGCACTTCCACTCATGGGCGTATAAATTGGGAAAACTAAAAATCAGCAAGACACAGGCACCCCAAAGTTTAGGGCTGCTCTGTTGACAAGAACCCCCACTTCATTACACCTTAAATATCCTAGGAAAGAGAAAAATGGATAAAGAAGTTGTGGTCCTCATGTACAATGGAATATCACTCAGCCATGAAATCAACGTCATAAGGCTAGTAGCAGCACGATGAGTGGATTTAGGTACGACGATTCTAAGTGAAATAAGTCACACAGAAAAAGACACTTATCATAAGATATCACTTAGAGAGGGAATGTAAAAACCGCTACACTTGAACTGAATTGCAAAACAGAACAGAGTCACACGTTTAGAAAACACACTATGGCTGCTGAACGGGAAAGGTGAGGTGCGGTGATGCATAAAACAAGGGTTTCAAATTAGCTCAGATACCGTTCCATAAACCCAATATGTAAGAGACAAGACCTATTCCTTTTTCAGTGACCAGGACTCAACACCCCCTATTCACCGCACAAGAATATATCTGACTAGTAAGAATCTTCAAACCTATGTATTGATATCTCTCTGTAAGTGAGTCAAGGGCGTGTAAAGCGGCATAAACACAGCCGTGAAAAGCAGCTAAACCCCATTATAAAAATAAATTACTTTTCAAAACCCGTGAAACAAAGACAGTGAAAGAGAGAGAAATTCTTACAAAATTCGTTCAGGGGCTGTGATGCAACCTGGATTGACCATATCTAGACCCACAGCTGATTGAGACATAAGGGTGGACACTCTTGGGGCTGAGAGGTTCGGTGAGGTTGGGTGAGCCAACGCAGACCCTTTCAAGTAATACTGCATGGTACCCATCCCATGGGTCCCAAATCTCCAGGTTCAAGGGCATCTTCCTACATCGAAAACAGGCATGAGAAACCCAGAAGATGGTACACCGTGTGATCGGGAAAGGTTTCTAAAACGCACCTCATTTCTCATCTCCTTTGCTCGGGTTCGCCATTCCAGCCGATTTAATAGCCATCTCCCTCCTTGGAGAATCAGCACCTTTAACCTCCTGTTCCGTACAGGTTGCAATTTGTCCTGAGGATGAACAAGAAGAGGGGGAACCAATGAGAGACTAGCTCTAGGTGTTGGGACAGGCACAGGTCACTCTATTTTCCCATCAGGAAGAAGAATTAAGCACAAGCTCTGCCTGCCCCTCAGAACCAGAAGAGGGCCTGAAGCAATCCTGCGCTTTTGCGGCCAGCTCCCAAAAAAGCGAGTTGAAAAATGGAGCTCAGGGGCACTGCAATTCACAAACCTGCAGAGTTTTAAATGATACCTCTCGTCCACAAATATATTAAGGGAAGGCAACGAAGAGGCTTTGAAAGCAAGGCAGAATTGCAGGAAACAGATTTCAGGAGGTAGATTCGAATCGCCTTGAAAGCACATGAAAAGCGGCAAAACGTGGACAATGATGCCCTTGGCCAAAAAGGGCGTATGCGTTTTTTCCTGAATATATTCAGGAAAAAACGCATACGCCCTTTTTGGCCAACCAAGCAACCTGGAAAGGCAAATCAGGGCTCCAAAGAAGTCTGGCTTCCCAGCGGGCAAAAGGGCCATGCGGAAAAAAGTGTCCAAACCAGAAATGCAGGACCGGCCATGGAGAAATGGGAGCCTTGCTACGCTGATGGGCGGGATGTAAATTGCCAACAGCCACTCTGGAGAAGTGTACGGTGTGTCCTGAAACATCTGAAAAACACAGCTTGGAGAGCATAGGGCACTTCCACTCATGGGCGTATAAATTGGGAAAACTAAAAATCAGCAAGACACAGGCACCCCAAAGTTTAGGGCTGCTCTGTTGACAAGAACCCCCACTTCATTACACCTTAAATATCCTAGGAAGGAGAAAAATGGATAAAGAAGTTGTGGTCCTCATGTACAATGGAATATCACTCAGCCATGAAATCAACGTCATAAGGCTAGTAGCAGCACGATGAGTGGATTTAGGTACGACGATTCTAAGTGAAATAAGTCACACAGAAAAAGACACTTATCATAAGATATCACTTAGAGAGGGAATGTAAAAACCGCTACACTTGAACTGAATTGCAAAACAGAACAGAGTCACACGTTTAGAAAACACACTATGGCTGCTGAACGGGAAAGGTGAGGTGGGGTGATGCATAAAACAAGGGTTTCAAATTAGCTCAGATACCGTTCCATAAACCCAATATGTAAGAGACAAGACCTATTCCTTTTTCAGTGACCAGGACTCAACACCCCCTATTCACCGCACAAGAATATATCTGACTAGTAAGAATCTTCAAACCTATGTATTGATATCTCTCTGTAAGTGAGTCAAGGGCGTGTAAAGCGGCATAAACACAGCCGTGAAAAGCAGCTAAACCCCATTATAAAAATAAATTACTTTTCAAAACCAGTGAAACAAAGACAGTGAAAGAGAGAGAAATACTTACAAAATTCGTTCAGGGGCTGTGATGCAAACTGGATTGACCATATCTAGACCCACAGCTGATTGAGACATAAGGGTGGACACTCTTGGGGCTGAGAGGTTCGGTGAGGTTGGGTGAGCCAACGCAGACCCTTTCAAGTAATACTGCATGGTACCCATCCCATGGGTCCCAAATCTCCAGGTTCAAGGGCATCTTCCTACATCGAAAACAGGCATGAGAAACCCAGAAGATGGTACACCGTGTGATCGGGAAAAGTTTCTAAAACGCACCTCATTTCTCATCTCCTTTGCTCGGGTTCGCCATTCCAGCCGATTTACTAGCCATCTCCCTCCTTGGAGAATCAGCACCTTTATCCTCCTGTTCCGTACAGGTTGCAATTTGTCCTGAGGATGAACAAGAAGAGGGGGAACCAATGAGACACTAGCTCTAGGTGTTGGGACAGGCACAGGTCACGCTATTTTCCCATCAGGAAGAAGAATTAAGCACAAGCTCAGCCTGCCCCTCAGAACCAGAAGAGGGCCTGAAGCAATCCTGCGCTTTTGCGGCCAGCTCCCAAAAAAGCGACTTGAAAAATGGAGCTCAGGGGCACTGCAATTCACAAACCTGCAGAGTTTTAAATGATACCTCTCGTCCACAAATATATTAAGGGAAGGCAACGAAGAGGCTTTGAAAGCAAGGCAGAATTGCAGGAAACAGATTTCAGGAGGTAGATTCGAATCGCCTTGAAAGCACATGAAAAGCGGCAAAACGTGGACAATGATGCCCTTGGCCAAAAAGGGCGTATGCGTTTTTTCCTGAATATATTCAGGAAAAAACGCATACGCCCTTTTTGGCCAACCAAGCAACCTGGAAAGGCAAATCAGGGCTCCAAAGAAGTCTCGCTTCCCAGCGGGCAAAAGGGCCATGCGGAAAAAAGTGTCCAAAGCAGAAATGCAGGACCGGCCATGGAGAAATGGGAGCCTTGCTACGCTGATGGGCGGGATGTAAATTGCCAACAGCCACTCTGGAGAAGTGTACGGTGTGTCCTGAAACATCTGAAAAACACAGCTTGGAGAGCATAGGGCACTTCCACTCATGGGCGTATAAATTGGGAAAACTAAAAATCAGCAAGACACAGGCACCCCAAAGTTTAGGGCTGCTCTGTTGACAAGAACCCCCACTTCATTACACCTTAAATATCCTAGGAAAGAGAAAAATGGATAAAGAAGTTGTGGTCCTCATGTACAATGGAATATCACTCAGCCATGAAATCAACGTCATAAGGCTAGTAGCAGCACGATGAGTGGATTTAGGTACGACGATTCTAAGTGAAATAAGTCACACAGAAAAAGACACTTATCATAAGATATCACTTAGAGAGGGAATGTAAAAACCGCTACACTTGAACTGAATTGCAAAACAGAACAGAGTCACACGTTTAGAAAACACACTATGGCTGCTGAACGGGAAAGGTGAGGTGGGGTGATGCATAAAACAAGGGTTTCAAATTAGCTCAGATACCGTTCCATAAACCCAATATGTAAGAGACAAGACCTATTCCTTTTTCAGTGACCAGGACTCAACACCCCCTATTCACCGCACAAGAATATATCTGACTAGTAAGAATCTTCAAACCTATGTATTGATATCTCTCTGTAAGTGAGTCAAGGGCGTGTAAAGCGGCATAAACACAGCCGTGAAAAGCAGCTAAACCCCATTATAAAAATAAATTACTTTTCAAAACCCGTGAAACAAAGACAGTGAAAGAGAGAGAAATTCTTACAAAATTCGTTCAGGGGCTGTGATGCAACCTGGATTGACCATATCTAGACCCACAGCTGATTGAGACATAAGGGTGGACACTCTTGGGGCTGAGAGGTTCGGTGAGGTTGGGTGAGCCAACGCAGACCCTTTCAAGTAATACTGCATGGTACCCATCCCATGGGTCCCAAATCTCCAGGTTCAAGGGCATCTTCCTACATCGAAAACAGGCATGAGAAACCCAGAAGATGGTACACCGTGTGATCGGGAAAGGTTTCTAAAACGCACCTCATTTCTCATCTCCTTTGCTCGGGTTCGCCATTCCAGCCGATTTAATAGCCATCTCCCTCCTTGGAGAATCAGCACCTTTAACCTCCTGTTCCGTACAGGTTGCAATTTGTCCTGAGGATGAACAAGAAGAGGGGGAACCAATGAGAGACTAGCTCTAGGTGTTGGGACAGGCACAGGTCACTCTATTTTCCCATCAGGAAGAAGAATTAAGCACAAGCTCTGCCTGCCCCTCAGAACCAGAAGAGGGCCTGAAGCAATCCTGCGCTTTTGCGGCCAGCTCCCAAAAAAGCGAGTTGAAAAATGGAGCTCAGGGGCACTGCAATTCACAAACCTGCAGAGTTTTAAATGATACCTCTCGTCCACAAATATATTAAGGGAAGGCAACGAAGAGGCTTTGAAAGCAAGGCAGAATTGCAGGAAACAGATTTCAGGAGGTAGATTCGAATCGCCTTGAAAGCACATGAAAAGCGGCAAAACGTGGACAATGATGCCCTTGGCCAAAAAGGGCGTATGCGTTTTTTCCTGAATATATTCAGGAAAAAACGCATACGCCCTTTTTGGCCAACCAAGCAACCTGGAAAGGCAAATCAGGGCTCCAAAGAAGTCTGGCTTCCCAGCGGGCAAAAGGGCCATGCGGAAAAAAGTGTCCAAACCAGAAATGCAGGACCGGCCATGGAGAAATGGGAGCCTTGCTACGCTGATGGGCGGGATGTAAATTGCCAACAGCCACTCTGGAGAAGTGTACGGTGTGTCCTGAAACATCTGAAAAACACAGCTTGGAGAGCATAGGGCACTTCCACTCATGGGCGTATAAATTGGGAAAACTAAAAATCAGCAAGACACAGGCACCCCAAAGTTTAGGGCTGCTCTGTTGACAAGAACCCCCACTTCATTACACCTTAAATATCCTAGGAAGGAGAAAAATGGATAAAGAAGTTGTGGTCCTCATGTACAATGGAATATCACTCAGCCATGAAATCAACGTCATAAGGCTAGTAGCAGCACGATGAGTGGATTTAGGTACGACGATTCTAAGTGAAATAAGTCACACAGATAAAGACACTTATCATAAGATATCACTTAGAGAGGGAATGTAAAAACCGCTACACTTGAAGTGAATTGCAAAACAGAACAGAGTCACACGTTTAGAAAACACACTATGGCTGCTGAACGGGAAAGGTGAGGTGGGGTGATTCATAAAACAAGGGTTTCAAATTAGCTCAGATACCGTTCCATAAACCCAATATGTAAGAGACAAGACCTATTCCTTTTTCAGTGACCAGGACTCAACACCCCCTATTCACTGCACAAGAATATATCTGACTAGTAAGAATCTTCAAACCTATGTATTGATATCTCTCTGTAAGTGAGTCAAGGGGGTGTAAAGCGGCATAAACACAGCCGTGAAAAGCAGCTAAACCCCATTATAAAAATAAATTACTTTTCAAAACCCGTGAAACAAAGACAGTGAAAGAGAGAGAAATTCTTACAAAATTCGTTCAGGGGCTGTGATGCAAACTGGATTGACCATATCTAGACCCACAGCTGATTGAGACATAAGGGTGGACACTCTTGGGGCTGAGTGGTTTGGTGAGGTTGGGTGAGCCAACGCAGACCCTTTCAAGTAATACTGCATGGTACCCATCCCATGGGTCCCAAATCTCCAGGTTCAAGGGCATCTTCCTACATCGAAAACAGGCATGAGAAACCCAGAAGATGGTACACCGTGTGATCGGGAAAAGTTTCTAAAACGCACCTCATTTCTCATCTCCTTTGCTCGGGTTCGCCATTCCATCCGATTTACTAGCCATCTCCCTCCTTGGAGAATCAGCACCTTTAACCTCCTGTTCCGTACAGGTTGCAATTTGTCCTGAGGATGAACAAGAAGAGGGGGAACCAATGAGACACTAGCTCTAGGTGTTGGGACAGGCACAGGTCACTCTATTTTCCCATCAGGAAGAAGAATTAAGCACAAGCTCAGCCTGCCCCTCAGAACCAGAAGAGGGCCTGAAGCAATCCTGTGCTTTTGCGGCCAGCTCCCAAAAAAGCGAGTTGAAAAATGGAGCTCAGGGGCACTGCAATTCACAAACCTGCAGAGTTTTAAATGATACCTCTCGTCCACAAATATATTAAGGGAAGGCAACGAAGAGGCTTTGAAAGCAAGGCAGAATTGCAGGAAACAGATTTCAGGAGGTAGATTCGAATCGCCTTGAAAGCACATGAAAAGCGGCAAAACGTGGACAATGATGCCCTTGGCCAAAAAGGGCGTATGCGTTTTTTCCTGAATATATTCAGGAAAAAACGCATACGCCCTTTTTGGCCAACCAAGCAACCTGGAAAGGCAAATCAGGGCTCCAAAGAAGTCTGGCTTCCCAGCAGGCAAAAGGGCCATGCGGAAAAAAGTGTCCAAACCAGAAATGCAGGACCGGCCATGGAGAAATGGGAGCCTTGCTACGCTGATGGGCGGCATGTAAATTGCCAACAGCCACTCTGGAGAAGTGTACGGTGTGTCCTGAAACATCTGAAAAACACAGCTTGGAGAGCATAGGGCACTTCCACTCATGGGCGTATAAATTGGGAAAACTAAAAATCAGCAAGACACAGGCACCCCAAAGTTTAGGGCTGCTCTGTTGAAAAGAACCCCCACTTCATTACACCTTAAATATCCTAGGAAAGAGAAAAATGGATAAAGAAGTTGTGGTCCTCATGTACAATGGAATATCAATCAGCCATGAAATCAACGTCATAAGGCTAGTAGCAGCACGATGAGTGGATTTAGGTACGACGATTCTAAGTGAAATAAGTCACACAGAAAAAGACACTTATCATAAGATATCACTTAGAGAGGGAATGTAAAAACCGCTACACTTGAACTGAATTGCAAAACAGAACAGAGTCACACGTTTAGAAAACACACTATGGCTGCTGAACGGGAAAGGTGAGGTGGGTTGATGCATAAAACAAGGGTTTCAAATTAGCTCAGATACCGTTCCATAAACCCAATATGTAAGAGACAAGACCTATTCCTTTTTCAGTGACCAGGACTCAACACCCCCTATTCACCGCACAAGAATATATCTGACTAGTAAGAATCTTCAAACCTATGTATTGATATCTCTCTGTAAGTGAGTCAAGGGCGTGTAAAGCGGCGTAAACACAGCCGTGAAAAGCAGCTAAACCCCATTATAAAAATAAATTACTTTTCAAAACCAGTGAAACAAAGACAGTGAAAGAGAGAGAAATTCTTACAAAATTCGTTCAGGGGCTGTGATGCAAACTGGATTGACCATATCTAGACCCACAGCTGATTGAGACATAAGGGTGGACACTCTTGGGGCTGAGAGGTTCGGTGAGGTTGGGTGAGCCAACGCAGACCCTTTCAAGTAATACTGCATGGTACCCATCCCATGGGTCCCAAATCTCCAGGTTCAAGGGCATCTTCCTACATCGAAAACAGGCATGAGAAACCCAGAAGATGGTACACCGTGTGATCGGGAAAAGTTTCTAAAACGCACCTCATTTCTCATCTCCTTTGCTCGGGTTCGCCATTCCAGCCGATTTACTAGCCATCTCCCTCCTTGGAGAATCAGCACCTTTATCCTCCTGTTCCGTACAGGTTGCAATTTGTCCTGAGGATGAACAAGAAGAGGGGGAACCAATGAGACACTAGCTCTAGGTGTTGGGACAGGCACAGGTCACTCTATTTTCCCATCAGGAAGAAGAATTAAGCACAAGCTCAGCCTGCCCCTCAGAACCAGAAGAGGGCCTGAAGCAATCCTGTGCTTTTGCGGCCAGCTCCCAAAAAAGCGAGTTGAAAAATGGAGCTCAGGGGCACTGCAATTCACAAACCTGCAGAGTTTTAAATGATACCTCTCGTCCACAAATATATTAAGGGAAGGCAACGAAGAGGCTTTGAAAGCAAGGCAGAATTGCAGGAAACAGATTTCAGGAGGTAGATTCGAATCGCCTTGAAAGCACATGAAAAGCGGCAAAACGTGGACAATGATGCCCTTGGCCAAAAAGGGCGTATGCGTTTTTTCCTGAATATATTCAGGAAAAAACGCATACGCCCTTTTTGGCCAACCAAGCAACCTGGAAAGGCAAATCAGCGCTACAAAGAAGTCTCGCTTCCCAGCGGGCAAAAGGGCCATGCGGAAAAAAGTGTCCAAACCAGAAATGCAGGACCGGCCATGGAGAAATGGGAGCCTTGCTACGCTGATGGGCGGGATGTAAATTGCCAACAGCCACTCTGGAGAAGTGTACGGTGTGTCCTGAAACATCTGAAAAACACAGCTTGGAGAGCATAGGGCACTTCCACTCATGGGCGTATAAATTGGGAAAACTAAAAATCAGCAAGACACAGGCACCCCAAAGTTTAGGGCTGCTCTGTTGACAAGAACCCCCACTTCATTACACCTTAAATATCCTAGGAAGGAGAAAAATGGATAAAGAAGTTGTGGTCCTCATGTACAATGGAATATCACTCAGCCATGAAATCAACGTCATAAGGCTAGTAGCAGCACGATGAGTGGATTTAGGTACGACGATTCTAAGTGAAATAAGTCACACAGAAAGAGACACTTATCATAAGATATCACTTAGAGAGGGAATGTAAAAACCTCTACACTTGAACTGAATTGCAAAACAGAACAGAGTCACACGTTTAGAAAACACACTATGGCTGCTGAACGGGAAAGGTGAGGTGGGGTGATGCATAAAACAAGGGTTTCAAATTAGCTCAGATACCGTTCCATAAACCCAATATGTAAGAGACAAGACCTATTCCTTTTTCAGTGACCAGGACTCAACACCCCCTATTCACCGCACAAGAATATATCTGACTAGTAAGAATCTTCAAACCTATGTATTGATATCTCTCTGTAAGTGAGTCAAGGGCGTGTAAAGCGGCGTAAACACAGCCGTGAAAAGCAGCTAAACCCCATTATAAAAATAAATTACTTTTCAAAACCAGTGAAACAAAGACAGTGAAAGAGAGAGAAATTCTTACAAAATTCGTTCAGGGGCTGTGATGCAAACTGGATTGACCATATCTAGACCCACAGCTGATTGAGACATAAGGGTGGACACTCTTGGGGCTGAGAGGTTCGGTGAGGTTGGGTGAGCCAACGCAGACCCTTTCAAGTAATACTGCATGGTACCCATCCCATGGGTCCCAAATCTCCAGGTTCAAGGGCATCTTCCTACATCGAAAACAGGCATGAGAAACCCAGAAGATGGTACACCGTGTGATCGGGAAAAGTTTCTAAAACGCACCTCATTTCTCATCTCCTTTGCTCGGGTTCGCCATTCCAGCCGATTTACTAGCCATCTCCCTCCTTGGAGAATCAGCACCTTTATCCTCCTGTTCCGTACAGGTTGCAATTTGTCCTGAGGATGAACAAGAAGAGGGGGAACCAATGAGACACTAGCTCTAGGTGTTGGGACAGGCACAGGTCACTCTATTTTCCCATCAGGAAGAAGAATTAAGCACAAGCTCAGCCTGCCCCTCAGAACCAGAAGAGGGCCTGAAGCAATCCTGTGCTTTTGCGGCCAGCTCCCAAAAAAGCGAGTTGAAAAATGGAGCTCAGGGGCACTGCAATTCACAAACCTGCAGAGTTTTAAATGATACCTCTCGTCCACAAATATATTAAGGGAAGGCAACGAAGAGGCTTTGAAAGCAAGGCAGAATTGCAGGAAACAGATTTCAGGAGGTAGATTCGAATCGCCTTGAAAGCACATGAAAAGCGGCAAAACGTGGACAATGATGCCCTTGGCCAAAAAGGGCGTATGCGTTTTTTCCTGAATATATTCAGGAAAAAACGCATATGCCCTTTTTGGCCAACCAAGCAACCTGGAAAGGCAAATCAGGGCTCCAAAGAAGTCTCGCTTCCCAGCGGGCAAAAGGGCCATGCGGAAAAAAGTGTCCAAACCAGAAATGCAGGACCGGCCATGGAGAAATGGGAGCCTTGCTACGCTGATGGGCGGGATGTAAATTGCCAACAGCCACTCTGGAGAAGTGTACGGTGTGTCCTGAAACATCTGAAAAACACAGCTTGGAGAGCATAGGGCACTTCCACTCATGGGCGTATAAATTGGGAAAACTAAAAATCAGCAAGACACAGGCACCCCAAAGTTTAGGGCTGCTCTGTTGACAAGAACCCCCACTTCATTACACCTTAAATATCCTAGGAAGGAGAAAAATGGATAAAGAAGTTGTGGTCCTCATGTACAATGGAATATCACTCAGCCATGAAATCAACGTCATAAGGCTAGTAGCAGCACGATGAGTGGATTTAGGTACGACGATTCTAAGTGAAATAAGTCACACAGAAAGAGACACTTATCATAAGATATCACTTAGAGAGGGAATGTAAAAACCTCTACACTTGAACTGAATTGCAAAACAGAACAGAGTCACACGTTTAGAAAACACACTATGGCTGCTGAACGGGAAAGGTGAGGTGGGGTGATGCATAAAACAAGGGTTTCAAATTAGCTCAGATACCGTTCCATAAACCCAATATGTAAGAGACAAGACCTATTCCTTTTTCAGTGACCAGGACTCAACACCCCCTATTCACCGCACAAGAATATATCTGACTAGTAAGAATCTTCAAACCTATGTATTGATATCTCTCTGTAAGTGAGTCAAGGGCGTGTAAAGCGGCATAAACACAGCCGTGAAAAGCAGCTAAACCCCATTATAAAAATAAATTACTTTTCAAAACCCGTGAAACAAAGACAGTGAAAGAGAGAGAAATTCTTACAAAATTCGTTCAGGGGCTGTGATGCAACCTGGATTGACCATATCTAGACCCACAGCTGATTGAGACATAAGGGTGGACACTCTTGGGGCTGAGAGGTTCGGTGAGGTTGGGTGAGCCAACGCAGACCCTTTCAAGTAATACTGCATGGTACCCATCCCATGGGTCCCAAATCTCCAGGTTCAAGGGCATCTTCCTACATCGAAAACAGGCATGAGAAACCCAGAAGATGGTACACCGTGTGATCGGGAAAAGTTTCTAAAACGCACCTCATTTCTCATCTCCTTTGCTCGGGTTGGCCATTCCAGCCGATTTACTAGCCATCTCCCTCCTTGGAGAATCAGCACCTTTATCCTCCTGTTCCGTACAGGTTGCAATTTGTCCTGAGGATGAACAAGAAGAGGGGGAACCAATGAGACACTAGCTCTAGGTGTTGGGACACGCACAGGTCACTCTATTTTCCCATCAGGAAGAAGAATTAAGCACAAGCTCAGCCTGCCCCTCAGAACCAGAAGAGGGCCTGAAGCAATCGTGCGCTTTTGCGGCCAGCTCCCAAAAAAGCGAGTTGAAAAATGGAGCTCAGGGGCACTGCAATTCACAAACCTGCAGAGTTTTAAATGATACCTCTCGTCCACAAATATATTAAGGGAAGGCAACGAAGAGGCTTTGAAAGCAAGGCAGAATTGCAGGAAACAGATTTCAGGAGGTAGATTCGAATCGCCTTGAAAGCACATGAAAAGCGGCAAAACGTGGACAATGACGCCCTTTTTGGCCAACCAAGCAACCTGGAAAGGCAAATCAGGGCTCCAAAGAAGTCTGGCTTCCCAGCGGGCAAAAGGGCCATGCGGAAAAAAGTGTCCAAACCAGAAATGCAGGACCGGCCATGGAGAAATGGGAGCCTTGCTACGCTGATGGGCGGGATGTAAATTGCCAACAGCCACTCTGGAGAAGTGTACGGTGTGTCCTGAAACATCTGAAAAACACAGCTTGGAGAGCATAGGGCACTTCCACTCATGGGCGTATAAATTTGGAAAACTAAAAATCAGCAAGACACAGGCACCCCAAAGTTTAGGGCTGCTCTGTTGACAAGAACCCCCACTTCATTACACCTTAAATATCCTAGGAAAGAGAAAAATGGATAAAGAAGTTGTGGTCCTCATGTACAATGGAATATCACTCAGCCATGAAATCAACGTCATAAGGCTAGTAGCAGCACGATGAGTGGATTTAGGTACGACGATTCTAAGTGAAATAAGTCACACAGAAAAAGACACTTATCATAAGATATCACTTAGAGAGGGAATGTAAAAACCGCTACACTTGAACTGAATTGCAAAACAGAACAGAGTCACAAGTTTAGAAAACACACTATGGCTGCTGAACGGGAAAGGTGAGGTGGGGTGATGCATAAAACAAGGGTTTCAAATTAGCTCAGATACCGTTCCATAAACCCAATATGTAAGAGACAAGACCTATTCCTTTTTCAGTGACCAGGACTCAACACCCCCTATTCACCGCACAAGAATATATCTGACTAGTAAGAATCTTCAAACCTATGTATTGATATCTCTCTGTAAGTGAGTCAAGGGTGTGTAAAGCGGCATAAACACAGCCGTGAAAAGCAGCTAAACCCCATTATAAAAATAAATTACTTTTCAAAACCCGTGAAACAAAGACAGTGAAAGAGAGAGAAATTCTTACAAAATTCGTTCAGGGGCTGTGATGCAAACTGGATTGACCATATCTAGACCCACAGCTGATTGAGACATAAGGGTGGAAACTCTTGGGGCTGAGTGGTTCGGTGAGGTTGGGTGAGCCAACGCAGACCCTTTCAAGTAATACTGCATGGTACCCATCCCATGGGTCCCAAATCTCCAGGTTCAAGGGCATCTTCCTACATCGAAAACAGGCATGAGAAACCCAGAAGATGGTACACCGTGTGATCGGGAAAAGTTTCTAAAACGCACCTCATTTCTCATCTCCTTTGCTCGGGTTCGCCATTCCAGCCGATTTACTAGCCATCTCCCTCCTTGGAGAATCAGCACCTTTATCCTCCTGTTCCGTACAGGTTGCAATTTGTCCTGAGGATGAACAAGAAGAGGGGGAACCAATGAGACACTAGCTCTAGGTGTTGGGACACGCACAGGTCACTCTATTTTCCCATCAGGAAGAAGAATTAAGCACAAGCTCAGCCTGCCCCTCAGAACCAGAAGAGGGCCTGAAGCAATCCTGCGCTTTTGCGGCCAGCTCCCAAAAAAGCGAGTTGAAAAATGGAGCTCAGGGGCACTGCAATTCACAAACCTGCAGAGTTTTAAATGATACCTCTCGTCCACAAATATATTAAGGGAAGGCAACGAAGAGGCTTTGAAAGCAAGGCAGAATTGCAGGAAACAGATTTCAGGAGGTAGATTCGAATCGCCTTGAAAGCACATGAAAAGCGGCAAAACGTGGACAATGATGCCCTTGGCCAAAAAGGGCGTATGCGTTTTTTCCTGAATATATTCAGGAAAAAACGCATACGCCCTTTTTGGCCAACCAAGCAACCTGGAAAGGCAAATCAGGGCTCCAAAGAAGTCTGGCTTCCCAGCGGGCAAAAGGGCCATGCGGAAAAAAGTGTCCAAACCAGAAATGCAGGACCGGCCATGGAGAAATGGGAGCCTTGCTACGCTGATGGGCGGGATGTAAATTGCCAACAGCCACTCTGGAGAAGTGTACGGTGTGTCCTGAAACATCTGAAAAACACAGCTTGGAGAGCATAGGGCACTTCCACTCATGGGCGTATAAATTGGGAAAACTAAAAATCAGCAAGACACAGGCACCCCAAAGTTTAGGGCTGCTCTGTTGACAAGAACCCCCACTTCATTACACCTTAAATATCCTAGGAAGGAGAAAAATGGATAAAGAAGTTGTGGTCCACATGTACAATGGAATATCACTCAGCCATGAAATCAACGTCATAAGGCTAGTAGCAGCACGATGAGTGGATTTAGGTACGACGATTCTAAGTGAAATAAGTCACACAGAAAAAGACACTTATCATAAGATATCACTTAGAGAGGGAATGTAAAAACCGCTACACTTGAACTGAATTGCAAAACAGAACAGAGTCACACGTTTAGAAAACACACTATGGCTGCTGAACGGGAAAGGTGAGGTGGGGTGATGCATAAAACAAGGGTTTCAAATTAGCTCAGATACCGTTCCATAAACCCAATATGTAAGAGACAAGACCTATTCCTTTTTCAGTGACCAGGACTCAACACCCCCTATTCACCGCACAAGAATATATCTGACTAGTAAGAATCTTCAAACCTATGTATTGATATCTCTCTGTAAGTGAGTCAAGGGCGTGTAAAGCGGCATAAACACAGCCGTGAAAAGCAGCTAAACCCCATTATAAAAATAAATTACTTTTCAAAACCAGTGAAACAAAGACAGTGAAAGAGAGAGAAATTCTTACAAAATTCGTTCAGGGGCTGTGATGCAAACTGGATTGACCATATCTAGACCCACAGCTGATTGAGACATAAGGGTGGACACTCTTGGGGCTGAGAGGTTCGGTGAGGTTGGGTGAGCCAACGCAGACCCTTTCAAGTAATACTGCATGGTACCCATCCCATGGGTCCCAAATCTCCAGGTTCAAGGGCATCTTCCTACATCGAAAACAGGCATGAGAAACCCAGAAGATGGTACACCGTGTGATCGGGAAAAGTTTCTAAAACGCACCTCATTTCTCATCTCCTTTGCTCGGGTTCGCCATTCCAGCCAATTTACTAGCCATCTCCCTCCTTGGAGAATCAGCACCTTTATCCTCCTGTTCCGTACAGGTTGCAATTTGTCCTGAGGATGAACAAGAAGAGGGGGAACCAATGAGACACTAGCTCTAGGTGTTGGGACAGGCACAGGTCACTCTATTTTCCCATCAGGAAGAAGAATTAAGCACAAGCTCAGCCTGCCCCTCAGAACCAGAAGAGGGCCTGAAGCAATCCTGCGCTTTTGCGGCCAGCTCCCAAAAAAGCGAGTTGAAAAATGGAGCTCAGGGGCACTGCAATTCACAAACCTGCAGAGTTTTAAATGATACCTCTCGTCCACAAATATATTAAGGGAAGGCAACGAAGAGGCTTTGAAAGCAAGGCAGAATTGCAGGAAACAGATTTCAGGAGGTAGATTCGAATCGCCTTGAAAGCACATGAAAAGCGGCAAAACGTGGACAATGATGCCCTTGGCCAAAAAGGGCGTATGCGTTTTTTCCTGAATATATTCAGGAAAAAACGCATACGCCCTTTTTGGCCAACCAAGCAACCTGGAAAGGCAAATCAGGGCTCCAAAGAAGTCTGGCTTCCCAGCGGGCAAAAGGGCCATGCGGAAAAAAGTGTCCAAACCAGAAATGCAGGACCGGCCATGGAGAAATGGGAGCCTTGCTACGCTGATGGGCGGGATGTAAATTGCCAACAGCCACTCTGGAGAAGTGTACGGTGTGTCCTGAAACATCTGAAAAACACAGCTTGGAGAGCATAGGGCACTTCCACTCATGGGCGTATAAATTGGGAAAACTAAAAATCAGCAAGACACAGGCACCCCAAAGTTTAGGGCTGCTCTGTTGACAAGAACCCCCACTTCATTACACCTTAAATATCCTAGGAAGGAGAAAAATGGATAAAGAAGTTGTGGTCCATATGTACAATGGAATATCACTCAGCCATGAAATCAACGTCATAAGGCTAGTAGCAGCACGATCAGTGGATTTAGGTACGACGATTCTAAGTGAAATAAGTCACACAGAAAAAGACACTTATCCTAAGATATCACTTAGAGAGGGAATGTAAAAACCGCTACACTTGAACTGAATTGCAAAACAGAACAGAGTCACACGTTTAGAAAACACACTATGGCTGCTGAACGGGAAAGGTGAGGTGGGGTGATGCATAAAACAAGGGTTTCAAATTAGCTCAGATACCGTTCCATAAACCCAATATGTAAGAGACAAGACCTATTCCTTTTTCAGTGACCAGGACTCAACACCCCCTATTCACCGCACAAGAATATATCTGACTAGTAAGAATCTTCAAACCTATGTATTGATATCTCTCTGTAAGTGAGTCAAGGGCGTGTAAAGCGGCATAAACACAGCCGTGAAAAGCAGCTAAACCCCATTATAAAAATAAATTACTTTTCAAAACCAGTGAAACAAAGACAGTGAAAGAGAGAGAAATTCTTACAAAATTCGTTCAGGGGCTGTGATGCAAACTGGATTGACCATATCTAGACCCACAGCTGATTGAGACATAAGGGTGGACACTCTTGGGGCTGAGAGGTTCGGTGAGGTTGAGTGAGCCAACGCAGACCCTTTCAAGTAATACTGCATGGTACCCATCCCATGGGTCCCAAATCTCCAGGTTCAAGGGCATCTTCCTACATCGAAAACAGGCATGAGAAACCCAGAAGATGGTACACCGTGTGATCGGGAAAAGTTTCTAAAACGCACCTCATTTCTCATCTCCTTTGCTCGGGTTCGCCATTCCAGCCGATTTACTAGCCATCTCCCTCCTTGGAGAATCAGCACCTTTATCCTCCTGTTCCGTACAGGTTGCAATTTGTCCTGAGGATGAACAAGAAGAGGGGGAACCAATGAGACACTAGCTCTAGGTGTTGGGACACGCACAGGTCACTCTATTTTCCCATCAGGAAGAAGAATTAAGCACAAGCTCAGCCTGCCCCTCAGAACCAGAAGAGGGCCTGAAGCAATCCTGCGCTTTTGCGGCCAGCTCCCAAAAAAGCGAGTTGAAAAATGGAGCTCAGGGGCACTGCAATTCACAAACCTGCAGAGTTTTAAATGATACCTCTCGTCCACAAATATATTAAGGGAAGGCAACGAAGAGGCTTTGAAAGCAAGGCAGAATTGCAGGAAACAGATTTCAGGAGGTAGATTCGAATCGCCTTGAAAGCACATGAAAAGCGGCAAAACGTGGACAATGATGCCCTTGGCCAAAAAGGGCGTATGCGTTTTTTCCTGAATATATTCAGGAAAAAACGCATACGCCCTTTTTGGCCAACCAAGCCACCTGGAAAGGCAAATCAGGGCTCCAAAGAAGTCTCGCTTCCCAGCGGGCAAAAGGGCCATGCGGAAAAAAGTGTCCAAACCAGAAATGCAGGACCGGCCATGGAGAAATGGGAGCCTTGCTACGCTGATGGGCGGGATGTAAATTGCCAACAGCCACTCTGGAGAAGTGTACGGTGTGTCCTGAAACATCTGAAAAACACAGCTTGGAGAGCATAGGGCACTTCCACTCATGGGCGTATAAATTGGGAAAACTAAAAAACAGCAAGACACAGGCACCCCAAAGTTTAGGGCTGCTCTGTTGACAAGAACCCCCACTTCATTACACCTTAAATATCCTAGGAAAGAGAAAAATGGATAAAGAAGTTGTGGTCCTCATGTACAATGGAATATCACTCAGCCATGAAATCAACGTCATAAGGCTAGTAGCAGCACGATGAGTGGATTTAGGTACGACGATTCTAAGTGAAATAAGTCACACAGAAAAAGACACTTATCATAAGATATCACTTAGAGAGGGAATGTAAAAACCGCTACACTTGAACTGAATTGCAAAACAGAACAGAGTCACACGTTTAGAAAACACACTATGGCTGCTGAACGGGAAAGGTGAGGTGGGGTGATGGATAAAACAAGGGTTTCAAATTAGCTCAGATACCGTTCCATAAACCCAATATGTAAGAGACAAGACCTATTCCTTTTTCAGTGACCAGGACTCAACACCCCCTATTCACCGCACAAGAATATATCTGACTAGTAAGAATCTTCAAACCTATGTATTGATATCTCTCTGTAAGTGAGTCAAAGGCGTGTAAAGCGGCATAAACACAGCCGTGAAAAGCAGCTAAACCCCATTATAAAAATAAATTACTTTTCAAAACCCGTGAAACAAAGACAGTGAAAGAGAGAGAAATTCTTACAAAATTCATTCAGGGGCTGTGATGCAACCTGGATTTACCATAGCTAGACCCACAGCTGATTGAGACATAAGGGTGGACACTCTTGGGGCTGAGAGGTTCGGTGAGGTTGGGTGAGCCAACGCAGACCCTTTCAAGTAATACTGCATGGTACCCATCCCATGGGTCCCAAATCTCCAGGTTCAAGGGCATCTTCCTACATCGAAAACAGGCATGAGTAACCCAGAAGATGGTACACCGTGTGATCGGGAAACGTTTCTAAAACGCACCTCATTTCTCATCTCCTTTGCTCTGGTTCGCCATTCCACCCGATTTACTAGCCATCTCCCTCCTTGGAGAATCAGCACCTTTAACCTCCTGTTCCGTACAGGTTGCAATTTGTCCTGAGGATGAACAAGAAGAGGGGGAACCAATGAGAGACTAGCTCTAGGTTTTGGGACAGGCACAGGTCACTCTATTTTCCCATCAGGAAGAAGAATTAAGCACAAGCTCAGCCTGCCCCTCAGAACCAGAAGAGGGCCTGAAGCAATCCTGTGCTTTTGCGGCCAGCTCCCAAAAAAGCGAGTTGAAAAATGGAGCTCAGGGGCACTGCAATTCACAAACCTGCAGAGTTTTAAATGATACCTCTCGTCCACAAATATATTAAGGGAAGGCAACGAAGAGGCTTTGAAAGCAAGGCAGAATTGCAGGAAACAGATTTCAGGAGGTAGATTCGAATCGCCTTGAAAGCACATGAAAAGCGGCAAAACGTGGACAATGATGCCCTTGGCCAAAAAGGGCGTATGCGTTTTTTCCTGAATATATTCAGGAAAAAACGCATACGCCCTTTTTGGCCAACCAAGCAACCTGGAAAGGCAAAACAGGGCTCCAAAGAAGTCTCGCTTCCCAGCGGGCAAAAGGGCCATGCGGAAAAAAGTGTCCAAACCAGAAATGCAGGACCGGCCATGGAGAAATGGGAGCCTTGCTACGCTGATGGGCGGGATGTAAATTGCCAACAGCCACTCTGGAGAAGTGTACGGTGTGTCCTGAAACATCTGAAAAACACAGCTTGGAGAGCATAGGGCACTTCCACTCATGGGCGTATAAATTGGGAAAACTAAAAAACAGCAAGACACAGGCACCCCAAAGTTTAGGGCTGCTCTGTTGACAAGAACCCCCACTTCATTACACCTTAAATATCCTAGGAAAGAGAAAAATGGATAAAGAAGTTGTGGTCGTCATGTACAATGGAATATCACTCAGCCATGAAATCAACGTCATAAGGCTAGTAGCAGCACGATGAGTGGATTTAGGTACGACGATTCTAAGTGAAATAAGTCACACAGAAAAAGACACTTATCATAAGATATCACTTAGAGAGGGAATGTAAAAACCGCTACACTTGAACAGAATTGCAAAACAGAACAGAGTCACACGTTTAGAAAACACACTATGGCTGCTGAACGGGAAAGGTGAGGTGGGGTGATGCATAAAACAAGGGTTTCAAATTAGCTCAGATACCGTTCCATAAACCCAATATGTAAGAGACAAGACCTATTCCTTTTTCAGTGACCAGGACTCAACACCCCCTATTCACCGCACAAGAATATATCTGACTAGTAAGAATCTTCAAACCTATGTATTGATATCTCTCTGTAAGTGAGTCAAGGGCGTGTAAAGCGGCATAAACACAGCCGTGAAAAGCAGCTAAACCCCATTATAAAAATAAATTACTTTTCAAAACCCGTGAAACAAAGACAGTGAAAGAGAGAGAAATTCTTACAAAATTCGTTCAGGGGCTGTGATGCAACCTGGATTGACCATATCTAGACCCACAGCTGATTGAGACATAAGGGTGGACACTCTTGGGGCTGAGAGGTTCGGTGAGGTTGGGTGAGCCAACGCAGACCCTTTCAAGTAATACTGCATGGTACCCATCCCATGGGTCCCAAATCTCCAGGTTCAAGGGCATCTTCCTACATCGAAAACAGGCATGAGAAACCCAGAAGATGGTACACCGTGTGATCGGGAAAGGTTTCTAAAACGCACCTCATTTCTCATCTCCTTTGCTCGGGTTCGCCATTCCAGCCGATTTACTAGCCATCTCCCTCGTTGGAGAATCAGCACCTTTAACCTCCTGTTCCGTACAGGTTGCAATTTGTCCTGAGGATGAACAAGAAGAGGGGGAACCAATGAGAGACTAGCTCTAGGTGTTGGGACAGGCACAGGTCACTCTATTTTCCCATCAGGAAGAAGAATTAAGCACAAGCTCAGCCTGCCCCTCAGAACCAGAAGAGGGCCTGAAGCAATCCTGCGCTTTTGCGGCCAGCTCCCAAAAAAGCGAGTTGAAAAATGGAGCTCAGGGGCACTGCAATTCACAAACCTGCAGAGTTTTAAATGATACCTCTCGTCCACAAATATATTAAGGGAAGGCAACGAAGAGGCTTTGAAAGCAAGGCAGAATTGCAGGAAACAGATTTCAGGAGGTAGATTCGAATCACCTTGAAAGCACATGAAAAGCGGCAAAACGTGGACAATGATGCCCTTGGCCAAAAAGGGCGTATGCGTTTTTTCCTGAATATATTCAGGAAAAAACGCATACGCCCTTTTTGGCCAAGCAAGCAACCTGGAAAGGCAAATCAGGGCTCCAAAGAAGTCTCGCTTCCCAGCGGGCAAAAGGGCCATGCGGAAAAAAGTGTCCAAACCAGAAATGCAGGACCGGCCATGGAGAAATGGGAGCCTTGCTACGCTGATGGGCAGGATGTAAATTGCCAACAGCCACTCTGGAGAAGTGTACGGTGTGTCCTGAAACATCTGAAAAACACAGCTTGGAGAGCATAGGGCACTTCCACTCATGGGCGTATAAATTGGGAAAACTAAAAATCAGCAAGACACAGGCACCCCAAAGTTTAGGGCTGCTCTGTTGACAAGAACCCCCACTTCATTACACCTTAAATATCCTAGGAAAGAGAAAAATGGATAAAGAAGTTGTGGTCCTCATGTACAATGGAATATCACTCAGCCATGAAATCAACGTCATAAGGCTAGTAGCAGCACGATGAGTGGATTTAGGTACGACGATTCTAAGTGAAATAAGTCACACAGAAAAAGACACTTATCATAAGATATCACTTAGAGAGGGAATGTAAAAACCGCTACACTTGAACTGAATTGCAAAACAGAACAGAGTCACACGTTTAGAAAACACACTATGGCTGCTGAACGGGAAAGGTGAGGTGGGGTGATGCATAAAACAAGGGTTTCAAATTAGCTCAGATACCGTTCCATAAACCCAATATGTAAGAGACAAGACCTATTCCTTTTTCAGTGACCAGGACTCAACACCCCCTATTCACCGCACAAGAATATATCTGACTAGTAAGAATCTTCAAACCTATGTATTGATATCTCTCTGTAAGTGAGTCAAGGGCGTGTAAAGCGGCATAAACACAGCCGTGAAAAGCAGCTAAACCCCATTATAAAAATAAATTACTTTTCAAAACCCGTGAAACAAAGACAGTGAAAGAGAGAGAAATTCTTACAAAATTCGTTCAGGGGCTGTGATGCAAACTGGATTGACCATATCTAGACCCACAGCTGATTGAGACATAAGGGTGGACACTCTTGGGGCTAAGAGGTTCGGTGAGGTTGGATGAGCCAACGCAGACCCTTTCAAGTAATACTGCAGGGTACCCATCCCATGGGTCCCAAATCTCCAGGTTCAAGGGCATCTTCCTACATCGAAAACAGGCATGAGAAACCCAGAAGATGGTACACCGTGTGATCGGGAAAGGTTTCTAAAACGCACCTCATTTCTCATCTCCTTTGCTCGGGTTCGCCATTCCAGCCGATTTACTAGCCATCTCCCTCCTTGGAGAATCAGCACCTTTAACCTCCTGTTCCGTACAGGTTGCAATTTGTCCTGAGGATGAACAAGAAGAGGGGGAACCAATGAGACACTAGCTCTAGGTGTTGGGACACGCACAGGTCACTCTATTTTCCCATCAGGAAGAAGAATTAAGCACAAGCTCAGCCTGCCCCTCAGAACCAGAAGAGGGCCTGAAGCAATCCTGCGCTTTTGCGGCCAGCTCCCAAAAAAGCGAGTTGAAAAATGGAGCTCAGGGGCACTGCAATTCACAAACGTGCAGAGTTTTAAATGATACCTCTCGTCCACAAATATATTAAGGGAAGACAACGAAGAGGCTTTGAAAGCAAGGCAGAATTGCAGGAAACAGATTTCAGGAGGTAGGTTCGAATCGCCTTGAAAGCACATGAAAAGCGGCAACACGTGGACAATGATGCCCTTGGCCAAAAAGGGCGTATGCGTTTTTTCCTGAATATATTCAGGAAAAAACGCATACGCCCTTTTTGGCCAACCAAGCAACCTGGAAAGGCAAATCAGCGCTCCAACGAAGTCTGGCTTCCCAGCGGGCAAAAGTGCCATGCGGAAAAAAGTGTCCAAAGCAGAAATGCAGGACCGGCCATGGAGAAATGGGAGCCTTGCTACGCTGATGGGCGGGATGTAAATTGCCAACAGCCACTCTGGAGAAGTGTACGGTGTGTCCTGAAACATCTGAAAAACACAGCTTGGAGAGCATAGGGCACTTCCACTCATGGGCGTATAAATTGGGAAAACTAAAAATCAGCAAGACACAGGCACCCCAAAGTTTAGGGCTTCTCTGTTGACAAGAACCCCCACTTCATTACACCTTAAATATCCTAGGAAAGAGAAAAATGGATAAAGAAGTTGTGGTCCTCATGTACAATGGAATATCACTCAGCCATGAAATCAACGTCATAAGGCTAGTAGCAGCACGATGAGTGGATTTAGGTACGACGATTCTAAGTGAAATAAGTCACACAGAAAAAGACACTTATCATAAGATATCACTTAGAGAGGGAATGTAAAAACCGCTACACTTGAACTGAATTGCAAAACAGAACAGAGTCACACGTTTAGAAAACACACTATGGCTGCTGAACGGGAAAGGTGAGGTGGGGTGATGCATAAAACAAGGGTTTCAAATTAGCTCAGATACCGTTCCATAAACCCAATATGTAAGAGACAAGACCTATTCCTTTTTCAGTGACCAGGACTCAACACCCCCTATTCACTGCACAAGAATATATCTGACTAGTAAGAATCTTCAAACCTATGTATTGATATCTCTCTGTAAGTGAGTCAAGGGCGTGTAAAGCGGCATAAACACAGCCGTGAAAAGCAGCTAAACCCCATTATAAAAATAAATTACTTTTCAAAACCCGTGAAACAAAGACAGTGAAAGAGAGAGAAATTCTTACAAAATTCGTTCAGGGGCTGTGATGCAAACTGGATTGACCATATCTAGACCCACAGCTGATTGAGACATAAGGGTGGACACTCTTGGGGCTGAGAGGTTCAGTGAGGTTGGGTGAGCCAACGCAGACCCTTTCAAATAATACTGCATGGTACCCATCCCATGGGTCCCAAATCTCCAGGTTCAAGGGCATCTTCCTACATCGAAAACAGGCATGAGAAACCCAGAAGATGGTACACCGTGTGATCGGGAAAGGTTTCTAAAACGCACCTCATTTCTCATCTCCTTTGCTCGGGTTCGCCATTCCAGCCGATTTACTAGCCATCTCCCTCCTTGGAGAATCAGCACCTTTAACCTCCTGTTCCGTACAGGTTGCAATTTGTCCTGAGGATGAACAAGAAGAGGGGGAACCAATGAGAGACTAGCTCTAGGTGTTGGGACAGGCACAGGTCACTCTATTTTCCCATCAGGAAGAAGAATTAAGCACAAGCTCAGCCTGCCCCTCAGAACCAGAAGAGGGCCTGAAGCAATCCTGCGCTTTTGCGTCCAGCTTCCAAAAAAGCGAGTTGAAAAATGGAGCTCAGGGGCACTGCAATTCACAAACGTGCAGAGTTTTAAATGATACCTCTCGTCCACAAATATATTAAGGGAAGGCAACGAAGAGGCTTTGAAAGCAAGGCAGAATTGCAGGAAACAGATTTCAGGAGGTAGATTCGAATCGCCTTGAAAGCACATGAAAAGCGGCAAAACGTGGACAATGATGCCCTTGGCCAAAAAGGGCGTATGCGTTTTTTCCTGAATATATTCAGGAAAAAACGCATACGCCCTTTTTGGCCAACCAAGCAACCTGGAAAGGCAAATCAGCACTCCAACGAAGTCTGGCTTCCCAGCGGGCAAAAGTGCCATGCGGAAAAAAGTGTCCAAAGCAGAAATGCAGGACCGGCCATGGAGAAATGGGAGCCTTGCTACGCTGATGGGCGGGATGTAAATTGCCAACAGCCACTCTGGAGAAGTGTACGGTGTGTCCTGAAACATCTGAAAAACACAGCTTGGAGAGCATAGGGCACTTCCACTCATGGGCGTATAAATTGGGAAAACTAAAAATCAGCAAGACACAGGCACCCCAAAGTTTAGGGCTGCTCTGTTGACAAGAACCCCCACTTCATTACACCTTAAATATCCTAGGAAAGAGAAAAATGGATAAAGAAGTTGTGGTCCTCATGTACAATGGAATATCACTCAGCCATGAAATCAACCTCATAAGGCTAGTAGCAGCACGATGAGTGGATTTAGGTACGACGATTTTAAGTGAAATAAGTCACACAGAAAAAGACACTTATCCTAAGATATCACTTAGAGAGGGAATGTAAAAACCGCTACACTTGAACTGAATTACAAAACAGAACAGAGTCACACGTTTAGAAAACACACTATGGCTGCTGAACGGGAAAGGTGAGGTGGGGTGATGCATAAAACAAGGGTTTCAAATTAGCTCAGATACCGTTCCATAAACCCAATATGTAAGAGACAAGGCCTATTCCTTTTTCAGTGAACTGGACTCAACACCCCCTATTCACCGCACAAGAATATATCTGACTAGTAAGAATCTTCAAACCTATGTATTGATATCTCTCTGTAAGTGAGTCAATGGGGTGTAAAGCGGCATAAACACAGCCGTGAAAAGCAGCTAAACCCCATTATAAAAATAAATTACTTTTCAAAACCCGTGAAACAAAGACAGTGAAAGAGAGAGAAATTCTTACAAAATTCGTTCAGGGGCTGTGATGCAACCTGGATTGATCATATCTAGACCCACAGCTGATTGAGACATAAGGGTGGACACTCTTGGGGCTGAGAGGTTCGGTGAGGTTGGGTGAGCCAACGCAGACCCTTTCAAGTAATACTGCATGGTACCCATCCCATGGGTCCCAAATCTCCAGGTTCAAGGGCATCTTCCTACATCGAAAACAGGCATGAGAAACCCAGAAGATGGTACACCGTGTGATCGGGAAAGGTTTCTAAAACGCACCTCATTTCTCATCTCCTTTGCTCGGGTTCGCCATTCCAGCCGATTTACTAGCCATCTCCCTCCTTGGAGAATCAGCACCTTTAACCTCCTGTTCCGTACAGGTTGCAATTTGTCCTGAGGATGAACGGGAAGAGGGGGAACCAATGAGAGACTAGCTCTAGGTGTTGGGACAGGCACAGGTCACTCTATTTTCCCATCAGGAAGAAGAATTAAGCACAAGCTCAGCCTGCCCCTCAGAACCAGAAGAGGGCCTGAAGCAATCCTGCGCTTTTGCGACCAGCTCCCAAAAAAGCGAGTTGAAAAATGGAGTTCAGGGGCACTGCAATTCACAAACCTGCAGAGTTTTAAATGATACCTCTCGTCCACAAATATATTAAGGGAAGGCAACGAAGAGGCTTTGAAAGCAAGGCAGAATTGCAGGAAACAGATTTCAGGAGGTAGATTCGAATCGCCTTGAAAGCACATGAAAAGCGGCAAAACCTGGACAATGATGCCCTTGGCCAAAAAGGGCGTATGCGTTTTTTCCTGAATATATTCAGTAAAAATCGCATACGCCCTTTTTGCCCAACCAAGCAACCTGGAAAGGCAAATCAGCGCTCCAACGAAGTCTGGCTTCCCAGCGGGCAAAAGTGCCATGCGGAAAAAAGTGTCCAAACCAGAAATGCAGGACGGGCCATGGAGAAATGGGAGCCTTGCTATGCTGATGGGCGGGATGTAAATTGCCAACAGCCACTCTGGAGAAGTGTACGGTGTGTCCTGAAACATCTGAAAAACACAGCTTGGAGAGCATAGGGCACTTCCACTCATGGGCGTATAAATTGGGAAAACTAAAAATCAGCAAGACACAGGCACCCCAAAGTTTAGGGCTGCTCTGTTGACAAGAACCCCCACTTCATTACACCTTAAATATCCTAGGAAAGAGAAAAATGGATAAAGAAGTTGTGGTCCTCATGTACAATGGAATATCACTCAGGCATGAAATCAACGTCATAAGCTAGTAGCAGCACGATGAGTGGATTTAGGTACGACGATTTTAAGTGAAATAAGTCACACAGAAAAAGACACTTATCCTAAGATATCACTTAGAGAGGGAATGTAAAAACCGCTACACTTGAACTGAATTACAAAACAGAACAGAGTCACACGTTTAGAAAACACACTATGGCTGCTGAACGGGAAAGGTGAGGTGGGGTGATGCATAAAACAAGGGTTTCAAATTAGCTCAGATACCGTTCCATAAACCCAATATGTAAGAGACAAGACCTATTCCTTTTTCAGTGACCAGGACTCAACACCCCCTATTCACCGCACAAGAATATATTTGAGTAGTAAGAATCTTCAAACCTATGTATTGATATCTGTCTGTAAGTGAGTCAAGGGCGTGTAAAGCGGCATAAACACAGCCGTGAAAAGCAGCTAAACCCCATTATAAAAATAAATTACTTTTCAAAACCCGTGAAACAAAGACAGTGAAAGAGAGAGAAATTCTTACAAAATTCGTTCAGGGGCTGTGATGCAAACTGGATTGACCATATCTAGACCCACAGCTGATTGAGACATAAGGGTGGACACTCTTGGGGCTGAGAGGTTCGGTGAGGTTGGGTGAGCCAACGCAGACCCTTTCAAGTAATACTGCATGGTACCCATCCCATGGGTCCCAAATCTCCAGGTTCAAGGGCATCTTCCTACATCGAAAACAGGCATGAGAAACCCAGAAGATGGTACACCGTGTGATCGGGAAAAGTTTCTAAAACGCACCTCATTTCTCATCTCCTTTGCTCGGGTTCGCCATTCCAGCCGATTTACTAGCCATCTCCCTCCTTGGAGAATCAGCACGTTTAACCACCCGTTCCGTACAGGTTGCAATTTGTCCTGAGGATGAACAAGAAGAGGGGGAACCAATGAGAGACTAGCTCTAGGTGTTGGGACAGGCACAGGTCACTCTATTTTCCCATCAGGAAGAAGAATTAAGCACAAGCTCAGCCTGCCCCTCAGAACCAGAAGAGGGCCTGAAGCAATCCTGCGCTTTTGCGGCCAGCTCCCAAAAAAGCAAGTTGAAAAACGGAGCTCAGGGGCACTGCAATTCACAGACCTGCAGAGTTTTAAATGATACCTCTCGTCCACAAATATATTAAGGGAAGGCAACGAAGAGGCTTTGAAAGCAAGGCAGAATTGCAGGAAACAGATTTCAGGAGGTAGATTCGAATCGCCTTGAAAGCACATGAAAAGCGGCAAAACGTGGACAATGATGCCCTTGGCCAAAAAGGGCGTATGCGTTTTTTCCTGAATATATTCAGGAAAAAATGCATACGCCCTTTTTGGCCAACCAAGCAACCTGGAAAGGCAAATCAGCGCTCCAAAGAAGTCTCGCTTCCCAGCGGGCAAAAGGGCAATGCGGAAAAAATTGTCCAAACCAGAAATGCAGGACCGGCCATGGAGAAATGGGAGCCTTGCTACGCTGATGGGCGGGATGTAAATTGCCAACAGCCACTCTGGAGAAGTGTACGGTGTGTCCTGAAACATCTGAAAAACACAGCTTGGAGAGCATAGGGCACTTCCACGCATGGGCGTATAAATTGGGAAAACTAAAAATCAGCAAGACACAGGCACCCCAAAGTTTAGGGCTGCTCTGTTGACAAGAACCCCCACTTCATTACACCTTAAATATCCTAGGAAAGAGAAAAATGGATAAAGAAGTTGTGGTCCTCATGTACAATGGAATATCACTCAGCCATGAAATCAACGTCATAAGGCTAGTAGCAGCACGATGAGTGGATTTAGGTACGACGATTCTAAGTGAAATAAGTCACACAGAAAAAGACACTTATCATAAGATATCACTTAGAGAGGGAATGTAAAAACCGCTACAGTTGAACTGAATTGCAAAACAGAACAGAGTCACAAGTTTAGAAAACACACTATGGCTGCTGAACGGGAAAGGTGAGGTGGGGTGATGCATAAAACAAGGGTTTCAAATTAGCTCAGATACCGTTCCATAAACCCAATATGTAAGAGACAAGACCTATTCCTTTTTCAGTGACCAGGACTCAACACCCCCTATTCACCGCACAAGAATATATCTGACTAGTAAGAATCTTCAAACCTATGTATTGATATCTGTCTGTAAGTGAGTCAAGGGCGTGTAAAGCGGCATAAACACAGCCGTGAAAAGCAGCTAAACCCCATTATAAAAATAAATTACTTTTCAAAACCCGTGAAACAAAGACAGTGAAAGAGAGAGAAATTCTTACAAAATTCGTTCAGGGGCTGTGATGCAAACTGGATTGACCATATCTAGACCCACAGCTGATTGAGACATAAGGGTGGACACTCTTGGGGCTGAGAGGTTCGGTGCGGTTGGGTGAGCCAACGCAGACCCTTTTAAGTAATACCGCATGGTACCTATCCCATGGGTCCCAAATCTCCAGGTTCAAGGGCATCTTCCTACATCGAAAACAGGCATGAGAAACCCAGAAGATGGTACACCGTGTGATCGGGAAAGGTTTCTAAAACGCACCTCATTTCTCATCTCCTTTGCTCGGGTTCGCCATCCCAGCCGATTTACTAGCCATCTCCCTCCTTGGAGAATCAGCACCTTTAACCTCCTGTTCCGTACAGGTTGCAATTTGTCCTGAGGATGAACAAGAAGAGGGGGAACCAATGAGACACTAGCTCTAGGTGTTGGGACACGCACAGGTCACTCTATTTTCCCATCAGGAAGAAGAATTAAGCACAAGCTCAGCCTGCCCCTCAGAACCAGAAGAGGGCCTGAAGCAATCCTGCGCTTTTGCGGCCAGCTCCCAAAAAAGCGAGTTGAAAAATGGAGCTCAGGGGCACTGCAATTCACAGACCTGCAGAGTTTTAAATGATACCTCTCGTCCACAAATATATTAAGGGAAGGCAACGAAGAGGCTTTGAAAGCAAGGCAGAATTGCAGGAAACAGATTTAAGGAGGTAGATTCGAATCGCCTTGAAAGCACATGAAAAGCGGCAAAACGTGGACAATGATGCCCTTGGCCAAAAAGGGCATATGCGTTTTTTCCTGAATATATTCAGGAAAAAACGCATACGCCCTTTTTGGCCAACCAAGCAACCTGGAAAGGCAAATCAGCGCTCCAAAGAAGTCTCGCTTCCCAGCGGGCAAAAGGGCCATGCGGAAAAAAGTGTCCAAACCAGAAATGCAGGACCGGCCATGGAGAAATGGGAGCCTTGCTACGCTGATGGGCGGGATGTAAATTGCCAACAGCCACTCTGGAGAAGTGTACGGTGTGTCCTGAAACATCTGAAAAACACAGCTTGGAGAGCATAGGGCACTTCCACTCATGGGCGTATAAATTGGGAAAACTAAAAATCAGCAAGACACAGGCACCCCAAAGTTTAGGGCTGCTCTGTTGACAAGAACCCCCACTTCATTACACCTTAAATATCCTAGGAAAGAGAAAAATGGATAAAGAAGTTGTGGTCCTCATGTACAATGGAATATCACTCAGCCATGAAATCAACGTCATAAGGCTAGTAGCAGCACGATGAGTGGATTTAGGTACGACGATTTTAAGTGAAATAAGTCACACAGAAAAAGACACTTATCCTAAGATGTCACTTAGAGAGGGAATGTAAAAACCGCTACACTTGAACTGAATTACAAAACAGAACAGAGTCACACGTTTAGAAAACACACTATGGCTGCTGAACGGGAAAGGTGAGGTGGGGTGATGCATAAAACAAGGGTTTCAAATTAGATCAGATACCGTTCCATAAACCCAATATGTAAGAGACAAGGCCTATTCCTTTTTCAGTGAACTGGACTCAACACCCCCTATTCACCGCACAAGAATACATCTGACTAGTAAGAATCTTCAAACCTATGTATTGATATCTCTCTGTAAGTGAGTCTAGGGGGTGTAAAGCGGCATAAACACAGCCGTGAAAAGCAGCTAAACCCCATTATAAAAATAAATTACTTTTCAAAACCCGTGAAACAAAGACAGTGAAAGAGAGAGAAATTCTTACAAAATTCGTTCAGGGGCTGTGATGTAACCTGGATTGACCATATCTAGACCCACAGCTGATTGAGACATAAGGGTGGACACTCTTGGGGCTGAGAGGTTCGGTGAGGTTGGGTGAGCCAACGCAGACCCTTTCAAGTAATACTGCATGTTACCCATCCCATGGGTCCCAAATCTCCAGGTTCAAGGGCATCTTCCTACATCGAAAACAGGCATGAGAAACCCAGAAGATGGTACACCGTGTGATCGGGAAAGGTTTCTAAAACGCACCTCATTTCTCATCTCCTTTGCTCGGGTTCGCCATTCCAGCCGATTTACTAGCCATCTCCCTCCTTGGAGAATCAGCACCTTTAACCTCCTGTTCCGTACAAGTTGCAAATTGTCCTGAGGATGAACGGGAAGAGGGGGAACCAATGAGAGACTAGCTCTAGGTGTTAGGACAGGCACAGGTCACTCTATTTTCCCATCAGGAAGAAGAATTAAGCACAAGCTCAGCCTGCCCCCCAGAACCAGAAGAGGGCCTGAAGCAATCCTGCGCTTTTGCGGCCAGCTCCCAAAAAAGCGAGTTGAAAAATGGAGCTCAGGGGCACTGCAATTCACAAACCTGCAGAGTTTTAAATGATACCTCTCGTCCACTAATATATTAAGGGAAGGCAACGAAGAGGCTTTGAAAGCAAGGCAGAATTGCAGGAAACAGATTTCAGGAGGTAGATTCGAATCGCCTTGAAAGCACATGAAAAGCGGCAAAACGTGGACAATGATGCCCTTGGCCAAAAAGGGCGTATGCGTTTTTTCCTGAATATATTCAGGAAAAAACGCATACGCCCTTTTTGGCCAACCAAGCAACCTGGAAAGGCAAATCAGCGCTCCAAAGAAGTCTCGCTTCCCAGCGGGCAAAAGGGCCATGCGGAAAAAAGTGTCCAAAGCAGAAATGCAGGACCGGCCATGGAGAAATGGGAGCCTTGCTACGCTGATGGGCGGGATGTAAATTGCCAACAGCCACTCTGGAGAAGTGTACGGTGTGTCCAGAAACATCTGAAAAACACAGCTTGGAGAGCATAGGGCACTTCCACTCATGGGCGTATAAATTGGGAAAACTAAAAATCAGCAAGACACAGGCACCCCAAAGTTTAGGGCTGCTCTGTTGACAAGAACCCCCACTTCATTACACCTTAAATATCCTAGGAAAGAGAAAAATGGATAAAGAAGTTGGGGTCCTCATGTACAATGGAATATCACTCAGCCATGAAATCAACGTCATAAGGCTAGTAGCAGCACGATGAGTGGATTTAGGTATGACGATTCTAAGTGAAATAAGTCACACAGAAAAAGACACTTATCCTAAGATATCACTTAGAGAGGGAATGTAAAAACCGCTACACTTGAACTGAATTACAAAACAGAACAGAGTCACACGTTTAGAAAACACACTATGGCTGCTGAACGGGAAAGGTGAGGTGGGGTGATGCATAAAACAAGGGTTTCAAATTAGCTCCGATACCGTTCCATAACCCCAATATGTAAGAGACAAGACCTATACCTTTTTCAGTGAACTGGACTCAACACCCCCTATTCACCGCACAAGAATATATCTGACTAGTAAGAATCTTCAAAGCTATGTATTGATATCTCTCTGTAAGTGAGTTAAGGGGGTGTAAAGCGGCATACACACAGCCGTGAAAAGCAGCTAAACCCCATTATAAAAATAAATTATTTTTCAAAACCCGTGAAACAAAGACAGTGAAAGAGAGAGAAATTCTTACAAAATTCGTTCAGGGGCTGTGATGCAACCTGGATTGACCATATCTAGACCCACAGCTGATTGAGACATAAGGGTGGAGACTCTTGGGGCTGAGAGGTTCGGTGAGGTTGGGTGAGGCAACGCAGACCCTTTCAAGTAATACTGCATGGTACCCATCCCATGGGTCCCAAATCTCCGGGTTCAAGGCCATCTTCCGACATCGAAAACAGGCATGAGAAACCCAGAAGATGGTACACTGTGTGATCGGGAAAGGTTTCTAAAACGCACCTCATTTCTCATCTCCTTTGCTCGTGTTCGCCATTCCAGCCGATTTACTAGCCATCTCCCTCCTTGGAGAATCAGCACCTTTAACCTCCTGTTCCGTACAGGTTGCAATTTGTCCTGAGGATGAACGGGAAAAGAGGGAACCAATGAGAGACTAGCTCTAGGTGTTGGGACAGGCACAGGTCACTCTATTTTCCCATCAGGAAGAAGAATTAACCACAAGCTCAGCCTGCCCCCCAGAACCAGAAGAGGGCCTGAAGCAATCCTGCGCTTTTGCGGCCAGCTCCCAAAAAAGCGACTTGAAAAATGGAGCTCAGGGGCACTGCAATTCACAAACCTGCAGAGTTTTAAATGATACCTCTCGTCCACAAATATATTAAGGGAAGGCAACGAAGAGGCTTTGAAAGCAAGGCAGAATTGCAGGAAACAGATTTCAGGAGGTAGATTCGAATCGCCTTGAAAGCACATGAAAAGCGGCAAACCTGGACAATGATGCCCTTGGCCAAAAAGGGCGTATGCGTTTTTTCCTGAATATATTCAGGAAAAAACGCATACGCCCTTTTTGGCCAACCAAGCAACCTGGAAAGGCAAATCAGCGCTCCAAAGAAGTCTCGCTTCCCAGCGGGCAAAAGGGCCATGCGGAAAAAAGTGTCCAAAGCAGAAATGCAGGACCGGCCATGGAGAAATGGGAGCCTTGCTACGCTGATGGGCGGGATGTAAATTGCCAACAGCCACTAGGGAGAAGTGTACGGTGTGTCCTGAAACATCTAAAAAACACAGCTTGGAGAGCATAGGGCACTTCCACTCATGGGCGTATAAATTGGGAAAACTAAAAATCAGCAAGACACAGGCACCCCAAAGTTTAGGGCTGCTCTGTTGACAAGAACCCCCACTTCATTACACCTTAAATATCCTAGGAAAGAGAAAAATGGATAAAGAAGTTGTGGTCCTCATGTACAATGGAATATCACTCAGCCATGAAATCAACGTCATAAGGCTAGTAGCAACACGATGAGTGGATTTAGGTACGACGATTCTAAGTGAAATAAGTCACACAGAAAAAGACATTTATCGTAAGATATCACTTAGAGAGGGAATGTAAAAACCGCTACACTTGAACTGAATTACAAAACAGAGTCACACGTTTAGAAAACACACTATGGCTGCTGAACGGGAAAGGTGAGGTGGGGTGATGCATAAAACAAGGGTTTCAAATTAGCTCCGATACCGTTCCATAAACCCAATATGTAAGAGACAACACCTATTCCTTTTTCAGTGAAATGGACTCAACACCCCCTATTCACCACACAAGAATATATCTGACTAGTAAGAATCTTCAAACCTATGTATTGATATCTCTCTGTAAGTGAGTCAAGGGGGTGTAAAGCGGCATAAACACAGCCGTGAAAAGCAGCTAAACCCCATTATAAAAATAAATTACTTTTCAAAACCCGTGAAACAAAGACAGTGAAAGAGAGAGAAATTCTTACAAAATTCGTTCAGGGGCTGTGATGCAACCTGGATTGACCATATCTAGACCCACAGCTGATTGAGACATAAGGGTGGACACTCTTGGGGCTGAGAGGTTCGGTGAGGTTGGGTGAGCCAACGCAGACCCTTTCAAGTAATACTGCATGGTACCCATCCCACGGGTCCCAAATCTCCAGGTTCAAGGGCATCTTCCTACATCGAAAACAGGCATGAGAAACCCAGAAGATGGTACACCGTGTGATCGGGAAAGGTTTCTAAAACGCACCTCATTTCTCATCTCCTTTGGTCGGGTTCGCCATTCCAGCCGATTTACTAGCCATCTCCCTCCTTGGAGAATCAGCACCTTTAACCTCCTGTTCCGTACAGGTTGCAATTTGTCCTGAGGATGAACGGGAAGAGGGGCAACCAATGAGAGACTAGCTCTAGGTGTTGGGACAGGCACAGGTCACTCTATTTTCCCATCAGGAAGAAGAATTAAGCACAAGCTCAGCCTGCCCCCCAGAACCAGAAGAGGGCCTGAAGCAATCCTGCGCTTTTGCGGCCAGCTCCCAAAAAAGCGAGTTGAAAAATGGAGCTCAGGGGCACTGCAATTCACAAACGTGCAGAGTTTTAAATGATACCTCTCGTCCACAAATATATTAAGGGAAGGCAACGAAGAGGCTTTGAAAGCAAGGCAGAATTGCAGGAAACAGATTTCAGGAGGTAGATTCGAATCGCCTTGAAAGCACATGAAAAGCGGCAAAACGTGGACAATGATGCCCTTGGCCAAAAAGGGCGTATACGTTTTTTCCTGAATATATTCAGGAAAAAACGCATACGCCCTTTTTGGCCAACCAAGCAACCTGGAAAGGCAAATCAGCGCTCCAAAGAAGTCTCGCTTCCCAGCGGGCAAAAGGGCCATGCGGAAAAAAGTGTCCAAAGCAGAAATGCAGGACCGGCCATGGAGAAATGGGAGCCTTGCTACGCTGATGGGCGGGATGTAAATTGCCAACAGCCACTCTGCAGAAGTGTACGGTGTGTCCTGGAACATCCACAAAACACAGCTTGGAGAGCATAGGGCACTTCCACTCATGGGCGTATAAATTGGGAAAACTAAAAATCAGCAAGACACAGGCACCCCAAAGTTTAGGGCTGCTCTGTTGACAAGAACCACCACTTCATTACACCTTAAATATCCTAGGAAAGAGAAAAATGGATAAAGAAGTTGTGGTCCTCATGTACAATGGAATATCACTCAGCCATGAAATCAACGTCATAAGGCTAGTAGCAGCACGATGAGTGGATTTAGGTACGACGATTCTAAGTGAAATAAGTCACACAGAAAAAGACACTTATCATAAGATATCACTTAGACAGGGAATGTAAAAACCGCTACACTTGAACTGAATTACAAAACAGAACAGAGTCACACGTTTAGAAAACACACTATGGCTGCTGAACGGGAAAGGTGAGGTGGGGTGATGCATAAAATAAGGGTTTCAAATTAGCTCCGATACCGTTCCAAAAACCCAATATGTAAGAGACAAGACCTATTCCTTTTTCAGTGAACTGGACTCAACACCCCCTATTCACCGCACAAGAATATATCTGACTAGTAAGAATCTTCAAACCTATGTATTGATATCTCTCTGTAAGTGAGTCAAGGGTGTGTAAAGCGGCATAGACACATCCGTGAAAAGCAGCTAAACCCCATTATAAAAATAAATTACTTTTCAAAACCCGTGAAACAAAGACAGTGAAAGAGAGAGAAATTCTTACAAAATTCGTTCAGGGGCTGTGATGCAACCTGGATTGACCATATCTAGACCCACAGCTGATTGAGACATAAGGGTGGACACTCTTGGGGCTGAGAGGTTCGGTGAGGTTGGGTGAGCCAACGCAGACCCTTTCAAGTAATACTGCATGGTACCCATCCCATGGGTCCCAAATCTCCAGGTTCAAGGGCATCTTCCTACGTCGAAAACAGGCATGAGAAACCCAGTAGATGGTACACCGTGTGATCGGGAAAGGTTTCTAAAACGCACCTCATTTCTCATCTCCTTTGCTCGGGTTCGCCATTCCAGCCGATTTACTAGCCATCTCCCTCCTTGGAGAATCAGCACCTTTAACCTCCTGTTCCGTACAGGTTGCAATTTGTCCTGAGGATGAACGGGAAGAGGGGGAACCAATGAGAGACTAGCTCTAGATGTTGGGACAGGCACAGGTCACTCTATTTTCCCATCAGGAAGAAGAATTAACCACATGCTTAGCCTGCCCTCTGGAACCAGAATAGTGCCTGAAGCAATCCTGCACTTTTGCGGCCAGCTCCCAAAAAAGCGACTGGAAAAATGGAGCTCAGGGGCACTGCAATTCCCAAAGCTGCAGAGTTATAAATGATAACTCTCGTCCACAAATATATTGAGGGAAGGCAACGAAGAGGATTTGAAAGCAAGGCAGAATTGCAGGAAACAGATTTCAGGGGGTAGATTCGAATCGCCTTGAAAGCACATGAAAAGCGGCAAAACGTGGACAATGATGCCCTTGGCCAAAAAGGGCGTATGCGTTTTTTCCTGAATATATTCAGGAAAAAACGCATACGCCCTTTTTGGCCAACCAAGCAACCTGGAAAGGCAAATCAGCGATACAAAGAAGTCTCGCTTCCCAGCAGGCAAAAGGGCCATGCGGAAAAAAGTGTCCAAACCAGAAATGCAGGACCGGCCATGGAGAAATGGGAGCCTTGCTACGCTGATTGGTGGGATGTAAATTGCCAACAGCCACTCTGGAGAAGTGTACGGTGTGTCCTGAAACATCTAAAAAACACAGCTTGGAGAGCATAGGGCACTTCCACTCATGGGCGTATAAATTGGGAAAACTAAAAATCAGCAAGACACAGGCACCCCAAAGTTTAGGGCTGCTCTGTTGACAAGAACCCCCACTTCATTACACCTTAAATATCCTAGGAAAGAGAAAAGTGGATAAAGAACTTGAGGTCCTCATGTACAATGGAATATCACTCAGCCATGAAATCCACGTCATAAGGCTAGTAGCAGCACGATGAGTGGATTTAGGTACGACAATTCTAAGTGAAATAAGTCACACAGAAAAAGACACTTATCATAAGATATCACTTATAGAGGGAATGTAAAAACCGCTACACTTGAACTGAATTACAAAACAGAACAGAGTCACACGTTCAGAAAACACACTATGGCTGCTGAACGAGAAAGGTGAGGTGGGGTGATGCATAAAAGAAGGGTTTCAAATTAGCTCCGATACCGTTCCATAAACCCAATATGTAGTAGACAAGACCTACTCCTTGCTCAGTGAACTGGCCTCAACACCCCCTATTCACCGCCCAAGAATATATCTGACTAGTAAGAATCTTCGAACCTATGTATTGATATCTCTCTGTAAGTGAGTCAAGGGGGTGTAAAGCGGCCTAAACACAGCCGTGAAAAGCAGCTAAACCCCATTATAAAAATAAATTACTTTTCAAAACCCGTGAAACAAAGACAGTGAAAGAGAGAGAAATTCTTACAAAATTCGTTCAGGGGCTGTGATGCAACCTGGATTGACCATATCTAGACCCACAGCTGATTGAGACATAAGGGTGGACACTCTTGGGGCTGAGAGTTTTGGTGAGGTTGCGTGAGCCAACGCAGACCCTTTAAAGGAATACTGCATGGTACCCATCCCATGGGTCCCAAATCTCCAGGTTCAAGGGCATCTTCCTACGTCGAAAACATGCATGAGAAACCCAGAAGATGGTACACCGTGTGATCGGGAAAGGTTTCTAAAACGCACCTCATTTCTCATCTCCTTGTGCTCGGGTTCGCCATTCCAGCCGCTTTACTAGCCATCTCCCTCCTTGGAGAATCAGCACCTTTAATCTCCTGTTCCTTACAGGTTGCAATTTGTCCTGAGAATGAACGGGAAGAGGGGAACCAATGAGAGACTAGCTCTAGGGGTTGGGACAGGCACAGGTCACTCTATTTTCCCATCGGGAAGAAGAATTAACCACAAGCTCAGCCTGCCCCCCAGAACCAGAAGAGGGCCTGAAGCAATCCTGCACTTTTGCGGCCAGCTCCCAAAAAAGCGACTGGAAAAATGGAGCTCAGGGGCACTGCAATTCACAAACCTGCAGAGTTATAAATGATAACTCTCGTCCACAAATATATTGAGGGAAGGCAACGAAGAGGCTTTGAAAGCAAGGCAGAATTGCAGGAAACAGATTTCAGGAGGTAGATTCGAATCGCCTTGAAAGCACATGAAAAGCGGCAAAACGTGGACAATGATACCCTTGGACAAAAAGGGCGTATGCGTTTTTTCCTGAATATATTCAGGAAAAAACGCATACGCCCTTTTTGGCCAACCAAGCAACCTGGAAAGGCAAATCAGCGCTCCAAAGAAGTCTCTCTTCCCAGCAGGCAAAAGGGCCATGCGGAAAAAAGTGTCCAAACCAGAAATGCAGGACCGGCCATGGAGAAATGGGAGCCTTGCTACGCTGATGGGCGTGATGTAAATTGCCAACAGCCACTCTGGAGAAGTGTAAGGTGTGTCCTGAAACATCTAAAAAACACAGCTTGGAGAGCATAGGGCACTTCCACTCATGGGCGTATAAATTGGGAAAACTAAAAATCAGCAAGACACAGGCACCCCAAAGTTTAGGGCTGCTCTGTTGACAAGAACCCCCACTTCATTACACCTTAAATATCCTAGGAAAGAGAAAAGTGGATAAAGAACTTGTGGTCCTCATGTACAATGGAATATCACTCAGCCATGAAATCCACGTCATAAGGCTAGTAGCAGCACGATGAGTGGATTTAGGTACGACGATTCTAAGTGAAATAAGTCACACAGAAAAAGACACTTATCATAAGATATCACTTATAGAGGCAATGTAAAAACCGCTACACTTGAAATGAATTACAGAACAGGACAGAGTCACAAGTTCAGAAAACACACTATGGCTGCTGAACGGGAAAGGTGAGGTGGGGTGATGCATAAAACAAGGGTTTCAAATTAGCTCAGATACCGTTCCATAAACCCAATATGTAGTAGACAAGACCTATTCCTTTTTCAGTGTACTGGACTCAACACCCCCTATTCACCGCCCAAGAATATATCTGACTAGTAAGAATCTTCGAACCTATGTATTGATATCTCTCTGTAAGTGAGTCAAGGGGGTGTAAAGCGGCCTAAACACAGCCGTGAAAAGCAGCTAAACCCCATTACAAAAAGAAATTACTTTTCAAAACCCGTGAAACAAAGACAGTGAAAGAGAGAGAAATTCTTACAAAATTCGTTCAGGGGCTGTGATGCAACCTGGATTGACCATATCTAGACCCACAGCTGATTGAGACATAAGGGTGGACACTCTTGGGGCTGAGAGTTTTGGTGAGGTTGCGTGAGCCAACGCAGACCCTTTAAAGGAATACTGCATGGTACCCATCCCATGGGTCCCAAATCTCCTGGTTCAAGGGCATCTTCCTACATCGAAAACAGGCATGAGAAACCCAGAAGATGGTACACCGTGTGATCGGGAAAAGTTTCTAAAACGCACCTCATTTCTCATCTCCTTTGCTCGGGTTCGCCATTCCAGCCGATTTACTAGCCATCTCCCTCCTTGGAGAATCAGCACCTTTAACCTCCTGTTCCGTACAGGTTGCAATTTGTCCTGAGGATGAACGGGAAGAAGGGGAACCAATGAGAGACTAGCTCTAGGGGTTGTGACAGGCATAGGTCACTCTATTTTCCCATCAGGAAGAAGAATTAACCACAAGCTCAGCCTGACCCCCAGAACCAGAAGAGGGCCTGAAGCAATCCTGCACTTTTGCGGCCAGCTCCCAAAAAAGCGAGTTGAAAAATGGAGCTCAGGGGCACTGCAATTCACAAACCTGCAGAGTTTTAAATGATACCTCTCGTCCACAAATATATTAAGGGAAGGCAACGAAGAGGCTTTGAAAGCAAGGCAGAATTGCAGGAAACAGATTTCAGGAGGTAGATTCGAATCGCCTTGAAAGCACATGAAAAGCGGCAAAACGTGGACAATGATGCCCTTGGCCAAAAAGGGCGTATGCGTTTTTTCCTGAATATATTCAGGAAAAAACGCATACGCACTTTTTGGCCAACCAAGCCACCTGGAAAGGCAAATCAGCGCTCCAAAGAAGTCTGGCTTCCCAGCGGGCAAAAGGGCCATGCGGAAAAAAGTGTCCAAACCAGAAATGCAGGACCGGCCATGGAGAAATGGGAGCCTTGCTACGCTGATGGGCGGGATGTAAATTGCCAACAGCCACTCTGGAGAAGTGTACGGTGTGTCCTGAAACATCTAAAAAACTCAGCTTACAGAGCATAGGGCACTTCCACTCATGGGCGTATAAATTGGGAAAACTAAAAATCAGCAAGACACAGGCACCCCAAAGTTTAGGGCTGCTCTGTTGACAAGAACCCCCACTTCATTACACCTTAAATATCCTAGGAAAGAGAAAAGTGGATAACGAAGTTGTGGTCCTCATGTACAATGGAATATCACTCAGCCGTGAAATCCACGTCATAAGGCTAGTAGCAGCACGATGAGTGGATTTAGGTACGGCGATTCTAAGTGAAATAAGTCACACAGAAAAAGACACTTATCATAAGATATCACTTATAGAGGGAATGTAAAAACCGCTACACTTGAACTGAATTACAAAACACAACAGAGTCACACGTTCAGAAAACACACTATGGCTGCTGAACGGGAAAGGTGAGGTAGGGGGATGCATAAAACAAGGGTTTCAAATTAGCTCCGATACCGTTCCATAAACCCAATATGTAGTAGACAAGACCTACTCTTTGCTCAGTGAACTGGCCTCAACACCCCCTATTCACCGCACAAAAATATATCTGACTAGTAAAAATCTTCAAACCTATGTATTGATATCTCTCTGTAAGTGAGTCAAGGGGGTGTAAAGAGGCCTAAACACAGCCGTGAAAAGCAGCTAAACCCCATTATAAAAGTAAATTACTTTTCAAAACCCGTGAAACAAAGACAGTGAAAGACAGAGAAATTCTTACAAAATTCGTTCAGGGGCTGTGATGCAACCTGGATTGACCATATCTAGACCCACAGCTGATTGAGACATAAGGGTGGACACTCTTGGGGCTGAGAGGTTTGGTGAGGTTGCGTGAGCCAACGCAGACCCTTGAAAGTAATACTGCATGGTACCCATCCCATGGGTCCCAAATCTCCTGGTTCAAGGGCATCTTCCTACGTCGAAAACATACATGAGAAACCGAGAAGATGGTACACCGTGTGATCGGGAAAGGTTTCTAAAACGCACCTCATTTCTCATTTCCTTGTGCTCGGGTTCGCCATTCCAGCCGCTTTACTAGCCATCTCCCTCCTTGGAGAATCAGCACCTTTAACCTCCTGTTCCGTACAGGTTGCAATTTGTCCTGAGGATGAACGGCAAGAGGGGGAACCAATGAGAGACTAGCTCTAGGGGTTGGGACAGGCACAGGTCACTCTATTTTCCCATCAGGAAGAAGAATTAACCAAAAGCTCAGCCTGCCCCCTAGAACCAGAAGAGGGCCTGAAGCAATCCTCCACTTTTGCGGCTAGCTCCCAAAAAAGCGACTGGAAAAATGGAGCTCAGGGGCACTGCAATTCCCAAACCTGCAGAGTTATAAATGATAACTCTAGTCCACAAATATATTGAGGGAAGGCAACGAAGAGGCTTTGAAAGCAAGGCAGAATTGCAGGAAACAGATTTCAGGAGGTAGATTCGAATCGCCTTGAAAGCACATGAAAAGCGGCAAAACGTGGACAATGATGCCCTTGGCCAAAAAGGGCGTATGCGTTTTTTCCTGAATATATTCAGGAAAAAACGCATACGCCCTTTTTGGCCAACCAAGCAACCTGGAAAGGCAAATCAGCGCTACAAAGAAGTCTCGCTCCCCATCGGGCAAAAGGGCCATGCGGAAAAAAGTGTCCAAACCAGAAATGCAGGACCGGCCATGGAGAAATGGGAGCCTTGCTACGCTGATGGGCGGGATGTAAATTGCCAACAGCCACTCTGGAGAAGTGTACGGTGTGTCCTGAAACATCTAAAAAACACAGCTTGGAGAGCATAGGGCACTTCCACTCATGGGCGTATAAATTGGGAAAACTAAAAATCAGCAAGACACAGGCACCCCAAAGTTTAGGGCTGCTCTGTTGACAAGAACCCCCACTTCATTACACCTTAAATATCCTAGGAAAGAGAAAAGTGGATAACGAAGTTGTGGTCCTCATGTACAATGGAATATCACTCAGCCGTGAAATCCACGTCATAAGGCTAGTAGCAGCACGATGAGTGGATTTAGGTACGACGATTCTAAGTGAAATAAGTCACACAGAAAAAGACACTTATCGTAAGATATCACTTATAGAGGGAATGTAAAAACCGCTACACTTGAACTGAATTACAAAACACAACAGACTCACACGTTCAGAAAACACACTATGGCTGCTGAACGGGAAAGGTGAGGTGGGGTGATGCATAAAACAAGGGTTTCAAATTAGCTCAGATACCGTTCCATAAACCCAATATGTAGTAGACAAGACCTACTCCTTGCTCAGTGAACTGGCCTCAACACCCCCTATTCACCGCACAAGAATATATCTGACTAGTAAGAATCTTCAAACCTATGTATTGATACCTCTCTGTAAGTGAGTCAAGGGGGTGTAAAGAGCCCTAAACACAGCCGTGAAAAGCAGCTAAACCCCATTATAAAAAGAAATTACTTTTCAAAACCCGTGAAACAAAGACAGTGAAAGAGAGAGAAATTCTTACAAAATTCGTTCAGGGGCTGTGATGCAACCTGGATTGACCATATCTAGACCCACAGCTGATTGAGACATAAGGGTGGACACTCTTGGGGCTGAGAGGTTTGGTGAGGTTGCGTGAGCCAACGCAGACCCTTGAAAGTAATACTGCATGGTACCCATCCCATGGGTCCCAAATCTCCAGGTTCAAGGGCATCTTCCTACGTCGAAAACATGCATGAGAAACCCAGAAGATGGTACACCGTGTGATCGGGAAAGGTTTCTAAAACGCACCTCATTTCTCATCTCCTTGTGCTCGGGTTCGCCATTCCAGCCGCTTTACTAGCCATCTCCCTCCTTGGAGAATCAGCACCTTTAACCTCCTGTTCCGTACAGGTTGCAATTTGTCCTAACGATGAACGGGAAGAGGGGGAACCAATGAGAGACTAGCTCTAGGGGTTGGGACAGGCATAGGTCACTCTATTTTCCCATCAGGAAGAAGAATTAACCACAAGCTCAGCCTGACCCCCAGAACCAGAAGAGGGCCTGAAGCAATCCTGCACTTTTGCGGCCAGCTCCCAAAAAAGCGACTGGAAAAATGGAGCTCAGGGGCACTGCAATTCACAAACCTGCAGAGTTATAAATGATAACTCTCGTCCACAAATATATTGAGGGAAGGCAACGAAGAGGCTTTGAAAGCAAGGCAGAATTGCAGGAAACAGATTTCAGGAGGTAGATTCGAAACACCTTGAAAGCACATGAAAAGCGGCAAAACGTGAACAATGATGCCCTTGGCCAAAAAGGGCGTATGCGTTTTTTCCTGAATATATTCAGGAAAAAACGCATACGCCCTTTTTGGCCAACCAAGCAAACTGGAAAGGCAAATCAGCGCTCCAAAGAAGTCTCGCTTCCCAGCGGGCAAAAGGGCCATGCGGAAAAAAGTGTCCAAACCACAAATGCAGGACCGGCCATGGAGAAATGGGAGCCTTGCTACGCTGATGGGCGGGATGTAAATTGCCAACAGCCACTCTGGAGAAGTGTACGGTGTGTCCTGAAACATCTAAAAAACACAGCTTGGAGAGCAGAGGGCACTTCCACTCATGGGCGTATAAATTGGGAAAACTAAAAATCAGCAAGACACAGGCACCCCAAAGTTTAGGGCTGCTCTGTTGACAAGAACCCCCACTTCATTACACCTTAAATATCCTAGGAAAGAGAAAAGTGGATAACGAAGTTGTGGTCCTCATGTAGAATGCAATATCACTCAGCCATGAAATCCACGTCATAAGGCTAGTAGCAGTACGATGAGTGGATTTAGGTACGAAGATTCTAAGTCACACAGAAAAAGACACTTATCATAAGATATCACTTATAGAGGGAATGTAAAAACCGCTACACTTGAAGTGAATTAGGAAACAGAACAGAATCACACGTTCAGAAAACACACTATGGCTGCTGAACGGGAAAGGGGAGGTGGGGTGATGCATAAAACAAGGGTTTCAAATTAGCTCAGATACCGTTCCATAAACCCAATATGTAGTAGACAAGACCTACTCCTTGCTCAGTGAACTGGCCTCAACACCCCCTATTCACCGCACAAGACTATATCTGACTAGTAAGAATCTTCAAACCTATGTATTGATATCTCTCTGTAAGTGAGTCAAGGGGGTGTAAAGAGGCCTAAACACAGCCGTGAAAAGCAGCTAAACCCCATTATAAAAAGAAATTACTTTTCAAAACCCGTGAAACAAAGACAGTGAAAGAGAGAGAAATTCTTACAAAATTCGTTCAGGGGCTGTGATGCAACCTGGATTGACCATATCTAGACCCACAGCTGATTGAGACATAAGGGTGGACACTCCTGTGGCTGAGAGGTTTGGTGAGGTTGCGTGAGCCAACGCAGACCCTTGAAAGTAATACTGCATGGTACCCATCCCATGGGTCCCAAATCTCCAGGTTCAAGGGCATCTTCCTACGTCGAAAACATGCATGAGAAACCCAGAAGATGGTAGACCGTGTGATCGGGAAAGGTTTCTAAAACGCACCTCATTTCTCATCTCCTTGTGCTCGGGTTCGCCATTCCAGCCGCTTTACTAGCCATCTCCCTCCTTGGAGAATCAGCACATTTAACCTCCTGTTCCATACAGGTTGCAATTTGTCCTGACGATGAACGGGAAGACGGGGAACCAATGAGAGACTAGCTCTAGGGGTTGGGACAGGCACAGGTCACTCTATTTTCCCATCAGGAAGAAGAATTAACCACAAGCTCAGCCTGCCCCCCAGAACCAGAAGAGGGCCTGAAGCAATCCTGCACTTTTGCGGCCAGCTCCCAAAAAAGCGACTGGAAAAATGGAGCTCAGGGGCACTGCAATTCACAAACCTGCAGAGTTATAAATGATAACTCTCGTCCACAAATATATTGAGGGAAGGCAACGAAGAGGCTTTGAAAGCAAGGCAGAATTGCAGGAAACAGATTTTAGGAGGTAGATTCGAAACACTTTGAAAGCACATGGAAAGCGGCAAAACGTGGACAATGATGCCCTTGGCCAAAAAGGGCGTATGCGTTTTTTCCTGAATATATTCAGGAAAAAACGCATACGCCCTTTTTGGCCAACCAAGCAACCTGGAAAGGCAAATCAGCGCTCCAAAGAAGTCTCGCTTCCCAGCGGGCAAAAGGGCCATGCGGAAAAAAGTGTCCAAACCAGAAATGCAGGACCGGCCATGGAGAAATGGGAGCCTTGCTACGCTGATGGGCGGGATGTAAATTGCCAACAGCCACTCTGGAGAAGTGTACGGTGTGTCCTGAAACATCTAAAAAACACAGCTTGGAGAGCATAGGGCACTTCCACTCATGGGCGTATAAATTGGGAAAACTAAAAATCAGCAAGACACAGGCACCCCAAAGTTTAGGGCTGCTCTGTTGACAAGAACCCCCACTTCATTACACCTTAAATATCCTAGGAAAGAGAAAAGTGGATAACGAAGTTGTGGTCCTCATGTACAATGGAATATCACTCAGCCGTGAAATCCACGTCATAAGGCTAGTAGCAGCACGATGAGTGGATTTAGGTACGGCGATTCTAAGTGAAATAAGTCACACAGAAAAAGACACTTATCATAAGATATCACTTATAGAGGGAATGTAAAAACCGCTACACTTGAACTGAATTACAAAACACAACAGAGTCACACGTTCAGAAAACACACTATGGCTGCTGAACGGGAAAGGTGAGGTAGGGGGATGCATAAAACAAGGGTTTCAAATTAGCTCCGATACCGTTCCATAAACCCAATATGTAGTAGACAAGACCTACTCTTTGCTCAGTGAACTGGCCTCAACACCCCCTATTCACCGCACAAAAATATATCTGACTAGTAAAAATCTTCAAACCTATGTATTGATATCTCTCTGTAAGTGAGTCAAGGGGGTGTAAAGAGGCCTAAACACAGCCGTGAAAAGCAGCTAAACCCCATTATAAAAGTAAATTACTTTTCAAAACCCGTGAAACAAAGACAGTGAAAGACAGAGAAATTCTTACAAAATTCGTTCAGGGGCTGTGATGCAACCTGGATTGACCATATCTAGACCCACAGCTGATTGAGACATAAGGGTGGACACTCTTGGGGCTGAGAGGTTTGGTGAGGTTGCGTGAGCCAACGCAGACCCTTGAAAGTAATACTGCATGGTACCCATCCCATGGGTCCCAAATCTCCTGGTTCAAGGGCATCTTCCTACGTCGAAAACATACATGAGAAACCGAGAAGATGGTACACCGTGTGATCGGGAAAGGTTTCTAAAACGCACCTCATTTCTCATTTCCTTGTGCTCGGGTTCGCCATTCCAGCCGCTTTACTAGCCATCTCCCTCCTTGGAGAATCAGCACCTTTAACCTCCTGTTCCGTACAGGTTGCAATTTGTCCTGAGGATGAACGGCAAGAGGGGGAACCAATGAGAGACTAGCTCTAGGGGTTGGGACAGGCACAGGTCACTCTATTTTCCCATCAGGAAGAAGAATTAACCAAAAGCTCAGCCTGCCCCCTAGAACCAGAAGAGGGCCTGAAGCAATCCTCCACTTTTGCGGCTAGCTCCCAAAAAAGCGACTGGAAAAATGGAGCTCAGGGGCACTGCAATTCCCAAACCTGCAGAGTTATAAATGATAACTCTAGTCCACAAATATATTGAGGGAAGGCAACGAAGAGGCTTTGAAAGCAAGGCAGAATTGCAGGAAACAGATTTCAGGAGGTAGATTCGAATCGCCTTGAAAGCACATGAAAAGCGGCAAAACGTGGACAATGATGCCCTTGGCCAAAAAGGGCGTATGCGTTTTTTCCTGAATATATTCAGGAAAAAACGCATACGCCCTTTTTGGCCAACCAAGCAACCTGGAAAGGCAAATCAGCGCTACAAAGAAGTCTCGCTCCCCATCGGGCAAAAGGGCCATGCGGAAAAAAGTGTCCAAACCAGAAATGCAGGACCGGCCATGGAGAAATGGGAGCCTTGCTACGCTGATGGGCGGGATGTAAAATGCCAACAGCCACTCTGGAGAAGTGTACGGTGTGTCCTGAAACATCTAAAAAACACAGCTTGGAGAGCATAGGGCACTTCCACTCAAGGGCGTATAAATTGGGAAAACTAAAAATCAGCAAGACACAGGCACCCCAAAGTTTAGGGCTGCTCTGTTGACAAGAACCCCCACTTCATTACACCTTAAATATCCTACGAAAGTGAAAAGTGGATAACGAAGTTGTGGTCCTCATGTACAATGGAATATCACTCAGCCGTGAAATCCACGTCATAAGGCTAGTAGCAGCACGATGAGTGGATTTAGGTACGGCGATTCTAAGTGAAATAAGTCACACAGAAAAAGACACTTATCATAAGATATCACTTATAGAGGGAATGTAAAAACCGCTACACTTGAACTGAATTACAAAACACAACAGAGTCACACGTTCAGAAAACACACTATGGCTGCTGAACGGGAAAGGTGAGGTAGGGGGATGCATAAAACAAGGGTTTCAAATTAGCTCCGATACCGTTCCATAAACCCAATATGTAGTAGACAAGACCTACTCTTTGCTCAGTGAACTGGCCTCAACACCCCCTATTCACCGCACAAAAATATATCTGACTAGTAAAAATCTTCAAACCTATGTATTGATATCTCTCTGTAAGTGAGTCAAGGGGGTGTAAAGAGGCCTAAACACAGCCGTGAAAAGCAGCTAAACCCCATTATAAAAGTAAATTACTTTTCAAAACCCGTGAAACAAAGACAGTGAAAGACAGAGAAATTCTTACAAAATTCGTTCAGGGGCTGTGATGCAACCTGGATTGACCATATCTAGACCCACAGCTGATTGAGACATAAGGGTGGACACTCTTGGGGCTGAGAGGTTTGGTGAGGTTGCGTGAGCCAACGCAGACCCTTGAAAGTAATACTGCATGGTACCCATCCCATGGGTCCCAAATCTCCTGGTTCAAGGGCATCTTCCTACGTCGAAAACATACATGAGAAACCGAGAAGATGGTACACCGTGTGATCGGGAAAGGTTTCTAAAACGCACCTCATTTCTCATTTCCTTGTGCTCGGGTTCGCCATTCCAGCCGCTTTACTAGCCATCTCCCTCCTTGGAGAATCAGCACCTTTAACCTCCTGTTCCGTACAGGTTGCAATTTGTCCTGAGGATGAACGGCAAGAGGGGGAACCAATGAGAGACTAGCTCTAGGGGTTGGGACAGGCACAGGTCACTCTATTTTCCCATCAGGAAGAAGAATTAACCAAAAGCTCAGCCTGCCCCCTAGAACCAGAAGAGGGCCTGAAGCAATCCTCCACTTTTGCGGCTAGCTCCCAAAAAAGCGACTGGAAAAATGGAGCTCAGGGGCACTGCAATTCCCAAACCTGCAGAGTTATAAATGATAACTCTAGTCCACAAATATATTGAGGGAAGGCAACGAAGAGGCTTTGAAAGCAAGGCAGAATTGCAGGAAACAGATTTCAGGAGGTAGATTCGAATCGCCTTGAAAGCACATGAAAAGCGGCAAAACGTGGACAATGATGCCCTTGGCCAAAAAGGGCGTATGCGTTTTTTCCTGAATATATTCAGGAAAAAACGCATACGCCCTTTTTGGCCAACCAAGCAACCTGGAAAGGCAAATCAGCGCTACAAAGAAGTCTCGCTCCCCATCGGGCAAAAGGGCCATGCGGAAAAAAGTGTCCAAACCAGAAATGCAGGACCGGCCATGGAGAAATGGGAGCCTTGCTACGCTGATGGGCGGGATGTAAATTGCCAACAGCCACTCTGGAGAAGTGTACGGTGTGTCCTGAAACATCTAAAAAACACAGCTTGGAGAGCATAGGGCACTTCCACTCATGGGCGTATAAATTGGGAAAACTAAAAATCAGCAAGACACAGGCACCCCAAAGTTTAGGGCTGCTCTGTTGACAAGAACCCCCACTTCATTACACCTTAAATATCCTAGGAAAGAGAAAAGTGGATAACGAAGTTGTGGTCCTCATGTACAATGGAATATCACTCAGCCGTGAAATCCACGTCATAAGGCTAGTAGCAGCACGATGAGTGGATTTAGGTACGACGATTCTAAGTGAAATAAGTCACACAGAAAAAGACACTTATCGTAAGATATCACTTATAGAGGGAATGTAAAAACCGCTACACTTGAACTGAATTACAAAACACAACAGACTCACACGTTCAGAAAACACACTATGGCTGCTGAACGGGAAAGGTGAGGTGGGGTGATGCATAAAACAAGGGTTTCAAATTAGCTCAGATACCGTTCCATAAACCCAATATGTAGTAGACAAGACCTACTCCTTGCTCAGTGAACTGGCCTCAACACCCCCTATTCACCGCACAAGAATATATCTGACTAGTAAGAATCTTCAAACCTATGTATTGATACCTCTCTGTAAGTGAGTCAAGGGGGTGTAAAGAGCCCTAAACACAGCCGTGAAAAGCAGCTAAACCCCATTATAAAAAGAAATTACTTTTCAAAACCCGTGAAACAAAGACAGTGAAAGAGAGAGAAATTCTTACAAAATTCGTTCAGGGGCTGTGATGCAACCTGGATTGACCATATCTAGACCCACAGCTGATTGAGACATAAGGGTGGACACTCTTGGGGCTGAGAGGTTTGGTGAGGTTGCGTGAGCCAACGCAGACCCTTGAAAGTAATACTGCATGGTACCCATCCCATGGGTCCCAAATCTCCAGGTTCAAGGGCATCTTCCTACGTCGAAAACATGCATGAGAAACCCAGAAGATGGTACACCGTGTGATCGGGAAAGGTTTCTAAAACGCACCTCATTTCTCATCTCCTTGTGCTCGGGTTCGCCATTCCAGCCGCTTTACTAGCCATCTCCCTCCTTGGAGAATCAGCACCTTTAACCTCCTGTTCCGTACAGGTTGCAATTTGTCCTAACGATGAACGGGAAGAGGGGGAACCAATGAGAGACTAGCTCTAGGGGTTGGGACAGGCATAGGTCACTCTATTTTCCCATCAGGAAGAAGAATTAACCACAAGCTCAGCCTGACCCCCAGAACCAGAAGAGGGCCTGAAGCAATCCTGCACTTTTGCGGCCAGCTCCCAAAAAAGCGACTGGAAAAATGGAGCTCAGGGGCACTGCAATTCACAAACCTGCAGAGTTATAAATGATAACTCTCGTCCACAAATATATTGAGGGAAGGCAACGAAGAGGCTTTGAAAGCAAGGCAGAATTGCAGGAAACAGATTTCAGGAGGTAGATTCGAAACACCTTGAAAGCACATGAAAAGCGGCAAAACGTGAACAATGATGCCCTTGGCCAAAAAGGGCGTATGCGTTTTTTCCTGAATATATTCAGGAAAAAACGCATACGCCCTTTTTGGCCAACCAAGCAAACTGGAAAGGCAAATCAGCGCTCCAAAGAAGTCTCGCTTCCCAGCGGGCAAAAGGGCCATGCGGAAAAAAGTGTCCAAACCACAAATGCAGGACCGGCCATGGAGAAATGGGAGCCTTGCTACGCTGATGGGCGGGATGTAAATTGCCAACAGCCACTCTGGAGAAGTGTACGGTGTGTCCTGAAACATCTAAAAAACACAGCTTGGAGAGCAGAGGGCACTTCCACTCATGGGCGTATAAATTGGGAAAACTAAAAATCAGCAAGACACAGGCACCCCAAAGTTTAGGGCTGCTCTGTTGACAAGAACCCCCACTTCATTACACCTTAAATATCCTAGGAAAGAGAAAAGTGGATAACGAAGTTGTGGTCCTCATGTAGAATGCAATATCACTCAGCCATGAAATCCACGTCATAAGGCTAGTAGCAGTACGATGAGTGGATTTAGGTACGAAGATTCTAAGTCACACAGAAAAAGACACTTATCATAAGATATCACTTATAGAGGGAATGTAAAAACCGCTACACTTGAAGTGAATTAGGAAACAGAACAGAATCACACGTTCAGAAAACACACTATGGCTGCTGAACGGGAAAGGGGAGGTGGGGTGATGCATAAAACAAGGGTTTCAAATTATCTCAGATACCGTTCCATAAACCCAATATGTAGTAGACAAGACCTACTCCTTGCTCAGTGAACTGGCCTCAACACCCCCTATTCACCGCACAAGACTATATCTGACTAGTAAGAATCTTCAAACCTATGTATTGATATCTCTCTGTAAGTGAGTCAAGGGGGTGTAAAGAGGCCTAAACACAGCCGTGAAAAGCAGCTAAACCCCATTATAAAAAGAAATTACTTTTCAAAACCCGTGAAACAAAGACAGTGAAAGAGAGAGAAATTCTTACAAAATTCGTTCAGGGGCTGTGATGCAACCTGGATTGACCATATCTAGACCCACAGCTGATTGAGACATAAGGGTGGACACTCCTGTGGCTGAGAGGTTTGGTGAGGTTGCGTGAGCCAACGCAGACCCTTGAAAGTAATACTGCATGGTACCCATCCCATGGGTCCCAAATCTCCAGGTTCAAGGGCATCTTCCTACGTCGAAAACATGCATGAGAAACCCAGAAGATGGTAGACCGTGTGATCGGGAAAGGTTTCTAAAACGCACCTCATTTCTCATCTCCTTGTGCTCGGGTTCGCCATTCCAGCCGCTTTACTAGCCATCTCCCTCCTTGGAGAATCAGCACATTTAACCTCCTGTTCCATACAGGTTGCAATTTGTCCTGACGATGAACGGGAAGACGGGGAACCAATGAGAGACTAGCTCTAGGGGTTGGGACAGGCACAGGTCACTCTATTTTCCCATCAGGAAGAAGAATTAACCACAAGCTCAGCCTGCCCCCCAGAACCAGAAGAGGGCCTGAAGCAATCCTGCACTTTTGCGGCCAGCTCCCAAAAAAGCGACTGGAAAAATGGAGCTCAGGGGCACTGCAATTCACAAACCTGCAGAGTTATAAATGATAACTCTCGTCCACAAATATATTGAGGGAAGGCAACGAAGAGGCTTTGAAAGCAAGGCAGAATTGCAGGAAACAGATTTTAGGAGGTAGATTCGAAACACTTTGAAAGCACATGGAAAGCGGCAAAACGTGGACAATGATGCCCTTGGCCAAAAAGGGCGTATGCGTTTTTTCCTGAATATATTCAGGAAAAAACGCATACGCCCTTTTTGGCCAACCAAGCAACCTGGAAAGGCAAATCAGCGCTCCAAAGAAGTCTCGCTTCCCAGCGGGCAAAAGGGCCATGCGGAAAAAAGTGTCCAAACCAGAAATGCAGGACCGGCCATGGAGAAATGGGAGCCTTGCTACGCTGATGGGCGGGATGTAAATTGCCAACAGCCACTCTGGAGAAGTGTACGGTGTGTCCTGAAACATCTAAAAAACACAGCTTGGAGAGCATAGGGCACTTCCACTCATGGGCGTATAAATTGGGAAAACTAAAAATCAGCAAGACACAGGCACCCCAAAGTTTAGGGCTGCTCTGTTGACAAGAACCCCCACTTCATTACACCTTAAATATCCTAGGAAAGAGAAAAGTGGATAACGAAGTTGTGGTCCTCATGTACAATGGAATATCACTCAGCCGTGAAATCCACGTCATAAGGCTAGTAGCAGCACGATGAGTGGATTTAGGTACGGCGATTCTAAGTGAAATAAGTCACACAGAAAAAGACACTTATCATAAGATATCACTTATAGAGGGAATGTAAAAACCGCTACACTTGAACTGAATTACAAAACACAACAGAGTCACACGTTCAGAAAACACACTATGGCTGCTGAACGGGAAAGGTGAGGTAGGGGGATGCATAAAACAAGGGTTTCAAATTAGCTCCGATACCGTTCCATAAACCCAATATGTAGTAGACAAGACCTACTCTTTGCTCAGTGAACTGGCCTCAACACCCCCTATTCACCGCACAAAAATATATCTGACTAGTAAAAATCTTCAAACCTATGTATTGATATCTCTCTGTAAGTGAGTCAAGGGGGTGTAAAGAGGCCTAAACACAGCCGTGAAAAGCAGCTAAACCCCATTATAAAAGTAAATTACTTTTCAAAACCCGTGAAACAAAGACAGTGAAAGACAGAGAAATTCTTACAAAATTCGTTCAGGGGCTGTGATGCAACCTGGATTGACCATATCTAGACCCACAGCTGATTGAGACATAAGGGTGGACACTCTTGGGGCTGAGAGGTTTGGTGAGGTTGCGTGAGCCAACGCAGACCCTTGAAAGTAATACTGCATGGTACCCATCCCATGGGTCCCAAATCTCCTGGTTCAAGGGCATCTTCCTACGTCGAAAACATACATGAGAAACCGAGAAGATGGTACACCGTGTGATCGGGAAAGGTTTCTAAAATGCACCTCATTTCTCATCTCCTTGTGCTCGGGTTCGCCATTCCAGCCGCTTTACTAGCCATCTCCCTCCTTGGAGAATCAGCACCTTTAACCTCCTGTTCCGTACAGGTTGCAATTTGTCCTGAGGATGAACGGCAAGAGGGGGAACCAATGAGAGACTAGCTCTAGGGGTTGGGACAGGCACAGGTCACTCTATTTTCCCATCAGGAAGAAGAATTAACCAAAAGCTCAGCCTGCCCCCTAGAACCAGAAGAGGGCCTGAAGCAATCCTCCACTTTTGCGGCTAGCTCCCAAAAAAGCGACTGGAAAAATGGAGCTCAGGGGCACTGCAATTCCCAAACCTGCAGAGTTATAAATGATAACTCTAGTCCACAAATATATTGAGGGAAGGCAACGAAGAGGCTTTGAAAGCAAGGCAGAATTGCAGGAAACAGATTTCAGGAGGTAGATTCGAATCGCCTTGAAAGCACATGAAAAGCGGCAAAACGTGGACAATGATGCCCTTGGCCAAAAAGGGCGTATGCGTTTTTTCCTGAATATATTCAGGAAAAAACGCATACGCCCTTTTTGGCCAACCAAGCAACCTGGAAAGGCAAATCAGCGCTACAAAGAAGTCTCGCTCCCCATCGGGCAAAAGGGCCATGCGGAAAAAAGTGTCCAAACCAGAAATGCAGGACCGGCCATGGAGAAATGGGAGCCTTGCTACGCTGATGGGCGGGATGTAAAATGCCAACAGCCACTCTGGAGAAGTGTACGGTGTGTCCTGAAACATCTAAAAAACACAGCTTGGAGAGCATAGGGCACTTCCACTCAAGGGCGTATAAATTGGGAAAACTAAAAATCAGCAAGACACAGGCACCCCAAAGTTTAGGGCTGCTCTGTTGACAAGAACCCCCACTTCATTACACCTTAAATATCCTACGAAAGTGAAAAGTGGATAACGAAGTTGTGGTCCTCATGTACAATGGAATATCACTCCGCCGTGAAATCCACCTCATAAGGCTAGTAGCAGCACGATGAGTGGATTTAGGTACGACGATTCTAAGTGAAATAAGTCACACAGAAAAAGACACTTATCATAAGATATCACTTATAGAGGGAATGTAAGAAACGCTACACTTGAACTGAATTACAAAACAGAACAGAGTCACACGTTTAGAAAACACACTATGGTTACTGAACGGGAAAGGTGAGGTGGGCTGATGCATAAAACAAGGGTTTCAAATTAGCTCCGATACCGTTCCAGAAACCCAATATGTAGTAGACAAGACCTACTCCTTGCTCAGTGAACTGGCCTCAACACCCCCTATTCACCGCACAAGAATATATCTGACTAGTAAGAATCTTCAAACCTATGTATTGATATCTCTCTGTAAGTGAGTCAAGGGGGTGTAAAGCGGCCTAAACACAGCCGTGAAAAGCAGCTAAACCCCATTATAAAAAGAAATTACTTTTCAAAACCCGTGAAACAACGACAGTGAAAGAGAGAGAAATTCTTACAAAATTCGTTCAGGGGCTGTGATGCAACCTGGATTGACCATATCTAGACCCACAGCTGATTGAGACATAAGGGTGGACACTCTTGGGGCTGAGAGGTTTGGTGAGGTTGCGTGAGCCAATGCAGACCCTTTAAAGTAATACTGCATCGTACCCATCCCATGGGTCCTAAATCTCCTGGTTCAAGGGCATCTTCCTACGTCGAAAACATGCATGAGAAACCCAGAAGATGGTACACCGTGTGATCGGGAAAGGTTTCTAAAATGCACCTCATTTCTCATCTCCTTGTGCTCGGGTTCGCCATTCCAGCCGCTTTACTAGCCATCTCCCTCCTTGGAGAATCAGCACCTTTAAACTCCTGTTCCGTACAGGTTGCAATTTGTCCTGACGATGAACGGGAAGAGGGGGAACCAATGAGAGACTAGCTCTAGCGGTTGGGACAGGCACAGGTCACTCTATTTTCCCATCAGGAAGAAGAATTAACCACAAGCTCATCCTGCCCCCCAGAACCAGAAGAGGGCCTGAAGCAATCCTGCACTTTTGCGGCTAGCTCCCAAAAAAGCGACTGGAAAAATGGAGCTCAGGGGCACTGCAATTCACAAACCTGCAGAGTTATAAATGATAACTCTCGTCCACAAATATATTGAGGGAAGGCAACGAAGAGGCTTTGAAAGCAAGGCAGAATTGCACGAAACAGATTTCAGGAGGTAGATTCGAATCGCCTTGAAAGCACATGAAAAGCGGCAAAACGTGGACAATGATGCCCTTGGCCAAAAAGGGCGTATGCGTTTTTTCCTGAATATATTCAGGAAAAAACGCATACGCCCTTTTTGGCCAACCAAGCAATCTTTAAAGGCAAATCAGCACTCCAAAGAAGTCTCGCTTCCCAGCGGGCAAAAGGGCCATGCGGAAAAAAGTGTCCAAACCAGAAATGCAGGACCGGCCATGGAGAAATGGGAGCCTTGCTACGCTGATGGGCGGGATGTAAATTTCCAACAGCTACTCTGGAGAAGTGTACGGTGTGTCCTGAAACATCTAAAAAACACAGCTTGGAGAGCATAGGGCACTTCCACTCATGGGCGTATAAATTGGGAAAATTAAAAATCAGCAAGACACAGGCACCCCAAAGTTCAGGGCCGCTTTGTTGACAAGAACCCCCACTTCATTACACCTTAAATATCCTAGGATAGAGAAAAGTGGATAAAGAAGTTGTGGTCCTCATGTACAATGGAATATCACTCAGCCATGAAATCCACGTCATAAGGCTAGTAGCAGCACGATGAGTGGATTTAGGTACGACGATTCTAAGTGAAATAAGTCACACAGAAAAGGACACTTATCATAAGATATCACTTATAGAGGGAATGTAAAAACCGCTACACTTGAACTGAATTACAAAACATAACAGAGTCACACGTTCAGAAAACACACTATGGCTGCTGAACGGGAAAGGTGAGGTGGGGTGATGCATAAAACAAGGGTTTCAAATTAGCTCCGATACCGTTCCATAAACCCAATATGTAGTAGACAAGACCTACTCTTTGCTCAGTGAACTGGCCTCAACACCCCCTATTCACCGCACAAGAATATATCTGACTAGTAAGAATCTTCAAACCTATGTATTGATATCTCTCTGTAAGTGAGTCAAGGGGGTGTAAAGAGGCCTAAACACAGCCGTGAAAAGCAGCTAAACCCCATTATAAAAGTAAATTACTTTTCAAAACCCGTGAAACAAAGACAGTGAAAGACAGAGAAATTCTTACAAAATTCGTTCAGGGGCTGTGATGCAACCTGGATTGACCATATCTAGACCCACAGCTGATTGAGACATAAGGGTGGACACTCTTGGGGCTGAGAGGTTTGGTGAGGTTGCGTGAGCCAACGCAGACCCTTGAAAGTAATACTGCATGGTACCCATCCCATGGGTCCCAAATCTCCTGGTTCAAGGGCATCTTCCTACGTCGAAAACATACATGAGAAACCGAGAAGATGGTACACCGTGTGATCGGGAAAGGTTTCTAAAACGCACCTCATTTCTCATTTCCTTGTGCTCGGGTTCGCCATTCCAGCCGCTTTACTAGCCATCTCCCTCCTTGGAGAATCAGCACCTTTAACCTCCTGTTCCGTACAGGTTGCAATTTGTCCTGAGGATGAACGGCAAGAGGGGGAACCAATGAGAGACTAGCTCTAGGGGTTGGGACAGGCACAGGTCACTCTATTTTCCCATCAGGAAGAAGAATTAACCAAAAGCTCAGCCTGCCCCCTAGAACCAGAAGAGGGCCTGAAGCAATCCTCCACTTTTGCGGCTAGCTCCCAAAAAAGCGACTGGAAAAATGGAGCTCAGGGGCACTGCAATTCCCAAACCTGCAGAGTTATAAATGATCACTCTAGTCCACAAATATATTGAGGGAAGGCAACGAAGAGGCTTTGAAAGCAAGGCAGAATTGCAGGAAACAGATTTCAGGAGGTAGATTCGAATCGCCTTGAAAGCACATGAAAAGCGGCAAAACGTGGACAATGATGCCCTTGGCCAAAAAGGGCGTATGCGTTTTTCCCTGAATATATTCAGGAAAAAACGCATACGCCCTTTTTGGCCAACCAAGCAACCTGGAAAGGCAAATCAGCGCTACAAAGAAGTCTCGCTCCCCATCGGGCAAAAGGGCCATGCGGAAAAAAGTGTCCAAAGCAGAAATGCAGGACCGGCCATGGAGAAATGGGAGCCTTGCTACGCTGATGGGCGGGATGTAAAATGCCAACAGCCACTCTGGAGAAGTGTACGGTGTGTCCTGAAACATCTAAAAAACACAGCTTGGAGAGCATAGGGCACTTCCACTCAAGGGCGTATAAATTGGGAAAACTAAAAATCAGCAAGACACAGGCACCCCAAAGTTTAGGGCTGCTCTGTTGACAAGAACCCCCACTTCATTACACCTTAAATATCCTAGGAAAGGGAAAAGTGGATAAAGAAGTTGTGGTCCTCATGTACAATGGAATATCACTCAGCCATGAAATCCACGTCATAAGGCTAGTAGCAGCACGATGAGTGGATTTAGGTAGGACGATTCTAAGTGAAATAAGTCACACAGAAAAAGACACTTATCATAAGATATCACTTATAGAGGGAATGTAAAAAACGCTACACTTGAACTGAATTACAAAACAGAACAGAGTCACACGTTTAGAAAACACACTATGGTTACTGAACGGGAAAGGTGAGGTGGGCTGATGCATAAAACAAGGGTTTCAAATTAGCTCCGATACCGTTCCAGAAACCCAATATGTAGTAGACAAGACCTACTCCTTGCTCAGTGAACTGGCCTCAACACCCCCTATTCACCGCACAAGAATATATCTGACTAGTAAGAATCTTCAAACCTATGTATTGATATCTCTCTGTAAGTGAGTCAAGGGGGTGTAAAGCGGCCTAAACACAGCCGTGAAAAGCAGCTAAACCCCATTATAAAAAGAAATTACTTTTCAAAACCCGTGAAACAACGACAGTGAAAGAGAGAGAAATTCTTACAAAATTCGTTCAGGGGCTGTGATGCAACCTGGATTGACCATATCTAGACCCACAGCTGATTGAGACATAAGGGTGGACACTCTTGGGGCTGAGAGGTTTGGTGAGGTTGCGTGAGCCAACGCAGACCCTTTAAAGTAATACTGCATCGTACCCATCCCATGGGTCCTAAATCTCCTGGTTCAAGGGCATCTTCCTACGTCGAAAACATGCATGAGAAATCCAGAAGATGGTACACCGTGTGATCGGGAAAGGTTTCTAAAATGCACCTCATTTCTCATCTCCTTGTGCTCGGGTTCGCCATTCCAGCCGCTTTACTAGCCATCTCCCTCCTTGGAGAATCAGCACCTTTAAACTCCTGTTCCGTACAGGTTGCAATTTGTCCTGACGATGAACGGGAAGAGGGGGAACCAATGAGAGACTAGCTCTAGCGGTTGGGACAGGCACAGGTCACTCTATTTTCCCATCAGGAAGAAGAATTAACCACAAGCTCATCCTGCCCCCCAGAACCAGAAGAGGGCCTGAAGCAATCCTGCACTTTTGCGGCTAGCTCCCAAAAAAGCGACTGGAAAAATGGAGCTCAGGGGCACTGCAATTCACAAACCTGCAGAGTTATAAATGATAACTCTCGTCCACAAATATATTGAGGGAAGGCAACGAAGAGGCTTTGAAAGCAAGGCAGAATTGCACGAAACAGATTTCAGGAGGTAGATTCGAATCGCCTTGAAAGCACATGAAAAGCGGCAAAACGTGGACAATGATGCCCTTGGCCAAAAAGGGCGTATGCGTTTTTTCCTGAATATATTCAGGAAAAAACGCATACGCCCTTTTTGGCCAACCAAGCAATCTTTAAAGGCAAATCAGCGCTCCAAAGAAGTCTCGCTTCCCAGCGGGCAAAAGGGCCATGCGGAAAAAAGTGTCCAAACCAGAAATGCAGGACCGGCCATGGAGAAATGGGAGCCGTGCTACGCTGATGGGCGGGATGTAAATTTCCAACAGCTACTCTGGAGAAGTGTACGGTGTGTCCTGAAACATCTAAAAAACACAGCTTGGAGAGCATAGGGCACTTCCACTCATGGGCGTATAAATTGGGAAAATTAAAAATCAGCAAGACACAGGCACCCCAAAGTTCAGGGCCGCTTTGTTGACAAGAACCCCCACTTCATTACACCTTAAATATCCTAGGATAGAGAAAAGTGGATAAAGAAGTTGTGGTCCTCATGTACAATGGAATATCACTCAGCCATGAAATCCACGTCATAAGGCTAGTAGCAGCACGATGAGTGGATTTAGGTACGACGATTCTAAGTGAAATAAGTCACACAGAAAAGGACACTTATCATAAGATATCACTTATAGAGGGAATGTAAAAACCGCTACACTTGAACTGAATTACAAAACATAACAGAGTCACACGTTCAGAAAACACACTATGGCTGCTGAACGGGAAAGGTGAGGTGGGGTGATGCATAAAACAAGGGTTTCAAATTAGCTCCGATACCGTTCCATAAACCCAATATGTAGTAGACAAGACCTACTCTTTGCTCAGTGAACTGGCCTCAACACCCCCTATTCACCGCACAAGAATATATCTGACTAGTAAGAATCTTCAAACCTATGTATTGATATCTCTCTGTAAGTGAGTCAAGGGGGTGTAAAGCGGCATAAACACAGCCGTGAAAAGCAGTTAAACCCCATTATAAAAAGAAATTACTTTTCAAAACCCGTGAAACAATGACAGTGAAAGAGAGAGAAATTCTTACAAAATTCGTTCAGGGGCTGTGATGCAACCTGGATTGACCATATCTAGACCCACAGCTGATTGAGACAAAAGGGTGGACACTCTTGGGGCTGAGAGGTTTGGTGAGGTTGCGTGAGCCAATGCACACCCTTTAAAGTAATACTGCATGGTACCCATCCCATGGGTCCCAAATCTCCAGGTTCAAGGGCATCTTCCTACGTCGAAAACATGCATGAGAAACCCAGAAGATGGTACACCGTGTGATCGGGAAAGGTTTCTAAAACGCACCTCATTTCTCATCTCCTTGTGCTCGGGTTCGCCATTCCAGCCGCTTTACTCGCCATCTCCCTCCTTGGAGAATCAGCACCTTTAACCTCCTGTTCCGTACAGGTTGCAATTTGTCCTGAGGATGAACGGGAAGAGGGGGAACCAATGAGAGACTAGCTCTAGGGGTTGGGACAGGCACAGGTCACTCTATTTTCCCATCAGGAAGAAGAATTAACCACAAGCTCAGCCTGCCCCCCAGAACCAGAAGAGGGCCTGAAGCAATCCTGCACTTTTGCGGCCAGCTCCCAAAAAAGCGACTTGAAAAATGGAGCTCAGGGGCACTGCAATTCACAAACCTGCAGAGTTATATATGATAACTCTCGTCCACAAATATATTGAGGGAAGGCAACGAAGAGGCTTTGAAAGCAAGGCAGAATTGCACGAAACAGATTTCAGGAGGTAGATTCGAATCGCCTTGAAAGCACATGAAAAGCGGCAAAACGTGGATAATGATGCCCTTGGCCAAAAAGGGCGTATGCGTTTTTTCCTGAATATATTCAGGAAAAAACGCATACGCCCTTTTTGGCCAACCAAGCCACCTGGAAAGGCAAATCAGCGCTCGAAAGAAGTCTCCCTTCCCAGCGGGCAAAAGGGCCATGCGGAAAAAAGTGTCCAAACCAGAAATGCAGGACCGGCCATAGAGAAATGGGAGCCTTGCTACGCTGATGGGCGGGATGTAAATTGCCAAAAGCCACTCTGGAGAAGTGTACGGTGTGTCCTGAAACATCTAAAAAACACAGCTTGGAGAGCATAGGGCACTTCCACTCATGGGCGTATAAATTGGGAAAACTAAAAATCAGCAAGACACAGGCACCCCAAAGTTTAGGGCTGCTCTGTTGGCAAGAACCCCCACTTCATTACACCTTAAATATCCTAGGAAAGAGAAAAGTGGATAAAGAAGTTGTGGTCCTCATGTACAATGGAATATCACTCAGCCATGAAATCCACGTCATAAGGCTAGTAGCAGCACGATGAGTGGATTTAGGTACGACGATTCTAAGTGAAATAAGTCACACAGAAAAAGACACTTATCATAAGATATCATTTATAGAGGGAATGTAAAAACCGCTACACTTGAACTGAATTACAAAACAGAACAGAGTCACACGTTCAGAAAACACACTATGGCTGCTGAACGGCAAAGGTGAGGTAGGGGGATGCATAAAACAAGGGTTTCAAATTAGCTCAGATACCGTTCTATAAACCCAATATGTAGTAGACAAGACCTACTCCTTGCTCATTGAACTGGCCTAAACACCCCCTATTCACCGCACAAGAATATATCTGACTAGGAAGAATCTTCAAACCTATGTATTGATATCTCTCTGTAAGTGAGTCAAGGGGGTGTAAAGCGGCCTAAACACAGCCGTGAAAAGCAGCTAAACCCCATTATAAAAAGAAATTACTTTTCAAAACCCGTGAAACAAAGACAGTGAAAGAGAGAGAAATTCTTACAAAATTCGTTCAGGGGCTGTGATGCAACCTGGATTGACCATATCTAGACCCACAGCTGATTGTGATATAAGGGTGGACACTCTTCGGGCTGAGAGGTTTGGTGAGGTTGCGTGAGGCAACACAGAACCTTTAAAGTAATACTGCATGGTACCCATACCATGGGTCCCAAATCTCCAGGTTCAAGGGCATCTTCCTACGTCGAAAACATGCATGAGAAACCCAGAAGATGGTACACCGTGTGATTGGGAAAGGTTTCTAAAACGCACCTCATTTCTCATCTCCTTGTGCTCGGGTTCGCCATTCCAGCCACTTTACTGGCCATCTCCCTCCTTGGAGAATCAGCACCTTTAACCTCCTGTTCCGTACAGGTTGCAATTTGTCCTGAGGATGAACGGCAAGAGGGGGAACCAATGAGAGACTAGCTCTAGGGGTTGGGACAGGCACAGGTCACTCTATTTTCCCATCAGGAAGAAGAATTAACCACAAGCTCAGCCTGCCCCCCAGAACCAGAAGAGGGCCTGAAGCAATCCTGCACTTTTGCGGCCAGCTCCCAGAAAAGCGACTGGAAAAATGGAGCTCAGGGGCACTGCAATTCACAAACCTGCAGATTTATAAATGATAACTCTCGTCCACAAATATATTGAGGGAAGGCAACGAAGAGGCTTTGAAAGCAAGGCAGAATTGCAGGAAACAGATTTCAGGAGGTAGATTCGAATCGCCTTGAAAGCACATGAAAAGCGGCAAAACCTGGACAATGATGCCCTTGGCCAAAAAGGGCGTATGCGTTTCTTCCTGAATATATTCAGGAAAAAACGCATACGCCTTTTTTGGCCAACCAAGCAACCTGGAAAGGCAAATCAGCGCTCCAAAGAAGTCTCGCTTCCCAGCGGGCAAAAGGGCCATGCGGAAAAAAGTGTCCAAACCAGAAATGCATGACCGGCCATGGAGAAATGGGAGCCTTGCTATGCTGATGGGCGGGATGTAAACTGCCAACAGCCACTATGGAGAAGTGTATGGTGTGTCCTGAAACATCTAAAAAACACAGCTTGTAGAGCATAGGGCACTTCCACTCATGGGCGTATAAATTGGGAAAACTAAAAATCAGCAAGACACAGGCACCCCAAAGTTTAGGGCTGCTCTGTTGACAAGAACCCCCACTTCATTACACCTTAAATATCCTAGGAAAGAGAAAAGTGGATAAAGAAGTTGTGGTCCTCATGCACAATGGAATATCACTCAGCCATGAAATCATCGTCATAAGGCTAGTAGCAGCACGATGAGTGGATTTAGGTACAACGAATCTAAGTGAAATAAGTCACACAGAAAAAGACACTTATCATAAGATATCATTTATAGAGGGAATGTAAAAACCGCTACACTTGAACTGAATTACAAAACAGAACAGAGTCACACGTTCAGAAAACACACTATGGCTGCTGAACGGCAAAGGTGAGGTAGGGGGATGCATAAAACAAGGGTTTCAAATTAGCTCAGATACCGTTCTATAAACCCAATATGTAGTAGACAAGACCTACTCCTTGCTCATTGAACTGGCCTAAACACCCCCTATTCACCGCACAAGAATATATCTGACTAGGAAGAATCTTCAAACCTATGTATTGATATCTCTCTGTAAGTGAGTCAAGGGGGTGTAAAGCGGCCTAAACACAGCCGTGAAAAGCAGCTAAACCCCATTATAAAAAGAAATTACTTTTCAAAACCCGTGAAACAAAGACAGTGAAAGAGAGAGAAATTCTTACAAAATTCGTTCAGGGGCTGTGATGCAACCTGGATTGACCATATCTAGACCCACAGCTGATTGTGATATAAGGGTGGACACTCTTCGGGCTGAGAGGTTTGGTGAGGTTGCGTGAGGCAACACAGAACCTTTAAAGTAATACTGCATGGTACCCATACCATGGGTCCCAAATCTCCAGGTTCAAGGGCATCTTCCTACGTCGAAAACATGCATGAGAAACCCAGAAGATGGTACACCGTGTGATTGGGAAAGGTTTCTAAAACGCACCTCATTTCTCATCTCCTTGTGCTCGGGTTCGCCATTCCAGCCACTTTACTGGCCATCTCCCTCCTTGGAGAATCAGCACCTTTAACCTCCTGTTCCGTACAGGTTGCAATTTGTCCTGAGGATGAACGGCAAGAGGGGGAACCAATGAGAGACTAGCTCTAGGGGTTGGGACAGGCACAGGTCACTCTATTTTCCCATCAGGAAGAAGAATTAACCACAAGCTCAGCCTGCCCCCCAGAACCAGAAGAGGGCCTGAAGCAATCCTGCACTTTTGCGGCCAGCTCCCAGAAAAGCGACTGGAAAAATGGAGCTCAGGGGCACTGCAATTCACAAACCTGCAGATTTATAAATGATAACTCTCGTCCACAAATATATTGAGGGAAGGCAACGAAGAGGCTTTGAAAGCAAGGCAGAATTGCAGGAAACAGATTTCAGGAGGTAGATTCGAATCGCCTTGAAAGCACATGAAAAGCGGCAAAACCTGGACAATGATGCCCTTGGCCAAAAAGGGCGTATGCGTTTCTTCCTGAATATATTCAGGAAAAAACGCATACGCCTTTTTTGGCCAACCAAGCAACCTGGAAAGGCAAATCAGCGCTCCAAAGAAGTCTCGCTTCCCAGCGGGCAAAAGGGCCATGCGGAAAAAAGTGTCCAAACCAGAAATGCATGACCGGCCATGGAGAAATGGGAGCCTTGCTATGCTGATGGGCGGGATGTAAACTGCCAACAGCCACTATGGAGAAGTGTATGGTGTGTCCTGAAACATCTAAAAAACACAGCTTGTAGAGCATAGGGCACTTCCACTCATGGGCGTATAAATTGGGAAAACTAAAAATCAGCAAGACACAGGCACCCCAAAGTTTAGGGCTGCTCTGTTGACAAGAACCCCCACTTCATTACACCTTAAATATCCTAGGAAAGAGAAAAGTGGATAAAGAAGTTGTGGTCCTCATGTACAATGGAATATCACTCAGCCATGAAATCCACGTCATAAGGCTAGTAGCAGCACGATGAGTGGATTTAGGTAGGACGATTCTAAGTGAAATAAGTCACACAGAAAAAGACACTTATCATAAGATATCACTTATAGAGGGAATGTAAAAACCGCTACACTTGAACTGAATTACAAAACAGAACAGAGTCACACGTTCAGAAAACACACTATGGCTGCTGAACGGGAAAGGTGAGGTGGGGTGATGCATAAAACAAGGGTTTCAAATTAGCTCAGATACCGTTCCATAAACCCAATATGTAGTAGACAAGACCTACTCCTTGCTCAGTGAACTGGCCTCAACACCCCCTATTCACCGCACAAGAATATATCTGACTAGTAAGAATCTTCAAACCTATGTATTGATATCTCTCTGTAAGTGAGTCAAGGGGGTGTAAAGCGGCATAAACACAGCCGTGAAAAGCAGCTAAACCCCATTATAAAAAGAAATTACTTTTCAAAACCCGTGAAACAACGACAGTGAAAGAGAGAGAAATTCTTACAAAATTCGTTCAGGGGCTGTGATGCAAGCTGTATTGACCATATCTAGACCCACAGCTGATTTAGACATAACGGTTGACACTCTTGGGGCTGAGAGGTTTGGTGAGGTTGCGTGAGCCAACGCACACCCTTTAAAGAAATACTGCATGGTACCCATCCCATGGGTCCCAAATCTCCAGGTTCAAGGGCATCTTCCTACGTCGAAAACATGCATGAGAAACCCAGAAGATGGTACACCGTGTGATCGGGAAAGGTTTCTAAAACGCACCTCATTTCTCATCTCCTTGTGCTCGGGTTCGCCATTCCAGCCGCTTTACTCGCCATCTCCCTCCTTGGAGAATCAGCACCTTTAACCTCCTGTTCCGTACAGGTTGCAATTTGTCCTGAGGATGAACGGGAAGAGGGGGAACCAATGAGAGACTAGCTCTAGGGGTTGGGACAGGCACAGGTCACTCTATTTTCCCATCAGGAAGAAGAATTAACCACAAGCTCAGCCTGCCCCCCAGAACCAGAAGAGGGCCTGAAGCAATCCTGCACTTTTGCGGCTAGCTCCCAAAAAAGCGACTGGAAAAATGGAGCTCAGGGGCACTGCAATTCACAAACCTGCAGAGTTATAAATGATAACTCTCGTCCACAAATATATTGAGGGAAGGCAACGAAGAGGCTTTGAAAGCAAGGCAGAATTGCACGAAACAGATTTCAGGAGGTAGATTCGAATCGCCTTGAAAGCACATGAAAAGCGGCAAAACGTGGACAATGATGCCCTTGGCCAAAAAGGGCGTATGCGTTTTTTCCTGAATATATTCAGGAAAAAACGCATATGCCCTTTTTGGCCAACCAAGCAATCTTTAAAGGCAAATCAGCGCTCCAAAGAAGTCTCGCTTCCCAGCGGGCAAAAGGGCCATGCGGAAAAAAGTGTCCAAACCAGAAATGCAGGACCGGCCATGGAGAAATGGGAGCCTTGCTACGCTGATGGGCGGGATGTAAATTTCCAACAGCTACTCTGGAGAAGTGTACGGTGTGTCCTGAAACATCTAAAAAACACAGCTTGGAGAGCATAGGGCACTTCCACTCATGGGCGTATAAATTGGGAAAATTAAAAATCAGCAAGACACAGGCACCCCAAAGTTCAGGGCCGCTTTGTTGACAAGAACCCCCACTTCATTACACCTTAAATATCCTAGGATAGAGAAAAGTGGATAAAGAAGTTGTGGTCCTCATGTACAATGGAATATCACTCAGCCATGAAATCCACGTCATAAGGCTAGTAGCAGCACGATGAGTGGATTTAGGTACGACGATTCTAAGTGAAATAAGTCACACAGAAAAGGACACTTATCATAAGATATCACTTATAGAGGGAATGTAAAAACCGCTACACTTGAACTGAATTACAAAACATAACAGAGTCACACGTTCAGAAAACACACTATGGCTGCTGAACGGGAAAGGTGAGGTGGGGTGATGCATAAAACAAGGGTTTCAAATTAGCTCCGATACCGTTCCATAAACCCAATATGTAGTAGACAAGACCTACTCTTTGCTCAGTGAACTGGCCTCAACACCCCCTATTCACCGCACAAGAATATATCTGACTAGTAAGAATCTTCAAACCTATGTATTGATATCTCTCTGTAAGTGAGTCAAGGGGGTGTAAAGCAGCATAAACACAGCCGTGAAAAGCAGTTAAACCCCATTATAAAAAGAAATTCCTTTTCAAAACCCGTGAAACAACGACAGTGAAAGAGAGAGAAATTCTTACAAAATTCGTTCAGGGGCTGTGATGCAACCTGGATTGACCATATCTAGACCCACAGCTGATTGAGACAAAAGGGTGGACACTCTTGGGGCTGAGAGGTTTGGTGAGGTTGCGTGAGCCAATGCACACCCTTTAAAGTAATACTGCATGGTACCCATCCCATGGGTCCCAAATCTCCAGGTTCAAGGGCATCTTCCTACGTCGAAAACATGCATGAGAAACCCAGAAGATGGTACACCGTGTGATCGGGAAAGGTTTCTAAAACGCACCTCATTTCTCATCTCCTTGTGCTCGGGTTCGCCATTCCAGCCGCTTTACTCGCCATCTCCCTCCTTGGAGAATCAGCACCTTTAACCTCCTGTTCCGTACAGGTTGCAATTTGTCCTGAGGATGAACGGGAAGAGGGGGAACCAATGAGAGACTAGCTCTAGGGGTTGGGACAGGCACAGGTCACTCTATTTTCCCATCAGGAAGAAGAATTAACCACAAGCTCAGCCTGCCCCCCAGAACCAGAAGAGGGCCTGAAGCAATCCTGCACTTTTGCGGCCAGCTCCCAAAAAAGCGACTTGAAAAATGGAGCTCAGGGGCACTGCAATTCACAAACCTGCAGAGTTATATATGATAACTCTCGTCCACAAATATATTGAGGGAAGGCAACGAAGAGGCTTTGAAAGCAAGGCAGAATTGCAGGAAACAGATTTCAGGAGGTAGATTCGAATCGCCTTGAAAGCACATGAAAAGCGGCAAAACGTGGATAATGATGCCCTTGGCCAAAAAGGGCGTATGCGTTTTTTCCTGAATATATTCAGGAAAAAACGCATACGCCCTTTTTGGCCAACCAAGCCACCTGGAAAGGCAAATCAGCGCTCCAAAGAAGTCTCCCTTCCCAGCGGGCAAAAGGGCCATGCGGAAAAAAGTGTCCAAACCAGAAATGCAGGACCGGCCATAGAGAAATGGGAGCCTTGCTACGCTGATGGGCGGGATGTAAATTGCCAACAGCCACTCTGGAGAAGTGTACGGTGTGTCCTGAAACATCTAAAAAACACAGCTTGGAGAGCATAGGGCACTTCCACTCATGGGCGTATAAATTGGGAAAACTAAAAATCAGCAAGACACAGGCACCCCAAAGTTTAGGGCTGCTCTGTTGGCAAGAACCCCCACTTCATTACACCTTAAATATCCTAGGAAAGAGAAAAGTGGATAAAGAAGTTGTGGTCCTCATGTACAATGGAATATCACTCAGCCATGAAATCCACGTCATAAGGCTAGTAGCAGCACGATGAGTGGATTTAGGTACGACGATTCTAAGTGAAATAAGTCACACAGAAAAAGACACTTATCATAAGATATCACTTATAGAGGGAATGTAAAAACCGCTACACTTGAACTGAATTACAAAACATAACAGAGTCACACGTTCAGAAAACACACTATGGCTGCTGAACGGGAAAGGTGAGGTGGGGTGATGCATAAAACAAGGGTTTCAAATTAGCTCCGATACCGTTCCATAAACCCAATATGTAGTAGACAAGACCTACTCTTTGCTCAGTGAACTGGCCTCAACACCCCCTATTCACCGCACAAGAATATATCTGACTAGTAAGAATCTTCAAACCTATGTATTGATATCTCTCTGTAAGTGAGTCAAGGGGGTGTAAAGCGGCATAAACACAGCCGTGAAAAGCAGTTAAACCCCATTATAAAAAGAAATTACTTTTCAAAACCCGTGAAACAACGACAGTGAAAGAGAGAGAAATTCTTACAAAATTCGTTCAGGGGCTGTGATGCAACCTGGATTGACCATATCTAGACCCACAGCTGATTGAGACAAAAGGGTGGACACTCTTGGGGCTGAGAGGTTTGGTGAGGTTGCGTGAGCCAATGCACACCCTTTAAAGTAATACTGCATGGTACCCATCCCATGGGTCCCAAATCTCCAGGTTCAAGGGCATCTTCCTACGTCGAAAACATGCATGAGAAACCCAGAAGATGGTACACCGTGTGATCGGGAAAGGTTTCTAAAACGCACCTCATTTCTCATCTCCTTGTGCTCGGGTTCGCCATTCCAGCCGCTTTACTCGCCATCTCCCTCCTTGGAGAATCAGCACCTTTAACCTCCTGTTCCGTACAGGTTGCAATTTGTCCTGAGGATGAACGGGAAGAGGGGGAACCAATGAGAGACTAGCTCTAGGGGTTGGGACAGGCACAGGTCACTCTATTTTCCCATCAGGAAGAAGAATTAACCACAAGCTCAGCCTGCCCCCCAGAACCAGAAGAGGGCCTGAAGCAATCCTGCACTTTTGCGGCCAGCTCCCAAAAAAGCGACTTGAAAAATGGAGCTCAGGGGCACTGCAATTCACAAACCTGCAGAGTTATATATGATAACTCTCGTCCACAAATATATTGAGGGAAGGCAACGAAGAGGCTTTGAAAGCAAGGCAGAATTGCACGAAACAGATTTCAGGAGGTAGATTCGAATCGCCTTGAAAGCACATGAAAAGCGGCAAAACGTGGATAATGATGCCCTTGGCCAAAAAGGGCGTATGCGTTTTTTCCTGAATATATTCAGGAAAAAACGCATACGCCCTTTTTGGCCAACCAAGCCACCTGGAAAGGCAAATCAGCGCTCCAAAGAAGTCTCCCTTCCCAGCGGGCAAAAGGGCCATGCGGAAAAAAGTGTCCAAACCAGAAATGCAGGACCGGCCATAGAGAAATGGGAGCCTTGCTACGCTGATGGGCGGGATGTAAATTGCCAACAGCCACTCTGGAGAAGTGTACGGTGTGTCCTGAAACATCTAAAAAACACAGCTTGGAGAGCATAGGGCACTTCCACTCATGGGCGTATAAATTGGGAAAACTAAAAATCAGCAAGACACAGGCACCCCAAAGTTTAGGGCTGCTCTGTTGACAAGAACCCCCACTTCATTACACCTTAAATATCCTAGGAAAGAGAAAAGTGGATAACGAAGTTGTGGTCCTCATGTACAATGGAATATCACTCAGCCGTGAAATCCACGTCATAAGGCTAGTAGCAGCACGATGAGTGGATTTAGGTACGACGATTCTAAGTGAAATAAGTTACACAGAAAAAGACACTTATCATAAGATATCACTTATAGAGGGAATGTAAAAACCGCTACACTTGAACTGAATTACAAAACAGAACAGAGTCACACGTTCAGAAAACACACTATGGCTGCTGAACGGCAAAGGTGAGGTAGGGGGATGCATAAAACAAGGGTTTCAAATTAGCTCAGATACCGTTCTATAAACCCAATATGTAGTAGACAAGACCTACTCCTTGCTCATTGAACTGGCCTAAACACCCCCTATTCACCGCACAAGAATATATCTGACTAGGAAGAATCTTCAAACCTATGTATTGATATCTCTCTGTAAGTGAGTCAAGGGGGTGTAAAGCGGCCTAAACACAGCCGTGAAAAGCAGCTAAACCCCATTATAAAAAGAAATTACTTTTCAAAACCCGTGAAACAAAGACAGTGAAAGAGAGAGAAATTCTTACAAAATTCGTTCAGGGGCTGTGATGCAACCTGGATTGACCATATCTAGACCCACAGCTGATTGTGATATAAGGGTGGACACTCTTCGGGCTGAGAGGTTTGGTGAGGTTGCGTGAGGCAACACAGAACCTTTAAAGTAATACTGCATGGTACCCATACCATGGGTCCCAAATCTCCAGGTTCAAGGGCATCTTCCTACGTCGAAAACATGCATGAGAAACCCAGAAGATGGTACACCGTGTGATTGGGAAAGGTTTCTAAAACGCACCTCATTTCTCATCTCCTTGTGCTCGGGTTCGCCATTCCAGCCACTTTACTGGCCATCTCCCTCCTTGGAGAATCAGCACCTTTAACCTCCTGTTCCGTACAGGTTGCAATTTGTTCTGAGGATGAACGGCAAGAGGGGGAACCAATGAGAGACTAGCTCTAGGGGTTGGGACAGGCACAGGTCACTCTATTTTCCCATCAGGAAGAAGAATTAACCACAAGCTCAGCCTGCCCCCCAGAACCAGAAGAGGGCCTGAAGCAATCCTGCACTTTTGCGGCCAGCTCCCAGAAAAGCGACTGGAAAAATGGAGCTCAGGGGCACTGCAATTCACAAACCTGCAGATTTATAAATGATAACTCTCGTCCACAAATATATTGAGGGAACGCAACGAAGAGGCTTTGAAAGCAAGGCAGAATTGCAGGAAACAGATTTCAGGAGGTAGATTCGAATCGCCTTGAAAGCACATGAAAAGCGGCAAAACCTGGACAATGATGCCCTTGGCCAAAAAGGGCGTATGCGTTTCTTCCTGAATATATTCAGGAAAAAACGCATACGCCTTTTTTGGCCAACCAAGCAAACTGGAAAGGCAAATCAGCGCTCCAAAGAAGTCTCGCTTCCCAGCGGGCAAAAGGGCCATGCGGAAAAAAGTGTCCAAACCAGAAATGCATGACCGGCCATGGAGAAATGGGAGCCTTGCTATGCTGATGGGCGGGATGTAAACTGCCAACAGCCACTATGGAGAAGTGTATGGTGTGTCCTGAAACATCTAAAAAACACAGCTTGTAGAGCATAGGGCACTTCCACTCATGGGCGTATAAATTGGGAAAACTAAAAATCAGCAAGACACAGGCACCCCAAAGTTTAGGGCTGCTCTGTTGACAAGAACCCCCACTTCATTACACCTTAAATATCCTAGGAAAGAGAAAAGTGGATAAAGAAGTTGTGGTCCTCATGTACAATGGAATATCACTCAGCCATGAAATCCACGTCATAAGGCTAGTAGCAGCACGATGAGTGGATTTAGGTAGGACGATTCTAAGTGAAATAAGTCACACAGAAAAAGACACTTATCATAAGATATCACTTATAGAGGGAATGTAAAAACCGCTACACTTGAACTGAATTACAAAACAGAACAGAGTCACACGTTCAGAAAACACACTATGGCTGCTGAACGGGAAAGGTGAGGTGGGGTGATGCATAAAACAAGGGTTTCAAATTAGCTCAGATACCGTTCCATAAACCCAATATGTAGTAGACAAGACCTACTCCTTGCTCAGTGAACTGGCCTCAACACCCCCTATTCACCGCACAAGAATATATCTGACTAGTAAGAATCTTCAAACCTATGTATTGATATCTCTCTGTAAGTGAGTCAAGGGGGTGTAAAGCGGCATAAACACAGCCGTGAAAAGCAGCTAAACCCCATTATAAAAAGAAATTACTTTTCAAAACCCGTGAAACAACGACAGTGAAAGAGAGAGAAATTCTTACAAAATTCGTTCAGGGGCTGTGATGCAAGCTGTATTGACCATATCTAGACCCACGGCTGATTTAGACATAAGGGTTGACACTCTTGGGGCTGAGAGGTTTGGTGAGGTTGCGTGAGCCAACGCACACCCTTTAAAGAAATACTGCATGGTACCCATCCCATGGGTCCCAAATCTCCAGGTTCAAGGGCATCTTCCTACGTCGAAAACATGCATGAGAAACCCAGAAGATGGTACACCGTGTGATCGGGAAAGGTTTCTAAAACGCACCTCATTTCTCATCTCCTTGTGCTCGGGTTCGCCATTCCAGCCGCTTTACTCGCCATCTCCCTCCTTGGAGAATCAGCACCTTTAACCTCCTGTTCCGTACAGGTTGCAATTTGTCCTGAGGATGAACGGGAAGAGGGGGAACCAATGAGAGACTAGCTCTAGGGGTTGGGACAGGCACAGGTCACTCTATTTTCCCATCAGGAAGAAGAATTAACCACAAGCTCAGCCTGCCCCCCAGAACCAGAAGAGGGCCTGAAGCAATCCTGCACTTTTGCGGCCAGCTCCCAAAAAAGCGACTGGAAAAATGGAGCTCAGGGGCACTGCAATTCACAAACCTGCAGAGTTATAAATGATAACTCTCGTCCACAAATATATTGAGGGAAGGCAACGAAGAGGCTTTGAAAGCAAGGCAGAATTGCAGGAAACAGATTTCAGGAGGTAGATTCGAATCGCCTTGAAAACACATGAAAAGCGGCAAAACCTGGACAATGATGCCCTTGGCCAAAAAGGGCGTATGCGTTTTTTCCTGAATATATTTAGGAAAAAACGCATACGCCCTTTTTGGCCAACCAAGCAACCTGGAAAGGCAAATCAGCGCTCCAAAGAAGTCTCCCTTCCCAGCGGGCAAAAGGGCCATGCGGAAAAAAGTGTCCAAACCAGAAATGCAGGACTGGCCATGGAGAAATGGGAGCCTTGCTACGCTGATGGGCGGGATGTAAATTGCCAACAGCCACTCTGGAGAAGTGTACGGTGTGTCCTGAAACATCTAAAAAACAGAGCTTGGAGAGCATAGGGCACTTCCACTCATGGGCGTATAAATTGGGAAAACTAAAAATCAGCAAGACACAGGCACCCCAAAGTTTAGGGCTGCTCTGTTGACAAGAACCCCCACTTCATTACACCTTAAATATCCTAGGAAAGAGAAAAGTGGATAACGAAGTTGTGGTCCTCATGTAGAATGCAATATCACTCAGCCATGAAATCCACGTCATAAGGCTAGTAGCAGTACGATGAGTGGATTTAGGTACGACGATTCTAAGTCACACAGAAAAAGACACTTATCATAAGATATCACTTATAGAGGGAATGTAAAAACCGCTACACTTGAACTGAATTACAAAACAGAACAGAGTCACACGTTCAGAAAACACACTATGGCTGCTGAACGGGAAAGGTGAGGTGGGGTGATGCATAAAACAAGGGTTTCAAATTAGCTCAGATACCGTTCCATAAACCCAATATGTAGTAGACAAGACCTACTCCTTGCTCAGTGAACTGGCCTCAACACCCCCTATTCACCGCACAAGAATATATCTGACTAGTAAGAATCTTCAAACCTATGTATTGATATCTCTCTGTAAGTGAGTCAAGGGGGTGTAAAGCGGCATAAACACAGCCGTGAAAAGCAGCTAAACCCCATTATAAAAAGAAATTACTTTTCAAAACCCGTGAAACAACGACAGTGAAAGAGAGAGAAATTCTTACAAAATTCGTTCAGGGGCTGTGATGCAAGCTGTATTGACCATATCTAGACCCACAGCTGATTTAGACATAAGGGTTGACACTCTTGGGGCTGAGAGGTTTGGTGAGGTTGCGTGAGCCAACGCACACCCTTTAAAGAAATACTGCATGGTACCCATCCCATGGGTCCCAAATCTCCAGGTTCAAGGGCATCTTCCTACGTCGAAAACATGCATGAGAAACCCAGAAGATGGTACACCGTGTGATCGGGAAAGGTTTCTAAAACGCACCTCATTTCTCATCTCCTTGTGCTCGGGTTCGCCATTCCAGCCGCTTTACTCGCCATCTCCCTCCTTGGAGAATCAGCACCTTTAACCTCCTGTTCCGTACAGGTTGCAATTTGTCCTGAGGATGAACGGGAAGAGGGGGAACCAATGAGAGACTAGCTCTAGGGGTTGGGACAGGCACAGGTCACTCTATTTTCCCATCAGGAAGAAGAATTAACCACAAGCTCAGCCTGCCCCCCAGAACCAGAAGAGGGCCTGAAGCAATCCTGCACTTTTGCGGCCAGCTCCCAAAAAAGCGACTGGAAAAATGGAGCTCAGGGGCACTGCAATTCACAAACCTGCAGAGTTATAAATGATAACTCTCGTCCACAAATATATTGAGGGAAGGCAACGAAGAGGCTTTGAAAGCAAGGCAGAATTGCAGGAAACAGATTTCAGGAGGTAGATTCGAATCGCCTTGAAAACACATGAAAAGCGGCAAAACCTGGACAATGATGCCCTTGGCCAAAAAGGGCGTATGCGTTTTTTCCTGAATATATTTAGGAAAAAACGCATACGCCCTTTTTGGCCAACCAAGCAACCTGGAAAGGCAAATCAGCGCTCCAAAGAAGTCTCCCTTCCCAGCGGGCAAAAGGGCCATGCGGAAAAAAGTGTCCAAACCAGAAATGCAGGACTGGCCATGGAGAAATGGGAGCCTTGCTACGCTGATGGGCGGGATGTAAATTGCCAACAGCCACTCTGGAGAAGTGTACGGTGTGTCCTGAAACATCTAAAAAACACAGCTTGGAGAGCATAGGGCACTTCCACTCATGGGCGTATAAATTGGGAAAACTAAAAATCAGCAAGACACAGGCACCCCAAAGTTTAGGGCTGCTCTGTTGACAAGAACCCCCACTTCATTACACCTTAAATATCCTAGGAAAGAGAAAAGTGGATAACGAAGTTGTGGTCCTCATGTAGAATGCAATATCACTCAGCCATGAAATCCACGTCATAAGGCTAGTAGCAGTACGATGAGTGGATTTAGGTACGACGATTCTAAGTCACACAGAAAAAGACACTTATCATAAGATATCACTTATAGAGGGAATGTAAAAACCGCTACACTTGAACTGAATTACAAAACAGAACAGAGTCACACGTTCAGAAAACACACTATGGCTGCTGAACGGGAAAAGTGAGGTGGGGTGATGCATAAAACAAGGGTTTCAAATTAGCTCAGATACCGTTCCATAAACCCAATATGTAGTAGACAAGACCTACTCCTTTCTCAGTGAACTGGCCTCAACACCCCCTATTCACTGCACAAGAATATATATGACTAGTAAAAATCTTCAAACCTATGTATTGATATCTCTCTGTAAGTGAGTCAAGGGGGTGTAAAGAGGCCTAAACACAGCCGTGAAAAGCAGCTAAACCCCATTATAAAATTAAATTACTTTTCAAAACCCGTGAAACAAAGACAGTGAAAGAGAGAGAAATTCTTACAAAATTCGTTCAGGGGCTGTGATGCAACCTGGATTGACCATATCTAGACCCACAGCTGATTGAGACATAAGGGTGGACACTCTTGGGGCTGAGAGGTTTGGTGAGGTTGCGTGAGCCAACGCAGACCCTTTAAAGTAATACTGCATCGTACCCATCCCATGGGTCCTAAATCTCCTGGTTCAAGGGCATCTTCCTACGTCGAAAACATGCATGAGAAACCCAGAAGATGGTACACCGTGTGATCGGGAAAGGTTTCTAAAACGCACCTCATTTCTCATCTCCTTGTGCTCGGGTTCGCCATTCCAGCCGCTTTACTAGCCATCTCCCTCCTTGGAGAATCAGCACCTTTAACCTCCTGTTCCGTACAGGTTGCAATTTGTCCTGAGGATGAACGGGAAGAGGGGGAACCAATGAGAGACTAGCTCTAGGGGTTGGGACAGGCACAGGTCACTCTATTTTCCCATCAGGAAGAAGAATTAACCACAAGCTCATCCTGCCCCCCAGAACCAGAAGAGGGCCTGAAGCAATCCTGCACTTTTGCGGCTAGCTCCCAAAAAAGCGACTGGAAAAATGGAGCTCAGGGGCACTGCAATTCACAAACCTGCAGAGTTATAAATGATAACTCTCGTCCACAAATATATTGAGGGAAGGCAACGAAGAGGCTTTGAAAGCAAGGCAGAATTGCACGAAACAGATTTCAGGAGGTAGATTCGAATCGCCTTGAAAGCACATGAAAAGCGGCAAAACGTGGACAATGATGCCCTTGGCCAAAAAGGGCATATGCGTTTTTTCCTGAATATATTCAGGAAAAAACGCATACGCCCTTTTTGGCCAACCAAGCAATCTTTAAAGGCAAATCAGCGCTATAAAGAAGTCTCGCTTCCCAGCGGGCAAAAGGGCCATGCGGAAAAAAGTGTCCAAACCAGAAATGCAGGACCGGCCATGGAGAAATGGGAGCCTTGCTACGCTGATGGGCGGGATGTAAATTTCCAACAGCTACTCTGGAGAAGTGTACGGTGTGTCCTGAAACATCTAAAAAACACAGCTTGGAGAGCATAGGGCACTTCCACTCATGGGCGTATAAATTGGGAAAACTAAAAATCAGCAAGACACAGGCACCCCAAAGTTTAGGGCCGCTCTGTTGACAAGAACCCCCACTTCATTACACCTTAAATATCCTAGGATAGAGAAAAGTGGATAAAGAAGTTGTGGTCCTCATGTACAATGGAATATCACTCAGCCATGAAATCCACGTCATAAGGCTAGTAGCAGCAAGATGAGTGGATTTAGGTACGACGATTCTAAGTGAAATAAGTCACACAGAAAAGGACACTTATCATAAGATATCACTTATAGAGGGAATGTAAAAACCGCTACACTTGAACTGAATTACAAAACATAACAGAGTCACACGTTCAGAAAACACACTATGGCTGCTGAACGGGAAAGGTGAGGTGGGGTGATGCATAAAACAAGGGTTTCAAATTAGCTCAGATACCGTTCCATAAACCCAATATGTAGTAGACAAGACCTACTCTTTGCTCAGTGAACTGGCCTCAACACCCCCTATTCACCGCACAAGAATATATCTGACTAGTAAGAATCTTCAAACCTATGTATTGATATCTCTCTGTAAGTGAGTCAAGGGGGTGTAAAGCGGCATAAACACAGCCGTGAAAAGCAGCTAAACCCCATTATAAAAAGAAATTATTTTTCAAAACCCGTGAAACAACGACAGTGAAAGAGAGAGAAATTCTTACAAAATTCGTTCAGGGGCTGTGATGCAACCTGGATTGACCATATCTAGACCCACAGCTGATTGAGACAAAAGGGTGGACACTCTTGGGGCTGAGAGGTTTGGTGAGGTTGCGTGAGCCAATGCACACCCTTTCAAGTAATACTGCATGGTACCCATCCCATGGGTCCCAAATCTCCAGGTTCAAGGGCATCTTCCTACGTCGAAAACATGCATGAGAAACCCAGAAGATGGTACACCGTGTGATCGGGAAAGGTTTCTAAAACGCACCTCATTTCTCATCTCCTTGTGCTCGGGTTCGCCATTCCAGCCGCTTTACTCGCCATCTCCCTCCTTGGAGAATCAGCACCTTTAACCTCCTGTTCCGTACAGGTTGCAATTTGTCCTGAGGATGAACGGGAAGAGGGGGAACCAATGAGAGACTAGCTCTAGGGGTTGGGACAGGCACAGGTCACTCTATTTTCCCATCAGGAAGAAGAATTAACCACAAGCTCAGCCTGCCCCCCAGAACCAGAAGAGGGCCTGAAGCAATCCTGCACTTTTGCGGCCAGCTCCCAAAAAAGCGACTTGAAAAATGGAGCTCAGGGGCACTGCAATTCACAAACCTGCAGAGTTATATATGATAACTCTCGTCCACAAATATATTGAGGGAAGGCAACGAAGAGGCTTTGAAAGCAAGGCAGAATTGCACGAAACAGATTTCAGGAGGTAGATTCGAATCGCCTTGAAAGCACATGAAAAGCGGCAAAACGTGGATAATGATGCCCTTGGCCAAAAAGGGCGTATGCGTTTTTTCCTGAATATATTCAGGAAAAAACGCATACGCCCTTTTTGGCCAACCAAGCCACCTGGAAAGGCAAATCAGCGCTCCAAAGAAGTCTCCCTTCCCAGCGGGCAAAAGGGCCATGCGGAAAAAAGTGTCCAAACCAGAAATGCAGGACCGGCCATAGAGAAATGGGAGCCTTGCTACGCTGATGGGCGGGATGTAAATTGCCAACAGCCACTCTGGAGAAGTGTACGGTGTGTCCTGAAACATCTAAAAAACACAGCTTGGAGAGCATAGGGCACTTCCACTCATGGGCGTATAAATTGGGAAAACTAAAAATCAGCAAGACACAGGCACCCCAAAGTTTAGGGCTGCTCTGTTGGCAAGAACCCCCACTTCATTACACCTTAAATATCCTAGGAAAGAGAAAAGTGGATAAAGAAGTTGTGGTCCTCATGTACAATGGAATATCACTCAGCCATGAAATCCACGTCATAAGGCTAGTAGCAGCACGATGAGTGGATTTAGGTACGACGATTCTAAGTGAAATAAGTCACACAGAAAAAGACACTTATCATAAGATATCACTTATAGAGGGAATGTAAAAACCGCTACACTTGAACTGAATTACAAAACAGAACAGAGTCACACGTTCAGAAAACACACTATGGCTGCTGAACGGCAAAGGTGAGGTAGGGGGATGCATAAAACAAGGGTTTCAAATTAGCTCAGATACCGTTCTATAAACCCAATATGTAGTAGACAAGACCTACTCCTTGCTCATTGAACTGGCCTAAACACCCCCTATTCACCGCACAAGAATATATCTGACTAGGAAGAATCTTCAAACGTATGTATTGATATGTCTCTGTAAGTGAGTCAAGGGGGTGTAAAGCGGCCTAAACACAGCCGTGAAAAGCAGCTAAACCCCATTATAAAAAGAAATTACTTTTCAAAACCCGTGAAACAAAGACAGTGAAAGAGAGAGAAATTCTTACAAAATTCGTTCAGGGGCTGTGATGCAACCTGGATTGACCATATCTAGACCCACAGCTGATTGTGATATAAGGGTGGACACTCTTCGGGCTGAGAGGTTTGGTGAGGTTGCGTGAGGCAACACAGAACCTTTAAAGTAATACTGCATGGTACCCATACCATGGGTCCCAAATCTCCAGGTTCAAGGGCATCTTCCTACGTCGAAAACATGCATGAGAAACCCAGAAGATGGTACACCGTGTGATTGGGAAAGGTTTCTAAAACGCACCTCATTTCTCATCTCCTTGTGCTCGGGTTCGCCATTCCAGCCACTTTAGTAGCCATCTCCCTCCTTGGAGAATCAGCACCTTTAACCTCCTGTTCCGTACAGGTTGCAAATTGTCCTGAGGATGAACGGCAAGAGGGGGAACCAATGAGAGACTAGCTCTAGGGGTTGGGACAGGCACAGGTCACTCTATTTTCCCATCAGGAAGAAGAATTAACCACAAGCTCAGCCTGCCCCCCAGAACCAGAAGAGGGCCTGAAGCAATCCTGCACTTTTGCGGCCAGATCCCAGAAAAGCGACTGGAAAAATGGAGCTCAGGGGCACTGCAATTCACAAACCTGCAGAGTTATAAATGATAACTCTCGTCCACAAATATATTGAGGGAAGGCAACGAAGAGGCTTTGAAAGCAAGGCAGAATTGCAGGAAACAGATTTCAGGAGGTAGATTCGAATCGCCTTGAAAGCACATGAAAAGCGGCAAAACCTGGACAATGATGCCCTTGGTCAAAAAGGGCGTATGCGTTTCTTCCTGAATATATTCAGGAAAAAACGCATACGCCTTTTTTGGCCAACCAAGCAACCTGGAAAGGCAAATCAGCGCTCCAAAGAAGTCTCGCTTCCCAGCGGGCAAAAGGGCCATGCGGAAAAAAGTGTCCAAACCAGAAATGCATGACCGGCCATGGAGAAATGGGAGCCTTGCTATGCTGATGGGCGGGATGTAAACTGCCAACAGCCACTATGGAGAAGTGTATGGTGTGTCCTGAAACATCTAAAAAACACAGCTTGTAGAGCATAGGGCACTTCCACTCATGGGCGTATAAATTGGGAAAACTAAAAATCAGCAAGACACAGGCACCCCAAAGTTTAGGGCTGCTCTGTTGACAAGAACCCCCACTTCATTACACCTTAAATATCCTAGGAAAGAGAAAAGTGGATAAAGAAGTTGTGGTCCTCATGTACAATGGAATATCACTCAGCCATGAAATCCACGTCATAAGGCTAGTAGCAGCACGATGAGTGGATTTAGGTAGGACGATTCTAAGTGAAATAAGTCACACAGAAAAAGACACTTATCATAAGATATCACTTATAGAGGGAATGTAAAAAACGCTACACTTGAACTGAATTACAAAACAGAACAGAGTCACACGTTTAGAAAACACACTATGGTTACTGAACGGGAAAGGTGAGGTGGGGTGATGCATAAAACAAGGGTTTCAAATTAGCTCCGATACCGTTCCAGAAACCCAATATGTAGTAGACAAGACCTACTCCTTGCTCAGTGAACTGGCCTCAACACCCCCTATTCACCGCACAAGAATATATCTGACTAGTAAGAATCTTCAAACCTATGTATTGATATCTCTCTGTAAGTGAGTCAAGGGGGTGTAAAGCGGCATAAACACAGCCGTGAAAAGCAGCTAAACCCCATTATAAAAAGAAATTACTTTTCAAAACCCGTGAAACAACGACAGTGAAAGAGAGAGAAATTCTTACAAAATTCGTTCAGGGACTGTGATGCAAGCTGTATTGACCATATCTAGACCCACAGCTGATTTAGACATAAGGGTTGACACTCTTGGGGCTGAGAGGTTTGGTGAGGTTGCGTGAGCCAACGCACACCCTTTAAAGAAATACTGCATGGTACCCATCCCATGGGTCCCAAATCTCCAGGTTCAAGGGCATCTTCCTACGTCGAAAACATGCATGAGAAACCCAGAAGATGGTACACCGTGTGATCGGGAAAGGTTTCTAAAACGCACCTCATTTCTCATCTCCTTGTGCTCGGGTTCGCCATTCCAGCCGCTTTACTCGCCATCTCCCTCCTTGGAGAATCAGCACCTTTAACCTCCTGTTCCGTACAGGTTGCAATTTGTCCTGAGGATGAACGGGAAGAGGGGGAACCAATGAGAGACTAGCTCTAGGGGTTGGGACAGGCACAGGTCACTCTATTTTCCCATCAGGAAGAAGAATTAACCACAAGCTCAGCCTGCCCCCCAGAACCAGAAGAGGGCCTGAAGCAATCCTGCACTTTTGCGGCCAGCTCCCAAAAAAGCGACTGGAAAAATGGAGCTCAGGGGCACTGCAATTCACAAACCTGCAGAGTTATAAATGATAACTCTCATCCACAAATATATTGAGGGAAGGCAACGAAGAGGCTTTGAAAGCAAGGCAGAATTTCAGGAAACAGATTTCAGGAGGTAGATTCGAATCGCCTTGAAAACACATGAAAAGCGGCAAAACCTGGACAATGATGCCCTTGGCCAAAAAGGGCGTATGCGTTTTTTCCTGAATATATTCAGGAAAAAACGCATACGCCCTTTTTGGCCAACCAAGCAACCTGGAAAGGCAAATCAGCGCTCCAAAGAAGTCTCGCTTCCCAGCGGGCAAAAGGGCCATGCGGAAAAAAGTGTCCAAACCAGAAATGCAGGACAGGCCATGGAGAAATGGGAGCCTTGCTACGGTGATGGGCGGGATGTAAATTGCCAACAGCCACTCTGGAGAAGTGTACGGTGTGTCCTGAAACATCTAAAAAACACAGCTTGGAGAGCATAGGGCACTTCCACTCATGGGCGTATAAATTGGGAAAACTAAAAATCAGCAAGACACAGGCACCCCAAAGTTTAGGGCTGCTCTGTTGACAAGAACCCCCACTTCATTACACCTTAAATATCCTAGGAAAGAGAAAAGTGGATAAAGAACTTGAGGTCCTCATGTACAATGGAATATCACTCAGCCATGAAATCCACGTCATAAGGCTAGTAGCAGCACGATGAGTGGATTTAGGTACGACAATTCTAAGTGAAATAAGTCACACAGAAAAAGACACTTATCATAAGATATCACTTATAGAGGGAATGTAAAAACCGCTACACTTGAACTGAATTACAAAACAGAACAGAGTCACACGTTCAGAAAACACACTATGGCTGCTGAACGGGAAAGGTGAGGTGGGGTGATGCATAAAACAAGGGTTTCAAATTAGCTCCGATACCGTTCCATAAACCCAATATGTAGTAGACAAGACCTACTCCTTGCTCAGTGAACTGGCCTCAACACCCCCTATTCACCGCCCAAGAATATATCTGACTAGTAAGAATCTTCGAACCTATGTATTGATATCTCTCTGTAAGTGAGTCAAGGGGGTGTAAAGCGGCCTAAACACAGCCGTGAAAAGCAGCTAAACCCCATTATAAAAATAAATTACTTTTCAAAACCCGTGAAACAAAGACAGTGAAAGAGAGAGAAATTCTTAAAAAAATTCGTTCAGTGGCTGTGATGCAACCTGGATTGACCATATCTAGACCCACAGCTGATTGAGACATAAGGGTGGACACTCTTGGGGCTGAGAGTTTTGGTGATGTTGCGTGAGCCAACGCAGACCCTTTAAAGGAATACTGCATGGTACCCATCCCATGGGTCCCAAATCTCCAGGTTCAAGGGCATCTTCCTACGTCGAAAACATGCATGAGAAACCCAGAAGATGGTACACCGTGTGATCGGGAAAGGTTTCTAAAACGCACCTCATTTCTCATCTCCTTGTGCTCGGGTTCGCCATTCCAGCCGCTTTACTAGCCATCTCCCTCCTTGGAGAATCAGCACCTTTAATCTCCTGTTCCGTACAGGTTGCAATTTGTCCTGAGGATGAACGGGAAGAGGGGAACCAATGAGAGACTAGCTCTAGGGGTTGGGACAGGCACAGGTCACTCTATTTTCCCATCGGGAAGAAGAATTAACCACAAGCTCAGCCTGCCCCCCAGAACCAGAAGAGGGCCTGAAGCAATCCTGCACTTTTGCGGCCAGCTCCCAAAAAAGCGACTGGAAAAATGGAGCTCAGGGGCACTGCAATTCACAAACCTGCAGAGTTATAAATGATAACTCTCGTCCACAAATATATTGAGGGAAGGCAACGAAGAGGCTTTGAAAGCAAGGCAGAATTGCAGGAAACAGATTTCAGGAGGTAGATTCGAATCGCCTTGAAAGCACATGAAAAGCGGCAAAACGTGGACAATGATACCCTTGGCCAAAAAGGGCGTATGCGTTTTTTCCTGAATATATTCAGGAAAAAACGCATACGCCCTTTTTGGCCAACCAAGCAACCTGGAAAGGCAAATCAGCGCTCCAAAGAAGTCTCTCTTCCCAGCAGGCAAAAGGGCCATGCGGAAAAAAGTGTCCAAACCAGAAATGCAGGACCGGCCATGGAGAAATGGGAGCCTTGCTACGCTGATGGGCGTGATGTAAATTGCCAACAGCCACTCTGGAGAAGTGTAAGGTGTGTCCTGAAACATCTAAAAAACACAGCTTGGAGAGCATAGGGCACTTCCACTCATGGGTGTATAAATTGGGAAAACTAAAAATCAGCAAGACACAGGCACCCCAAAGTTTAGGGCTGCTCTGTTGACAAGAACCCCCACTTCATTACACCTTAAATATCCTAGGAAAGAGAAAAGTGGATAAAGAACTTGTGGTCCTCATGTACAATGGAATATCACTCAGCCATGAAATCCACGTCATAAGGCTAGTAGCAGCACGATGAGTGGATTTAGGTACGACGATTCTAAGTGAAATAAGTCACACAGAAAAAGACACTTATCATAAGATATCACTTATAGAGGCAATGTAAAAACCGCTACACTTGAAATGAATTACAGAACAGGACAGAGTCACAAGTTCAGAAAACACACTATGGCTGCTGAACGGGAAAGGTGAGGTGGGGTGATGCATAAAACAAGGGTTTCAAATTAGCTCAGATACCGTTCCATAAACCCAATATGTAGTAGACAAGACCTATTCCTTTTTCAGTGTACTGGACTCAACACCCCCTATTCACCGCCCAAGAATATATCTGACTAGTAAGAATCTTCGAACCTATGTATTGATATCTCTCTGTAAGTGAGTCAAGGGGGTGTAAAGCGGCCTAAACACAGCCGTGAAAAGCAGCTAAACCCCATTATAAAAAGAAATTACTTTTCAAAACCCGTGAAACAAAGACAGTGAAAGAGAGAGAAATTCTTACAAAATTCGTTCAGGGGCTGTGATGCAACCTGGATTGACCATATCTAGACCCACAGCTGATTGAGACATAAGGGTGGACACTCTTGGGGCTGAGAGGTTTGGTGAGGTTGCGTGAGCCAACGCAGACCCTTTAAAGTAATACTGCATGGTACCCATCCCATGGGTCCCAAATCTCCAGGTTCAAGGGCATCTTCCTACGTCGAAAACATGCATGAGAAACCCAGAAGATGGTAGACCGTGTGATCGGGAAAGGTTTCTAAAACGCACCTCATTTCTCATCTCCTTGTGCTCGGGTTCGCCATTCCAGCCGCTTTACTAGCCATCTCCCTCCTTGGAGAATCAGCACCTTTAACCTCCTGTTCCGTACAGGTTGCAATTTGTCCTGAGGATGAACGGGAAGAGGGGGAACCAATGAGAGACTAGCTCTAGGGGTTGGGGCAGGCATAGGTCACTCTATTTTCCCATCAGGAAGAAGAATTAACCACAAGCTCAGCCTGCCCCCCAGAACCAGAAGAGTGCCTGAAGCAATCCTGCAGTTTTGCGGCCAGCTCCCAGAAAAGCGACTGGAAAAATGGAGCTCAGGGGCACTGCAATTCACAAACCTGCAGAGTTATAAATGATAACTCTCGTCCACAAATATATTGAGGGAAGGCAACGAAGAGGCTTTGAAAGCAAGGCATAATTGCACGAAACAGATTTCAGGAGGTAAATTCGAATCGCCTTGAAAGCACATGAAAAGCGGCAAAACGTGGACAATGATGCCCTTGGCCAAAAAGGGCGTATGCGTTTTTTCCTGAATATATTCAGGAAAAAACACATACGCCCTTTTTGGCCAACCAAGCCACCTGGAAAGGCAAATCAGCGCTCCAAAGAAGTCTCGCTTCCCAGCGGGCAAAAGGGCCATGCGGAAAAAAGTGTCCAAACCAGAAATGCAGGACCGGCCATGGAGAAATGGGAGCCTTGCTACACTGATGGGCGGGATGTAAATTGCCAACAGCCACTCTGGAGAAGTGTACGGTGTGTCCTGAAACATCTAAAAAACACAGCTTGGAGAGCATAGGGCACTTCCACTCATGGGCGTATAAATTGGGAAAACTAAAAATCAGCAAGACACAGGCACCCCAAAGTTTAGGGCTGCTCTGTTGACAAGAACCCCCACTTCATTACACCTTAAATATCCTAGGAAAGAGAAAAGTGGATAACGAAGTTGTGGTCCTCATGTACAATGGAATATCACTCAGCCGTGAAATCCACGTCATAAGGCTAGTAGCAGCACGATGAGTGGATTTAGGTACGACGATTCTAAGTGAAATAAGTCACACAGAAAAAGACACTTATCGTAAGATATCACTTATAGAGGGAATGTAAAAACCGCTACACTTGAACTGAATTACAAAACACAACAGACTCACACGTTCAGAAAACACACTATGGCTGCTGAACGGGAAAGGTGAGGTGGGGTGATGCATAAAACAAGGGTTTCAAATTAGCTCAGATACCGTTCCATAAACCCAATATGTAGTAGACAAGACCTACTCCTTGCTCAGTGAACTGGCCTCAACACCCCCTATTCACCGCACAAGAATATATCTGACTAGTAAGAATCTTCAAACCTATGTATTGATACCTCTCTGTAAGTGAGTCAAGGGGGTGTAAAGAGCCCTAAACACAGCCGTGAAAAGCAGCTAAACCCCATTATAAAAAGAAATTACTTTTCAAAACCCGTGAAACAAAGACAGTGAAAGAGAGAGAAATTCTTACAAAATTCGTTCAGGGGCTGTGATGCAACCTGGATTGACCATATCTAGACCCAGAGCTGATTGAGACATAAGGGTGGACACTCTTGGGGCTGAGAGGTTTGGTGAGGTTGCGTGAGCCAACGCAGACCCTTTAAAGTAATACTGCATGGTACCCATCCCATGGGTCCCAAATCTCCAGGTTCAAGGGCATCTTCCTACGTCGAAAACATGCATGAGAAACCCAGAAGATGGTACACCGTGTGATCGGGAAAGGTTTCTAAAACGCACCTCATTTCTCATCTCCTTGTGCTCGGGTTCGCCATTCCAGCCGCTTTACTAGCCATCTCCCTCCTTGGAGAATCAGCACCTTTAACCTCCTGTTCCGTACAGGTTGCAATTTGTCCTAACGATGAACGGGAAGAGGGGGAACCAATGAGAGACTAGCTCTAGGGGTTGGGACAGGCATAGGTCACTCTATGTTCCCATCAGGAAGAAGAATTAACCACAAGCTCAGCCTGACCCCCAGAACCAGAAGAGGGCCTGAAGCAATCCTGCACTTTTGCGGCCAGCTCCCAAAAAAGCGACTGGAAAAATGGAGCTCAGGGGCACTGCAATTCACAAACCTGCAGAGTTATAAATGATAACTCTCGTCCACAAATATATTGAGGGAAGGCAACGAAGAGGCTTTGAAAGCAAGGCAGAATTGCAGGAAACAGATTTCAGGAGGTAGATTCGAAACACCTTGAAAGCACATGAAAAGCGGCAAAACGTGAACAATGATGCCCTTGGCCAAAAAGGGCGTATGCGTTTTTTCCTGAATATATTCAGGAAAAAACGCATACGCCCTTTTTGGCCAACCAAGCAAACTGGAAAGGCAAATCAGCGCTCCAAAGAAGTCTCGCTTCCCAGCGGGCAAAAGGGCCATGCGGAAAATAGTGTCCAAACCACAAATGCAGGACCGGCCATGGAGAAATGGGAGCCTTGCTACGCTGATGGGCGGGATGTAAATTGCCAACAGCCACTCTGGAGAAGTGTACGGTGTGTCCTGAAACATCTAAAAAACACAGCTTGGAGAGCATAGGGCACTTCCACTCATGGGCGTATAAATTGGGAAAACTAAAAATCAGCAAGACACAGGCACCCCAAAGTTTAGGGCTGCTCTGTTGACAAGAACCCCCACTTCATTACACCTTAAATATCCTAGGAAAGAGAAAAGTGGATAACGAAGTTGTGGTCCTCATGTAGAATGCAATATCACTCAGCCATGAAATCCACGTCATAAGGCTAGTAGCAGTACGATGAGTGGATTTAGGTACGAAGATTCTAAGTCACACAGAAAAAGACACTTATCATAAGATATCACTTATAGAGGGAATGTAAAAACCGCTACACTTGAAGTGAATTAGGAAACAGAACAGAATCACACGTTCAGAAAACACACTATGGCTGCTGAACGGGAAAGGGTAGGTGGGGTGATGCATAAAACAAGGGTTTCAAATTATCTCAGATACCGTTCCATAAACCCAATATGTAGTAGACAAGACCTACTCCTTGCTCAGTGAACTGGCCTCAACACCCCCTATTCACCGCACAAGACTATATCTGACTAGTAAGAATCTTCAAACCTATGTATTGATATCTCTCTGTAAGTGAGTCAAGGGGGTGTAAAGAGGCCTAAACACAGCCGTGAAAAGCAGCTAAACCCCATTATAAAAAGAAATTACTTTTCAAAACCCGTGAAACAAAGACAGTGAAAGAGAGAGAAATTCTTACAAAATTCGTTCAGGGGCTGTGATGCAACCTGGATTGACCATATCTAGACCCACAGCTGATTGAGACATAAGGGTGGACACTCCTGTGGCTGAGAGGTTTGGTGAGGTTGCGTGAGCCAACGCAGACCCTTGAAAGTAATACTGCATGGTACCCATCCCATGGGTCCCAAATCTCCAGGTTCAAGGGCATCTTCCTACGTCGAAAACATGCATGAGAAACCCAGAAGATGGTAGTCCGTGTGATCGGGAAAGGTTTCTAAAACGCACCTCATTTCTCATCTCCTTGTGCTCGGGTTCGCCATTCCAGCCGCTTTACTAGCCATCTCCCTCCTTGGAGAATCAGCACCTTTAACCTCCTGTTCCATACAGGTTGCAATTTGTCCTGACGATGAACGGGAAGACGGGGAACCAATGAGAGACTAGCTCTAGGGGTTGGGACAGGCACAGGTCACTCTATTTTCCCATCAGGAAGAAGAATTAACCACAATCTCAGCCTGCCCCCCAGAACCAGAAGAGGGCCTGAAGCAATCCTGCACTTTTGCGGCCAGCTCCCAAAAAAGCGACTGGAATAATGGAGCTCAGGGGCACTGCAATTCACAAACCTGCAGAGTTATAAATGATAACTCTCGTCCACAAATATATTGAGGGAAGGCAACGAAGAGGCTTTGAAAGCAAGGCAGAATTGCAGGAAACAGATTTTAGGAGGTAGATTCGAAACACTTTGAAAGCACATGGAAAGCGGCAAAACGTGGACAATGATGCCCTTGGCCAAAAAGGGCGTATGCGTTTTTTCCTGAATATATTCAGGAAAAAACGCATACGCCCTTTTTGGCCAACCAAGCAACCTGGAAAGGCAAATCAGCGCTCCAAAGAAGTCTCGCTTCCCAGCGGGCAAAAGGGCCATGCGGAAAAAAGTGTCCAAACCAGAAATGCAGGACCGGCCATGGAGAAATGGGAGCCTTGCTACGCTGATGGGCGGGATGTAAATTGCCAACAGCCACTCTGGAGAAGTGTACGGTGTGTCCTGAAACATCTAAAAAACACAGCTTGGAGAGCATAGGGCACTTCCACTCATGGGCGTATAAATTGGGAAAACTAAAAATCAGCAAGACACAGGCACCCCAAAGTTTAGGGCTGCTCTGTTGACAAGAACCCCCACTTCATTACACCTTAAATATCCTAGGAAAGAGAAAAGTGGATAACGAAGTTGTGGTCCTCATGTACAATGGAATATCACTCAGCCGTGAAATCCACGTCATAAGGCTAGTAGCAGCACGATGAGTGGATTTAGGTACGGCGATTCTAAGTGAAATAAGTCACACAGAAAAAGACACTTATCATAAGATATCACTTATAGAGGGAATGTAAAAACCGCTACACTTGAACTGAATTACAAAACACAACAGAGTCACACGTTCAGAAAACACACTATGGCTGCTGAACGGGAAAGGTGAGGTGGGGTGATGCATAAAACAAGGGTTTCAAATTAGCTCCGATACCGTTCCATAAACCCAATATGTAGTAGACAAGACCTACTCTTTGCTCAGTGAACTGGCCTCAACACCCCCTATTCACCGCACAAAAATATATCTGACTAGTAAAAATCTTCAAACCTATGTATTGATATCTCTCTGTAAGTGAGTCAAGGGGGTGTAAAGAGGCCTAAACACAGCCGTGAAAAGTAGCTAAACCCCATTATAAAAGTAAATTACTTTTCAAAACCCGTGAAACAAAGACAGTGAAAGACAGAGAAATTCTTACAAAATTCGTTCAGGGGCTGTGATGCAACCTGGATTGACCATATCTAGACCCACAGCTGATTGAGACATAAGGGTGGACACTCTTGGGGCTGAGAGGTTTGGTGAGGTTGCGTGAGCCAACGCAGACCCTTGAAAGTAATACTGCATGGTACCCATCCCATGGGTCCCAAAACTCCTGGTTCAAGGGCATCTTCCTACGTCGAAAACATACATGAGAAACCGAGAAGATGGTACACCGTGTGATCGGGAAAGGTTTCTAAAACGCACCTCATTTCTCATTTCCTTGTGCTCGGGTTCGCCATTCCAGCCGCTTTACTAGCCATCTCCCTCCTTGGAGAATCAGCACCTTTAACCTCCTGTTCCGTACAGGTTGCAATTTGTCCTGAGGATGAACGGCAAGAGGGGGAACCAATGAGAGACTAGCTCTAGGGGTTGGGACAGGCACAGGTCACTCTATTTTCCCATCAGGAAGAAGAATTAACCAAAAGCTCAGCCTGCCCCCTAGAACCAGAAGAGGGCCTGAAGCAATCCTCCACTTTTGCGGCTAGCTCCCAAAAAAGCGACTGGAAAAATGGAGCTCAGGGGCACTGCAATTCCCAAACCTGCAGAGTTATAAATGATAACTCTAGTCCACAAATATATTGAGGGAAGGCAACGAAGAGGCTTTGAAAGCAAGGCAGAATTGCAGGAAACAGATTTCAGGAGGTAGATTCGAATCGCCTTGAAAGCACATGAAAAGCGGCAAAACGTGGACAATGATGCCCTTGGCCAAAAAGGGCGTATGCGTTTTTTCCTGAATATATTCAGGAAAAAACGCATACGCCCTTTTTGGCCAACCAAGCCACCTGGAAAGGCAAATCAGCGCTCCAAAGAAGTCTCGCTCCCCATCGGGCAAAAGGGCCATGCGGAAAAAAGTGTCCAAACCAGAAATGCAGGACCGGCCATGGAGAAATGGGAGCCTTGCTACGCTGATGGGCGGGATGTAAAATGCCAACAGCCACTCTGGAGAAGTGTACGGTGTGTCCTGAAACATCTAAAAAACACAGCTTGGAGAGCATAGGGCACTTCCACTCAAGGGCGTATAAATTGGGAAAACTAAAAATCAGCAAGACACAGGCACCCCAAAGTTTAGGGCTGCTCTGTTGACAAGAACCCCCACTTCATTACACCTTAAATATCCTACGAAAGTGAAAAGTGGATAACGAAGTTGTGGTCCTCATGTACAATGGAATATCACTCCGCCGTGAAATCCACCTCATAAGGCTAGTAGCAGCACGATGAGTGGATTTAGGTACGACGATTCTAAGTGAAATAAGTCACACAGAAAAAGACACTTATCATAAGATATCACTTATAGAGGGAATGTAAAAAACACTACACTTGAACTGAATTACAAAACAGAACAGAGTCACACGTTTAGAAAACACACTATGGTTACTGAACGGGAAAGGTGAGGTGGGCTGATGCATAAAACAAGGGTTTCAAATTAGCTCCGATACCGTTCCAGAAACCCAATATGTAGTAGACAAGACCTACTCCTTGCTCAGTGAACTGGCCTCAACACCCCCTATTCACCGCACAAGAATATATCTGACTAGTAAGAATCTTCAAACCTATGTATTGATATCTCTCTGTAAGTGAGTCAAGGGGGTGTAAAGCGGCCTAAACACAGCCGTGAAAAGCAGCTAAACCCCATTATAAAAAGAAATTACTTTTCAAAACCCGTGAAACAACGACAGTGAAAGAGAGAGAAATTCTTACAAAATTCGTTCAGGGGCTGTGATGCAACCTGGATTGACCATATCTAGACCCACAGCTGATTGAGACATAAGGGTGGACACTCTTGGGGCTGAGAGGTTTGGTGAGGTTGCGTGAGCCAACGCAGACCCTTTAAAGTAATACTGCATCGTACCCATCCCATGGGTCCTAAATCTCCTGGTTCAAGGGCATCTTCCTACGTCGAAAACATGCATGAGAAACCCAGAAGATGGTACACCGTGTGATCGGGAAAGGTTTCTAAAATGCACCTCATTTCTCATCTCCTTGTGCTCGGGTTCGCCATTCCAGCCGCTTTACTAGCCATCTCCCTCCTTGGAGAATCAGCACCTTTAAACTCCTGTTCCGTACAGGTTGCAATTTGTCCTGACGATGAACGGGAAGAGGGGGAACCAATGAGAGACTAGCTCTAGCGGTTGGGACAGGCACAGGTCACTCTATTTTCCCATCAGGAAGAAGAATTAACCACAAGCTCATCCTGCCCCCGAGAACCAGAAGAGGGCCTGAAGCAATCCTGCACTTTTGCGGCTAGCTCCCAAAAAAGCGACTGGAAAAATGGAGCTCAGGGGCACTGCAATTCACAAACCTGCAGAGTTATAAATGATAACTCTCGTCCACAAATATATTGAGGGAAGGCAACGAAGAGGCTTTGAAAGCAAGGCAGAATTGCACGAAACAGATTTCAGGAGGTAGATTCGAATCGCCTTGAAAGCACATGAAAAGCGGCAAAACGTGGACAATGATGCCCTTGGCCAAAAAGGGCATATGCGTTTTTTCCTGAATATATTCAGGAAAAAACGCATACGCCCTTTTTGGCCAACCAAGCAATCTTTAAAGGCAAATCAGCGCTCCAAAGAAGTCTCGCTTCCCAGCGGGCAAAAGGGCCATGCGGAAAAAAGTGTCCAAACCAGAAATGCAGGACCGGCCATGGAGAAATGGGAGCCTTGCTACGCTGATGGGCGGGATGTAAATTTCCAACAGCTACTCTGGAGAAGTGTACGGTGTGTCCTGAAACATCTAAAAAACACAGCTTGGAGAGCATAGGGCACTTCCACTCATGGGCGTATAAATTGGGAAAACTAAAAATCAGCAAGACACAGGCACCCCAAAGTTCAGGGCCGCTTTGTTGACAAGAACCCCCACTTCATTACACCTTAAATATCCTAGGATAGAAAAAAGTGGATAAAGAAGTTGTGGTCCTCATGTACAATGGAATATCACTCAGCCATGAAATCCACGTCATAAGGCTAGTAGCAGCACGATGAGTGGATTTAGGTACGACGATTCTAAGTGAAATAAGTCACACAGAAAAGGACACTTATCATAAGATATCACTTATAGAGGGAATGTAAAAACCGCTACACTTGAACTGAATTACAAAACATAACAGAGTCACACGTTCAGAAAACACACTATGGCTGCTGAACGGGAAAGGTGAGGTGGGGTGATGCATAAAACAAGGGTTTCAAATTAGCTCCGATACCGTTCCATAAACCCAATATGTAGTAGACAAGACCTACTCTTTGCTCAGTGAACTGGCCTCAACACCCCCTATTCACCGCACAAGAATATATCTGACTAGTAAGAATCTTCAAACCTATGTATTGATATCTCTCTCTAAGTGAGTCAAGGGGGTGTAAAGTGGCATAAACACAGCCGTGAAAAGCAGTTAAACCCCATTATAAAAAGAAATTACTTTTCAAAACCCGTGAAACAACGACAGTGAAAGAGAGAGAAATTCTTACAAAATTCGTTCAGGGGCTGTGATGCAACCTGGATTGACCATATCTAGACCCACAGCTGATTGAGACAAAAGGGTGGACACTCTTGGGTCTGAGAGGTTTGGTGAGGTTGCGTGAGCCAATGCACACCCTTTAAAGTAATACTGCATGGTACCCATCCCATGGGTCCCAAATCTCCAGGTTCAAGGGCATCTTCCTACGTCGAAAACATGCATGAGAAACCCAGAAGATGGTACACCGTGTGATCGGGAAAGGTTTCTAAAACGCACCTCATTTCTCATCTCCTTGTGCTCGGGTTCGCCATTCCAGCCGCTTTACTCGCCATCTCCCTCCTTGGAGAATCAGCACCTTTAACCTCCTGTTCCGTACAGGTTGCAATTTGTCCTGAGGATGAACGGGAAGAGGGGGAACCAATGAGAGACTAGCTCTAGGGGTTGGGACAGGCACAGGTCACTCTATTTTCCCATCAGGAAGAAGAATTAACCACAAGCTCAGCCTGCCCCCCAGAACCAGAAGAGGGCCTGAAGCAATCCTGCACTTTTGCGGCCAGCTCCCAAAAAAGCGACTTGAAAAATGGAGCTCAGGGGCACTGCAATTCACAAACCTGCAGAGTTATATATGATAACTCTCGTCCACAAATATATTGAGGGAAGGCAACGAAGAGGCTTTGAAAGCAAGGCAGAATTGCACGAAACAGATTTCAGGAGGTAGATTCGAATCGCCTTGAAAGCACATGAAAAGCGGCAAAACGTGGATAATGATGCCCTTGGCCAAAAAGGGCGTATGCGTTTTTTCCTGAATATATTCAGGAAAAAACGCATACGCCCTTTTTGGCCAACCAAGCCACCTGGAAAGGCAAATCAGCGCTCCGAAGAAGTCTCCCTTCCCAGCGGGCAAAAGGGCCATGCGGAAAAAAGTGTCCAAACCAGAAATGCAGGACCGGCCATAGAGAAATGGGAGCCTTGCTACGCTGATGGGCGGGATGTAAATTGCCAACAGCCACTCTGGAGAAGTGTACGGTGTGTCCTGAAACATCTAAAAAACACAGCTTGGAGAGCATAGGGCACTTCCACTCATGGGCGTATAAATTGGGAAAACTAAAAATCAGCAAGACACAGGCACCCCAAAGTTTAGGGCTGCTCTGTTGGCAAGAACCCCCACTTCATTACACCTTAAATATCCTAGGAAAGAGAAAAGTGGATAAAGAAGTTGTGGTCCTCATGTACAATGGAATATCACTCAGCCATGAAATCCACGTCATAAGGCTAGTAGCAGCACGATGAGTGGATTTAGGTACGACGATTCTAAGTGAAATAAGTCACACAGAAAAAGACACTTATCATAAGATATCACTTATAGAGGGAATGTAAAAACCGCTACACTTGAACTGAATTACAAAACAGAACAGAGTCACACGTTCAGAAAACACACTATGGCTGCTGAACGGCAAAGGTGAGGTAGGGGGATGCATAAAACAAGGGTTTCAAATTAGCTCAGATACCGTTCTATAAACCCAATATGTAGTAGACAAGACCTACTCCTTGCTCATTGAACTGGCCTAAACACCCCCTATTCACCGCACAAGAATATATCTGACTAGGAAGAATCTTCAAACCTATGTATTGATATCTCTCTGTAAGTGAGTCAAGGGGGTGTAAAGCGGCCTAAACACAGCCGTGAAAAGCAGCTAAACCCCATTATAAAAAGAAATTACTTTTCAAAACCCGTGAAACAAAGACAGTGAAAGAGAGAGAAATTCTTACAAAATTCGTTCAGGGGCTGTGATGCAACCTGGATTGACCATATCTAGACCCACAGCTGATTGTGATATAAGGGTGGACACTCTTCGGTCTGAGAGGTTTGGTGAGGTTGCGTGAGGCAACACAGAACCTTTAAAGTAATACTGCATGGTACCCATACCATGGGTCCCAAATCTCCAGGTTCAAGGGCATCTTCCTACGTCGAAAACATGCATGAGAAACCCAGAAGATGGTACACCGTGTGATTGGGAAAGGTTTCTAAAACGCACCTCATTTCTCATCTCCTTGTGCTCGGGTTCGCCATTCCAGCCACTTTACTGGCCATCTCCCTCCTTGGAGAATCAGCACCTTTAACCTCCTGTTCCGTACAGGTTGCAATTTGTCCTGAGGATGAACGGCAAGAGGGGGAACCAATGAGAGACTAGCTCTAGGGGTTGGGACAGGCACAGGTCACTCTATTTTCCCATCAGGAAGAAGAATTAACCACAAGCTCAGCCTGCCCCCCAGAACCAGAAGAGGGCCTGAAGCAATCCTGCACTTTTGCGGCCAGCTCCCAGAAAAGCGACTGGAAAAATGGAGCTCAGGGGCACTGCAATTCACAAACCTGCAGAGTTATAAATGATAACTCTCGTCCACAAATATATTGAGGGAAGGCAACGAAGAGGCTTTGAAAGCAAGGCAGAATTGCAGGAAACAGATTTCAGGAGGTAGATTCGAATCGCCTTGAAAGCACATGAAAAGCGGCAAAACCTGGACAATGATGCCCTTGGCCAAAAAGGGCGTATGCGTTTCTTCCTGAATATATTCAGGAAAAAACGCATACGCCTTTTTTGGCCAACCAAGCAACCTGGAAAGGCAAATCAGCGCTCCAAAGAAGTCTCGCTTCCCAGCGGGCAAAAGGGCCATGCGGAAAAAAGTGTCCAAACCAGAAATGCATGACCGGCCATGGAGAAATGGGCGCCTTGCTATGCTGATGGGCGGGATGTAAACTGCCAACAGCCACTATGGAGAAGTGTCAGGTGTGTCCTGAAACATCTAAAAAACACAGCTTGTAGAGCATAGGGCACTTCCACTCATGGGCGTATAAATTGGGAAAACTAAAAATCAGCAAGACACAGGCACCCCAAAGTTTAGGGCTGCTCTGTTGACAAGAACCCCCACTTCATTACACCTTAAATATCCTAGGAAAGAGAAAAGTGGATAAAGAAGTTGTGGTCCTCATGTACAATGGAATATCACTCAGCCATGAAATCCACGTCATAAGGCTAGTAGCAGCACGATGAGTGGATTTAGGTAGGACGATTCTAAGTGAAATAAGTCACACAGAAAAAGACACTTATCATAAGATATCACTTATAGAGGGAATGTAAAAACCGCTACACTTGAACTGAATTACAAAACAGAACAGAGTCACACGTTCAGAAAACACACTATGGCTGCTGAACGGGAAAGGTGAGGTGGGGTGATGCATAAAACAAGGGTTTCAAATTAGCTCAGATACCGTTCCATAAACCCAATATGTAGTAGACAAGACCTACTCCTTGCTCAGTGAACTGGCCTCAACACCCCCTATTCACCGCACAAGAATATATCTGACTAGTAAGAATCTTCAAACCTATGTATTGATATCTCTCTGTAAGTGAGTCAAGGGGGTGTAAAGCGGCATAAACACAGCCGTGAAAAGCAGCTAAACCCCATTATAAAAAGAAATTACTTTTCAAAACCCGTGAAACAACGACAGTGAAAGAGAGAGAAATTCTTACAAAATTCGTTCAGGGGCTGTGATGCAAGCTGTATTGACCATATCTAGACCCACAGCTGATTTAGACATAAGGGTTGACACTCTTGGGGCTGAGAGGTTTGGTGAGGTTGCGTGAGCCAACGCACACCCTTTAAAGAAATACTGCATGGTACCCATCCCATGGGTCCCAAATCTCCAGGTTCAAGGGCATCTTCCTACGTCGAAAACATGCATGAGAAACCCAGAAGATGGTACACCGTGTGATCGGGAAAGATTTCTAAAACGCACCTCATTTCCCATCTCCTTGTGCTCGGGTTCGCCATTCCAGCCGCTTTACTCGCCATCTCCCTCCTTGGAGAATCAGCACCTTTAACCTCCTGTTCCGTACAGGTTGCAATTTGTCCTGAGGATGAACGGGAAGAGGGGGAACCAATGAGAGACTAGCTCTAGGGGTTGGGACAGGCACAGGTCACTCTATTTTCCCATCAGGAAGAAGAATTAACCACAAGCTCAGCCTGCCCCCCAGAACCAGAAGAGGGCCTGAAGCAATCCTGCACTTTTGCGGCCAGCTCCCAAAAAAGCGACTGGAAAAATGGAGCTCAGGGGCACTGCAATTCACAAACCTGCAGAGTTATAAATGATAACTCTCGTCCACAAATATATTGAGGGAAGGCAACGAAGAGGCTTTGAAAGCAAGGCAGAATTGCAGGAAACAGATTTCAGGAGGTAGATTCGAATCGCCTTGAAAACACATGAAAAGCGGCAAAACCTGGACAATGATGCCCTTGGCCAAAAAGGGCGTATGCGTTTTTTCCTGAATATATTTAGGAAAAAACGCATACGCCCTTTTTGGCCAACCAAGCAACCTGGAAAGGCAAATCAGCGCTCCAAAGAAGTCTCCCTTCCCAGCGGGCAAAAGGGCCATGCGGAAAAAAGTGTCCAAACCAGAAATGCAGGACTGGCCATGGAGAAATGGGAGCCTTGCTACGCTGATGGGCGGGATGTAAATTGCCAACAGCCACTCTGGAGAAGTGTACGGTGTGTCCTGAAACATCTAAAAAACACAGCTTGGAGAGCATAGGGCACTTCCACTCATGGGCGTATAAATTGGGAAAACTAAAAATCAGCAAGACACAGGCACCCCAAAGTTTAGGGCTGCTCTGTTGACAAGAACCCCCACTTCATTACACCTTAAATATCCTAGGAAAGAGAAAAGTGGATAACGAAGTTGTGGTCCTCATGTAGAATGCAATATCACTCAGCCATGAAATCCACGTCATAAGGCTAGTAGCAGTACGATGAGTGGATTTAGGTACGACGATTCTAAGTCACACAGAAAAAGACACTTATCATAAGATATCACTTATAGAGGGAATGTAAAAACCGCTACACTTGAACTGAATTACAAAACAGAACAGAGTCACACGTTCAGAAAACACACTATGGCTGCTGAACGGGAAAGGTGAGGTGGGGTGATGCATAAAACAAGGGTTTCAAATTATCTCAGATACCGTTCCATAAACCCAATATGTAGTAGACAAGACCTACTCCTTGCTCAGTGAACTGGCCTCAACACCCCCTATTGACCGCACAAGAATATATCTGACTAGTAAGAATCTTCAAACCTATGTATTGATATCTCTCTGTAAGTGAGTCAAGGGGGTGTAAAGCGGCATAAACACAGCCGTGAAAAGCAGCTAAACCCCATTATAAAAAGAAATTACTTTTCAAAACCCGTGAAACAACGACAGTGAAAGAGAGAGAAATTCTTACAAAATTCGTTCAGGGGCTGTGATGCAAGCTGTATTGACCATATCTAGACCCACAGCTGATTTAGACATAAGGGTTGACACTCTTGGGGCTGAGAGGTTTGGTGAGGTTGCGTGAGCCAACGCACACCCTTTAAAGAAATACTGCATGGTACCCATCCCATGGGTCCCAAATCTCCAGGTTCAAGGGCATCTTCCTACGTCGAAAACATGCATGAGAAACCCAGAAGATGGTACACCGTGTGATCGGGAAAGGTTTCTAAAACGCACCTCATTTCTCATCTCCTTGTGCTCGGGTTCGCCATTCCAGCCGCTTTACTCGCCATCTCCCTCCTTGGAGAATCAGCACCTTTAACCTCCTGTTCCGTACAGGTTGCAATTTGTCCTGAGGATGAACGGGAAGAGGGGGAACCAATGAGAGACTAGCTCTAGGGGTTGGGACAGGCACAGGTCACTCTATTTTCCCATCAGGAAGAAGAATTAACCACAAGCTCAGCCTGCCCCCCAGAACCAGAAGAGGGCCTGAAGCAATCCTGCACTTTTGCGGCCAGCTCCCAAAAAAGCGACTGGAAAAATGGAGCTCAGGGGCACTGCAATTCACAAACCTGCAGAGTTATAAATGATAACTCTCGTCCACAAATATATTGAGGGAAGGCAACGAAGAGGCTTTGAAAGCAAGGCAGAATTGCAGGAAACAGATTTCAGGAGGTAGATTCGAATCGCCTTGAAAACACATGAAAAGCGGCAAAACCTGGACAATGATGCCCTTGGCCAAAAAGGGCATATGCGTTTTTTCCTGAATATATTTAGGAAAAAACGCATACGCCCTTTTTGGCCAACCAAGCAACCTGGAAAGGCAAATCAGCGCTCCAAAGAAGTCTCCCTTCCCAGCGGGCAAAAGGGCCATGCGGAAAAAAGTGTCCAAACCAGAAATGCAGGACTGGCCATGGAGAAATGGGAGCCTTGCTACGCTGATGGGCGGGATGTAAATTGCCAACAGCCACTCTGGAGAAGTGTACGGTGTGTCCTGAAACATCTAAAAAACACAGCTTGGAGAGCATAGGGCACTTCCACTCATGGGCGTATAAATTGGGAAAACTAAAAATCAGCAAGACACAGGCACCCCAAAGTTTAGGGCTGCTCTGTTGACAAGAACCCCCACTTCATTACACCTTAAATATCCTAGGAAAGAGAAAAGTGGATAACGAAGTTGTGGTCCTCATGTAGAATGCAATATCACTCAGCCATGAAATCCACGTCATAAGGCTAGTAGCAGTACGATGAGTGGATTTAGGTACGACGATTCTAAGTCACACAGAAAAAGACACTTATCATAAGATATCACTTATAGAGGGAATGTAAAAACCGCTACACTTGAACTGAATTACAAAACAGAACAGAGTCACACGTTCAGAAAACACACTATGGCTGCTGAACGGGAAAAGTGATGTGGGGTGATGCATAAAACAAGGGTTTCAAATTAGCTCAGATACCGTTCCATAAACCCAATATGTAGTAGACAAGACCTACTCCTTGCTCAGTGAACTGGCCTCAACACCCCCTATTCACTGCACAAGAATATATCTGACTAGTAAAAATCTTCAAACCTATGTATTGATATCTCTCTGTAAGTGAGTCAAGGGGGTGTAAAGAGGCCTAAACACAGCCGTGAAAAGCAGCTAAACCCCATTATAAAATTAAATTACTTTTCAAAACCCGTGAAACAAAGACAGTGAAAGAGAGAGAAATTCTTACAAAATTCGTTCAGGGGCTGTGATGCAACCTGGATTGACCATATCTAGACCCACAGCTGATTGAGACATAAGGGTGGACACTCTTGGGGCTGAGAGGTTTGGTGAGGTTGCGTCAGCCAACGCAGACCCTTTAAAGTAATACTGCATCGTACCCATCCCATGGGTCCTAAATCTCCTGGTTCAAGGGCATCTTCCTACGTCGAAAACATGCATGAGAAACCCAGAAGATGGTACACCGTGTGATCGGGAAAGGTTTCTAAAACGCACCTCATTTCTCATCTCCTTGTGCTCGGGTTCGCCATTCCAGCCGCTTTACTAGCCATCTCCCTCCTTGGAGAATCAGCACCTTTAAACTCCTGTTCCGTACAGGTTGCAATTTGTCCTGACGATGAACGGGAAGAGGGGGAACCAATGAGAGACTAGCTCTAGGGGTTGGGACAGGCACAGGTCACTCTATTTTCCCATCAGGAAGAAGAATTAACCACAAGCTCATCCTGCCCCCCAGAACCAGAAGAGGGCCTGAAGCAATCCTGCACTTTTGCGGCTAGCTCCCAAAAAAGCGACTGGAAAAATGGAGCTCAGGGGCACTGCAATTCACAAACCTGCAGAGTTATAAATGATAACTCTCGTCCACAAATATATTGAGGGAAGGCAACGAAGAGGCTTTGAAAGCAAGGCAGAATTGCACGAAACAGATTTCAGGAGGTAGATTCGAATCGCCTTGAAAGCACATGAAAAGCGGCAAAACGTGGACAATGATGCCCTTGGCCAAAAAGGGCGTATGCGTTTTTTCCTGAATATATTCAGGAAAAAACGCATACGCCCTTTTTGGCCAACCAAGCAATCTTTAAAGGCAAATCAGCGCTCCAAAGAAGTCTCGCTTCCCAGCGGGCAAAAGGGCCATGCGGAAAAAAGTGTCCAAACCAGAAATGCAGGACCGGCCATGGAGAAATGGGAGCCTTGCTACGCTGATGGGCGGGATCTAAATTTCCAACAGCTACTCTGGAGAAGTGTACGGTGTGTCCTGAAACATCTAAAAAACACAGCTTGGAGAGCATAGGGCACTTCCACTCATGGGCGTATAAATTGGGAAAACTAAAAATCAGCAAGACACAGGCACCCCAAAGTTTAGGGCCGCTTTGTTGACAAGAACCCCCACTTCATTACACCTTAAATATCCTAGGAAAGAGAAAAGTGGATAAAGAACTTGAGGTCCTCATGTACAATGGAATATCACTCAGCCATGAAATCCACGTCATAAGGCTAGTAGCAGCACGATGAGTGGATTTAGGTACGACGATTCTAAGTGAAATAAGTCACACAGAAAAGGACACTTATCATAAGATATCACTTATAGAGGGAATGTAAAAACCGCTACACTTGAACTGAATTACAAAACATAACAGAGTCACACGTTCAGAAAACACACTATGGCTGCTGAACGGGAAAGGTGAGGTGGGGTGATGCATAAAACAAGGGTTTCAAATTAGCTCCGATACCGTTCCATAAACCCAATATGTAGTAGACAAGACCTACTCTTTGCTCAGTGAACTGGCCTCAACACCCCCTATTCACCGCACAAGAATATATCTGACTAGTAAGAATCTTTAAACCTATGTATTGATATCTCTCTGTAAGTGAGTCAAGGGGGTGTAAAGCGGCATAAACACAGCCGTGAAAAGCAGCTAAACCCCATTATAAAAAGAAATTACTTTTCAAAACCCGTGAAACAACGACAGTGAAAGAGAGAGAAATTCTTACAAAATTCGTTCAGGGGCTGTGATGCAACCTGGATTGACCATATCTAGACCCACAGCTGATTGAGACAAAAGGGTGGACACTCTTGGGGCTGAGAGGTTTGGTGAGGTTGCGTGAGCCAATGCAAACCCTTTAAAGTAATACTGCATGGTACCCATCCCATGGGTCCCAAATCTCCAGGTTCAAGGGCATCTTCCTACGTCGAAAACATGCATGAGAAACCCAGAAGATGGTACACCGTGTGATCGGGAAAGGTTTCTAAAACGCACCTCATTTCTCATCTCCTTGTGCTCGGGTTCGCCATTCCAGCCGCTTTACTCGCCATCTCCCTCCTTGGAGAATCAGCACCTTTAACCTCCTGTTCCGTACAGGTTGCAATTTGTCCTGAGGATGAACGGGAAGAGGGGGAACCAATGAGAGACTAGCTCTAGGGGTTGGGACAGGCACAGGTCACTCTATTTTCCCATCAGGAAGAAGAATTAACCACAAGCTCAGCCTGCCCCCCAGAACCAGAAGTGGGCCTGAAGCAATCCTGCACTTTTGCGGACAGCTCCCAAAAAAGCGACTTGAAAAATGGAGCTCAGGGGCACTGCAATTCACAAACCTGCAGAGTTATATATGATAACTCTCGTCCACAAATATATTGAGGGAAGGCAACGAAGAGGCTTTGAAAGCAAGGCAGAATTGCATGAAACAGATTTCAGGAGGTAGATTCGAATCGCCTTGAAAGCACATGAAAAGCGGCAAAACGTGGACAATGATGCCCTTGGCCAAAAAGGGCGTATGCGTTTTTTCCTGAATATATTCAGGAAAAAACGCATACGCCCTTTTTGGCCAACCAAGCCACCTGGAAAGGCAAATCAGCGCTCCAAAGAAGTCTCCCTTCCCAGCGGGCAAAAGGGCCATGCGGAAAAAAGTGTCCAAACCAGAAATGCAGGACCGGCCATAGAGAAATGGGAGCCTTGCTACGCTGATGGGCGGGATGTAAATTGCCAACAGCCACTCTGGAGAAGTGTACGGTGTGTCCTGAAACATCTAAAAAACACAGCTTGGAGAGCATAGGGCACTTCCACTCATGGGCGTATAAATTGGGAAAACTAAAAATCAGCAAGACACAGGCACCCCAAAGTTTAGGGCTGCTCTGTTGGCAAGAACCCCCACTTCATTACACCTTAAATATCCTAGGAAAGAGAAAAGTGGATAAAGAAGTTGTGGTCCTCATGTACAATGGAATATCACTCAGCCATGAAATCCACGTCATAAGGCTAGTAGCAGCACGATGAGTGGATTTAGGTACGACGATTCTAAGTGAAATAAGTCACACAGAAAAAGACACTTATCATAAGATATCACTTATAGAGGGAATGTAAAAACCGCTACACTTGAACTGAATTACAAAACAGAACAGAGTCACACGTTCAGAAAACACACTATGGCTGCTGAACGGCAAAGGTGAGGTAGGGGGATGCATAAAACAAGGGTTTCAAATTAGCTCAGATACCGTTCTATAAACCCAATATGTAGTAGACAAGACCTACTCCTTGCTCATTGAACTGGCCTAAACACCCCCTATTCACCGCACAAGAATATATCTGACTAGGAAGAATCTTCAAACGTATGTATTGATATCTCTCTGTAAGTGAGTCAAGGGGGTGTAAAGCGGCCTAAACACAGCCGTGAAAAGCAGCTAAACCCCATTATAAAAAGAAATTACTTTTCAAAACCCGTGAAACAAAGACAGTGAAAGAGAGAGAAATTCTTACAAAATTCGTTCACGGGCTGTGATGCAACCTGGATTGACCATATCTAGACCCACAGCTGATTGTGATATAAGGGTGGACACTCTTCGGGCTGAGAGGTTTGGTGAGGTTGCGTGAGGCAACACAGAACCTTTAAAGTAATACTGCATGGTACCCATACCATGGGTCCCAAATCTCCAGGTTCAAGGGCATCTTCCTACGTCGAAAACATGCATGAGAAACCCAGAAGATGGTACACCGTGTGATTGGGAAAGGTTTCTAAAACGCACCTCATTTCTCATCTCCTTGTGCTCGGGTTCGCCATTCCAGCCACTTTACTAGCCATCTCCCTCCTTGGAGAATCAGCACCTTTAACCTCCTGTTCCATACAGGTTGCAATTTGTCCTGAGGATGAACGGCAAGAGGGGGAACCAATGAGAGACTAGCTCTAGGGGTTGGGACAGGCACAGGTCACTCTATTTTCCCATCAGGAAGAAGAATTAACCACAAGCTCAGCCTGCCCCCCAGAACCAGAAGAGGGCCTGAAGCAATCCTGCACTTTTGCGGCCAGCTCCCAGAAAAGCGACTGGAAAAATGGAGCTCAGGGGCACTGCAATTCACAAACCTGCAGAGTTATAAATGATAACTCTCGTCCACAAATATATTGAGGGAAGGCAACGAAGAGGCTTTGAAAGCAAGGCAGAATTGCAGGAAACAGATTTCAGGAGGTAGATTCGAATCGCCTTGAAAGCACATGAAAAGCGGCAAAACCTGGACAATGATGCCCTTGGCCAAAAAGGGCGTATGTGTTTCTTCCTGAATATATTCAGGAAAAAACGCATACGCCTTTTTTGGCCAACCAAGCAACCTGGAAAGGCAAATCAGCGCTCCAAAGAAGTCTCGCTTCCCAGCGGGCAAAAGGGCCATGCGGAAAAAAGTGTCCAAACCAGAAATGCATGACCGGCCATGGAGAAATGGGAGCCTTGCTATGCTGATGGGCGGGATGTAAACTGCCAACAGCCACTATGGAGAAGTGTATTGTGTGTCCTGAAACATCTAAAAAACACAGCTTGTAGAGCATAGGGCACTTCCACTCATGGGCGTATAAATTGGGAAAACTAAAAATCAGCAAGACACAGGCACCCCAAAGTTTAGGGCTGCTCTGTTGACAAGAACCCCCACTTCATTACACCTTAAATATCCTAGGAAAGAGAAAAGTGGATAAAGAAGTTGTGGTCCTCATGTACAATGGAATATCACTCAGCCATGAAATCCACGTCATAAGGCTAGTAGCAGCACGATGAGTGGATTTAGGTAGGACGATTCTAAGTGAAATAAGTCACACAGAAAAAGACACTTATCATAAGATATCACTTATAGAGGGAATGTAAAAAACGCTACACTTGAACTGAATTACAAAACAGAACAGAGTCACACGTTTAGAAAACACACTATGGTTACTGAACGGGAAAGGTGAGGTGGGGTGATGCATAAAACAAGGGTTTCAAATTAGCTCCGATACCGTTCCAGAAACCCAATATGTAGTAGACAAGACCTACTCCTTGCTCAGTGAACTGGCCTCAACACCCCCTATTCACCGCACAAGAATATATCTGACTAGTAAGAATCTTCAAACCTATGTATTGATATCTCTCTGTAAGTGAGTCAAGGGGGTGTAAAGCGGCATAAACACAGCCGTGAAAAGCAGCTAAACCCCATTATAAAAAGAAATTACTTTTCAAAACCCGTGAAACAACGACAGTGAAAGAGAGAGAAATTCTTACAAAATTCGTTCAGGGGCTGTGATGCAAGCTGTATTGACCATATCTAGACCCACAGCTGATATAGACATAAGGGTTGACACTCTTGGGGCTGAGAGGTTTGGTGAGGTTGCGTGAGCCAACGCAGACCCTTTAAAGTAATACTGCATCGTACCCATCCCATGGGTCCTAAATCTCCTGGTTCAAGGGGATCTTCCTACGTCGAAAACATGCATGAGAAACCCAGAAGATGGTACACCGTGTGATCGGGAAAGGTTTCTAAAACGCACCTCATTTCTCATCTCCTTGTGCTCGGGTTCGCCATTCCAGCCGCTTTACTAGCCATCTCCCTCCTTGGAGAATCAGCACCTTTAAACTCCTGTTCCGTACAGGTTGCAATTTGTCCTGACGATGAACGGGAAGAGGGGGAACCAATGAGAGACTAGCTCTAGGTGTTGGGACAGGCACAGGTCACTCTATTTTCCCATCAGGAAGAAGAATTAACCACAAGCTCATCCTGCCCCCCAGAACCAGAAGAGGGCCTGAAGCAATCCTGCACTTTTGCGGCTAGCTCCCAAAAAAGCGACTGGAAAAATGGAGCTCAGGGGCACTGCAATTCACAAACCTGCAGAGTTATAAATGATAACTCTCGTCCACAAATATATTGAGGGAAGGCAACGAAGAGGCTTTGAAAGCAAGGCAGAATTGCACGAAACAGATTTCAGGAGGTAGATTCGAATCGCCTTGAAAGCACATGAAAAGCGGCAAAACGTGGACAATGATGCCCTTGGCCAAAAAGGGCATATGCGTTTTTTCCTGAATATATTCAGGAAAAAACGCATACGCCCTTTTTGGCCAACCAAGCAACCTGGAAAGGCAAATCAGCGCTCCAAAGAAGTCTCGCTTCCCAGCGGGCAAAAGGGCCATGCGGAAAAAAGTGTCCAAACCAGAAATGCAGGACCGGCCATGGAGAAATGGGAGCCTTGCTACGCTGATGGGCGGGATATAAAATGCCAACAGCCACTCTGGAGAAGTGTACGGTGTGTCCTGAAACATCTAAAAAACACAGCTTGGAGAGCATAGGGCACTTCCACTCAAGGGCGTATAAATTGGGAAAACTAAAAATCAGCAAGACACAGGCACCCCAAAGTTTAGGGCTGCTCTGTTGACAAGAACCCCCACTTCATTACACCTTAAATATCCTACGAAAGTGAAAAGTGGATAACGAAGTTGTGGTCCTCATGTACAATGGAATATCACTCCGCCGTGAAATCCACCTCATAAGGCTAGTAGCAGCACGATGAGTGGATTTAGGTACGACGATTCTAAGTGAAATAAGTCACACAGAAAAAGACACTTATCATAAGATATCACTTATAGAGGGAATGTAAAAACCTCTACACTTGAACTGAATTAAAAAACACAACAGAGTCACACGTTCAGAAAACACACTATGGCTGCTGAACGGGAAAGGTGAGGTGGGGTGATGCATAAAACAAGGGTTTCAAATTAGATCAGATACCATTCCATAAACCCAATATGTAGTACACAAGACCTACTCCTTGCTCAGTGAACTGGCCTCAACACCCCCTATTCACCGCACAAGAATATATCTGACTAGTAAGAATCTTCAAACCTATGTATTGATATCTCTCTGTAAGTGAGTCAAGGGGGTGTAAAGCAGCATAAACACAGCCGTGAAAAGCAGGTAAACCCCATTATAAAAAGAAATTAGTTTTCAAAACCCGTGAAACAAAGACAGTGAAAGAGAGAGAAATTCTTACAAAATTCGTTCAGGGGCTGTGATGCAACCTGGATTGACCATATCTAGACCCACAGCTGATTGAGACATAAGGGTGGACACTCTTGGGGCTGAGAGGTTTGGTGAGGTTGCGTGAGCCAACGCAGACCCTTTAAAGTAATACTGCATGGTACCCATCCCATGGGTCCCAAATCTCCAGGTTCAAGGGCATCTTCCTACGTCGAAAACATGCATGAGAAACCCAGAAGATGGTACACCGTGTGATCGGGAAAGGTTTCTAAAACGCACCTCATTTCTCAACTCCTTGTGCTCGGGTTTGCCATTCCAGCCGCTTTACTAGCCATCTCCCTCCTTGGAGAATCAGCACCTTTAACCTCCTGTTCCGTACAGGTTGCAATTTGTCCTGAGGATGAACGGGAAGACGGGGAACCAATGAGAGACTAGCCCTAGGGGTTGGGACAGGCACAGGTCACTCTATTTTCCCATCAGGAAGAAGAATTAACCACAAGCTCAGCCTGCCCCCCAGAACCAGAAGAGGGCCTGAAGCAATCCTGCACTTTTGCGGCCAGCTCCCAAAAAAGCGACTGGAAAAATGGAGCTCAGGGGCACTGCAATTCACAAACCTGCAGAGTTATAAATGATAACTCTCGTCCACAAATATATTGAGGGAAGGCAACGAAGAGGCTTTGAAAGCAAGGCAGAACTGCACGAAACAGATTTCAGGAGGTAGATTCGAATCGCCTTGAAAGCACATGAAAAGCGGCAAAACGTGGACAATGATGCCCTTGGCCAAAAAGGGCGTATGCGTTTTTTCCTGAATATATTCAGGAAAAAACGCATACGCCCTTTTTGGCCAACCAAGCCACCTGGAAAGGCAAATCAGCGCTCCAAAGAAGTCTCGCTTCCCAGCGGGCAAAAGGGCCATGAGGAAAAAAGTGTCCAAACCAGAAATGCAGGACCGGCCATGGAGAAATGGGAGCCTTGCTACGCTGATGGGCGGGATGTAAATTGCCAACAGCCACTCTGGAGAAGTGTACGGTGTGTCCTGAAACATCTAAAAAACACAGCTTGGAGAGCATAGGGCACTTCCACTCATGGGCGTATAAATTGGGAAAACTAAAAATCAGCAAGACACAGGCACCCCAAAGTTTAGGGCTGCTCTGTTGACAAGAACCCCCACTTCATTACACCTTAAATATCCTAGGAAAGAGAAAAGTGGATAACGAAGTTGTGGTCCTCATGTACAATGGAATATCACTCAGCCGTGAAATCCACGTCATAAGGCTAGTAGCAGCACGATGAGTGGATTTAGGTACGACGATTCTAAGTGAAATAAGTCACACAGAAAAAGACACTTATCATAAGATATCACTTATAGAGGGAATGTAAAAACCGCTACACTTGAACTGAATTACAAAACAGAACAGAGTCACACGTTCAGAAAACACACTATGGCTGCTGAACGGGAAAGGTGAGGTGGGGTGATGCATAAAACAAGGGTTTCAAATTAGCTCAGATACCGTTCCATAAACCCAATATGTAGTAGACAAGACCTACTCCTTGCTCAGTGAACTGGCCTCAACACCCCCTATTCACCGCACAAGAATATATCTGACTAGTAAGAATCTTCAAACGTATGTATTGATATCTCTCTGTAAGTGAGTCAAGGGGGTGTAAAGCGGCATAAACACAGCCGTGAAAAGCAGCTAAACCTCATTATAAAAATAAATGACTTTTCAAAACCCGTGAAACAAAGACAGTGAAAGAGAGAGAAATTCTTACAAAATTCGTTCAGGGGCTGTGATGCAACCTGGATTGACCATATCTAGACCCACAGCTGATTGAGACATAAGGGTGGACACTCTTGGGGCTGAGAGGTTTGGTGAGGTTGCGTGAGCCAACGCACACCCTTTAAAGTAATACTGCATGGTACCCATCCCATGGGTCCCAAATCTCCAGGTTCAAGGGCATCTTCCTACGTCGAAAACATGCATGAGAAACCCAGAAGATGGTACACCGTGTGATCGGGAAAGGTTTCAAAAACGCACCTCATTTCTCATCTCCTTGTGCTCGGGTTCGCCATTCCAGCCGCTTTACTAGCCATCTCCCTCCTTGGAGAATCAGCACCTTTAACCTCCTGTTCCGTACAGGTTGCAATTTGTCCTGAGGATGAACGGGAAGAGGGGTAACCAATGAGAGACTAGCTCTAGCGGTTGGGGCAGGCATAGGTCACTCTATTTTCCCATCAGGAAGAAGAATTAACCACAAGCTCAGCCTGCCCCCCAGAACCAGAAGAGTGCCTGAAGCAATCCTGCAGTTTTGCGGCCAGCTCCCAGAAAAGCGACTGGAAAAATGGAGCTCAGGGGCACTGCAATTCACAAACCTGCAGAGTTATAAATGATAACTCTCGTCCACAAATATATTGAGGGAAGGCAACGAAGAGGCTTTGAAAGCAAGGCATAATTGCACGAAACAGATTTCAGGAGGTAAATTCGAATCGCCTTGAAAGCACATGAAAAGCGGCAAAACGTGGACAATGATGCCCTTGGCCAAAAAGGGCGTATGCGTTTTTTCCTGAATATATTCAGGAAAAAACACATACGCCCTTTTTGGCCAACCAAGCCACCTGGAAAGGCAAATCAGCGCTCCAAAGAAGTCTCGCTTCCCAGCGGGCAAAAGGGCCATGCGGAAAAAAGTGTCCAAACCAGAAATGCAGGACCGGCCATGGAGAAATGGGAGCCTTGCTACGCTGATGGGCGGGATGTAAATTGCCAACAGCCACTCTGGAGAAGTGTACGGTGTGTCCTGAAACATCTAAAAAACACAGCTTGGAGAGCATAGGGCACTTCCACTCATGGGCGTATAAATTGGGAAAACTAAAAATCAGCAAGACACAGGCACCCCAAAGTTTAGGGCTGCTCTGTTGACAAGAACCCCCACTTCATTACACCTTAAATATCCTAGGAAAGAGAAAAGTGGATAACGAAGTTGTGGTCCTCATGTACAATGGAATATCACTCAGCCGTGAAATCCACGTCATAAGGCTAGTTGCAGCACGATGAGTGGATTTAGGTACGACGATTCTAAGTGAAATAAGTCACACAGAAAAAGACACTTATCATAAGATATCACTTATAGAGGGAATGTAAAAACCGCTACACTTGAACTGAATTACAAAACACAACAGACTCACACGTTCAGAAAACACACTATGGCTGCTGAACGGGAAAGGTGAGGTGGGGTGATGCATAAAACAAGGGTTTCAAATTAGCTCCGATACCGTTCCATAAACCCAATATGTAGTAGACAAGACCTACTCTTTGCTCAGTGAACTGGCCTCAACACCCCCTATTCACCGCACAAAAATATAACTGACTAGTAAAAATCTTCAAACCTATGTATTGATATCTCTCTGTAAGTGAGTCAAGGGGGTGTAAAGAGGCCTAAACACAGCCGTGAAAAGCAGCTAAACCCCATTATAAAAGTAAATTACTTTTCAAAACCCGTGAAACAAAGACAGTGAAAGACAGAGAAATTCTTACAAAATTCGTTCAGGGGCTGTGATGCAACCTGGATTGACCATATCTAGACCCACAGCTGATTGAGACATAAGGGTGGACACTCTTGGGGCTGAGAGGTTTGGTGAGGTTGCGTGAGCCAACGCAGACCCTTGAAAGTAATACTGCATGGTACCCATCCCATGGGTCCCAAATCTCCTGGTTCAAGGGCATCTTCCTACGTCGAAAACATACATGAGAAACCGAGAAGATGGTACACCGTGTGATCGGGAAAGGTTTCTAAAACGCACCTCATTTCTCATCTCCTTGTGCTCGGGTTCGCCATTCCAGCCGCTTTACTAGCCATCTCCCTCCTTGGAGAATCAGCACCTTTAACCTCCTGTTCCGTACAGGTTGCAATTTGTCCTGAGGATGAACTGCAAGAGGGGGAACCAATGAGAGACTAGCTCTAGGGGTTGGGACAGGCACAGGTCACTCTATTTTCCCATCAAGAAGAAGAATTAACCACAAGCTCAGCCTGCCCCCTAGAAGCAGAAGAGGGCCTGAAGCAATCCTCCACTTTTGCGGCTAGCTCCCAAAAAAGCGACTGGAAAAATGGAGCTCAGGGGCACTGCAATTCCCAAACCTGCAGAGTTATAAATGATAACTCTCGTCCACAAATATATTGAGGGAAGGCAACGAAGAGGCTTTGAAAGCAAGGCAGAATTGCACGAAACAGATTTCAGGAGGTAGATTCGAATCGCCTTGAAAGCACATGAAAAGCGGCAAAACGTGGACAATGATGCCCTTGGCCAAAAAGGGCGTATGCGTTTTTTCCTGAATATATTCAGGAAAAAACGCATACGCCCTTTTTGGCCAACCAAGCAACCTGGAAAGGCAAATCAGCGCTACAAAGAAGTCTCGCTCCCCATCGGGCAAAAGGGCCATGCGGAAAAAAGTGTCCAAACCAGAAATGCAGGACTGGCCATGGAGAAATGGGAGCCTTGCTACGCTGATGGGCGGGATGTAAATTGCCAACAGCCACTCTGGAGAAGTGTACGGTGTGTCCTGAAACATCTAAAAAACACAGCTTGGAGAGCATAGGGCACTTCCACTCATGGGCGTATAAATTGGGAAAACTAAAAATCGGCAAGACACAGGCACCCCAAAGTTTAGGGCTGCTCTGTTGACAAGAACCCGCACTTCATTACACCTTAAATATCCTAGGAAAGAGAAAAGTGGATAACGAAGTTGTGGTCCTCATGTACAATGGAATATCACTCAGCCGTGAAATCCACGTCATAAGGCTAGTAGCAGCACGATGAGTGGATTTAGGTACGACGATTCTAAGTGAAATAAGTCACACAGAAAAAGACACTTATCATAAGATATCACTTATAGAGGGAATGTAAAAACCGCTACACTTGAACTGAATTACAAAACAGAACAGAGTCACACGTTCAGAAAACACACTATGGCTGCTGAACGGGAAAGGTGAGGTGGGGTGATGCATAAAACAAGGGTTTCAAATTAGCTCAGATACCGTTCCATAAACCCAATATGTAGTAGACAAGACCTACTCCTTGCTCAGTGAACTGGCCTCAACACCCCCTATTCACCGCACAAGAATATATCTGACTAATAAGAATCTTCAAACGTATGTATTGATATCTCTCTGTAAGTGAGTCAAGGGGGTGTAAAGTGGCATAAACACAGCCGTGAAAAGCAGCTAAACCCCATTATAAAAATAAATGACTTTTCAAAACCCGTGAAACAAAGACAGTGAAAGAGAGAGAAATTCTTACAAAATTCGTTCAGGGGCTGTGATGCAACCTGGATTGACCATATCTAGACCCACAGCTGATTGAGACATAAGGGTGGACACTCTTGGGGCTGAGAGGTTTGGTGAGGTTGCGTGAGCCAACGCACACCCTTTAAAGTAATACTGCATGGTACCCATCCCATGGGTCCCAAATCTCCAGGTTCAAGGGCATCTTCCTACGTCGAAAACATGCATGAGAAACCCAGAAGATGGTACACCGTGTGATCGGGAAAGGTTTCAAAAACGCACCTCATTTCTCATCTCCTTGTGCTCGGGTTCGCCATTCCAGCCGCTTTACTAGCCATCTCCCTCCTTGGAGAATCAGCACCTTTAACCTCCTGTTCCGTACAGGTTGCAATTTGTCCTGAGGATGAACGGGAAGAGGGGGAACCAATGAGAGACTAGCTCTAGGGGTTGGGGCAGGCATAGGTCACTCTATTTTCCCATCAGGAAGAAGAATTAACCACAAGCTCAGCCTGCCCCCCAGATCCAGAAGAGTGCCTGAAGCAATCCTGCAGTTTTGCGGCCAGCTCCCAGAAAAGCGACTGGAAAAATGGAGCTCAGGGGCACTGCAATTCACAAACCTGCAGAGTTATAAATGATAACTCTCGTCCACAAATATATTGAGGGAAGGCAACGAAGAGGCTTTGAAAGCAAGGCATAATTGCACGAAACAGATTTCAGGAGGTAAATTCGAATCGCCTTGAAAGCACATGAAAAGCGGCAAAACGTGGACAATGATGCCCTTGGCCAAAAAGGGCGTATGCGTTTTTTCCTGAATATATTCAGGAAAAAACACATACGCCCTTTTTGGCCAACCAAGCCACCTGGAAAGGCAAATCAGCGCTCCAAAGAAGTCTCGCTTCCCAGCGGGCAAAAGGGCCATGCGGAAAAAAGTGTCCAAACCAGAAATGCAGGACCGGCCATGGAGAAATGGGAGACTTGCTACGCTGATGGGCGGGATGTAAATTGCCAACAGCCACTCTGGAGAAGTGTACGGTGTGTCCTGAAACATCTAAAAAACACAGCTTGGAGAGCATAGGGCACTTCCACTCATGGGCGTATAAATTGGGAAAACTAAAAATTAGCAAGACACAGGCACCCCAAAGTTTAGGGCTGCTCTGTTGACAAGAACCCCCACTTCATTACACCTTAAATATCCTAGGAAAGAGAAAAGTGGATAACGAAGTTGTGGTCCTCATGTACAATGGAATATCACTCAGCCGTGAAATCCACGTCATAAGGCTAGTTGCAGCACGATGAGTGGATTTAGGTACGACGATTCTAAGTGAAATAAGTCACAGAGAAAAAGACACTTATCATAAGATATCACTTATAGAGGGAATGTAAAAACCGCTACACTTGAACTGAATTACAAAACACAACAGACTCACACGTTCAGAAAACACACTATGGCTGCTGATCGGGAAAGGTGAGGTGGGGTGATGCATAAAACAAGGGTTTCAAATTAGCTCAGATACCGTTCCATAAACCCAATATGTAGTAGACAAGACCTACTCCTTGCTCAGTGAACTGGCCTCAACACCCCCTATTCACCGCACAAGAATATATCTGACTAGTAAGAATCTTCAAACCTATGTATTGATACCTCTCTGTAAGTGAGTCAAGGGGGTGTAAAGAGCCCTAAACACAGCCGTGAAAAGCAGCTAAACCCCATTATAAAAAGAAATTACTTTTCAAAACCCGTGAAACAAAGACAGTGAAAGAGAGAGAAATTCTTACAAAATTCGTTCAGGGGCTGTGATGCAACCTGGATTGACCATATCTAGACCCACAGCTGATTGAGACATAAGGGTGGACACTCTTGGGGCTGAGAGGTTTGGTGAGGTTGCGTGAGCCAACGCACAGCCTTTAAAGTAATACTGCATGGTACCCATCCCATGGGTCCCAAATCTCCAGGTTCAAGGGCATCTTCCTACGTCGAAAACATGCATGAGAAACCCAGAAGATGGTACACCGTGTGATCGGGAAAGGTTTCTAAAACGCACCTCATTTCTCATCTCCTTGTGCTCGGGTTCGCCATTCCAGCCGCTTTACTAGCCATCTCCCTCCTTGGAGAATCAGCACCTTTAACCTCCTGTTCCGTACAGGTTGCAATTTGTCCTAACGATGAACGGGAAGAGGGGGAACCAATGAGAGACTAGCTCTAGGGGTTGGGACAGGCATAGGTCACTCTATTTTCCCATCAGGAAGAAGAATTAACCACAAGCTCAGCCTGACCCCCAGAACCAGAAGAGGGCCTGAAGCAATCCTGCACTTTTGCGGCCAGCTCCCAAAAAAGCGACTGGAAAAATGGAGCTCAGGGGCACTGCAATTCACAAACCTGCAGAGTTATAAATGATAACTCTCGTCCACAAATATATTGAGGGAAGGCAACGAAGAGGCTTTGAAAGCAAGGCAGAATTGCAGGAAACAGATTTCAGGAGGTAGATTCGAAACACCTTGAAAGCACATGAAAAGCGGCAAAACGTGGACAATGATGCCCTTGGCCAAAAAGGGCATATGCGTTTTTTCCTGAATATATTCAGGAAAAAACGCATACGCCCTTTTTGGCCAACCAAGCAATCTTTAAAGGCAAATAAGCGCTCCAAAGAAGTCTCGCTTCCCAGCGGGCAAAAGGGCCATGCGGAAAAAAGTGTCCAAACCAGAAATGCAGGACCGGCCATGGAGAAATGGGAGCCTTGCTACGCTGATGGGCGGGATGTAAATTTCCAACAGCTACTCTGGAGAAGTGTACGTTGTGTCCTGAAACATCTAAAAAACACAGCTTGGAGAGCATAGGGCACTTCCACTCATGGGCGTATAAATTGGGAAAACTAAAAATCAGCAAGACACAGGCACCCCAAAGTTTAGGGCCGCTTTGTTGACAAGAACCCCCACTTCATTACACCTTAAATATCCTAGGATAGAGAAAAGTGGATAAAGAAGTTGTGGTCCTCATGTACAATGGAATATCACTCAGCCATGAAATCCACGTCATAAGGCTAGTAGCAGCACGATGAGTGGATTTAGGTACGACGATTCTAAGTGAAATAAGTCACACAGAAAAGGACACTTATCATAAGATATCACTTATAGAGGGAATGTAAAAACCGCTACACTTGAACTGAATTACAAAACAGAACAGAGTCACACGTTCAGAAAACACACTATGGCTGCTGAACGGGAAAGGTGAGGTGGGGTGATGCATAAAACAAGGGTTTCAAATTAGCTCCGATACCGTTCCATAAACCCAATATGTAGTAGACAAGACCTACTCTTTGCTCAGTGAACTGGCCTCAACACCCCCTATTCACCGCACAAGAATATATCTGACTACTAAGAATCTTCAAACCTATGTATTGATATCTCTCTGTAAGTGAGTCAAGGGGGTGTAAAGCGGCATAAACACAGCCGTGAAAAGCAGCTAAACCCCATTATAAAAAGAAATTACTTTTCAAAACCCGTGAAACAACGACAGTGAAAGAGAGAGAAATTCTTACAAAATTCGTTCAGGGGCTGTGATGCAACCTGGATTGACCATATCTAGACCCACAGCTGATTGAGACAAAAGGGTGGACACTCTTGGGGCTGAGAGGTTTGGTGAGGTTGCGTGAGCCAACGCACACCCTTTAAAGTAATACTGCATGGTACCCATCCCATGGGTCCCAAATCTCCAGGTTCAAGGGCATCTTCCTACGTCGAAAACATGCATGAGAAACCCAGAAGATGGTACACCGTGTGATCGGGAAAGGTTTCTAAAACGCACCTCATTTCTCATCTCCTTGTGCTCGGGTTCGCCATTCCAGCCGCTTTACTCACCATCTCCCTCCTTGGAGAATCAGCACCTTTAACCTCCTGTTCCGTACAGGTTGCAATTTGTCCTGAGGATGAACGGGAAGAGGGGGAACCAATGAGAGACTAGCTCTAGGGGTTGGGACAGGCACAGGTCACTCTATTTTCCCATCAGGAAGAAGAATTAACCACAAGCTCAGCCTGCCCCCCAAAACCAGAAGAGGGCCTGAAGCAATCCTGCACTTTTGCGGCCAGCTCCCAAAAAAGCGACTGGAAAAATGGAGCTCAGGGGCACTGCAATTCACAAAACTGCAGAGTTATATATGATAACTCTCGTCCACAAATATATTGAGGGAAGGCAACGAAGAGGCTTTGAAAGCAAGGCAGAATTGCACGAAACAGATTTCAGGAGGTAGATTCGAATCGCCTTGAAAGCACATGAAAAGCGGCAAAACGTGGATAATGATGCCCTTGGCCAAAAAGGGCGTATGCGTTTTTTCCTGAATATATTCAGGAAAAAACGCATACGCCCTTTTTGGCCAACCAAGCCACCTGGAAAGGCAAATCAGCGCTCCAAAGAAGTCTCCCTTCCCAGCGGGCAAAAGGGCCATGCGGAAAAAAGTGTCCAAACCAGAAATGCAGGACCGGCCATGGAGAAATGGGAGCCTTGCTACGCTGATGGGCGGGATGTAAACTGCCAACAGCCACTCTGGAGAAGTGTACGGTGTGTCCTGAAACATCTAAAAAACACAGCTTGGAGAGCATAGGGCACTTCCACTCATGGGCGTATAAATTGGGAAAACTAAAAATCAGCAAGACACAGGCACCCCAAAGTTTAGGGCTGCTCTGTTGACAAGAACCCCCACTTCATTACACCTTAAATATCCTAGGAAAGAGAAAAGTGGATAACGAAGTTGTGGTCCTCATGTACAATGGAATATCACTCAGCCGTGAAATCCACCTCATAAGGCTAGTACCACCACGATGAGTGGATTTAGGTACGACGATTCTAAGTGAAATAAGTCACACAGAAAAAGACACTTATCATAAGATATCACTTATAGAGGGAATGTAAAAACCGCTACACTTGAACTGAATTACAAAACAGAACAGAGTCACACGTTCAGAAAACACACTATGGCTGCTGAACGGGAAAGGTGAGGTGGGGTGATGCATAAAACAAGGGTTTCAAATTAGCTCAGATACCGTTCCATAAACCCAATATGTAGTAGACAAGACCTACTCCTTGCTCAGTGAACTGGCCTCAACACCCCCTATTCACCGCACAAGAATATATCTGACTAGTAAGAATCTTCAAACCTATGTATTGATATCTCTCTGTAAGTGAGTCAAGGGGGTGTAAAGCGGCATAAACACAGCCGTGAAAAGCAGCTAAACCCCATTATAAAAATAAATGACTTTTCAAAACCCGTGAAACAAAGACAGTGAAAGAGAGAGAAATTTTTACAAAATTCGTTCAGGGGCTGTGATGCAACCTGGATTGACCATATCTAGACCCACAGCTGATTGAGACATAAGGGTGGACACTCTTGGGGCTGAGAGGTTTGGTGAGGTTGCGTGAGCCAACGCAGACCCTTTAAAGTAATACTGCATGGTACCCATCCCATGGGTCCCAAATCTCCAGGTTCAAGGGCATCTTCCTACGTCGAAAACATGCATGAGAAACCCAGAAGATGGTACACCGTGTGATCGGGAAAGGTTTCTAAAACGCACCTCATTTCTCATCTCCTTGTGCTCGGGTTCGCCATTCCAGCCGCTTTACTAGCCATCTCCCTCCTTGGAGAATCAGCACCTTTAACCTCCTGTTCCGTACAGGTTGCAATTTGTCCTGAGGATGAACGGGAAGAGGGGGAACCAATGAGAGACTAGCTCTAGGGGTTGGGGCAGGCATAGGTCACTCTATTTTCCCATCAGGAAGAAGAATTAACCACAAGCTCAGCCTGCCCCCCAGAACCAGAAGAGTGCCTGAAGCAATCCTGCAGTTTTGCGGCCAGCTCCCAGAAAAGCGACTGGAAAAATGGAGCTCAGGGGCACTGCAATTCACAAACCTGCAGAGTTATAAATGATAACTCTCGTCCACAAATATATTGAGGGAAGGCAACGAAGAGGCTTTGAAAGCAAGGCATAATTGCACGAAACAGATTTCAGGAGGTAAATTCGAATCGCCTTGAAAGCACATGAAAAGCGGCAAAACGTGGACAATGATGCCCTTGGCCAAAAAGGGCGTATGCGTTTTTTCCTGAATATATTCAGGAAAAAACGCATACGCCCTTTTTGGCCAACCAAGCCACCTGGAAAGGCAAATCAGCGCTCCAAAGAAGTCTCGCTTCCCAGCGGGCAAAAGGGCCATGCGGAAAAAAGTGTCCAAACCAGAAATGCAGGACCGGCCATGGAGAAATGGGAGCCTTGCTACGCTGATGGGCGGGATGTAAATTGCCAACAGCCACTCTGGAGAAGTGTACGGTGTGTCCTGAAACATCTAAAAAACACAGCTTGGAGAGCATAGGGCACTTCCACTCATGGGCGTATAAATTGGGAAAACTAAAAATCAGCAAGACACAGGCACCCCAAAGTTTAGGGCTGCTCTGTTGACAAGAACCCCCACTTCATTACACCTTAAATATCCTAGGAAAGCGAAAAGTGGATAACGAAGTTGTGGTCCTCATGTACAATGGAATATCACTCAGCCGTGAAATCCACGTCATAAGGCTAGTAGCAGCACGATGAGTGGATTTAGGTACGACGATTCTAAGTGAAATAAGTCACACAGAAAAAGACACTTATCGTAAGATATCACTTATAGAGGGAATGTAAAAACCGCTACACTTGAACTGAATTACAAAACACAACAGACTCACACGTTCAGAAAACACACTATGGCTGCTGAACGGGAAAGGTGAGGTGGGGTGATGCATAAAACAAGGGTTTCAAATTAGCTCAGATACCGTTCCATAAACCCAATATGTAGTAGACAAGACCTACTCCTTGCTCAGTGAACTGGCCTCAACACCCCCTATTCACCGCACAAGAATATATCTGACTAGTAAGAATCTTCAAACCTATGTATTGATACCTCTCTGTAAGTGAGTCAAGGGGGTGTAAAGAGCCCTAAACACAGCCGTGAAAAGCAGCTAAACCCCATTATAAAAAGAAATTACTTTTCAAAACCCGTGAAACAAAGACAGTGAAAGAGAGAGAAATTCTTACAAAATTAGGTCAGGGGCTGTGATGCAACCTGGATTGACCATATCTAGACCCACAGCTGATTGAGACATAAGGGTGGACACTCTTGGGTCTGAGAGGTTTGGTGAGGTTGCGTGAGCCAACGCAGACCCTTTAAAGTAATACTGCATGGTACCCATCCCATGGGTCCCAAATCTCCAGATTCAAGGGCATCTTCCTACGTCGAAAACATGCATGAGAAACCCAGAAGATGGTACACCGTGTGATCGGGAAAGGTTTCTAAAACGCACCTCATTTCTCATCTCCTTGTGCTCGGGTTCGCCATTCCAGCCGCTTTACTAGCCATCTCCCTCCTTGGAGAATCAGCACCTTTAACCTCCTGTTCCGTACAGGTTGCAATTTGTCCTATCGATGAACGGGAAGAGGGGGAACCAATGAGAGACTAGCTCTAGGGGTTGTGACAGGCATAGGTCACTCTATTTTCCCATCAGGAAGAAGAATTAACCACAAGCTCAGCCTGACCCCCAGAACCAGAAGAGGGCCTGAAGCAATCCTGCACTTTTGCGGCCAGCTCCCAAAAAAGCGACTGGAAAAATGGAGCTCAGGGGCACTGCAATTCACAAACCTGCAGAGTTATAAATGATAACTCTCGTCCACAAATATATTGAGGGAAGGCAACGAAGAGGCTTTGAAAGCAAGGCAGAATTGCAGGAAACAGATTTCAGGAGGTAGATTCGAAACACCTTGAAAGCACATGAAAAGCGGCAAAACGTGAACAATGATGCCCTTGGCCAAAAAGGGCGTATGCGTTTTTTCCTGAATATATTCAGGAAAAAACGCATACGCCCTTTTTGGCCAACCAAGCAACCTGGAAAGGCAAATCAGCGCTCCAAAGAAGTCTCGCTTCCCAGCGGGCAAAAGGGCCATGCGGAAAAAAGTGTCCAAACCACAAATGCAGGACCGGCCATGGAGAAATGGGAGCCTTGCTACGCTGATGGGCGGGATGTAAATTGCCAACAGCCACTCTGGAGAAGTGTACGGTGTGTCCTGAAACATCTAAAAAACACAGCTTGGAGAGCATAGGGCACTTCCACTCATGGGCGTATAAATTGGGAAAACTAAAAATCAGCAAGACACAGGCACCCCAAAGTTTAGGGCTGCTCTGTTGACAAGAACCCCCACTTCATTACACCTTAAATATCCTAGGAAAGAGAAAAGTGGATAACGAAGTTGTGGTCCTCATGTAGAATGCAATATCACTCAGCCATGAAATCCACGTCATAAGGCTAGTAGCAGTACGATGAGTGGATTTAGGTACGAAGATTCTAAGTCACACAGAAAAAGACACTTATCATAAGATATCACTTATAGAGGGAATGTAAAAACCGCTACACTTGAAGTGAATTACGAAACAGAACAGAATCACACGTTCAGAAAACACACTATGGCTGCTGAAGGGGAAAGGGGAGGTGGGGTGATGCATAAAACAAGGGTTTCAAATTATCTCAGATACCGTTCCATAAACCCAATATGTAGTAGACAAGACCTACTCCTTGCTCAGTGAACTGGCCTCAACACCCCCTATTCAACGCACAAGACTATATCTGACTAGTAAGAATCTTCAAACCTATGTATTGATATCTCTCTGTAAGTGAGTCAAGGGGGTGTAAAGAGGCCTAAACACAGCCGTGAAAAGCAGCTAAACCCCATTATAAAAAGAAATTACTTTTCAAAACCCGTGAAACAAAGACAGTGAAAGAGAGAGAAATTCTTACAAAATTCGTTCAGGGGCTGTGATGCAACCTGGATTGACCATATCTAGACCCACAGCTGATTGAGACATAAGGGTGGACACTCCTGTGGCTGAGAGGTTTGGTGAGGTTGCGTGAGCCAACGCAGACCCTTGAAAGTAATACTGCATGGTACCCATCCCATGGGTCCCAAATCTCCAGGTTCAAGGGCATCTTCCTACGTCGAAAACATGCATGAGAAACCCAGAAGATGGTACACCGTGTGATCGGGAAAGGTTTCTAAAACGCACCTCATTTCTCATCTCCTTGTGCTCGGGTTCGCCATTCCAGCCGCTTTACTAGCCATCTCCCTCCTTGGAGAATCAGCACCTTTAACCTCCTGTTCCATACAGGTTGCAATTTGTCCTGACGATGAACGGGAAGACGGGGAACCAATGAGAGACTAGCTCTAGGGGTTGGGACAGGCACAGGTCACTCTATTTTCCCATCAGGAAGAAGAATTAACCACAAGCTCAGCCTGCCCCCCAGAACCAGAAGAGGGCCTGAAGCAATCCTGCACTTTTGCGGCCAGCTCCCAAAAAAGCGACTGGAATAATGGAGCTCAGGGGCACTGCAATTCACAAACCTGCAGAGTTATAAATGATAACTCTCGTCCACAAATATATTGACGGAAGGCAACGAAGAGGCTTTGAAAGCAAGGCAGAATTGCAGGAAACAGATTTCAGGAGGTAGATTCGAATCGCCTTGAAAGCACATGAAAAGCGGCAAAACGTGGACAATGATGCCCTTGGCCAAAAAGGGCGTATGCGTTTTTTCCTGAATATATTCAGGAAAAAACGCATACGCCCTTTTTGGCCAACCAAGCCACCTGGAAAGGCAAATCAGCGCTCCAAAGAAGTCTCGCTTCCCAGCGGGCAAAAGGGCCATGCGGAAAAAAGTGTCCAAACCAGAAATGCAGGACCGGCCATGGAGAAATGGGAGCCTTGCTACGCTGATGGGCGGGATGTAAATTGCCAACAGCCACTCTGGAGAAGTGTACGGTGTGTCCTGAAACATCTAAAAAACACAGCTTGGAGAGCATAGGGCACTTCCACTCATGGGCGTATAAATTGGGAAAACTAAAAATCAGCAAGACACAGGCACCCCAAAGTTTAGGGCTGCTCTGTTGACAAGAACCCCCACTTCATTACACCTTAAATATCCTAGGAAAGCGAAAAGTGGATAACGAAGTTGTGGTCCTCATGTACAATGGAATATCACTCAGCCGTGAAATCCACGTCATAAGGCTAGTAGCAGCACGATGAGTGGATTTAGGTACGACGATTCTAAGTGAAATAAGTCACACAGAAAAAGACACTTATCGTAAGATATCACTTATAGAGGGAATGTAAAAACCGCTACACTTGAACTGAATTACAAAACACAACAGACTCACACGTTCAGAAAACACACTATGGCTGCTGAACGGGAAAGGTGAGGTGGGGTGATGCATAAAACAAGGGTTTCAAATTAGCTCAGATACCGTTCCATAAACCCAATATGTAGTAGACAAGACCTACTCCTTGCTCAGTGAACTGGCCTCAACACCCCCTATTCACCGCACAAGAATATATCTGACTAGTAAGAATCTTCAAACCTATGTATTGATACCTCTCTGTAAGTGAGTCAAGGGGGTGTAAAGAGCCCTAAACACAGCCGTGAAAAGCAGCTAAACCCCATTATAAAAAGAAATTACTTTTCAAAACCCGTGAAACAAAGACAGTGAAAGAGAGAGAAATTCTTACAAAATTCGGTCAGGGGCTGTGATGCAACCTGGATTGACCATATCTAGACCCACAGCTGATTGAGACATAAGGGTGGACACTCTTGGGTCTGAGAGGTTTGGTGAGGTTGCGTGAGCCAACGAAGACCCTTTCAAGTAATACTGCATGGTACCCATCCCATGGGTCCCAAATCTCCAGATTCAAGGGCATCTTCCTACGTCGAAAACATGCATGAGAAACCCAGAAGATGGTACACCGTGTGATCGGGAAAGGTTTCTAAAACGCACCTCATTTCTCATCTCCTTGTGCTCGGGTTCGCCATTCCAGCCGCTTTACTAGCCATCTCCCTCCTTGGAGAATCAGCACCTTTAACCTCCTGTTCCGTACAGGTTGCAATTTGTCCTATCGATGAACGGGAAGAGGGGGAACCAATGAGAGACTAGCTCTAGGGGTTGGGACAGGCACAGGTCACTCTATTTTCCCATCAGGAAGAAGAATTAACCACAAGCTCAGCCTGACCCCCAGAACCAGAAGAGGGCCTGAAGCAATCCTGCACTTTTGCGGCCAGCTCCCAAAAAAGCGACTGGAAAAATGGAGCTCAGGGGCACTGCAATTCACAAACCTGCAGAGTTATAAATGATAACTCTCGTCCACAAATATATTGAGGGAAGGCAACGAAGAGGCTTTGAAAGCAAGGCAGAATTGCAGGAAACAGATTTCAGGAGGTAGATTCGAAACACCTTGAAAGCACATGAAAAGCGGCAAAACGTGAACAATGATGCCCTTGGCCAAAAAGGGCGTATGCGTTTTTTCCTGAATATATTCAGGAAAAAACGCATACGCCCTTTTTGGCCAACCAAGCAACCTGGAAAGGCAAATCAGCGCTCCAAAGAAGTCTCGCTTCCCAGCGGGCAAAAGGGCCATGCGGAAAAAAGTGTCCAAACCACAAATGCAGGACCGGCCATGGAGAAATGGGAGCCTTGCTACGCTGATGGGCGGGATGTAAATTGCCAACAGCCACTCTGGAGAAGTGTACGGTGTGTCCTGAAACATCTAAAAAACACAGCTTGGAGAGCATAGGGCACTTCCACTCATGGGCGTATAAATTGGGAAAACTAAAAATCAGCAAGACACAGGCACCCCAAAGTTTAGGGCTGCTCTGTTGACAAGAACCCCCACTTCATTACACCTTAAATATCCTAGGAAAGAGAAAAGTGGATAACGAAGTTGTGGTCCTCATGTAGAATGCAATATCACTCAGCCATGAAATCCACGTCATAAGGCTAGTAGCAGTACGATGAGTGGATTTAGGTACGAAGATTCTAAGTCACACAGAAAAAGACACTTATCATAAGATATCACTTATAGAGGGAATGTAAAAACCGCTACACTTGAAGTGAATTACGAAACAGAACAGAATCACACGTTCAGAAAACACACTATGGCTGCTGAAGGGGAAAGGGGAGGTGGGGTGATGCATAAAACAAGGGTTTCAAATTATCTCAGATACCGTTCCATAAACCCAATATGTAGTAGACAAGACCTACTCCTTGCTCAGTGAACTGGCCTCAACACCCCCTATTCAACGCACAAGACTATATCTGACTAGTAAGAATCTTCAAACCTATGTATTGATATCTCTCTGTAAGTGAGTCAAGGGGGTGTAAAGAGGCCTAAACACAGCCGTGAAAAGCAGCTAAACCCCATTATAAAAAGAAATTACTTTTCAAAACCCGTGAAACAAAGACAGTGAAAGAGAGAGAAATTCTTACAAAATTCGTTCAGGGGCTGTGATGCAACCTGGATTGACCATATCTAGACCCACAGCTGATTGAGACATAAGGGTGGACACTCCTGTGGCTGAGAGGTTTGGTGAGGTTGCGTGAGCCAACGCAGACCCTTGAAAGTAATACTGCATGGTACCCATCCCATGGGTCCCAAATCTCCAGGTTCAAGGGCATCTTCCTACGTCGAAAACATGCATGAGAAACCCAGAAGATGGTACACCGTGTGATCGGGAAAGGTTTCTAAAACGCACCTCATTTCTCATCTCCTTGTGCTCGGGTTCGCCATTCCAGCCGCTTTACTAGCCATCTCCCTCCTTGGAGAATCAGCACCTTTAACCTCCTGTTCCATACAGGTTGCAATTTGTCCTGACGATGAACGGGAAGACGGGGAACCAATGAGAGACTAGCTCTAGGGGTTGGGACAGGCACAGGTCACTCTATTTTCCCATCAGGAAGAAGAATTAACCACAAGCTCAGCCTGCCCCCCAGAACCAGAAGAGGGCCTGAAGCAATCCTGCACTTTTGCGGCCAGCTCCCAAAAAAGCGACTGGAATAATGGAGCTCAGGGGCACTGCAATTCACAAACCTGCAGAGTTATAAATGATAACTCTCGTCCACAAATATATTGAGGGAAGGCAACGAAGAGGCTTTGAAAGCAAGGCAGAATTGCAGGAAACAGATTTTAGGAGGTAGATTCGAAACACTTTGAAAGCACATGGAAAGCGGCAAAACGTGGACAATGATGCCCTTGGCCAAAAAGGGCGTATGCGTTTTTTCCTGAATATATTCAGGAAAAAACGCATACGCCCTTTTTGGCCAACCAAGCAACCTGGAAAGGCAAATCAGCGCTCCAAAGAAGTCTCGCTTCCAGGCGGGCAAAAGGGCCATGCGGAAAAAGTGTCCAAACCAGAAATGCAGGACCGGCCATGGAGAAATGGGAGCCTTGCTACGCTGATGGGCGGGATGTAAATTGCCAACAGCCACTCTGGAGAAGTGTACGGTGTGTCCTGAAACATCTAAAAAACACAGCTTGGAGAGCATAGGGCACTTCCACTCATGGGCGTATAAATTGGGAAAACTAAAAATCAGCAAGACACAGGCACCCCAAAGTTTAGGGCTGCTCTGTTGACAAGAACCCCCACTTCATTACACCTTAAATATCCTAGGAAAGAGAAAAGTGGATAACGAAGTTGTGGTCCTCATGTACAATGGAATATCACTCAGCCGTGAAATCCACGTCATAAGGCTAGTAGCAGCACGATGAGTGGATTTAGGTACGGCGATTCTAAGTGAAATAAGTCACACAGAAAAAGACACTTATCATAAGATATCACTTATAGAGGGAATGTAAAAACCGCTACACTTGAACTGAATTACAAAACACAACAGAGTCACACGTTCAGAAAACACACTATGGCTGCTGAACGGGAAAGGTGAGGTGGGGTGATGCATAAAACAAGGGTTTCAAATTAGCTCCGATACCGTTCCATAAACCCAATATGTAGTAGACAAGACCTACTCTTTGCTCAGTGAACTGGCCTCAACACCCCCTATTCACCGCACAAAAATATATCTGACTAGTAAAAATCTTCAAACCTATGTATTGATATCTCTCTGTAAGTGAGTCAAGGGGGTGTAAAGAGGCCTAAACACAGCCGTGAAAAGCAGCTAAACCCCATTATAAAAGTAAATTACTTTTCAAAACCCGTGAAACAAAGACAGTGAAAGACAGAGAAATTCTTACAAAATTCGTTCAGGGGCTGTGATGCAACCTGGATTGACCATATCTAGACCCACAGCTGATTGAGACATAAGGGTGGACACTCTTGGGGCTGAGAGGTTTGGTGAGGTTGCGTGAGCCAACGCAGACCCTTTAAAGTAATACTGCATCGTACCCATCCCATGGGTCCTAAATCTCCTGGTTCAAGGGCATCTTCCTACGTCGAAAACATGCATGAGAAACCCAGAAGATGGTACACCGTGTGATCGGGAAAGGTTTCTAAAATGCACCTCATTTCTCATCTCCTTGTGCTCGGGTTCGCCATTCCAGCCGCTTTACTAGCCATCTCCCTCCTTGGAGAATTAGCACCTTTAAACTCCTGTTCCGTACAGGTTGCAATTTGTCCTGACGATGAACGGGAAGAGGGGGAACCAATGAGAGACTAGCTCTAGGGGTTGGGACAGGCACAGGTCACTCTATTTTCCCATCAGGAAGAAGAATTAACCACAAGCTCATCCTGCCCCCCAGAACCAGAAGAGGGCCTGAAGCAATCCTGCACTTTTGCGGCTAGCTCCCAAAAAAGCGACTGGAAAAATGGAGCTCAGGGGCACTGCAATTCACAAACCTGCAGAGTTATAAATGATAACTCTCGTCCACAAATATATTGAGGGAAGGCAACGAAGAGGCTTTGAAAGCAAGGCATAATTGCACGAAACAGATTTCAGGAGGTAGATTCGAATCGCCTTGAAAGCACATGAAAAGCGGCAAAACGTGGACAATGATGCCCTTGGCCAAAAAGGGCATATGCGTTTTTTCCTGAATATATTCAGGAAAAAACGCATACGCCCTTTTTGGCCAACCAAGCAATCTTTAAAGGCAAATCAGCGCTCCAAAAAAGTCTCGCTTCCCAGCGGGCAAAAGGGCCATGCGGAAAAAAGTGTCCAAACCAGAAATGCAGGACCGGCCATGGAGAAATGGGAGCCTTGCTACGCTGATGGGCGGGATGTAAATTTCCAACAGCTACTCTGGAGAAGTGTACGGTGTGTCCTGAAACATCTAAAAAACACAGCTTGGAGAGCATAGGGCACTTCCACTCATGGGCGTATAAATTGGGAAAACTAAAAATCAGCAAGACACAGGCACCCCAAAGTTCAGGGCCGCTTTGTTGACAAGAACCCCCACTTCATTACACCTTAAATATCCTAGGATAGAGAAAAGTGGATAAAGAAGTTGTGGTCCTCATGTACAATGGAATATCACTCAGCCATGAAATCCACGTCATAAGGCTAGTAGCAGCACGATGAGTGGATTTAGGTACGACGATTCTAAGTGAAATAAGTCACACAGAAAAGGACACTTATCATAAGATATCACTTATAGAGGGAATGTAAAAACCGCTACACTTGAACTGAATTACAAAACATAACAGAGTCACACGTTCAGAAAACACACTATGGCTGCTGAACGGGAAAGGTGAGGTGGGGTGATGCATAAAACAAGGGTTTCAAATTAGCTCCGATACCGTTCCATAAACCCAATATGTAGTAGACAAGACCTACTCTTTGCTCAGTGAACTGGCCTCAACACCCCCTATTCACCGCACAAGAATATATCTGACTAGTAAGAATCTTCAAACCTATGTATTGATATCTCTCTGTAAGTGAGTCAAGGGGGTGTAAAGCGGCATAAACACAGCCGTGAAAAGCAGTTAAACCCCATTATAAAAAGAAATTACTTTTCAAAACCCGTGAAACAACGACAGTGAAAGAGAGAGAAATTCTTACAAAATTCGTTCAGGGGCTGTGATGCAACCTGGATTGACCATATCTAGACCCACAGCTGATTGAGACAAAAGGGTGGACACTCTTGGGGCTGAGAGGTTTGGTGAGGTTGCGTGAGCCAATGCACACCCTTTAAAGTAATACTGCATGGTACCCATCCCATGGGTCCCAAATCTCCAGGTTCAAGGGCATCTTCCTACGTCGAAAACATGCATGAGAAACCCAGAAGATGGTACACCGTGTGATTGGGAAAGGTTTCTAAAACGCACCTCATTTCTCATCTCCTTGTGCTCGGGTTCGCCATTCCAGCCACTTTACTGGCCATCTCCCTCCTTGGAGAATCAGCACCTTTAACCTCCTGTTCCGTACAGGTTGCAATTTGTCCTGAGGATGAACGGCAAGAGGGGGAACCAATGAGAGACTAGCTCTAGGGGTTGGGACAGGCACAGGTCACTCTATTTTCCCATCAGGAAGAAGAATTAACCACAAGCTCAGCCTGCCCCCCAGAACCAGAAGAGGGCCTGAAGCAATCCTGCACTTTTGCGGCCAGCTCCCAGAAAAGCGACTGGAAAAATGGAGCTCAGGGGCACTGCAATTCACAAACCTGCAGAGTTATAAATGATAACTCTCGTCCACAAATATATTGAGGGAAGGCAACGAAGAGGCTTTGAAAGCAAGGCAGAATTGCAGGAAAAAGATTTCAGGAGGTAGATTCGAATCGCCTTGAAAGCACATGAAAAGCGGCAAAACCTGGACAATGATGCCCTTGGCCAAAAAGGGCGTATGCGTTTCTTCCTGAATATATTCAGGAAAAAACGCATACGCCTTTTTTGGCCAACCAAGCAACCTGGAAAGGCAAATCAGCGCTCCAAAGAAGTCTCGCTTCCCATCGGGCAAAAGGGCCATGCGGAAAAAAGTGTCCAAACCAGAAATGCATGACCGGCCATGGAGAAATGGGAGCCTTGCTATGCTGATGGGCGGGATGTAAACTGCCAACAGCCACTATGGAGAAGTGTATGGTGTGTCCTGAAACATCTAAAAAACACAGCTTGTAGAGCATAGGGCACTTCCACTCATGGGCGTATAAATTGGGAAAACTAAAAATCAGCAAGACACAGGCACCCCAAAGTTTAGGGCTGCTCTGTTGACAAGAACCCCCACTTCATTACACCTTAAATATCCTAGGAAAGGGAAAAGTGGATAAAGAAGTTGTGGTCCTCATGTACAATGGAATATCACTCAGCCATGAAATCCACGTCATAAGGCTAGTAGCAGCACGATGAGTGGATTTAGGTAGGACGATTCTAAGTGAAATAAGTCACACAGAAAAAGACACTTATCATAAGATATCACTTATAGAGGGAATGTAAAAACCGCTACACTTGAACTGAATTACAAAACAGAACAGAGTCACACGTTCAGAAAACACACTATGGCTGCTGAACGGGAAAGGTGAGGTGGGGTGATGCATAAAACAAGGGTTTCAAATTAGCTCAGATACCGTTCCATAAACCCAATATGTAGTAGACAAGACCTACTCCTTGCTCAGTGAACTGGCCTCAACATCCCCTATTCACTGCACAAGAATATATCTGACTAGTAAAAATCTTCAAACCTATGTATTGATATCTCTCTGTAAGTGAGTCAAGGGGGTGTAAAGAGGCCTAAACACAGCCGTGAAAAGCAGCTAAACCCCATTATAAAATTAAATTACTTTTCAAAACCCGTGAAACAAAGACAGTGAAAGAGAGAGAAATTCTTACAAAATTCGTTCAGGGGCTGTGATGCAACCTGGATTGACCATATCTAGACCCACAGCTGATTGAGACATAAGGGTGGACACTCTTGGGGCTGAGAGGTTTGGTGAGGTTACGTGAGCCAACGCAGACCATTTAAAGTAATACTGCATCGTACCCATCCCATGGGTCCTAAATCTCCTGGTTCAAGGGCATCTTCCTACGTCGAAAACATGCATGAGAAACCCAGAAGATGGTACACCGTGTGATCGGGAAAGGTTTCTAAAACGCACCTCATTTCTCATCTCCTTGTGCTCGGGTTCGCCATTCCAGCCGCTTTACTAGCCATCTCCCTCCTTGGAGAATCAGCACCTTTAAACTCCTGTTCCGTACAGGTTGCAATTTGTCCTGACGATGAACGGGAAGAGGGGGAACCAATGAGAGACTAGCTCTAGGGGTTGGGACAGGCACAGGTCACTCTATTTTCCCATCAGGAAGAAGAATTAACCACAAGCTCATCCTGCCCCCCAGAACCAGAAGAGGGCCTGAAGCAATCCTGCACTTTTGCGGCTAGCTCCCAAAAAAGCGACTGGAAAAATGGAGCTCAGGGGCACTGCAATTCACAAACCTGCAGAGTTATAAATGATAACTCTCGTCCACAAATATATTGAGGGAAGGCAACGAAGAGGCTTTGAAAGCAAGGCAGAATTGCACGAAACAGATTTCAGGAGGTAGATTCGAATCGCCTTGAAAGCACATGAAAAGCGGCAAAACGTGGACAATGATGCCCTTGGCCAAAAAGGGCGTATGCGTTTTTTCCTGAATATATTCAGGAAAAAACGCATACGCCCTTTTTGGCCAACCAAGCAATCTTTAAAGGCAAATCAGCGCTCCAAAGAAGTCTCGCTTCCCAGCGGGCAAAAGGGCCATGCGGAAAAAAGTGTCCAAACCAGAAATGCAGGACCGGCCATGGAGAAATGGGAGCCTTGCTACGCTGATGGGCGGGATGTAAATTTCCAACAGCTACTCTGGAGAAGTGTACGGTGTGTCCTGAAACATCTAAAAAACACAGCTTGGAGAGCATAGGGCACTTCCACTCATGGGCGTATAAATTGGGAAAACTAAAAATCAGCAAGACACAGGCACCCCAATGTTTAGGGCCGCTTTGTTGACAAGAACCCCCACTTCATTACACCTTAAATATCCTAGGATAGAGAAAAGTGGATAAAGAAGTTGTGGTCCTCATGTACAATGGAATATCACTCAGCCATGAAATCCACGTCATAAGGCTAGTAGCAGCACGATGAGTGGATTTAGGTACGACGATTCTAAGTGAAATAAGTCACACAGAAAAGGACACTTATCATAAGATATCACTTATAGAGGGAATGTAAAAACCGCTACACTTGAACTGAATTACAAAACATAACAGAGTCACACGTTCAGAAAACACACTATGGCTGCTGAACGGGAAAGGTGAGGTGGGGTGATGCATAAAACAAGGGTTTCAAATTAGCTCCGATACCGTTCCATAAACCCAATATGTAGTAGACAAGACCTACTCTTTGCTCAGTGAACTGGCCTCAACACCCCCTATTCACCGCACAAGAATATATCTGACTAGTAAGAATCTTCAAACCTATGTATTGATATCTCTCTGTAAGTGAGTCAAGGGGGTGTAAAGCGGCATAAACACAGCCGTGAAAAGCAGCTAAACCCCATTATAAAAAGAAATTACTTTTCAAAACCCGTGAAACAACGACAGTGAAAGAGAGAGAAATTCTTACAAAATTCGTTCAGGGGCTGTGATGCAACCTGGATTGACCATATCTAGACCCACAGCTGATTGAGACAAAAGGGTGGACACTCTTGGGGCTGAGAGGTTTGGTGAGGTTGCGTGAGCCAATGCACACCCTTTAAAGTAATACTGCATGGTACCCATCCCATGGGTCCCAAATCTCCAGGTTCAAGGGCATCTTCCTACGTCGAAAACATGCATGAGAAACCCAGAAGATGGTACACCGTGTGATTGGGAAAGGTTTCTAAAACGCACCTCATTTCTCATCTCCTTGTGCTCGGGTTCGCCATTCCAGCCACTTTACTGGCCATCTCCCTCCTTGGAGAATCAGCACCTTTAACCTCCTGTTCCGTACAGGTTGCAATTTGTCCTGAGGATGAACGGCAAGAGGGGGAACCAATGAGAGACTAGCTCTAGGGGTTGGGACAGGCACAGGTCACTCTATTTTCCCATCAGGAAGAAGAATTAACCACAAGCTCAGCCTGCCCCCCAGAACCAGAAGAGGGCCTGAAGCAATCCTGCACTTTTGCGGCCAGCTCCCAGAAAAGCGACTGGAAAAATGGAGCTCAGGGGCACTGCAATTCACAAACCTGCAGAGTTATAAATGATAACTCTCGTCCACAAATATATTGAGGGAAGGCAACGAAGAGGCTTTGAAAGCAAGGCAGAATTGCAGGAAAAAGATTTCAGGAGGTAGATTCGAATCGCCTTGAAAGCACATGAAAAGCGGCAAAACCTGGACAATGATGCCCTTGGCCAAAAAGGGCGTATGCGTTTCTTCCTGAATATATTCAGGAAAAAACGCATACGCCTTTTTTGGCCAACCAAGCAACCTGGAAAGGCAAATCAGCGCTCCAAAGAAGTCTCGCTTCCCATCGGGCAAAAGGGCCATGCGGAAAAAAGTGTCCAAACCAGAAATGCATGACCGGCCATGGAGAAATGGGAGCCTTGCTATGCTGATGGGCGGGATGTAAACTGCCAACAGCCACTATGGAGAAGTGTATGGTGTGTCCTGAAACATCTAAAAAACACAGCTTGTAGAGCATAGGGCACTTCCACTCATGGGCGTATAAATTGGGAAAACTAAAAATCAGCAAGACACAGGCACCCCAAAGTTTAGGGCTGCTCTGTTGACAAGAACCCCCACTTCATTACACCTTAAATATCCTAGGAAAGGGAAAAGTGGATAAAGAAGTTGTGGTCCTCATGTACAATGGAATATCACTCAGCCATGAAATCCACGTCATAAGGCTAGTAGCAGCACGATGAGTGGATTTAGGTAGGACGATTCTAAGTGAAATAAGTCACACAGAAAAAGACACTTATCATAAGATATCACTTATAGAGGGAATGTAAAAACCGCTACACTTGAACTGAATTACAAAACAGAACAGAGTCACACGTTCAGAAAACACACTATGGCTGCTGAACGGGAAAGGTGAGGTGGGGTGATGCATAAAACAAGGGTTTCAAATTAGCTCAGATACCGTTCCATAAACCCAATATGTAGTAGACAAGACCTACTCCTTGCTCAGTGAACTGGCCTCAACATCCCCTATTCACTGCACAAGAATATATCTGACTAGTAAAAATCTTCAAACCTATGTATTGATATCTCTCTGTAAGTGAGTCAAGGGGGTGTAAAGAGGCCTAAACACAGCCGTGAAAAGCAGCTAAACCCCATTATAAAATTAAATTACTTTTCAAAACCCGTGAAACAAAGACAGTGAAAGAGAGAGAAATTCTTACAAAATTCGTTCAGGGGCTGTGATGCAACCTGGATTGACCATATCTAGACCCACAGCTGATTGAGACATAAGGGTGGACACTCTTGGGGCTGAGAGGTTTGGTGAGGTTACGTGAGCCAACGCAGACCATTTAAAGTAATACTGCATCGTACCCATCCCATGGGTCCTAAATCTCCTGGTTCAAGGGCATCTTCCTACGTCGAAAACATGCATGAGAAACCCAGAAGATGGTACACCGTGTGATCGGGAAAGGTTTCTAAAACGCACCTCATTTCTCATCTCCTTGTGCTCGGGTTCGCCATTCCAGCCGCTTTACTAGCCATCTCCCTCCTTGGAGAATCAGCACCTTTAAACTCCTGTTCCGTACAGGTTGCAATTTGTCCTGACGATGAACGGGAAGAGGGGGAACCAATGAGAGACTAGCTCTAGGGGTTGGGACAGGCACAGGTCACTCTATTTTCCCATCAGGAAGAAGAATTAACCACAAGCTCATCCTGCCCCCCAGAACCAGAAGAGGGCCTGAAGCAATCCTGCACTTTTGCGGCTAGCTCCCAAAAAAGCGACTGGAAAAATGGAGCTCAGGGGCACTGCAATTCACAAACCTGCAGAGTTATAAATGATAACTCTCGTCCACAAATATATTGAGGGAAGGCAACGAAGAGGCTTTGAAAGCAAGGCAGAATTGCACGAAACAGATTTCAGGAGGTAGATTCGAATCGCCTTGAAAGCACATGAAAAGCGGCAAAACGTGGACAATGATGCCCTTGGCCAAAAAGGGCGTATGCGTTTTTTCCTGAATATATTCAGGAAAAAACGCATACGCCCTTTTTGGCCAACCAAGCAATCTTTAAAGGCAAATCAGCGCTCCAAAGAAGTCTCGCTTCCCAGCGGGCAAAAGGGCCATGCGGAAAAAAGTGTCCAAACCAGAAATGCAGGACCGGCCATGGAGAAATGGGAGCCTTGCTACGCTGATGGGCGGGATGTAAATTTCCAACAGCTACTCTGGAGAAGTGTACGGTGTGTCCTGAAACATCTAAAAAACACAGCTTGGAGAGCATAGGGCACTTCCACTCATGGGCGTATAAATTGGGAAAACTAAAAATCAGCAAGACACAGGCACCCCAATGTTTAGGGCCGCTTTGTTGACAAGAACCCCCACTTCATTACACCTTAAATATCCTAGGATAGAGAAAAGTGGATAAAGAAGTTGTGGTCCTCATGTACAATGGAATATCACTCAGCCATGAAATCCACGTCATAAGGCTAGTAGCAGCACGATGAGTGGATTTAGGTACGACGATTCTAAGTGAAATAAGTCACACAGAAAAGGACACTTATCATAAGATATCACTTATAGAGGGAATGTAAAAACCGCTACACTTGAACTGAATTACAAAACATAACAGAGTCACACGTTCAGAAAACACACTATGGCTGCTGAACGGGAAAGGTGAGGTGGGGTGATTCATAAAACAAGGGTTTCAAATTAGCTCCGATACCGTTCCATAAACCCAATATGTAGTAGACAAGACCTACTCTTTGCTCAGTGAACTGGCCTCAACACCCCCTATTCACCGCACAAGAATATATCTGACTAGTAAGAATCTTCAAACCTATGTATTGATATCTCTCTGTAAGTGAGTCAAGGGGGTGTAAAGCGGCATAAACACAGCCGTGAAAAGCAGCTAAACCCCATTATAAAAAGAAATTACTTTTCAAAACCCGTGAAACAACGACAGTGAAAGAGAGAGAAATTCTTACAAAATTCGTTCAGGGGCTGTGATGCAACCTGGATTGACCATATCTAGACCCACAGCTGATTGAGACAAAAGGGTGGACACTCTTGGGGCTGAGAGGTTTGGTGAGGTTGCGTGAGCCAATGCACACCCTTTAAAGTAATACTGCATGGTACCCATCCCATGGGTCCCAAATCTCCAGGTTCAAGGGCATCTTCCTACGTCGAAAACATGCATGAGAAACCCAGAAGATGGTACACCGTGTGATTGGGAAAGGTTTCTAAAACGCACCTCATTTCTCATCTCCTTGTGCTCGGGTTCGCCATTCCAGCCACTTTACTGGCCATCTCCCTCCTTGGAGAATCAGCACCTTTAACCTCCTGTTCCGTACAGGTTGCAATTTGTCCTGAGGATGAACGGCAAGAGGGGGAACCAATGAGAGACTAGCTCTAGGGGTTGGGACAGGCACAGGTCACTCTATTTTCCCATCAGGAAGAAGAATTAACCACAAGCTCAGCCTGCCCCCCAGAACCAGAAGAGGGCCTGAAGCAATCCTGCACTTTTGCGGCCAGCTCCCAGAAAAGCGACTGGAAAAATGGAGCTCAGGGGCACTGCAATTCACAAACCTGCAGAGTTATAAATGATAACTCTCGTCCACAAATATATTGAGGGACGGCAACGAAGAGGCTTTGAAAGCAAGGCAGAATTGCAGGAAACAGATTTCAGGAGGTAGATTCGAATCGCCTTGAAAGCACATGAAAAGCGGCAAAACCTGGACAATGATGCCCTTGGCCAAAAAGGGCGTATGCGTTTCTTCATGAATATATTCAGGAAAAAACGCATACGCCTTTTTGGCCAACCAAGCAACCTGGAAAGGCAAATCAGCGCTCCAAAGAAGTCTCGCTTCCCAGCGGGCAAAAGGGCCATGCGGAAAAAAGTGTCCAAACCAGAAATGCATGACCGGCCATGGAGAAATGGGAGCCTTGCTATGCTGATGGGCGGGATGTAAACTGCCAACAGCCACTATGGAGAAGTGTATGGTGTGTCCTGAAACATCTAAAAAACACAGCTTGTAGAGCATAGGGCACTTCCACTCATGGGCGTATAAATTGGGAAAACTAAAAATCAGCAAGACACAGGCACCCCAAAGTTTAGGGCTGCTCTGTTGACAAGAACCCCCACTTCATTACACCTTAAATATCCTAGGAAAGGGAAAAGTGGATAAAGAAGTTGTGGTCCTCATGTACAATGGAATATCACTCAGCCATGAAATCCACGTCATAAGGCTAGTAGCAGCACGATGAGTGGATTTAGGTAGGACGATTCTAAGTGAAATAAGTCACACAGAAAAAGACACTTATCATAAGATATCACTTATAGAGGGAATGTAAAAACCGCTACACTTGAACTGAATTACAAAACAGAACAGAGTCACACGTTCAGAAAACACACTATGGCTGCTGAACGGGAAAGGTGAGGTGGGGTGATGCATAAAACAAGGGTTTCAAATTAGCTCAGATACCGTTCCATAAACCCAATATGTAGTAGACAAGACCTACTCCTTGCTCAGTGAACTGGCCTCAACATCCCCTATTCACTGCACAAGAATATATCTGACTAGTAAAAATCTTCAAACCTATGTATTGATATCTCTCTGTAAGTGAGTCAAGGGGGTGTAAAGAGGCCTAAACACAGCCGTGAAAAGCAGCTAAACCCCATTATAAAATTAAATTACTTTTCAAAACCCGTGAAACAAAGACAGTGAAAGAGAGAGAAATTCTTACAAAATTCGTTCAGGGGCTGTGATGCAACCTGGATTGACCATATCTAGACCCACAGCTGATTGAGACATAAGGGTGGACACTCTTGGGGCTGAGAGTTTTGGTGAGGTTGCGTGAGCCAACGCAGACCATTTAAAGTAATACTGCATCGTACCCATCCCATGGGTCCTAAATCTCCTGGTTCAAGGGCATCTTCCTACGTCGAAAACATGCATGAGAAACCCAGAAGATGGTACACCGTGTGATCGGGAAAGGTTTCTAAAACGCACCTCATTTCTCATCTCCTTGTGCTCGGGTTCGCCATTCCAGCCGCTTTACTAGCCATCTCCCTCCTTGGAGAATCAGCACCTTTAAACTCCTGTTCCGTACAGGTTGCAATTTGTCCTGACGATGAACGGGAAGAGGGGGAACCAATGAGAGACTAGCTCTAGGGGTTGGGACAGGCACAGGTCACTCTATTTTCCCATCAGGAAGAAGAATTAACCACAAGCTCATCCTGCCCCCCAGAACCAGAAGAGGGCCTGAAGCAATCCTGCACTTTTGCGGCTAGCTCCCAAAAAAGCGACTGGAAAAATGGAGCTCAGGGGCACTGCAATTCACAAACCTGCAGAGTTATAAATGATAACTCTCGTCCACAAATATATTGAGGGAAGGCAACGAAGAGGCTTTGAAAGCAAGGCAGAATTGCAGGAAACAGATTTCAGGAGGTAGATTCGAATCGCCTTGAAAGCACATGAAAAGCGGCAAAACGTGGACAATGATGCCCTTGGCCAAAAAGGGCGTATGCGTTTTTTCCTGAATATATTCAGGAAAAAACGCATACGCCCTTTTTGGCCAACCAAGCAATCTTTAAAGGCAAATCAGCGCTCCAAAGAAGTCTCGCTTCCCAGCGGGCAAAAGGGCCATGCGGAAAAAAGTGTCCAAACCAGAAATGCAGGACCGGCCATGGAGAAATGGGAGCCTTGCTACGCTGATGGGCGGGATGTAAATTTCCAACAGCTACTCTGGAGAAGTGTACGGTGTGTCCTGAAACATCTAAAAAACACAGCTTGGAGAGCATAGGGCACTTCCACTCATGGGCGTATAAATTGGGAAAACTAAAAATCAGCAAGACACAGGCACCCCAAAGTTTAGGGCCGCTTTGTTGACAAGAACCCCCACTTCATTACACCTTAAATATCCTAGGATAGAGAAAAGTGGATAAAGAAGTTGTGGTCCTCATGTAAAATGGAATATCACTCAGCCATGAAATCCACGTCATAAGGCTAGTAGCAGCACGATGAGTGGATTTAGGTACGACGATTCTAAGTGAAATAAGTCACACAGAAAAGGACACTTATCATAAGATATCACTTATAGAGGGAATGTAAAAACCGCTACACTTGAACTGAATTACAAAACATAACAGAGTCACACGTTCAGAAAACACACTATGGCTGCTGAACGGGAAAGGTGAGGTGGGGTGATGCATAAAACAAGGGTTTCAAATTAGCTCCGATACCGTTCCATAAACCCAATATGTAGTAGACAAGACCTACTCTTTGCTCAGTGAACTGGCCTCAACACCCCCTATTCACCGCACAAGAATATATCTGACTAGTAAGAATCTTCAAACCTATGTATTGATATCTCTCTGTAAGTGAGTCAAGGGGGTGTAAAGCGGCATAAACACAGCCGTGAAAAGCAGCTAAACCCCATTATAAAAAGAAATTACTTTTCAAAACCCGTGAAACAACGACAGTGAAAGAGAGAGAAATTCTTACAAAATTCGTTCAGGGGCTGTGATGCAACCTGGATTGACCATATCTAGACCCACAGCTGATTGAGACAAAAGGGTGGACACTCTTCGGGCTGAGAGGTTTGGTGAGGTTGCGTGAGCCAATGCACACCCTTTAAAGTAATACTGCATGGTACCCATCCCATGGGTCCCAAATCTCCAGGTTCAAGGGCATCTTCCTACGTCGAAAACATGCATGAGAAACCCAGAAGATGGTACACCGTGTGATTGGGAAAGGTTTCTAAAACGCACCTCATTTCTCATCTCCTTGTGCTCGGGTTCGCCATTCCAGCCGCTTTACTAGCCATCTCCCTCCTTGGAGAATCAGCACCTTTAACCTCCTGTTCCATACAGGTTGCAATTTGTCCTGACGATGAACGGGAAGACGGGGAACCAATGAGAGACTAGCTCTAGGGGTTGGGACAGGCACAGGTCACTCTATTTTCCCATCAGGAAGAAGAATTAACCACAAGCTCAGCCTGCCCCCCAGAACCAGAAGAGGGCCTGAAGCAATCCTGCACTTTTGCGGCCAGCTCCCAAAAAAGCGACTGGAAAAATGGAGCTCAGGGGCACTGCAATTCACAAACCTGCAGAGTTATAAATGATAACTCTCGTCCACAAATATATTGAGGGAAGGCAACGAAGAGGCTTTGAAAGCAAGGCAGAATTGCAGGAAACAGATTTCAGGAGGTAGATTCGAATCGCCTTGAAAACACATGAAAAGCGGCAAAACCTGGACAATGATGCCCTTGGCCAAAAAGGGCGTATGCGTTTTTTCCTGAATATATTTAGGAAAAAACGCATACGCCCTTTTTGGCCAACCAAGCAACCTGGAAAGGCAAATCAGCGCTCCAAAGAAGTCTCCCTTCCCAGCGGGCAAAAGGGCCATGCGGAAAAAAGTGTCCAAACCAGAAATGCAGGACTGGCCATGGAGAAATGGGAGCCTTGCTACGCTGATGGGCGGGATGTAAATTGCCAACAGCCACTCTGGAGAAGTGTACGGTGTGTCCTGAAACATCTAAAAAACACAGCTTGGAGAGCATAGGGCACTTCCACTCATGGGCGTATAAATTGGGAAAACTAAAAATCAGCAAGACACAGGCACCCCAAAGTTTAGGGCTGCTCTGTTGACAAGAACCCCCACTTCATTACACCTTAAATATCCTAGGAAAGAGAAAAGTGGATAACGAAGTTGTGGTCCTCATGTAGAATGCAATATCACTCAGCCATGAAATCCACGTCATAAGGCTAGTAGCAGTACGATGAGTGGATTTAGGTACGACGATTCTAAGTCACACAGAAAAAGACACTTATCATAAGATATCACTTATAGAGGGAATGTAAAAAACGCTACACTTGAACTGAATTACAAAACAGAACAGAGTCACACGTTTAGAAAACACACTATGGTTACTGAACGGGAAAGGTGAGGTGGGGTGATGCATAAAACAAGGGTTTCAAATTAGCTCCGATACCGTTCCAGAAACCCAATATGTAGTAGACAAGACCTACTCCTTGCTCAGTGAACTGGCCTCAACACCCCCTATTCACCGCACAAGAATATATCTGACTAGTAAGAATCTTCAAACCTATGTATTGATATCTCTCTGTAAGTGAGTCAAGGGGGTGTAAAGCGGCATAAACACAGCCGTGAAAAGCAGCTAAACCCCATTATAAAAAGAAATTACTTTTCAAAACCCGTGAAACAACGAAAGTGAAAGAGAGAGAAATTCTTACAAAATTCGTTCAGGGGCTGTGATGCAAGCTGTATTGACCATATCTAGACCCACAGCTGATTTAGACATAAGGGTTGACACTCTTGGGGCTGAGAGGTTTGGTGAGGTTGCGTGAGCCAACGCACACCCTTTAAAGAAATACTGCATGGTACCCATCCCATGGGTCCCAAATCTCCAGGTTCAAGGGCATCTTCCTACGTCGAAAACATGCATGAGAAACCCAGAAGATGGTACACCGTGTGATCGGGAAAGGTTTCTAAAACGCACCTCATTTCTCATCTCCTTGTGCTCGGGTTCGCCATTCCAGCCGGTTTACTCGCCATCTCCCTCCTTGGAGAATCAGCACCTTTAACCTCCTGTTCCGTACAGGTTGCAATTTGTCCTGAGGATGAACGGGAAGAGGGGGAACCAATGAGAGACTAGCTCTAGGGGTTGGGACAGGCACAGGTCACTCTATTTTCCCATCAGGAAGAAGAATTAACCACAAGCTCAGCCTGCCCCCCAGAACCAGAAGAGGGCCTGAAGCAATCCTGCACTTTTGCGGCCAGCTCCCAAAAAAGCGACTGGAAAAATGGAGCTCAGGGGCACTGCAATTCACAAACCTGCAGAGTTATAAATGATAACTCTCGTCCACAAATATATTGAGGGAAGGCAACGAAGAGGCTTTGAAAGCAAGGCAGAATTGCAGGAAACAGATTTCAGGAGGTAGATTCGAATCGCCTTGAAAACACATGAAAAGCGGCAAAACCTGGACAATGATGCCCTTGGCCAAAAAGGGCGTATGCGTTTTTTCCTGAATATATTTAGGAAAAAACGCATACGCCCTTTTTGGCCAACCAAGCAACCTGGAAAGGCAAATCAGCGCTCCAAAGAAGTCTCCCTTCCCAGCGGGCAAAAGGGCCATGCGGAAAAAAGTGTCCAAACCAGAAATGCAGGACTGGCCATGGAGAAATGGGAGCCTTGCTACGCTGATGGGCGGGATGTAAATTGCCAACAGCCACTCTGGAGAAGTGTACGGTGTGTCCTGAAACATCTAAAAAACACAGCTTGGAGAGCATAGGGCACTTCCACTCATGGGCGTATAAATTGGGAAAACTAAAAATCAGCAAGACACAGGCACCCCAAAGTTTAGGGCTGCTCTGTTGACAAGAACCCCCACTTCATTACACCTTAAATATCCTAGGAAAGAGAAAAGTGGATAACGAAGTTGTGGTCCTCATTTAGAATGCAATATCACTCAGCCATGAAATCCACGTCATAAGGCTAGTAGCAGTACGATGAGTGGATTTAGGTAAGACGATTCTAAGTCACACAGAAAAAGACACTTATCATAAGATATCACTTATAGAGGGAATGTAAAAACCGCTACACTTGAACTGAATTACAAAACAGAACAGAGTCACACGTTCAGAAAACACACTATGGCTGCTGAACGGGAAAAGTGAGGTGGGGTGATGCATAAAACAAGGGTTTCAAATTAGCTCAGATACCGTTCCATAAACCCAATATGTAGTAGACAAGACCTACTCCTTGCTCAGTGAACTGGCCTCAACACCCCCTATTCACTGCACAAGAATATATCTGACTAGTAAAAATCTTCAAACCTATGTATTGATATCTCTCTGTAAGTGAGTCAAGGGGGTGTAAAGAGGCCTAAACACAGCCGTGAAAAGCAGCTAAACCCCATTATAAAATTAAATTACTTTTCAAAACCCGTGAAACAAAGACAGTGAAAGAGAGAGAAATTCTTACAAAATTCGTTCAGGGGCTGTGATGCAACCTGGATTGACCATATCTAGACCCACAGCTGATTGAGACATAAGGGTGGACACTCTTGGGGCTGAGAGTTTTGGTGAGGTTGCGTGAGCCAACGCAGACCCTTTAAAGTAATACTGCATCGTACCCATCCCATGGGTCCTAAATCTCCTGGTTCAAGGGCATCTTCCTACGTCGAAAACATGCATGAGAAACCCAGAAGATGGTACACCGTGTGATCGGGAAAGGTTTCTAAAACGCACCTCATTTCTCATCTCCTTGTGCTCGGGTTCGCCATTCCAGCCGCTTTACTAGCCATCTCCCTCCTTGGAGAATCAGCACCTTTAAACTCCTGTTCCGTACAGGTTGCAATTTGTCCTGACGATGAACGGGAAGAGGGGGAACCAATGAGAGACTAGCTCTAGGGGTTGGGACAGGCACAGGTCACTCTATTTTCCCATCAGGAAGAAGAATTAACCACAAGCTCATCCTGCCCCCCAAAACCAGAAGAGGGCCTGAAGCAATCCTGCACTTTTGCGGCCAGCTCCCAAAAAAGCGACTGGAAAAATGGAGCTCAGGGGCACTGCAATTCACAAACCTGCAGAGTTGTAAATGATAACTCTCGTCCACAAATATATTGAGGGAAGGCAACGAAGAGGCTTTGAAAGCAAGGCAGAATTGCACGAAACAGATTTCAGGAGGTAGATTCGAATCGCCTTGAAAGCACATGAAAAGCGGCAAAACGTGGACAATGATGCCCTTGGCCAAAAAGGGCGTATGCGTTTTTTCCTGAATATATTCAGGAAAAAACGCATACGCCCTTTTTGGCCAACCAAGCAACCTGGAAAGGCAAATCAGCGCTCCAAAGAAGTCTCGCTTCCCAGCGGGCAAAAGGGCCATGCGGAAAAAAGTGTCCAAACCAGAAATGCATGACCGGCCATGGAGAAATGGGAGCCTTGCTATGCTGATGGGCGGGATGTAAACTGCCAACAGCCACTATGGAGAAGTGTATGGTGTGTCCTGAAACATCTAAAAAACACAGCTTGTAGAGCATAGGGCACTTCCACTCATGGGCGTATAAATTGGGAAAACTAAAAATCAGCAAGACACAGGCACCCCAAAGTTTAGGGCTGCTCTGTTGACAAGAACCCCCACTTCATTACACCTTAAATATCCTAGGAAAGAGAAAAGTGGATAAAGAAGTTGTGGTCCTCATGTACAATGGAATATCACTCAGCCATGAAATCCACGTCATAAGGCTAGTAGGAGCACGATGAGTGGATATAGGTAGGACGATTCTAAGTGAAATAAGTCACACAGAAAAAGACACTTATCATAAGATATCACTTATAGAGGGAATGTAAAAAACGCTACACTTGAACTGAATTACAAAACAGAACAGAGTCACACGTTTAGAAAACACACTATGGTTACTGAACGGGAAAGGTGAGGTGGGGTGATGCATAAAACAAGGGTTTCAAATTAGCTCCGATACCGTTCCAGAAACCCAATATGTAGTAGACAAGACCTACTCCTTGCTCAGTGAACTGGCCTCAACACCCCCTATTCACCGCACAAGAATATATCTGACTAGTAAGAATCTTCAAACCTATGTATTGATATCTCTCTGTAAGTGAGTCAAGGGGGTGTAAAGCGGCATAAACACAGCCGTGAAAAGCAGCTAAACCCCATTATAAAAAGAAATTACTTTTCAAAACCCGTGAAACAACGACAGTGAAAGAGAGAGAAATTCTTACAAAATTCGTTCAGGGGCTGTGATGCAAGCTGTATTGACCATATCTAGACCCACAGCTGATTTAGACATAAGGGTTGACACTCTTGGGGCTGAGAGGTTTGGTGAGGTTGCGTGAGCCAACGCACACCCTTTAAAGAAATACTGCATGGTACCCATCCCATGGGTCCCAAATCTCCAGGTTCAAGGGCATCTTCCTACGTCGAAAACATGCATGAGAAACCCAGAAGATGGTACACCGTGTGATCGGGAAAGGTTTCTAAAACGCACCTCATTTCTCATCTCCTTGTGCTCGGGTTCGCCATTCCAGCCGCTTTACTCGCCATCTCCCTCCTTGGAGAATCAGCACCTTTAACCTCCTGTTCCGTACAGGTTGCAATTTGTCCTGAGGATGAACGGGAAGAGTGGGAACCAATGAGAGACTAGCTCTAGGGGTTGGGACAGGCACAGGTAACTCTATTTTCCCATCAGGAAGAAGAATTAACCACAAGCTCAGCCTGCCCCCCAGAACCAGAAGAGGGCCTGAAGCAATCCTGCACTTTTGCGGCCAGCTCCCAAAAAAGCGACTGGAAAAATGGAGCTCAGGGGCACTGCAATTCACAAACCTGCAGAGTTATAAATGATAACTCTCGTCCACAAATATATTGAGGGAAGGCAACGAAGAGGCTTTGAAAGCAAGGCAGAATTGCAGGAAACAGATTTCAGGAGGTAGATTCGAATCGCCTTGAAAACACATGAAAAGCGGCAAAACCTGGACAATGATGCCCTTGGCCAAAAAGGGCGTATGCGTTTTTTCCTGAATATATTTAGGAAAAAACGCATACGCCCTTTTTGGCCAACCAAGCAACCTGGAAAGGCAAATCAGCGCTCCAAAGAAGTCTCCCTTCCCAGCGGGCAAAAGGGCCATGCGGAAAAAAGTGTCCAAACCAGAAATGCAGGACTGGCCATGGAGAAATGGGAGCCTTGCTACGCTGATGGGCGGGATGTAAATTGCCAACAGCCACTCTGGAGAAGTGTACGGTGTGTCCTGAAACATCTAAAAAACACAGCTTGGAGAGCATAGGGCACTTCCACTCATGGGCGTATAAATTGGGAAAACTAAAAATCAGCAAGACACAGGCACCCCAAAGTTTAGGGCTGCTCTGTTGACAAGAACCCCCACTTCATTACACCTTAAATATCCTAGGAAAGAGAAAAGTGGATAACGAAGTTGTGGTCCTCATGTAGAATGCAATATCACTCAGCCATGAAATCCACGTCATAAGGCTAGTAGCAGTACGATGAGTGGATTTAGGTACGACGATTCTAAGTCACACAGAAAAAGACACTTATCATAAGATATCACTTATAGAGGGTATGTAAAAACCGCTACACTTGAACTGAATTACAAAACAGAACAGAGTCACACGTTCAGAAAACACACTATGGCTGCTGAACGGGAAAAGTGAGGTGGGGTGATGCATAAAACAAGGGTTTCAAATTAGCTCAGATACCGTTCCATAAACCCAATATGTAGTAGACAAGACCTACTCCTTGCTCAGTGAACTGGCCTCAACACCCCCTATTCACGGCACAAGAATATATCTGACTAGTAAGAATCTTCAAACCTATGTATTGATATCTCTCTGTAAGTGAGTCAAGGGGGTGTAAAGCGGCATAAACACAGCCGTGAAAAGCAGCTAAACCCCATTATAAAAAGAAATTACTTTTCAAAACCCGTGAAACAACGACAGTGAAAGAGAGAGAAATTCTTACAAAATTCGTTCAGGGGCTGTGATGCAAGCTGTATTGACCATATCTAGACCCACAGCTGATTTAGACATAAGGGTTGACACTCTTGGGGCTGAGAGGTTTGGTGAGGTTGCGTGAGCCAACGCACACCCTTTAAAGAAATACTGCATGGTACCCATCCCATGGGTCCCAAATCTCCAGGTTCAAGGGCATCTTCCTACGTCGAAAACATGCATGAGAAACCCAGAAGATGGTACACCGTGTGATCGGGAAAGGTTTCTAAAACGCACCTCATTTCTCATCTCCTTGTGCTCGGGTTCGCCATTCCAGCCGCTTTACTCGCCATCTCCCTCCTTGGAGAATCAGCACCTTTAACCTCCTGTTCCGTACAGGTTGCAATTTGTCCTGAGGATGAACGGGAAGAGGGGGAACCAATGAGAGACTAGCTCTAGGGGTTGGGACAGGCACAGGTCACTCTATTTTCCCATCAGGAAGAAGAATTAACCACAAGCTCAGCCTGCCCCCCAGAACCAGAAGAGGGCCTGAAGCAATCCTGCACTTTTTGCGGCCAGCTCCCAAAAAAGCGACTGGAAAAATGGAGCTCAGGGGCACTGCAATTCACAAACCTGCAGAGTTATAAATGATAACTCTCGTCCACTAATATATTGAGGGAAGGCAACGAAGAGGCTTTGAAAGCAAGGCAGAATTGCAGGAAACAGATTTCAGGAGGTAGATTCGAATCGCCTTGAAAACACATGAAAAGCGGCAAAACCTGGACAATGATGCCCTTGGCCAAAAAGGGCGTATGCGTTTTTTCCTGAATATATTCAGGAAAAAACGCATACGCCCTTTTTGGCCAACCAAGCAACCTGGAAAGGCAAATCAGCGCTCCAAAGAAGTCTCCCTTCCCAGCGGGCAAAAGGGCCATGCGGAAAAAAGTGTCCAAACCAGAAATGCAGGACTGGCCATGGAGAAATGGGAGCCTTGCTACGCTGATGGGCGGGATGTAAATTGCCAACAGCCACTCTGGAGAAGTGTACGGTGTGTCCTGAAACATCTAAAAAACACAGCTTGGAGAGCATAGGGCACTTCCACTCATGGGCGTATAAATTGGGAAAACTAAAAATCAGCAAGACACAGGCACCCCAAAGTTTAGGGCTGCTCTGTTGACAAGAACCCCCACTTCATTACACCTTAAATATCCTAGGAAAGAGAAAAGTGGATAACGAAGTTGTGGTCCTCATGTAGAATGCAATATCACTCAGCCATGAAATCCACGTCATAAGGCTAGTAGCAGTACGATGAGTGGATTTAGGTACGACGATTCTAAGTCACACAGAAAAAGACACTTATCATAAGATATCACTTATAGAGGGAATGTAAAAACCGCTACACTTGAACTGAATTACAAAACAGAACAGAGTCACACGTTCAGAAAACACACTATGGCTGCTGAACGGCAAAGGTGAGGTAGGGTGATGCATAAAACAAGGGTTTCAAATTAGCTCAGATACCGTTCCATAAACCCAATATGTAGTAGACAAGACCTACTCCTTGCTCAGTGAACTGGCCTCAACACCCCCTATTCACCGCAGAAGAATATATCTGACTAGTAAGAATCTTCAAACCTATGTATTGATATCTCTCTGTAAGTGAGTCAAGGGGGTGTAAAGAGGCCTAAACACAGCCGTGAAAAGCAGCTAATCCCCATTATAAAAAGAAATTACTTTTCAAAACCCGTGAAACAAAGACAGTGAAAGAGAGAGAAATTCTTACAAAATTCGTTCAGGGTCTGTGATGCAACCTGGATTGACCATATCTAGACCCACAGCTGATTGAGACATAAGGGTGGACACTCTTGGGGCTGAGAGGTTTGGTGAGGTTGCGTGAGCCAACGCAGACCCTTTAAAGTAATACTGCATGGTACCCATCCCATGGGTCCCAAATCTCCAGGTTCAAGGGCATCTTCCTACGTCGAAAACATGCATGAGAAAAGCAGGAGATGGTACACCGTGTGATCGGGAAAGGTTTCTAAAATGCACCTCATTTCTCATCTCCTTGTGCTCGGGTTCGCCATTCCAGCCGCTTTACTAGCCATCTCCCTCCTTGGAGAATCAGCACCTTTAACCTCCTGTTCCGTACAGGTTGCAATTTGTCCTGAGGATGAACGGCAAGAGGGGGAACCAATGAGAGACTAGCTCTAGGGGTTGGGACAGGCACAGGTCACTCTATTTTCCCATCAGGAAGAAGCATTAACCACAAGCTCAGCCTGCCACCCAGAACCAGAATAGGGCCTGAAGCAATCCTGCACTTTTGCGGCCAGCTCCCAAAAAAGCGACTGGAAAAATGGAGCTCAGGGGCACTGCAATTCAAAAACCTACAGAGTTATAAATGATAACTCTCGTCCACAAATATATTGGGGAAGGCAACGAAGAGGCTTTGAAAGCAAGGCAGAATTGCAGGAAACACATTTCAGGAGGTAGATTCGAATCGCCTTGAAAGCACATGAAAAGTGGCAAAACGTGGACAATGATGCCCTTGGCCAAAAAGGGCGTATGCGTTTTTTCCTGAATATATTCAGGAAAAAACGCATACGCCCTTTTTGGCCAACCAAGCAACCTGGAAAGGCAAATCAGCGCTCCAAAGAAGTCTCGCTTCCCAGCGGGCAAAAGGGCCATGCGGAAAAAAGTGTCCAAACCAGAAATGCAGGACCCGCCATAGAGAAATGGGACCCTTGCTACGCTGATGGGCGGGATGTAAATTTCCAACAGCTACTCTGGAGAAGTGTACGGTGTGTCCTGAAACATCTAAAAAACACAGCTTGGAGAGCATAGGGCACTTCCACTCATGGGCGTATAAATTGGGAAAACTAAAAATCAGCAAGACACAGGCACCCCAAAGTTTAGGGCTGCTCTGTTGACAAGAACCCCCACTTCATTACACCTTAAATATCCTAGGAAAGAGAAAAGTGGATAACGAAGTTGTGGTCCTCATGTAGAATGCAATATCACTCAGCCATGAAATCCACGTCATAAGGCTAGTAGCAGTACGATGAGTGGATTTAGGTACGACGATTCTAAGTCACACAGAAAAAGACACTTATCATAAGATATCACTTATAGAGGGTATGTAAAAACCGCTACACTTGAACTGAATTACAAAACAGAACAGAGTCACACGTTCAGAAAACACACTATGGCTGCTGAACGGGAAAAGTGAGGTGGGGTGATGCATAAAACAAGGGTTTCAAATTAGCTCAGATACCGTTCCATAAACCCAATATGTAGTAGACAAGACCTACTCCTTGCTCAGTGAACTGGCCTCAACACCCCCTATTCACGGCACAAGAATATATCTGACTAGTAAGAATCTTCAAACCTATGTATTGATATCTCTCTGTAAGTGAGTCAAGGGGGTGTAAAGCGGCATAAACACAGCCGTGAAAAGCAGCTAAACCCCATTATAAAAAGAAATTACTTTTCAAAACCCGTGAAACAACGACAGTGAAAGAGAGAGAAATTCTTACAAAATTCGTTCAGGGGCTGTGATGCAAGCTGTATTGACCATATCTAGACCCACAGCTGATTTAGACATAAGGGTTGACACTCTTGGGGCTGAGAGGTTTGGTGAGGTTGCGTGAGCCAACGCACACCCTTTAAAGAAATACTGCATGGTACCCATCCCATGGGTCCCAAATCTCCAGGTTCAAGGGCATCTTCCTACGTCGAAAACATGCATGAGAAACCCAGAAGATGGTACACCGTGTGATCGGGAAAGGTTTCTAAAACGCACCTCATTTCTCATCTCCTTGTGCTCGGGTTCGCCATTCCAGCCGCTTTACTCGCCATCTCCCTCCTTGGAGAATCAGCACCTTTAACCTCCTGTTCCGTACAGGTTGCAATTTGTCCTGAGGATGAACGGGAAGAGGGGGAACCAATGAGAGACTAGCTCTAGGGGTTGGGACAGGCACAGGTCACTCTATTTTCCCATCAGGAAGAAGAATTAACCACAAGCTCAGCCTGCCCCCCAGAACCAGAAGAGGGCCTGAAGCAATCCTGCACTTTTTGCGGCCAGCTCCCAAAAAAGCGACTGGAAAAATGGAGCTCAGGGGCACTGCAATTCACAAACCTGCAGAGTTATAAATGATAACTCTCGTCCACTAATATATTGAGGGAAGGCAACGAAGAGGCTTTGAAAGCAAGGCAGAATTGCAGGAAACAGATTTCAGGAGGTAGATTCGAATCGCCTTGAAAACACATGAAAAGCGGCAAAACCTGGACAATGATGCCCTTGGCCAAAAAGGGCGTATGCGTTTTTTCCTGAATATATTCAGGAAAAAACGCATACGCCCTTTTTGGCCAACCAAGCAACCTGGAAAGGCAAATCAGCGCTCCAAAGAAGTCTCCCTTCCCAGCGGGCAAAAGGGCCATGCGGAAAAAAGTGTCCAAACCAGAAATGCAGGACTGGCCATGGAGAAATGGGAGCCTTGCTACGCTGATGGGCGGGATGTAAATTGCCAACAGCCACTCTGGAGAAGTGTACGGTGTGTCCTGAAACATCTAAAAAACACAGCTTGGAGAGCATAGGGCACTTCCACTCATGGGCGTATAAATTGGGAAAACTAAAAATCAGCAAGACACAGGCACCCCAAAGTTTAGGGCTGCTCTGTTGACAAGAACCCCCACTTCATTACACCTTAAATATCCTAGGAAAGAGAAAAGTGGATAACGAAGTTGTGGTCCTCATGTAGAATGCAATATCACTCAGCCATGAAATCCACGTCATAAGGCTAGTAGCAGTACGATGAGTGGATTTAGGTACGACGATTCTAAGTCACACAGAAAAAGACACTTATCATAAGATATCACTTATAGAGGGAATGTAAAAACCGCTACACTTGAACTGAATTACAAAACAGAACAGAGTCACACGTTCAGAAAACACACTATGGCTGCTGAACGGCAAAGGTGAGGTAGGGTGATGCATAAAACAAGGGTTTCAAATTAGCTCAGATACCGTTCCATAAACCCAATATGTAGTAGACAAGACCTACTCCTTGCTCAGTGAACTGGCCTCAACACCCCCTATTCACCGCAGAAGAATATATCTGACTAGTAAGAATCTTCAAACCTATGTATTGATATCTCTCTGTAAGTGAGTCAAGGGGGTGTAAAGAGGCCTAAACACAGCCGTGAAAAGCAGCTAATCCCCATTATAAAAAGAAATTACTTTTCAAAACCCGTGAAACAAAGACAGTGAAAGAGAGAGAAATTCTTACAAAATTCGTTCAGGGTCTGTGATGCAACCTGGATTGACCATATCTAGACCCACAGCTGATTGAGACATAAGGGTGGACACTCTTGGGGCTGAGAGGTTTGGTGAGGTTGCGTGAGCCAACGCAGACCCTTTAAAGTAATACTGCATGGTACCCATCCCATGGGTCCCAAATCTCCAGGTTCAAGGGCATCTTCCTACGTCGAAAACATGCATGAGAAAAGCAGGAGATGGTACACCGTGTGATCGGGAAAGGTTTCTAAAATGCACCTCATTTCTCATCTCCTTGTGCTCGGGTTCGCCATTCCAGCCGCTTTACTAGCCATCTCCCTCCTTGGAGAATCAGCACCTTTAACCTCCTGTTCCGTACAGGTTGCAATTTGTCCTGAGGATGAACGGCAAGAGGGGGAACCAATGAGAGACTAGCTCTAGGGGTTGGGACAGGCACAGGTCACTCTATTTTCCCATCAGGAAGAAGCATTAACCACAAGCTCAGCCTGCCACCCAGAACCAGAATAGGGCCTGAAGCAATCCTGCACTTTTGCGGCCAGCTCCCAAAAAAGCGACTGGAAAAATGGAGCTCAGGGGCACTGCAATTCAAAAACCTACAGAGTTATAAATGATAACTCTCGTCCACAAATATATTGGGGAAGGCAACGAAGAGGCTTTGAAAGCAAGGCAGAATTGCAGGAAACACATTTCAGGAGGTAGATTCGAATCGCCTTGAAAGCACATGAAAAGTGGCAAAACGTGGACAATGATGCCCTTGGCCAAAAAGGGCGTATGCGTTTTTTCCTGAATATATTCAGGAAAAAACGCATACGCCCTTTTTGGCCAACCAAGCAACCTGGAAAGGCAAATCAGCGCTCCAAAGAAGTCTCGCTTCCCAGCGGGCAAAAGGGCCATGCGGAAAAAAGTGTCCAAACCAGAAATGCAGGACCCGCCATAGAGAAATGGGACCCTTGCTACGCTGATGGGCGGGATGTAAATTGCCAACAGCCACTCTGGAGAAGTGTACGGTGTGTCCTGAAACATCTAAAAAACACAGCTTGGAGAGCATAGGGCACTTCCACTCATGGGCGTATAAATTGGGAAAACTAAAAATCAGCAAGACACAGGCACCCCAAAGTTTAGGGCTGCTCTGTTGGCAAGAACCCCCACTTCATTACACCTTAAATATCCTAGGAAAGAGAAAAGTGGATAAAGAAGTTGTGGTCCTCATGTACAATGGAATATCACTCAGCCATGAAATCCACGTCATAAGGCTAGTAGCAGCACGATGAGTGGATTTAGGTACGACGATTCTAAGTGAAATAAGTCACACAGAAAAAGACACTTATCATAAGATATCACTTAAAGAGGGAATGTAAAAACCGCTACACTTGAACTGAATTACAAAACAGAACAGAGTCACACGTTCAGAAAACACACTATGGCTGCTGAACGGGAAAGGTGAGGTGAGGTGATGCATAAAACAAGGGTTTCAAATTAGCTCCGATACCGTTCCATAAACCCAATATGTAGTAGACAAGACCTACTCCTTGCTCAGTGAACTGGCCTCAACACCCCCTATTCACCGCACAAGAATATATCTGACTAGGAAGAATCTTAAAACCTATGTATTGATATCTCTCTGTAAGTGAGTCAAGGGGGTGTAAAGCGGCCTAAACACAGCCGTGAAAAGCAGCTAAACCCCATTATAAAAAGAAATTACTTTTCAAAACCCGTGAAACAAAGACAGTGAAAGAGAGAGAAATTCTTACAAAATTCGTTCAGGGGCTGTGATGCAACCTGGATTGACCATATCTAGACCCACAGCTGATTGTGATATAAGGGTGGACACTCTTGAGGCTGAGAGGTTTGGTGAGGTTGTGTGAGGCAACGCAGAACCTTTAAAGTAATACTGCATGGTACCCATCCCATGGGTCCCAAATCTCCAGGTTCAAGGGCATCTTCCTACGTCGAAAACATGCATGAGAAACCCAGGAGATGGTACACCGTGTGATCGGGAAAGGTTTCTAAAACGCACCTCATTTCTCATCTCCTTGTGCTCGGGTTCGCCATTCCAGCCGCTTTACTAGCTATCTCCCTCCTTGGAGAATCAGCACCTTTAACCTCCTGATCCGTACAGGTTGCTATTTGTCCTGAGGATGAACGGCAAGAGGGGGAACCAATGAGAGACTAGCTCTAGGGGTTGGGACAGGCACAGGTCACTCTATTTTCCCATCAGGAAGAAGAATTAACCACAAGCTCAGCCTGCCCCCCAGAACCAGAAGAGTGCCTGAAGCAATCCTGCACTTTTGCGGGCAGCTCCCAGAAAAGCGACTGGAAAAATGGAGCTCAGGGGCACTGCAATTCACAAACCTGCAGAGTTATAAATGATAACTCTCGTCCACAAATATATTGAGGGAAGGCAACGAAGAGGCTTTGAAAGCAAGGCAGAATTGCAGGAAACAGATTTCAGGAGGTAGATTCGAATCGCCTTGAAAGCACATGAAAAGCGGCAAAACGTGGACAATGATGCCCTTGGCCAAAAAGGGCGTATGCGTTTTTTCCTGAATATATTCAGGAAAAAACGCATACGCCCTTTTTGGCCAACCAAGCAACCTGGAAAGGCAAATCAGCGCTCCAAAGAAGTCTCGCTTCCCAGCGGGCAAAAGGGCCATGCGGAAAAAAGTGTCCAAACCAGAAATGCAGGACCGGCCATGGAGAAATGGGAGCCTTGCTACGCTGATGGGCGGGATGTAAACTGCCAACAGCCACTATGGAGAAGTGTATGGTGTGTCCTGAAACATCTAAAAAACACAGCTTGGAGAGCATAGGGCACTTCCACTCATGGGCGTATAAATTGGGAAAACTAAAAATCAGCAAGACACAGGCACCCCAAAGTTTAGGGCTGCTCTGTTGACAAGAACCCCCACTTCATTACACCTTAAATATCCTAGGAAAGAGAAAAGTGGATAAAGAAGTTGTGGTCCTTATGTACAATGGAATATCACTCAGCCATGAAATCCACGTCATAAGGCTAGTAGCAGCACGATGAGTGGATTTAGGTAGGACGATTCTAATTGAAATAAGTCACACAGAAAAAGACACTTATTATAAGATATCACTTATAGAGGGAATGTAAAAAACGCTACACTTGAACTGAATTACAAAACAGAACAGAGTCACACGTTTAGAAAACACACTATGGTTGCTGAACGGGAAAGGTGAGGTGTGGTGATGCATAAAACAAGGGTTTCAAATTAGCTCCGATACCGTTCCAGAAACCCAATATGTAGTAGACAAGACCTACTCCTTGTTCAGTGAACTGGACTCAACACCCCCTATTCACCGCAGAAGAATATATCTGACTAGTAAGAATCTTCAAACCTATGTTTTGATATCGCTCTGTAAGTGACTCAAGGGGGTGTAAAGCGGCATAAACACAGCCGTGAAAAGCAGCTAAACCCCATTATAAAAAGAAATTACTTTTCAAAACCCGTGAAACAAAGACAGTGAAAGAGAGAGAAATTCTTACAAAATTCGTTCAGGGGCTGTGATGCAACCTGGATTGACCATATCTAGACCCACAGCTGATTGTGATATAAGGGTGGACACTCTTGGGGCTGAGAGGTTTGGTGAGGTTGCGTGAGGCAACGCAGAACCTTTAAAGTAATACTGCATGGTACCCATCCCATGGGTCCCAAATCTCCAGGTTCAAGGGCATCTTCCTACGTCGAAAACATGCATGAGAAACCCAGGAGATGGTACACCGTGTGATCGGGAAAGGTTTCTAAAACGCACCTCATTTCTCATCTCCTTGTGCTCGGGTTCGCCATTCCAGCCGCTTTACTAGCCATCTCCCTCCTTGGAGAATCAGCACCTTTAACCTCCTGATCCGTACAGGTTGCTATTTGTCCTGAGGATGAACGGCAAGAGGGGGAACCAATGAGAGACTAGCTCTAGGGGTTGGGACAGGCAAAGGTCACTCTATTTTCCCATCAGGAAGAAGAATTAACCACAAGCTCAGCCTGCCCCCCAGAACCAGAAGAGGGCCTGAAGCAATCCTGCACTTTTGCGGGCAGCTCCCAGAAAAGCGACTGGAAAAATGGAGCTCAGGGGCACTGCAATTCACAAACCTGCAGAGTTATAAATGATAACTCTCGTCCACAAATATATTGAGGGAAGGCAACGAAGAGGCTTTGAAAGCAAGGCAGAATTGCAGGAAACAGATTTCAGGAGGTAGATTCGAATCGCCTTGAAAGCACATGAAAAGCGGCAAAACGTGGACAATGATGCCCTTGGCCAAAAAGGGCGTATGCGTTTTTTCCTGAATACATTCAGGAAAAAACGCATACGCCCTTTTTGGCCAACCAAGCAACCTGGAAAGGCAAATCAGCGCTCCAAAGAAGTCTCGCTTCCCAGCGGGCAAAAGGGCCATGCGGAAAAAAGTGTCCAAACCAGAAATGCAGGACCGGCCATGGAGAAATGGGAGCCTTGCTACGCTGATGGGCGGGATGTAAACTGCCAACAGCCACTATGGAGAAGTGTATGGTGTGTCCTGAAACATCTAAAAAACACAGCTTGGAGAGCATAGGGCACTTCCACTCATGGGCGTATAAATTGGGAAAACTAAAAATCAGCAAGACACAGGCACCCCAAAGTTTAGGGCTGCTCTGTTGACAAGAACCCCCACTTCATTACACCTTAAATATCCTAGGAAAGAGAAAAGTGGATAAAGAAGTTGTGGTCCTTATGTACAATGGAATATCACTCAGCCATGAAATCCACGTCATAAGGCTAGTAGCAGCACGATGAGTGGATTTAGGTAGGACGATTCTAATTGAAATAAGTCACACAGAAAAAGACACTTATTATAAGATATCACTTATAGAGGGAATGTAAAAAACGCTACACTTGAACTGAATTACAAAACAGAACAGAGTCACACGTTTAGAAAACACACTATGACTGCTGAACGGGAAAGGTGAGGTGTGGTGATGCATAAAACAAGGGTTTCAAATTAGCTCCGATACCGTTCCAGAAACCCAATATGTAGTAGACAAGACCTACTCCTTGTTCAGTGAACTGGACTCAACACCCCCTATTCACCGCAGAAGAATATATCTGACTAGTAAGAATCTTCAAACCTATGTTTTGATATCGCTCTGTAAGTGACTCAAGGGGGTGTAAAGCGGCATAAACACAGCCGTGAAAAGCAGCTAAACCCCATTATAAAAAGAAATTACTTTTCAAAACCCGTGAAACAAAGACAGTGAAAGAGACAGAAATTCTTAAAAAATTCGTTCAGGGGCTGTGATGCAACCTGGATTGACCATATCTAGACCCACAGCTGATTGTGATATAAGGGTGGACACTCTTGGGGCTGAGAGGTTTGGTGAGGTTGCGTGAGGCAACGCAGAACCTTTAAAGTAATACTGCATGGTACCCATCCCATGGGTCCCAAATCTCCAGGTTCAAGGGCATCTTCCTACGTCGAAAACATGCATGAGAAACCCAGGAGATGGTACACCGTGTGATCGGGAAAGGTTTCTAAAACGCACCTCATTTCTCATCTCCTTGTGCTCGGGTTCGCCATTCCAGCCGCTTTACTAGCCATCTCCCTCCTTGGAGAATCAGCACATTTAACCTCCTGTTCCGTACAGGTTGCAATTTGTCCTGAGGATGAACGGCAAGAGGGGGAACCAATGAGAGACTAGCTCTAGGGGTTGGGACAGGCACAGGTCACTCTATTTTCCCATCAGGAAGAAGAATTAACCACAAGCTCAGCCTGCCCCCCAGAACCAGAAGAGGGCCTGAAGCAATCCTGCACTTTTGCGGCCAGCTCCCAGAAAAGCGACTGGAAAAATGGAGCTCAGGGGCACTGCAATTCACAAACCTGCAGAGTTATAAATGATAACTCTCGTCCACAAATATATTGAGGGAAGGCAACGAAGAGGCTTTGAAAGCAAGGCAGAATTGCAGGAAACAGATTTCAGGAGGTAGATTCGAATCGCCTTGAAAGCACATGAAAAGCGGCAAAACCTGGACAATGATGCCCTTGGCCAAAAAGGGCGTATGCGTTTTTTCCTGAATATATTCAGGAAAAAACGCATACGCCCTTTTTGGCCAACCAAGCAACCTGGAAAGGCAAATCAGCGCTCCAAAGAAGTCTCGCTTCCCAGCGGGCAAAAGGGCCATGCGGAAAAAAGTGTCCAAACCAGAAATGCAGGACCGGCCATGGAGAAATGGGAGCCTTGCTACGCTGATGGGCGGGATGTAAACTGCCAACAGCCACTCTGGAGAAGTGTACGGTGTGTCCTGAAACATCTAAAAAACACAGCTTGGAGACCATAGGGCACTTCCACTCATGGGCGTATAAATTGGGAAAACTAAAAATCAGCAAGACACAGGCACCCCAAAGTTTAGGGCTGCTCTGTTGACAAGAACCCCCACTTCATTACACCTTAAATATCCTAGGAAAGAGAAAAGTGGATAAAGAAGTTGTGGTCCTCATGTACAATGGAATATCACTCAGCCATGAAATCCACGTCATAAGGCTAGTAGCAGCACGATGAGTGGATTTAGGTACGACGATTCTAAGTGAAATAAGTCACACAGAAAAAGACACTTATCATAAGATATCACTTAAAGAGGGAATGTAAAAACCGCTACACTTGAACTGAATTACAAAACAGAACAGAGTCACACGTTCAGAAAACACACTATGGCTGCTGAACGGGAAAGGTGAGGTGAGGTGATGCATAAAACAAGGGTTTCAAATTAGCTCCGATACCGTTCCATAAACCCAATATGTAGTAGACAAGACCTACTCCTTGCTCAGTGAACTGGCCTCAACACCCCCTATTCACCGCACAAGAATATATCTGACTAGGAAGAATCTTAAAACCTATGTATTGATATCTCTCTGTAAGTGAGTCAAGGGGGTGTAAAGCGGCCTAAACACAGCCGTGAAAAGCAGCTAAACCCCATTATAAAAAGAAATTACTTTTCAAAACCCGTGAAACAAAGACAGTGAAAGAGAGAGAAATTCTTACAAAATTCGTTCAGGGGCTGTGATGCAACCTGGATTGACCATATCTAGACCCACAGCTGATTGTGATATAAGGGTGGACACTCTTGAGGCTGAGAGGTTTGGTGATGTTGCGTGAGGCAACGCAGAACCTTTAAAGTAATACTGCATGGTACCCATCCCATGGGTCCCAAATCTCCAGGTTCAAGGGCATCTTCCTACGTCGAAAACATGCATGAGAAACCCAGGAGATGGTACACCGTGTGATCGGGAAAGGTTTCTAAAACGCACCTCATTTCTCATCTCCTTGTGCTCGGGTTCGCCATTCCAGCCGCTTTACTAGCCATCTCCCTCCTTGGAGAATCAGCACCTTTAACCTCCTGATCCGTACAGGTTGCTATTTGTCCTGAGGATGAACGGCAAGAGGGGGAACCAATGAGAGACTAGCTCTAGGGGTTGGGACAGGCACAGGTCACTCTATTTTCCCATCAGGAAGAAGAATTAACCACAAGCTCAGCCTGCCCCCCAGAACCAGAAGAGGGCCTGAAGCAATCCTGCACTTTTGCGGGCAGCTCCCAGAAAAGCGACTGGAAAAATGGAGCTCAGGGGCACTGCAATTCACAAACCTGCAGAGTTATAAATGATAACTCTCGTCCACAAATATATTGAGGGAAGGCAACGAAGAGGCTTTGAAAGCAAGGCAGAATTGCAGGAAACAGATTTCAGGAGGTAGATTCGAATCGCCTTGAAAGCACATGAAAAGCGGCAAAACGTGGACAATGATGCCCTTGGCCAAAAAGGGCGTATGCGTTTTTTCCTGAATATATTCAGGAAAAAACGCATACGCCCTTTTTGGCCAACCAAGCAACCTGGAAAGGCAAATCAGCGCTCCAAAGAAGTCTCGCTTCCCAGCGGGAAAAAGGGCCATGCGGAAAAAAGTGTCCAAACCAGAAATGCAGGACCGGCCATGGAGAAATGGGAGCCTTGCTACGCTGATGGGCGGGATGTAAACTGCCAACAGCCACTATGGAGAAGTGTATGGTGTGTCCTGAAACATCTAAAAAACACAGCTTGGAGAGCATAGGGCACTTCCACTCATGGGCGTATAAATTGGGAAAACTAAAAATCAGCAAGACACAGGCACCCCAAAGTTTAGGGCTGCTCTGTTGACAAGAACCCCCACTTCATTACACCTTAAATATCCTAGGAAAGAGAAAAGTGGATAAAGAAGTTGTGGTCCTTATGTACAATGGAATATCACTCAGCCATGAAATCCACGTCATAAGGCTAGTAGCAGCACGATGAGTGGATTTAGGTAGGACGATTCTAATTGAAATAAGTCACACAGAAAAAGACACTTATTATAAGATATCACTTATAGAGGGAATGTAAAAAACGCTACACTTGAACTGAATTACAAAACAGAACAGAGTCACATGTTTAGGAAACACACTATGGCTGCTGAACGGGAAAGGTGAGGTGTGGTGATGCATAAAACAAGGGTTTCAAATTAGCTCCGATACCGTTCCAGAAACCCAATATGTAGTAGACAAGACCTACTCCTTGTTCAGTGAACTGGACTCAACACCCCCTATTCACCGCAGAAGAATATATCTGACTAGTAAGAATCTTCAAACCTATGTTTTGATATCGCTCTGTAAGTGACTCAAGGGGGTGTAAAGCGGCATAAACACAGCCGTGAAAAGCAGCTAAACCCCATTATAAAAAGAAATTACTTTTCAAAACCCGTGAAACAAAGACAGTGAAAGAGAGAGAAATTCTTAAAAAATTCGTTCAGGGGCTGTGATGCAACCTGGATTGACCATATCTAGACCCACAGCTGATTGTGATATAAGGGTGGACACTCTTGGGGCTGAGAGGTTTGGTGAGGTTGCGTGAGGCAACGCAGAACCTTTAAAGTAATACTGCATGGTACCCATCCCATGGGTCCCAAATCTCCAGGTTCAAGGGCATCTTCCTACGTCGAAAACATGCATGAGAAACCCAGGAGATGGTACACCGTGTGATCGGGAAAGGTTTCTAAAACGCACCTCTTTTCTCATCTCCTTGTGCTCGGGTTCGCCATTCCAGCCGCTTTACTAGCCATCTCCCTCCTTGGAGAATCAGCACCTTTAACCTCCTGATCCGTACAGGTTGCTATTTGTCCTGAGGATGAACGGCAAGAGGGGGAACCAATGAGAGACTAGCTCTAGGGGTTGGGACAGGCACAGGTCACTCTATTTTCCCATCAGGAAGAAGAATTAACCACAAGCTCAGCCTGCCCCCCAGAACCAGAAGAGGGCCTGAAGCAATCCTGCACTTTTGCGGGCAGCTCCCAGAAAAGCGACTGGAAAAATGGAGCTCAGGGGCACTGCAATTCACAAACCTGCAGAGTTATAAATGATAACTCTCGTCCACAAATATATTGAGGGAAGGCAACGAAGAGGCTTTGAAAGCAAGGCAGAATTGCAGGAAACAGATTTCAGGAGGTAGATTCGAATCGCCTTGAAAGCACATGAAAAGCGGCAAAACGTGGACAATGATGCCCTTGGCCAAAAAGGGCGTATGCGTTTTTTCCTGAATATATTCAGGAAAAAACGCATACGCCCTTTTTGGCCAACCAAGCAACCTGGAAAGGCAAATCAGCGCTCCAAAGAAGTCTCGCTTCCCAGCGGGCAAAAGGGCCATGCGGAAAAAAGTGTCCAAACCAGAAATGCAGGACCGGCCATGGAGAAATGGGAGCCTTGCTACGCTGATGGGCGGGATGTAAACTGCCAACAGCCACTATGGAGAAGTGTATGGTGTGTCCTGAAACATCTAAAAAACACAGCTTGGAGAGCATAGGGCACTTCCACTCATGGGCGTATAAATTGGGAAAACTAAAAATCAGCAAGACACAGGCACCCCAAAGTTTAGGGCTGCTCTGTTGACAAGAACCCCCACTTCATTACACCTTAAATATCCTAGGAAAGAGAAAAGTGGATAAAGAAGTTGTGGTCCTTATGTACAATGGAATATCACTCAGCCATGAAATCCACGTCATAAGGCTAGTAGCAGCACGATGAGTGGATTTAGGTAGGACGATTCTAATTGAAATAAGTCACACAGAAAAAGACACTTATTATAAGATATCACTTATAGAGGGAATGTAAAAAACGCTACACTTGAACTGAATTACAAAACAGAACAGAGTCACACGTTTAGAAAACACACTATGGTTGCTGAACGGGAAAGGTGAGGTGTGGTGATGCATAAAACAAGGGTTTCAAATTAGCTCCGATACCGTTCCAGAAACCCAATATGTAGTAGACAAGACCTACTCCTTGTTCAGTGAACTGGACTCAACACCCCCTATTCACCGCAGAAGAATATATCTGACTAGTAAGAATCTTCAAACCTATGTTTTGATATCGCTCTGTAAGTGACTCAAGGGGGTGTAAAGCGGCATAAACACAGCCGTGAAAAGCAGCTAAACCCCATTATAAAAAGAAATTACTTTTCAAAACCCGTGAAACAAAGACAGTGAAAGAGAGAGAAATTCTTAAAAAATTCGTTCAGGGGCTGTGATGCAACCTGGATTGACCATATCTAGACCCACAGCTGATTGTGATATAAGGGTGGACACTCTTGGGGCTGAGAGGTTTGGTGAGGTTGCGTGAGGCAACGCAGAACCTTTAAAGTAATACTGCATGGTACCCATCCCATGGGTCCCAAATCTCCAGGTTCAAGGGCATCTTCCTACGTCGAAAACATGCATGAGAAACCCAGGAGATGGTACACCGTGTGATCGGGAAAGGTTTCTAAAACGCACCTCATTTCTCATCTCCTTGTGCTCGGGTTCGCCATTCCAGCCGCTTTACTAGCCATCTCCCTCCTTGGAGAATCAGCACATTTAACCTCCTGTTCCGTACAGGTTGCAATTTGTCCTGAGGATGAACGGCAAGAGGGGGAACCAATGAGAGACTAGCTCTAGGGGTTGGGACAGGCACAGGTCACTCTATTTTCCCATCAGGAAGAAGAATTAACCACAAGCTCAGCCTGCCCCCCAGAACCAGAAGAGGGCCTGAAGCAATCCTGCACTTTTGCGGCCAGCTCCCAGAAAAGCGACTGGAAAAATGGAGCTCAGGGGCACTGCAATTCACAAACCTGCAGAGTTATAAATGATAACTCTCGTCCACAAATATATTGAGGGAAGGCAACGAAGAGGCTTTGAAAGCAAGGCAGAATTGCAGGAAACAGATTTCAGGAGGTAGATTCGAATCGCCTTGAAAGCACATGAAAAGCGGCAAAACCTGGACAATGATGCCCTTGGCCAAAAAGGGCGTATGCGTTTTTTCCTGAATATATTCAGGAAAAAACGCATACGCCCTTTTTGGCCAACCAAGCAACCTGGAAAGGCAAATCAGCGCTCCAAAGAAGTCTCGCTTCCCAGCGGGCAAAAGGGCCATGCGGAAAAAAGTGTCCAAACCAGAAATGCAGGACCGGCCATGGAGAAATGGGAGCCTTGCTACGCTGATGGGCGGGATGTAAACTGCCAACAGCCACTCTGGAGAAGTGTATGGTGTGTCCTGAAACATCTAAAAAACACAGCTTGGAGAGCATAGGGCACTTCCACTCATGGGCGTATAAATTGGGAAAACTAAAAATCAGCAAGACACAGGCACCCCAAAGTTTAGGGCTGCTCTGTTGGCAAGAACTCCCACTTCATTACACCTTAAATATCCTAGGAAAGAGAAAAGTGGATAAAGAAGTTGTGGTCCTCATGTACAATGGAATATCACTCAGCCATGAAATCCACGTCATAAGGCTAGTAGCAGCACGATGAGTGGATTTAGGTACGACGATTCTAAGTGAAATAAGTCACACAGAAAAAGACACTTATCATAAGATATCACTTAAAGAGGGAATGTAAAAAACGCTACACTTGAACTGAATTACAAAACAGAACAGAGTCACACGTTCAGAAAACACACTATGGCTGCTGAACGGGAAAGTTGAGGTGAGGTGATGCATAAAACAAGGGTTTCAAATTAGCTCCGATACCGTTCCATAAACCCAATATGTAGTAGACAAGACCTACTCCTTGCTCAGTGAACTGGCCTCAACACCCCCTATTCACCGCACAAGAATATATCTGACTAGGAAGAATCTTAAAACCTATGTATTGATATCTCTCTGTAAGTGAGTCAAGGGGGTGTAAAGCGGCCTAAACACAGCCGTGAAAAGCAGCTAAACCCCATTATAAAAAGAAATTACTTTTCAAAACCCGTGAAACAAAGACAGTGAAAGAGAGAGAAATTCTTACAAAATTCGTTCAGGGGCTGTGATGCAACCTGGATTGACCATATCTAGACCCACAGCTGATTGTGATATAAGGGTGGACACTCTTGAGGCTGAGAGGTTTGGTGATGTTGCGTGAGGCAACGCAGAACCTTTAAAGTAATACTGCATGGTACCCATCCCATGGGTCCCAAATCTCCAGGTTCAAGGGCATCTTCCTACGTCGAAAACATGCATGAGAAACCCAGGAGATGGTACACCGTGTGATCGGGAAAGGTTTCTAAAACGCACCTCATTTCTCATCTCCTTGTGCTCGGGTTCGCTATTCCAGCCGCTTTACTAGCCATCTCCCTCCTTGGAGAATCAGCACCTTTAACCTCCTGATCCGTACAGGTTGCTATTTGTCCTGAGGATGAACGGCAAGAGGGGGAACCAATGAGAGACTAGCTCTAGGGGTTGGGACAGGCACAGGTCACTCTATTTTCCCATCAGGAAGAAGAATTAACCACAAGCTCAGCCTGCCCCCCAGAACCAGAAGAGGGCCTGAAGCAATCCTGCACTTTTGCGGGCAGCTCTCAGAAAAGCGACTGGAAAAATGGAGCTCAGGGGCACTGCAATTCACAAACCTGCAGAGTTATAAATGATAACTCTCGTCCACAAATATATTGAGGGAAGGCAACGAAGAGGCTTTGAAAGCAAGGCAGAATTGCAGGAAACAGATTTCAGGAGGTAGATTCGAATCGCCTTGAAAGCACATGAAAAGCGGCAAAACGTGGACAATGATGCCCTTGGCCAAAAAGGGCGTATGCCTTTGTACCTGAATATATTCAGGAAAAAACGCATACGCCCTTTTTGGCCAACCAAGCAACCTGGAAAGGCAAATCAGCGCTCCAAAGAAGTCTCGCTTCCCAGCGGGCAAAAGGGCCATGCGGAAAAAAGTGTCCAAACCAGAAATGCAGGACCGGCCATGGAGAAATGGGAGCCTTGCTACGCTGATGGGCGGGATGTAAACTGCCAACAGCCACTATGGAGAAGTGTATGGTGTGTCCTGAAACATCTAAAAAACACAGCTTGGAGAGCATAGGGCACTTCCACTCATGGGCGTATAAATTGGGAAAACTAAAAATCAGCAAGACACAGGCACCCCAAAGTTTAGGGCTGCTCTGTTGACAAGAACCCCCACTTCATTACACCTTAAATATCCTAGGAAAGAGAAAAGTGGATAAAGAAGTTGTGGTCCTCATGTACAATGGAATATCACTCAGCCATGAAATCCACGTCATAAGGCTAGTAGCAGCACGATGAGTGGATTTAGGTAGGACGATTCTAATTGAAATAAGTCACACAGAAAAAGACACTTATTATAAGATATCACTTATAGAGGGAATGTAAAAAACGCTACACTTGAACTGAATTACAAAACAGAACAGAGTCACACGTTTAGAAAACACACTATGGTTGCTGAACGGGAAAGGTGAGGTGTGGTGATGCATAAAACAAGGGTTTCAAATTAGCTCCGATACCGTTCCAGAAACCCAATATGTAGTAGACAAGACCTACTCCTTGTTCAGTGAACTGGACTCAACACCCCCTATTCACCGCAGAAGAATATATCTGACTAGTAAGAATCTTCAAACCTATGTTTTGATATCGCTCTGTAAGTGACTCAAGGGGGTGTAAAGCGGCATAAACACAGCCGTGAAAAGCAGCTAAACCCCATTATAAAAAGAAATTACTTTTCAAAACCCGTGAAACAAAGACAGTGAAAGAGAGAGAAATTCTTAAAAAATTCGTTCAGGGGCTGTGATGCAACCTGGATTGACCATATCTAGACCCACAGCTGATTGTGATATAAGGGTGGACACTCTTGGGGCTGAGAGGTTTGGTGAGGTTGCGTGAGGCAACGCAGAACCTTTAAAGTAATACTGCATGGTACCCATCCCATGGGTCCCAAATCTCCAGGTTCAAGGGCATCTTCCTACGTCGAAAACATGCATGAGAAACCCAGGAGATGGTACACCGTGTGATCGGGAAAGGTTTCTAAAACGCACCTCATTTCTCATCTCCTTGTGCTCGGGTTCGCCATTCCAGCCGCTTTACTAGCCATCTCCCTCCTTGGAGAATCAGCACATTTAACCTCCTGTTCCGTACAGGTTGCAATTTGTCCTGAGGATGAACGGCAAGAGGGGGAACCAATGAGAGACTAGCTCTAGGGGTTGGGACAGGCACAGGTCACTCTATTTTCCCATCAGGAAGAAGAATTAACCACAAGCTCAGCCTGCCCCCCAGAACCAGAAGAGGGCCTGAAGCAATCCTGCACTTTTGCGGCCAGCTCCCAGAAAAGCGACTGGAAAAATGGAGCTCAGGGGCACTGCAATTCACAAACCTGCAGAGTTATAAATGATAACTCTCGTCCACAAATATATTGAGGGAAGGCAACGAAGAGGCTTTGAAAGCAAGGCAGAATTGCAGGAAACAGATTTCAGGAGGTAGATTCGAATCGCCTTGAAAGCACATGAAAAGCGGCAAAACCTGGACAATGATGCCCTTGGCCAAAAAGGGCGTATGCGTTTTTTCCTGAATATATTCAGGAAAAAACGCATACGCCCTTTTTGGCCAACCAAGCAACCTGGAAAGGCAAATCAGCGCTCCAAAGAAGTCTCGCTTCCCAGCGGGCAAAAGGGCCATGCGGAAAAAAGTGTCCAAACCAGAAATGCAGGACCGGCCATGGAGAAATGGGAGCCTTGCTACGCTGATGGGCGGGATGTAAACTGCCAACAGCCACTCTGGAGAAGTGTACGGTGTGTCCTGAAACATCTAAAAAACACAGCTTGGAGAGCATAGGGCACTTCCACTCATGGGCGTATAAATTGGGAAAACTAAAAATCAGCAAGACACAGGCACCCCAAAGTTTAGGGCTGCTCTGTTGGCAAGAACCCCCACTTCATTACACCTTAAATATCCTAGGAAAGAGAAAAGTGGATAAAGAAGTTGTGGTCCTCATGTACAATGGAATATCACTCAGCCATGAAATCCACGTCATAAGGCTAGTAGCAGCACGATGAGTGGATTTAGGTACGACGATTCTAAGTGAAATAAGTCACACAGAAAAAGACACTTATCATAAGATATCACTTAAAGAGGGAATGTAAAAAACGCTACACTTGAACTGAATTACAAAACAGAACAGAGTCACACGTTCAGAAAACACACTATGGCTGCTGAACGGGAAAGGTGAGGTGAGGTGATGCATAAAACAAGGGTTTCAAATTAGCTCCGATACCGTTCCATAAACCCAATATGTAGTAGACAAGACCTACTCCTTGCTCAGTGAACTGGCCTCAACACCCCCTATTCACCGCACAAGAATATATCTGACTAGGAAGAATCTTAAAACCTATGTATTGATATCTCTCTGTAAGTGAGTCAAGGGGGTGTAAAGCGGCCTAAACACAGCCGTGAAAAGCAGCTAAACCCCATTATAAAAAGAAATTACTTTTCAAAACCCGTGAAACAAAGACAGTGAAAGAGAGAGAAATTCTTACAAAATTCGTTCAGGGGCTGTGATGCAACCTGGATTGACCATATCTAGACCCACAGCTGATTGTGATATAAGGGTGGACACTCTTGAGGCTGAGAGGTTTGGTGAGGTTGCGTGAGGCAACGCAGAACCTTTAAAGTAATACTGCATGGTACCCATCCCATGGGTCCCAAATCTCCAGGTTCAAGGGCATCTTCCTACGTCGAAAACATGCATGAGAAACCCAGGAGATGGTACACCGTGTGATCGGGAAAGGTTTCTAAAACGCACCTCATTTCTCATCTCCTTGTGCTCGGGTTCGCTATTCCAGCCGCTTTACTAGCCATCTCCCTCCTTGGAGAATCAGCACCTTTAACCTCCTGATCCGTACAGGTTGCTATTTGTCCTGAGGATGAACGGCAAGAGGGGGAACCAATGAGAGACTAGCTCTAGGGGTTGGGACAGGCACAGGTCACTCTATTTTCCCATCAGGAAGAAGAATTAACCACAAGCTCAGCCTGCCCCCCAGAACCAGAAGAGGGCCTGAAGCAATCCTGCACTTTTGCGGGCAGCTCCCAGAAAAGCGACTGGAAAAATGGAGCTCAGGGGCACTGCAATTCACAAACCTGCAGAGTTATAAATGATAACTCTCGTCCACAAATATATTGAGGGAAGGCAACGAAGAGGCTTTGAAAGCAAGGCAGAATTGCAGGAAACAGATTTCAGGAGGTAGATTCGAATCGCCTTGAAAGCACATGAAAAGCGGCAAAACGTGGACAATGATGCCCTTGGCCAAAAAGGGCGTATGCCTTTGTACCTGAATATATTCAGGAAAAAACGCATACGCCCTTTTTGGCCAACCAAGCAACCTGGAAAGGCAAATCAGCGCTCCAAAGAAGTCTCGCTTCCCAGCGGGCAAAAGGGCCATGCGGAAAAAAGTGTCCAAACCAGAAATGCAGGACCGGCCATGGAGAAATGGGAGCCTTGCTACGCTGATGGGCGGGATGTAAACTGCCAACAGCCACTATGGAGAAGTGTATGGTGTGTCCTGAAACATCTAAAAAACACAGCTTGGAGAGCATAGGGCACTTCCACTCATGGGCGTATAAATTGGGAAAACTAAAAATCAGCAAGACACAGGCACCCCAAAGTTTAGGGCTGCTCTGTTGACAAGAACCCCCACTTCATTACACCTTAAATATCCTAGGAAAGAGAAAAGTGGATAAAGAAGTTGTGGTCCTTATGTACAATGGAATATCACTCAGCCATGAAATCCACGTCATAAGGCTAGTAGCAGCACGATGAGTGGATTTAGGTAGGACGATTCTAATTGAAATAAGTCACACAGAAAAAGACACTTATTATAAGATATCACTTATAGAGGGAATGTAAAAAACGCTACACTTGAACTGAATTACAAAACAGAACAGAGTCACACGTTTAGAAAACACACTATGGTTGCTGAACGGGAAAGGTGAGGTGTGGTGATGCATAAAACAAGGGTTTCAAATTAGCTCCGATACCGTTCCAGAAACCCAATATGTAGTAGACAAGACCTACTCCTTGTTCAGTGAACTGGACTCAACACCCCCTATTCACCGCAGAAGAATATATCTGACTAGTAAGAATCTTCAAACCTATGTTTTGATATCGCTCTGTTAATGACTCAAGGGGGTGTAAAGCGGCATAAACACAGCCGTGAAAAGCAGCTAAACCCCATTATAAAAAGAAATTACTTTTCAAAACCCGTGAAACAAAGACAGTGAAAGAGAGAGAAATTCTTACAAAATTCGTTCAGGGGCTGTGATGCAACCTGGATTGACCATATCTAGACCCACAGCTGATTGTGATATAAGGGTGGACACTCTTGGGGCTGAGAGGTTTGGTGAGGTTGCGTGAGGCAACGCAGAACCTTTAAAGTAATACTGCATGGTACCCATCCCATGGGTCCCAAATCTCCAGGTTCAAGGGCATCTTCCTACGTCGAAAACATGCATGAGAAACCCAGGAGATGGTACACCGTGTGATCGGGAAAGGTTTCTAAAACGCACCTCATTTCTCATCTCCTTGTGCTCGGGTTCGCCATTCCAGCCGCTTTACTAGCCATCTCCCTCCTTGGAGAATCAGCACATTTAACCTCCTGTTCCGTACAGGTTGCAATTTGTCCTGAGGATGAACGGCAAGAGGGGGAACCAATGAGAGACTAGCTCTAGGGGTTGGGACAGGCACAGGTCACTCTATTTTCCCATCAGGAAGAAGAATTAACCACAAGCTCAGCCTGCCCCCCAGAACCAGAAGAGGGCCTGAAGCAATCCTGCACTTTTGCGGCCAGCTCCCAGAAAAGCGACTGGAAAAATGGAGCTCAGGGGCACTGCAATTCACAAACCTGCAGAGTTATAAATGATAACTCTCGTCCACAAATATATTGAGGGAAGGCAACGAAGAGGCTTTGAAAGCAAGGCAGAATTGCAGGAAACAGATTTCAGGAGGTAGATTCGAATCGCCTTGAAAGCACATGAAAAGCGGCAAAACCTGGACAATGATGCCCTTGGCCAAAAAGGGCGTAGGCGTTTTTTCCTGAATATATTCAGGAAAAAACGCATACGCCCTTTTTGGCCAACCAAGCAACCTGGAAAGGCAAATCAGCGCTCCAAAGAAGTCTCGCTTCCCAGCGGGCAAAAGGGCCATGCGGAAAAAAGTGTCCAAACCAGAAATGCAGGACCGGCCATGGAGAAATGGGAGCCTTGCTACGCTGATGGGCGGGATGTAAACTGCCAACAGCCACTCTGGAGAAGTGTATGGTGTGTCCTGAAACATCTAAAAAACACAGCTTGGAGAGCATAGGGCACTTCCACTCATGGGCGTATAAATTGGGAAAACTAAAAATCAGCAAGACACAGGCACCCCAAAGTTTAGGGCTGCTCTGTTGGCAAGAACTCCCACTTCATTACACCTTAAATATCCTAGGAAAGAGAAAAGTGGATAAAGAAGTTGTGGTCCTCATGTACAATGGAATATCACTCAGCCATGAAATCCACGTCATAAGGCTAGTAGCAGCACGATGAGTGGATTTAGGTACGACGATTCTAAGTGAAATAAGTCACACAGAAAAAGACACTTATCATAAGATATCACTTAAAGAGGGAATGTAAAAAACGCTACACTTGAACTGAATTACAAAACAGAACAGAGTCACACGTTCAGAAAACACACTATGGCTGCTGAACGGGAAAGTTGAGGTGAGGTGATGCATAAAACAAGGGTTTCAAATTAGCTCCGATACCGTTCCATAAACCCAATATGTAGTAGACAAGACCTACTCCTTGCTCAGTGAACTGGCCTCAACACCCCCTATTCACCGCACAAGAATATATCTGACTAGGAAGAATCTTAAAACCTATGTATTGATATCTCTCTGTAAGTGAGTCAAGGGGGTGTAAAGCGGCCTAAACACAGCCGTGAAAAGCAGCTAAACCCCATTATAAAAAGAAATTACTTTTCAAAACCCGTGAAACAAAGACAGTGAAAGAGAGAGAAATTCTTACAAAATTCGTTCAGGGGCTGTGATGCAACCTGGATTGACCATATCTAGACCCACAGCTGATTGTGATATAAGGGTGGACACTCTTGAGGCTGAGAGGTTTGGTGAGGTTGCGTGAGGCAACGCAGAACCTTTAAAGTAATACTGCATGGTACCCATCCCATGGGTCCCAAATCTCCAGGTTCAAGGGCATCTTCCTACGTCGAAAACATGCATGAGAAACCCAGGAGATGGTACACCGTGTGATCGGGAAAGGTTTCTAAAACGCACCTCATTTCTCATCTCCTTGTGCTCGGGTTCGCTATTCCAGCCGCTTTACTAGCCATCTCCCTCCTTGGAGAATCAGCACCTTTAACCTCCTGATCCGTACAGGTTGCTATTTGTCCTGAGGATGAACGGCAAGAGGGGGAACCAATGAGAGACTAGCTCTAGGGGTTGGGACAGGCACAGGTCACTCTATTTTCCCATCAGGAAGAAGAATTAACCACAAGCTCAGCCTGCCCCCCAGAACCAGAAGAGGGCCTGAAGCAATCCTGCACTTTTGCGGGCAGCTCTCAGAAAAGCGACTGGAAAAATGGAGCTCAGGGGCACTGCAATTCACAAACCTGCAGAGTTATAAATGATAACTCTCGTCCACAAATATATTGAGGGAAGGCAACGAAGAGGCTTTGAAAGCAAGGCAGAATTGCAGGAAACAGATTTCAGGAGGTAGATTCGAATCGCCTTGAAAGCACATGAAAAGCGGCAAAACGTGGACAATGATGCCCTTGGCCAAAAAGGGCGTATGCCTTTGTACCTGAATATATTCAGGAAAAAACGCATACGCCCTTTTTGGCCAACCAAGCAACCTGGAAAGGCAAATCAGCGCTCCAAAGAAGTCTCGCTTCCCAGCGGGCAAAAGGGCCATGCGGAAAAAAGTGTCCAAACCAGAAATGCAGGACCGGCCATGGAGAAATGGGAGCCTTGCTACGCTGATGGGCGGGATGTAAACTGCCAACAGCCACTATGGAGAAGTGTATGGTGTGTCCTGAAACATCTAAAAAACACAGCTTGGAGAGCATAGGGCACTTCCACTCATGGGCGTATAAATTGGGAAAACTAAAAATCAGCAAGACACAGGCACCCCAAAGTTTAGGGCTGCTCTGTTGACAAGAACCCCCACTTCATTACACCTTAAATATCCTAGGAAAGAGAAAAGTGGATAAAGAAGTTGTGGTCCTCATGTACAATGGAATATCACTCAGCCATGAAATCCACGTCATAAGGCTAGTAGCAGCACGATGAGTGGATTTAGGTAGGACGATTCTAATTGAAATAAGTCACACAGAAAAAGACACTTATTATAAGATATCACTTATAGAGGGAATGTAAAAAACGCTACACTTGAACTGAATTACAAAACAGAACAGAGTCACACGTTTAGAAAACACACTATGGTTGCTGAACGGGAAAGGTGAGGTGTGGTGATGCATAAAACAAGGGTTTCAAATTAGCTCCGATACCGTTCCAGAAACCCAATATGTAGTAGACAAGACCTACTCCTTGTTCAGTGAACTGGACTCAACACCCCCTATTCACCGCAGAAGAATATATCTGACTAGTAAGAATCTTCAAACCTATGTTTTGATATCGCTCTGTAAGTGACTCAAGGGGGTGTAAAGCGGCATAAACACAGCCGTGAAAAGCAGCTAAACCCCATTATAAAAAGAAATTACTTTTCAAAACCCGTGAAACAAAGACAGTGAAAGAGAGAGAAATTCTTAAAAAATTCGTTCAGGGGCTGTGATGCAACCTGGATTGACCATATCTAGACCCACAGCTGATTGTGATATAAGGGTGGACACTCTTGGGGCTGAGAGGTTTGGTGAGGTTGCGTGAGGCAACGCAGAACCTTTAAAGTAATACTGCATGGTACCCATCCCATGGGTCCCAAATCTCCAGGTTCAAGGGCATCTTCCTACGTCGAAAACATGCATGAGAAACCCAGGAGATGGTACACCGTGTGATCGGGAAAGGTTTCTAAAACGCACCTCATTTCTCATCTCCTTGTGCTCGGGTTCGCCATTCCAGCCGCTTTACTAGCCATCTCCCTCCTTGGAGAATCAGCACATTTAACCTCCTGTTCCGTACAGGTTGCAATTTGTCCTGAGGATGAACGGCAAGAGGGGGAACCAATGAGAGACTAGCTCTAGGGGTTGGGACAGGCACAGGTCACTCTATTTTCCCATCAGGAAGAAGAATTAACCACAAGCTCAGCCTGCCCCCCAGAACCAGAAGAGGGCCTGAAGCAATCCTGCACTTTTGCGGCCAGCTCCCAGAAAAGCGACTGGAAAAATGGAGCTCAGGGGCACTGCAATTCACAAACCTGCAGAGTTATAAATGATAACTCTCGTCCACAAATATATTGAGGGAAGGCAACGAAGAGGCTTTGAAAGCAAGGCAGAATTGCAGGAAACAGATTTCAGGAGGTAGATTCGAATCGCCTTGAAAGCACATGAAAAGCGGCAAAACCTGGACAATGATGCCCTTGGCCAAAAAGGGCGTATGCGTTTTTTCCTGAATATATTCAGGAAAAAACGCATACGCCCTTTTTGGCCAACCAAGCAACCTGGAAAGGCAAATCAGCGCTCCAAAGAAGTCTCGCTTCCCAGCGGGCAAAAGGGCCATGCGGAAAAAAGTGTCCAAACCAGAAATGCAGGACCGGCCATGGAGAAATGGGAGCCTTGCTACGCTGATGGGCGGGATGTAAACTGCCAACAGCCACTCTGGAGAAGTGTACGGTGTGTCCTGAAACATCTAAAAAACACAGCTTGGAGAGCATAGGGCACTTCCACTCATGGGCGTATAAATTGGGAAAACTAAAAATCAGCAAGACACAGGCACCCCAAAGTTTAGGGCTGCTCTGTTGGCAAGAACCCCCACTTCATTACACCTTAAATATCCTAGGAAAGAGAAAAGTGGATAAAGAAGTTGTGGTCCTCATGTACAATGGAATATCACTCAGCCATGAAATCCACGTCATAAGGCTAGTAGCAGCACGATGAGTGGATTTAGGTACGACGATTCTAAGTGAAATAAGTCACACAGAAAAAGACACTTATCATAAGATATCACTTAAAGAGGGAATGTAAAAAACGCTACACTTGAACTGAATTACAAAACAGAACAGAGTCACACGTTCAGAAAACACACTATGGCTGCTGAACGGGAAAGGTGAGGTGAGGTGATGCATAAAACAAGGGTTTCAAATTAGCTCCGATACCGTTCCATAAACCCAATATGTAGTAGACAAGACCTACTCCTTGCTCAGTGAACTGGCCTCAACACCCCCTATTCACCGCACAAGAATATATCTGACTAGGAAGAATCTTAAAACCTATGTATTGATATCTCTCTGTAAGTGAGTCAAGGGGGTGTAAAGCGGCCTAAACACAGCCGTGAAAAGCAGCTAAACCCCATTATAAAAAGAAATTACTTTTCAAAACCCGTGAAACAAAGACAGTGAAAGAGAGAGAAATTCTTACAAAATTCGTTCAGGGGCTGTGATGCAACCTGGATTGACCATATCTAGACCCACAGCTGATTGTGATATAAGGGTGGACACTCTTGAGGCTGAGAGGTTTGGTGAGGTTGCGTGAGGCAACGCAGAACCTTTAAAGTAATACTGCATGGTACCCATCCCATGGGTCCCAAATCTCCAGGTTCAAGGGCATCTTCCTACGTCGAAAACATGCATGAGAAACCCAGGAGATGGTACACCGTGTGATCGGGAAAGGTTTCTAAAACGCACCTCATTTCTCATCTCCTTGTGCTCGGGTTCGCTATTCCAGCCGCTTTACTAGCCATCTCCCTCCTTGGAGAATCAGCACCTTTAACCTCCTGATCCGTACAGGTTGCTATTTGTCCTGAGGATGAACGGCAAGAGGGGGAACCAATGAGAGACTAGCTCTAGGGGTTGGGACAGGCACAGGTCACTCTATTTTCCCATCAGGAAGAAGAATTAACCACAAGCTCAGCCTGCCCCCCAGAACCAGAAGAGGCCTGAAGCAATCCTGCACTTTTGCGGGCAGCTCCCAGAAAAGCGACTGGAAAAATGGAGCTCAGGGGCACTGCAATTCACAAACCTGCAGAGTTATAAATGATAACTCTCGTCCACAAATATATTGAGGGAAGGCAACGAAGAGGCTTTGAAAGCAAGGCAGAATTGCAGGAAACAGATTTCAGGAGGTAGATTCGAATCGCCTTGAAAGCACATGAAAAGCGGCAAAACGTGGACAATGATGCCCTTGGCCAAAAAGGGCGTATGCCTTTGTACCTGAATATATTCAGGAAAAAACGCATACGCCCTTTTTGGCCAACCAAGCAACCTGGAAAGGCAAATCAGCGCTCCAAAGAAGTCTCGCTTCCCAGCGGGCAAAAGGGCCATGCGGAAAAAAGTGTCCAAACCAGAAATGCAGGACCGGCCATGGAGAAATGGGAGCCTTGCTACGCTGATGGGCGGGATGTAAACTGCCAACAGCCACTATGGAGAAGTGTATGGTGTGTCCTGAAACATCTAAAAAACACAGCTTGGAGAGCATAGGGCACTTCCACTCATGGGCGTATAAATTGGGAAAACTAAAAATCAGCAAGACACAGGCACCCCAAAGTTTAGGGCTGCTCTGTTGACAAGAACCCCCACTTCATTACACCTTAAATATCCTAGGAAAGAGAAAAGTGGATAAAGAAGTTGTGGTCCTTATGTACAATGGAATATCACTCAGCCATGAAATCCACGTCATAAGGCTAGTAGCAGCACGATGAGTGGATTTAGGTAGGACGATTCTAATTGAAATAAGTCACACAGAAAAAGACACTTATTATAAGATATCACTTATAGAGGGAATGTAAAAAACGCTACACTTGAACTGAATTACAAAACAGAACAGAGTCACACGTTTAGAAAACACACTATGGTTGCTGAACGGGAAAGGTGAGGTGTGGTGATGCATAAAACAAGGGTTTCAAATTAGCTCCGATACCGTTCCAGAAACCCAATATGTAGTAGACAAGACCTACTCCTTGTTCAGTGAACTGGACTCAACACCCCCTATTCACCGCAGAAGAATATATCTGACTAGTAAGAATCTTCAAACCTATGTTTTGATATCGCTCTGTTAATGACTCAAGGGGGTGTAAAGCGGCATAAACACAGCCGTGAAAAGCAGCTAAACCCCATTATAAAAAGAAATTACTTTTCAAAACCCGTGAAACAAAGACAGTGAAAGAGAGAGAAATTCTTACAAAATTCGTTCAGGGGCTGTGATGCAACCTGGATTGACCATATCTAGACCCACAGCTGATTGTGATATAAGGGTGGACACTCTTGGGGCTGAGAGGTTTGGTGAGGTTGCGTGAGGCAACGCAGAACCTTTAAAGTAATACTGCATGGTACCCATCCCATGGGTCCCAAATCTCCAGGTTCAAGGGCATCTTCCTACGTCGAAAACATGCATGAGAAACCCAGGAGATGGTACACCGTGTGATCGGGAAAGGTTCTAAAATGCACCTCATTTCTCATCTCCTTGTGCTCGGGTTCGCCATTCAGCCGCTTTACTAGCCATCTCCCTCCTTGGAGAATCAGCACATTTAACCTCCTGTTCCGTACAGGTTGCAATTTGTCCTGAGGATGAACGGCAAGAGGGGGAACCAATGAGAGACTAGCTCTAGGGTTGGGACAGGCACAGGTCACTCTATTTTCCCATCAGGAAGAAGAATTAACCACAAGCTCAGCCTGCCCCCCAGAACCAGAAGAGGGCCTGAAGCAATCCTGCACTTTTGCGGCCAGCTCCAGAAAAGCGACTGGAAAAATGGAGCTCAGGGGCACTGCAATTCACAAACCTGCAGAGTTATAAATGAGAACTCTCGTCCACAAATATATTGAGGGAAGGCAACGAAGAGGCTTTGAAAGCAAGGCAGAATTGCAGGAAACAGATTTCAGGAGATAGATTCGAATCGCCTTGAAAGCACATGAAAAGCGGCAAAACCTGGACAATGATGCCCTTGGCCAAAAATGGCATATGCGTTTTTTCCTGAATATATTCAGGAAAAAACGCATACGCCCTTTTGGCCAACCAAGCAACCTGGAAAGGCAAATCAGCGCTCCAAAGAAGTCTCGCTTCCCAGCGGGCAAAAGGGCCATGCGGAAAAAAGTGTCCAAACCAGAAATGCAGGACCGGCCATGGAGAAATGGGAGCCTTGCTACGCTGATGGGCGGGATGTAAACTGCCAACAGCCACTCTGGAGAAGTGTACGGTGTGTCCTGAAACATCTAAAAAACACAGCTTGGAGACCATAGGGCACTTCCACTCATGGGCGTATAAATTGGGAAAACTAAAAATCAGCAAGACACAGGCACCCCAAAGTTTAGGGCTGCTCTGTTGACAAGAACCCCCACTTCATTACACCTTAAATATCCTAGGAAAGAGAAAAGTGGATAAAGAAGTTGTGGTCCTCATGTACAATGGAATATCACTCAGCCATGAAATCCACGTCATAAGGCTAGTAGCAGAACGATGAGTGGAGTTAGGTACGACGATTCTAAGTGAAATAAGTCACACAGAAAAAGACACTTATCATAAGATATCACTTAAAGAGGGAATGTAAAAACCGCTACACTTGAACTGAATTACAAAACAGAACAGAGTCACACGTTCAGAAAACACACTATGGCTGCTGAACGGGAAAGGTGAGGTGAGGTGATGCATAAAACAAGGGTTTCAAATTAGCTCCGATACCGTTCCATAAACCCAATATGTAGTAGACAAGACCTACTCCTTGCTCAGGGAACTGGCCTCAACACCCCCTATTCACCGCACAAGAATATATCTGACTAGGAAGAATCTTAAAACCTATGTATTGATATCTCTCTGTAAGTGAGTCAAGGGGGTGTAAAGCGGCCTAAACACAGCCGTGAAAAGCAGCTAAACCCCATTATAAAAAGAAATTACTTTTCAAAACCCGTGAAACAAAGACAGTGAAAGAGAGAGAAATTCTTACAAAATTCGTTCAGGGGCTGTGATGCAACCTGGATTGACCATATCTAGACCCACAGCTGATTGTGATATAAGGGTGGACACTCTTGAGGCTGAGAGGTTTGGTGAGGTTGCGTGAGGCAACGCAGAACCTTTAAAGTAATACTGCATGGTACCCATCCCATGGGTCCCAAATCTCCAGGTTCAAGGGCATCTTCCTACGTCGAAAACATGCATGAGAAACCCAGGAGATGGTACACCGTGTGATCGGGAAAGGTTTCTAAAACGCACCTCATTTCTCATCTCCTTGTGCTCGGGTTCGCCATTCCAGCCGCTTTACTAGCCATCTCCCTCCTTGGAGAATCAGCACCTTTAACCTCCTGACCCGTACAGGTTGCTATTTGTCCTGAGGATGAACGGCAAGAGGGGGAACCAATGAGAGACTAGCTCTAGGGGTTGGGACAGGCACAGGTCACTCTATTTTCCCATCAGGAAGAAGAATTAACCACAAGCTCAGCCTGCCCCCCAGAACCAGAAGAGGGCCTGAAGGAATCCTGCACTTTTGCGGGCAGCTCCCAGAAAAGCGACTGGAAAAATGGAGCTCAGGGGCACTGCAATTCACAAACCTGCAGAGTTATAAATGATAACTCTCGTCCACAAATATATTGAGGGAAGGCAACGAAGAGGCTTTGAAAGCAAGGCAGAATTGCAGGAAACAGATTTCAGGAGGTAGATTCGAATCGCCTTGAAAGCACATGAAAAGCGGCAAAACGTGGACAATGATGCCCTTGGCCAAAAAGGGCGTATGCGTTTTTTCCTGAATATATTCAGGAAAAAACGCATACGCCCTTTTTGGCCAACCAAGCAACCTGGAAAGGCAAATCAGCGCTCCAAAGAAGTCTCGCTTCCCAGCGGGCAAAAGGGCCATGCGGAAAAAAGTGTCCAAACCAGAAATGCAGGACCGGCCATGGAGAAATGGGAGCCTTGCTACGCTGATGGGCGGGATGTAAACTGCCAACAGCCACTATGGAAAAGTGTATGGTGTGTCCTGAAACATCTAAAAAACACAGCTTGGAGAGCATAGGGCACTTCCACTCATGGGCGTATAAATTGGGAAAACTAAAAATCAGCAAGACACAGGCACCCCAAAGTTTAGGGCGGCTCTGTTGGCAAGAACCCCCACTTCATTACACCTTAAATATCCTAGGAAAGAGAAAAGTGGATAAAGAAGTTGTGGTCCTCATGTACAATGGAATATCACTCAGCCATGAAATCCACGTCATAAGGCTAGTAGCAGCACGATGAGTGGAGTTAGGTACGACGATTCTAAGTGAAATAAGTCACACAGAAAAAGACACTTATCATAAGATATCACTTAAAGAGGGAATGTAAAAACCGCTACACTTGAACTGAATTACAAAACAGAACAGAGTCACACGTTCAGAAAACACACTATGGCTGCTGAACGGGAAAGGTGAGGTGAGGTGATGCATAAAACAAGGGTTTCAAATTAGCTCCGATACCGTTCCATAAACCCAATATGTAGTAGACAAGACCTACTCCTTGCTCAGTGAACTGGCCTCAACACCCCCTATTCACCGCACAAGAATATATCTGACTAGGAAGAATCTTAAAACCTATGTATTGATATCTCTCTGTAAGTGAGTCAAGGGGGTGTAAAGCGGCCTAAACACAGCCGTGAAAAGCAGCTAAACCCCATTATAAAAAGAAATTACTTTTCAAAACCCGTGAAACAAAGACAGTGAAAGAGAGAGAAATTCTTACAAAATTCGTTCAGGGGCTGTGATGCAACCTGGATTGACCATATCTAGACCCACAGCTGATTGTAATATAAGGGTGGACACTCTTGAGGCTGAGAGGTTTGGTGAGGTTGCGTGAGGCAACGCAGAACCTTTAAAGTAATACTGCATGGTACCCATCCCATGGGTCCCAAATCTCCAGGTTCAAGGGCATCTTCCTACGTCGAAAACATGCATGAGAAACCCAGGAGATGGTACACCGTGTGATCGGGAAAGGTTTCTAAAACGCACCTCATTTCTCATCTCCTTGTGCTCGGGTTCGCCATTCCAGCCGCTTTACTAGCCATCTCCCTCCTTGGAGAATCAGCACCTTTAACCTCCTAATCCGTACAGGTTGCTATTTGTCCTGAGGATGAACGGCAAGAGGGGGAACCAATGAGAGACTAGCTCTAGGGGTTGGGACAGGCACAGGTCACTCTATTTTCCCATCAGGAAGAAGAATTAACCACAAGCTCAGCCTGCCCCCCAGAACCAGAAGAGGGCCTGAAGCAATCCTGCACTTTTGCGGGCAGCTCCCAGAAAAGCGACTGGAAAAATGGAGCTCAGGGGCACTGCAATTCACAAACCTGCAGAGTTATAAATGATAACTCTCGTCCACAAATATATTGAGGGAAGGCAACGAAGAGGCTTTGAAAGCAAGGCAGAATTGCAGGAAACAGATTTCAGGAGGTAGATTCGAATCGCCTTGAAAGCACATGAAAAGCGGCAAAACGTGGACAATGATGCCCTTGGCCAAAAAGGGCGTATGCCTTTGTACCTGAATATATTCAGGAAAAAACGCATACGCCCTTTTTGGCCAACCAAGCAACCTGGAAAGGCAAATCAGCGCTCCAAAGAAGTCTCGCTTCCCAGCGGGCAAAAGGGCCATGCGGAAAAAAGTGTCCAAACCAGAAATGCAGGACCGGCCATGGAGAAATGGGAGCCTTGCTACGCTGATGGGCGGGATGTAAACTGCCAACAGCCACTATGGAGAAGTGTATGGTGTGTCCTGAAACATCTAAAAAACACAGCTTGGAGAGCATAGGGCACTTCCACTCATGGGCGTATAAATTGGGAAAACTAAAAATCAGCAAGACACAGGCACCCCAAAGTTTAGGGCTGCTCTGTTGACAAGAACCCCCACTTCATTACACCTTAAATATCCTAGGAAAGAGAAAAGTGGATAAAGAAGTTGTGGTCCTTATGTACAATGGAATATCACTCAGCCATGAAATCCACGTCATAAGGCTAGTAGCAGCACGATGAGTGGATTTAGGTAGGACGATTCTAATTGAAATAAGTCACACAGAAAAAGACACTTATTATAAGATATCACTTACAGAGGGAATGTAAAAAACGCTACACTTGAACTGAATTACAAAACAGAACAGAGTCACACGTTTAGAAAACACACTATGGTTGCTGAACGGGAAAGGTGAGGTGTGGTGATGCATAAAACAAGGGTTTCAAATTAGCTCCGATACCGTTCCAGAAACCCAATATGTAGTAGACAAGACCTACTCCTTGTTCAGTGAACTGGACTCAACACCCCCTATTCACCGCAGAAGAATATATCTGACTAGTAAGAATCTTCAAACCTATGTTTTGATATCGCTCTGTAAGTGACTCAAGGGGGTGTAAAGCGGCATAAACACAGCCGTGAAAAGCAGCTAAACCCCATTATAAAAAGAAATTACTTTTCAAAACCCGTGAAACAAAGACAGTGAAAGAGAGAGAAATTCTTACAAAATTCGTTCAGGGGCTGTGATGCAACCTGGATTGACCATATCTAGACCCACAGCTGATTGTGATATAAGGGTGGACACTCTTGGGGCTGAGAGGTTTGGTGAGGTTGCGTGAGGCAACGCAGAACCTTTAAAGTAATACTGCATGGTACCCATCCCATGGGTCCCAAATCTCCAGGTTCAAGGGCATCTTCCTACGTCGAAAACATGCATGAGAAACCCAGGAGATGGTACACCGTGTGATCGGGAAAGGTTTCTAAAATGCACCTCATTTCTCATCTCCTTGTGCTCGGGTTCGCCATTCCAGCCGCTTTACTAGCCATCTCCCTCCTTGGAGAATCAGCACATTTAACCTCCTGTTCCGTACAGGTTGCAATTTGTCCTGAGGATGAACGGCAAGAGGGGGAACCAATGAGAGACTAGCTCTAGGGGTTGGGACAGGCACAGGTCACTCTATTTTCCCATCAGGAAGAAGAATTAACCACAAGCTCAGCCTGCCCCCCAGAACCAGAAGAGGGCCTGAAGCAATCCTGCACTTTTGCGGCCAGCTCCCAGAAAAGCGACTGGAAAAATGGAGCTCAGGGGCACTGCAATTCACAAACCTGCAGAGTTATAAATGAGAACTCTCGTCCACAAATATATTGAGGGAAGGCAACGAAGAGGCTTTGAAAGCAAGGCAGAATTGCAGGAAACAGATTTCAGGAGGTAGATTCGAATCGCCTTGAAAGCACATGAAAAGCGGCAAAACCTGGACAATGATGCCCTTGGCCAAAAAGGGCGTATGCGTTTTTTCCTGAATATATTCAGGAAAAAACGCATACGCCCTTTTTGGCCAACCAAGCAACCTGGAAAGGCAAATCAGCGCTCCAAAGAAGTCTCGCTTCCCAGCGGGCAAAAGGGCCATGCGGAAAAAAGTGTCCAAACCAGAAATGCAGGACCGGCCATGGAGAAATGGGAGCCTTGCTACGCTGATGGGCGGGATGTAAACTGCCAACAGCCACTCTGGAGAAGTGTACGGTGTGTCCTGAAACATCTAAAAAACACAGCTTGGAGACCATAGGGCACTTCCACTCATGGGCGTATAAATTGGGAAAACTAAAAATCAGCAAGACACAGGCACCCCAAAGTTTAGGGCTGCTCTGTTGACAAGAACCCCCACTTCATTACACCTTAAATATCCTAGGAAAGAGAAAAGTGGATAAAGAAGTTGTGGTCCTCATGTACAATGGAATATCACTCAGCCATGAAATCCACGTCATAAGGCTAGTAGCAGCACGATGAGTGGATTTAGGTACGACGATTCTAAGTGAAATAAGTCACACAGAAAAAGACACTTATCATAAGATATCACTTAAAGAGGGAATGTAAAAACCGCTACACTTGAACTGAATTACAAAACAGAACAGAGTCACACGTTCAGAAAACACACTATGGCTGCTGAACGGGAAAGGTGAGGTGAGGTGATGCATAAAACAAGGGTTTCAAATTAGCTCCGATACCGTTCCATAAACCCAATATGTAGTAGACAAGACCTACTCCTTGCTCAGGGAACTGGCCTCAACACCCCCTATTCACCGCACAAGAATATATCTGACTAGGAAGAATCTTAAAACCTATGTATTGATATCTCTCTGTAAGTGAGTCAAGGGGGTGTAAAGCGGCCTAAACACAGCCGTGAAAAGCAGCTAAACCCCATTATAAAAAGAAATTACTTTTCAAAACCCGTGAAACAAAGACAGTGAAAGAGAGAGAAATTCTTACAAAATTCGTTCAGGGGCTGTGATGCAACCTGGATTGACCATATCTAGACCCACAGCTGATTGTAATATAAGGGTGGACACTCTTGAGGCTGAGAGGTTTGGTGAGGTTGCGTGAGGCAACGCAGAACCTTTAAAGTAATACTGCATGGTACCCATCCCATGGGTCCCAAATCTCCAGGTTCAAGGGCATCTTCCTACGTCGAAAACATGCATGAGAAACCCAGGAGATGGTACACCGTGTGATCGGGAAAGGTTTCTAAAACGCACCTCATTTCTCATCTCCTTGTGCTCGGGTTCGCCATTCCAGCCGCTTTACTAGCCATCTCCCTCCTTGGAGAATCAGCACCTTTAACCTCCTGATCCGTACAGGTTGCTATTTGTCCTGAGGATGAACGGCAAGAGGGGGAACCAATGAGAGACTAGCTCTAGGGGTTGGGACAGGCACAGGTCACTCTATTTTCCCATCAGGAAGAAGAATTAACCACAAGCTCAGCCTGCCCCCCAGAACCAGAAGAGGGCCTGAAGCAATCCTGCACTTTTGCGGGCAGCTCCCAGAAAAGCGACTGGAAAAATGGAGCTCAGGGGCACTGCAATTCACAAACCTGCAGAGTTATAAATGATAACTCTCGTCCACAAATATATTGAGGGAAGGCAACGAAGAGGCTTTGAAAGCAAGGCAGAATTGCAGGAAACAGATTTCAGGAGGTAGATTCGAATCGCCTTGAAAGCACATGAAAAGCGGCAAAACGTGGACAATGATGCCCTTGGCCAAAAAGGGCGTATGCGTTTTTTCCTGAATATATTCAGGAAAAAACGCATACGCCCTTTTTGGCCAACCAAGCAACCTGGAAAGGCAAATCAGCGCTCCAAAGAAGTCTCGCTTCCCAGCGGGCAAAAGGGCCATGCGGAAAAAAGTGTCCAAACCAGAAATGCAGGACCGGCCATGGAGAAATGGGAGCCTTGCTACGCTGATGGGCGGGATGTAAACTGCCAACAGCCACTATGGAGAAGTGTATGGTGTGTCCTGAAACATCTAAAAAACACAGCTTGGAGAGCATAGGGCACTTCCACTCATGGGCGTATAAATTGGGAAAACTAAAAATCAGCAAGACACAGGCACCCCAAAGTTTAGGGCTGCTCTGTTGACAAGAACCCCCACTTCATTACACCTTAAATATCCTAGGAAAGAGAAAAGTGGATAAAGAAGTTGTGGTCCTTATGTACAATGGAATATCACTCAGCCATGAAATCCACGTCATAAGGCTAGTAGCAGCACGATGAGTGGATTTAGGTAGGACGATTCTAATTGAAATAAGTCACACAGAAAAAGACAGTTATTATAAGATATCACCTATAGAGGGAATGTAAAAAACGCTACACTTGAACTGAATTACAAAACAGAACAGAGTCACACGTTTAGAAAACACACTATGGTTGCTGAACGGGAAAGGTGAGGTGTGGTGATGCATAAAACAAGGGTTTCAAATTAGCTCCGATACCGTTCCAGAAACCCAATATGTAGTAGACAAGACCTACTCCTTGCTCAGTGAACTGGACTCAACACCCCCTATTCACCGCAGAAGAATATATCTGACTAGTAAGAATCTTCAAACCTATGTTTTGATATCGCTCTGTAAGTGACTCAAGGGGGTGTAAAGCGGCATAAACACAGCCGTGAAAAGCAGCTAAACCCCATTATAAAAAGAAATTACTTTTCAAAACCCGTGAAACAAAGACAGTGAAAGAGAGAGAAATTCTTACAAAATTCGTTCAGGGGCTGTGATGCAACCTGGATTGACCATATCTAGACCCACAGCTGATTGTGATATAAGGGTGGACACTCTTGGGGCTGAGAGGTTTGGTGAGGTTGCGTGAGGCAACGCAGAACCTTTAAAGTAATACTGCATGGTACCCATCCCATGGGTCCCAAATCTCCAGGTTCAAGGGCATCTTCCTACGTCGAAAACATGCATGAGAAACCCAGGAGATGGTACACCGTGTGATCGGGAAAGGTTTCTAAAACGCACCTCATTTCTCATCTCCTTGTGCTCGGGTTCGCCATTCCAGCCGCTTTACTAGCCATCTCCCTCTTTGTTCAATCAGCACCTTTAACCTCCTGTTCCGTACAGGTTGCAATTTGTCCTGAGGATGAACGGGAAGAGGGGGAACCAATGAGAGAGTAGCTCTAGGGGTTGGGACAGGCACAGGTCACTCTATTTTCCCATCAGGAAGAAGAATTAACCACAAGCTCAGCCTGCCCCCCAGAACCAGAAGAGGGCCTGAAGCAATCCTGCACTTTTCCGGCCAGCTCCCAAAAAAGCGACTGGAAAAATGGAGCTCAGGGGCACTGCAATTCACAAACCTGCAGAGTAATAAATGATAACTCTCGTCCACAAATATATTGAGGGAAGGCAACGAAGAGGCTTTGAAAGCAAGGCAGAATTGCAGGAAACAGTTTTCAGGAGGTAGATTCGAATCGCCTTGAAAGCACATGAAAAGCGGCAAGACGGGGACAATGATGCCCTTGGCCAAAAAGGGTGTATGCGTTTTTTCCTGAATATATTCAGGAAAAAACGCATACAGCCTTTTTGGCCAACCAAGCAACCTGGAAAGGCAAATCAGCGCTCCAAAGAAGTCTCGCTTCCCAGCGGGCAAAAGGGCCATGCGGAAAAAAGTGTCCAAACCAGAAATGCAGGACAGGCCATGGAGAAATGGGAGCCTTGCTATGCTGATGGGCGGGATGTAAATTGCCAACAGCCACTCTGGAGAAGTGTACGGTGTGTCCTGAAACATCTAAAAAACACAGATTGGAGAGCATAGGGCACTTCCACTCATGGGCGTATAAATTGGGAAAACTAAAAATCAGCAAGACACAGGCACCCCAAAGTTTAGGGCTTCTCTGTTGACAGGAACCCCCACTTCATTACACCTTAAACATCCTAGGAAAGAAAAAAGTGGATAAAGAAGTTGTGGTCTTCATGTACAATGGAATATCACTCAGCCATGAAATCCACGTCATAAGGCTAGTAGCAGCACGATGAGTGGATTTAGGTACGACGATTCTAAGTGAAATAAGTCACACAGAAAAAGACACTTATCATAAGATATCACTTATAGAGGGAATGTAAAAAACGCTACACTTGAACTGAATTACAAAACAGAACAGAGTCACACGTTTAGAAAACACACTATGGTTGCTGAACGGGAAAGGTGAGGTGTGGTGATGCATAAAACAAGGGTTTCAAATTAGCTCCGATACCGTTCCAGAAACCCAATATGTAGTAGACAAGACCTACTCCTTGCTCAGTGAACTGGACTCAACACCCCCTATTCACCGCAGAAGAATATATCTGACTAGTAAGAATCTTCAAACCTATGTTTTGATATCGCTCTGTAAGTGACTCAAGGGGGTGTAAAGCGGCATAAACACAGCCGTGAAAAGCAGCTAAACCCCATTATAAAAAGAAATTACTTTTCAAAACCCGTGAAACAAAGACAGTGAAAGAGAGAGAAATTCTTACAAAATTCGTTCAGGGGCTGTGATGCAACCTGGATTGACCATATCTAGACCCACAGCTGATTTAGACATAAGGGTGGACACTCTTGGGGCTGAGAGGTTTGGTGAGGTTGCGTGAGCAAACGCACACACTTTAAAGTAATACTGCATGGTACCCATCCCATGGGTCCCAAATCTCCAGGTTCAAGGGCATCTTCCTACGTCGAAAACATGCATGAGAAACCCAGAAGATGGTACACCGTGTGATTGGGAAAGGTTTCTAAAACGCACCTCATTTCTCATCTCCTTGTGCTCGGGTTCGCCATTCCAGCCGCTTTACTAGCCATCTCCCTCTTTGTTCAATCAGCACCTTTAACCTCCTGTTCCGTACAGGTTGCAATTTGTCCTGAGGATGAACGGGAAGAGGGGGAACCAATGAGAGAGTAGCTCTAGGGGTTGGGACAGGCACAGGTCACTCTATTTTCCCATCAGGAAGAAGAATTAACCACAAGCTCAGCCTGCCCCCCAGAACCAGAAGAGGGCCTGAAGCAATCCTGCACTTTTCCGACCAGCTCCCAAAAAAGCGACTGGAAAAATGGAGCTCAGGGGCACTGCAATTCACAAACCTGCAGAGTTATAAATGATAACTCTCGTCCACAAATATATTGAGGGAAGGCAAGGAAGAGGCTTTGAAAGCAAGGCAGAATTGCAGGAAACAGATTTCAGGAGGTAGATTCGAATCGCCTTGAAAGCACATGAAAAGCGGCAAAACGTGGACAATGATGCCCTTGGCCAAAAAGGGCGTATGCGTTTTTTCCTGAATATATTCAGGAAAAAACGCATACGCCCTTTTTGGCCAACCAAGCAACCTGGAAAGGCAAATCAGCGCTCCAAAGAAGTCTCGCTTCCCAGCGGGCAAAAGGGCCATGCGGAAAAAAGTGTCCAAACCAGAAATGCAGGACCGGCCATGGAGAAATGGGAGCCTTGCTACGCTGATGGGCGGGATGTAAATTGCCAACAGCCACTCTGGAGAAGTGTACGGTGTGTCCTGAAACATCTAAAAAAAACAGCTTGGAGAGCATAGGGCACTTCCACTCATGGGCGTATAAATTGGGAAAACTAAAAATCAGGAAGACACAGGCACCCCAAAGTTTAGGGCTGCTCTGTGGACAAGAAACCCCACTTCATTACACCTTAAATATCCTAGGAAAGAGAAAAGTGGATAACGAAGTTGTGGTCTTCATGTACAATGGAATATCACTCAGCCATGAAATCCACGTCATAAGGCTAGTAGCAGCACGATGAGTGGATTTAGGTACGACGATTCTAAGTGAAATAAGTCACACAGAAAAAGACACTTATCATAAGATATCACTTATAGAGGGAATGTAAAAACCGCTACACTTGAACTGAATTACAAAACAGAACAGAGTCACACGTTCAGAAAACACACTATGGCTGCTGAACGGGAAAGGTGAGGTGGGGTGATGCATAAAACAAGGGTTTCAAATTAGCTCAGATACCGTTCCATAAACCCAATATGTAGTAGAAAAAACCTACTCCTTGCTCAGTGAACTGGCCTCAACACCCCCTATTCACCGCAGAAGAATATATCTGACTAGTAAAAATCTTCAAACCTATGTATTGATATCTCTCTGTAATGAGTCAAGAGGGTGTAAAGCGGCATCAACACAGTCGTGAAAAGCAGCTAAACCCCATTATAAAAAGAAATTACTTTTTAAAACCCGTGAAACAAGGACAGTGAAAGAGAGAGAAATTCTTACAAAATTCGTTCAGGGGCTGTGATGCAACCTGGATTGACCATATCTAGACCCACAGCTGATTGAGACATAAGGGTGGACACTCTTGGGGCTGAGAGGTTTGGTGAGGTTGCGTGAGCCAACGCAGACCCTTTAAAGTAATACTGCATGGTACCCATCCCATGGGTCCCAAATCTCCAGGTTCAAGGGCATCTTCCTACGTCGAAAACATGCATGAGAAACCCAGAAGATGGTACACCGTGTGATCGGGAAAGGTTTCTAAAACGCACCTCATTTCTCATCTCCTTGTGCTCGGGTTCGCCATTCCAGCCGCTTTACTAGCCATCTCCCTCCTTGGAGAATCAGCACCTTTAACCTCCTGTTCCGTACAGGTTGCAATTTGTCCTGAGGATGAACGGGAAGAGGGGGAACCAATGAGAGAGTAGCTCTAGGGGTTGGGACAGGCACAGGTCACTCTATTTTCCCATCAGGAAGAAGAATTAACCACAAGCTCAGCCTGCCCCCCAGAACCAGAAGAGGGCCTGAAGCAATCCTGCACTTTTGCGGCCAGCTCCCAAAAAAGCGACTGGAAAAATGGAGCTCAGGGGCACTGCAATTCACAAACCTGCAGAGTTATAAATGATAACTCTCGTCCACAAATATATTGAGGGAAGGCAACGAAGAGGCTTTGAAAGCAAGGCAGAATTGCAGGAAACAGATTTCAGGAGGTAGATTCGAATCGCCTTGAAAGCACATGAAAAGCGGCAAAACGTGGATAATGATGCCCTTGGCCAAAAAGGGCGTATGCGTTTTTTCCTGAATATATTCAGGAAAAAACGCATACGCCCTTTTTGGCCAACCAAGCCACCTGGAAAGGCAAATCAGCGCTCCAAAGAAGTCTCGCTTCCCAGCGGGCAAAAGGGCCTTGCGGAAAAAAGTGTCCAAACCAGAAATGCAGGACCGGCCATGGAGAAATGGGAGCCTTGCTACGCTGATGGGCGGGATGTAAATTGCCAACAGCAACCCTGGAGAAGTGTACGGTGTGTCCTGAAACATCTAAAAAACACAGCTTGGAGAGCATAGGGCACTTCCACTCATGGGCGTATAAATTGGGAAAACTAAAAATCAGCAAGACACAGGCACCCCAAAGTTTAGGGCTGCTCTGTTGACAAGAACCCCCACTTCATTACACCTTAAATATCCTAGGAAAGAGAAAAGTGGATAACGAAGTTGTGGTCCTCATGTACAATGGAATATCACTCAGCCATGAAATCCACGTCATAAGGCTAGTAGCAGCACGATGAGTGGATTTAGGTACGACGATTCTAAGTAAAATAAGTCACACAGAAAAAGACACTTATCATAAGATATCACTTATAGAGGGAATGTAAAAACCGCTACACTTGAACTGAATTACAAAACACAACAGAGTCACAGGTTCAGAAAACACACTATGGCTGCTGAACGGGAAAGGTGAGGTGGGGTGATGCATAAAACAAGGGTTTCAAATTAGCTCAGATACCGTTCCATAAACCCAATATGTAGTAGACAAAACCTACTCCTTGCTCAGTGAACTGGCCTCAACACCCCCTATGCACCGCAGAAGAATATATCTGACTAGTAAGAATCTTCAAACCTATGTATTGATATCTCTCTGTAAGTGAGTCAAGGGGGTGTAAAGCGGCATAAACACAGCCGTGAAAAGCAGCTAAACCCCATTATAAAAAGAAATTACTTTTTAAAACCCGTGAAACAGGGACAGTGAAAGAGAGAGAAATTCTTACAAAATTCGTTCAGGGGCTGTGATGCAACCTGAATTGACCATATCTAGACCCACAGCTGATTGAGACATAAGGGTGGACACTCTTGGGGCTGAGAGTTTTGGTGAGGTTGCGTGAGCCAACGCACACCCTTTAAAATAATACTGCATGGTACCCATCCCATGAGTCCCAAATCTCCAGGTTCAAGGGCATCTTCCTACGTCGAAAACATGCATGAGAAACCCAGAAGATGGTACACCATGTGATCGGGAAAGGTTTCTAAAACGCACCTCATTTCTCATCTCCTTGTTCTCGGGTTCGCCATTCCAGCCGCTTTACTCGCCATCTCCCTCCTTGGAGAATCAGCACCTTTAACCTCCTGTTCCGTACAGGTTGCAATTTTTCCTGAGGATGAACGGGAAGAGGGGGAACCAATGAGAGACTAGCTCTAGGGGTTGGGACAGGCACAGGTCACTCTATTTTCCCATCAGGAAGAAGAATTAACCACAAGCTCAGCCTGCCCCCCAGAACCAGAAGAGGGCCTGAAGCAATCCTGCACTTTTCCGGCCAGCTCCCAAAAAAGCGACTGGAAAAATGGAGCTCAGGGGCACTGCAATTCACAAACCTGCAGAGTTATAAATGATAACTCTCGTCCACAAATATATTGAGGGAAGGCAACGAAGAGGCTTTGAAAGCAAGGCAGAATTGCAGGAAACAGATTTCAGGAGGTAGATTCGAATCGCCTTGAAAGCACATGAAAAGTGGCAAAACGTGGACAATGATGCCCTTGGCCAAAAAGGGCGTAAGCGTTTTTTCCTGAATATACTCAGGAAAAAACGCATACGCCCTTTTTGGCCAACCAAGCAACCTGGAAAGGCAAATCAGCGCTCCAAAGAAGTCTCGCTTGCCATCGGGCAAAAGGGTCATTCAGAAAAAAGTGTCCAAACCAGAAATGCAGGACCGGACATGGAGAATTGGGAGCTTTGCTACGCTGATGGGCGGGATGTAAATTGCCAACAGCCACTCTGGAGAAGTGTACGGTGTGTCCTGAAACATCTAAAAAACACAGCTTACAGAGCATAGGGCTCTTCCACTCATGGACGTATAAATAGGGAAAAATAAAAATCAGCAAGACACAGGCACGCCAAAGTTTAGGGCTGTTCTGTTGACAAGAACCCCCACTTCATTACACCTTAAATATCCTAGGAAAGAGAAAAATGGATAAAGAAGTTGTGGTCCTCATGTAGAATGCAATATCACTCAGCCATGAAATCAACGTCATAAGGCTAGTAGCAACACGATGAGTGGATTTAGGTACGACGATTCTAAGTGAAATAAGTCACACAGAAAAAGACACTTATCATAAGATATCACTTATAGAGGGAATGTAAAAACCGCTACACTTGAACTGACTGACAAAACAGAACAGAGTCACACGTTTAGAAAACACACTATGGCTGCTGAACGGGAAAGGTGAGGTGGGGTGATGCATTAAACAAGGGTTGCAAATTAGCTCAGATACCGTTCCATAAATTCAATATGTAATAGACACGACTTACTCCTTGCTCAGTGAACTGGACTCAACACCCCCTATTCACCGCACAAGAATATATCTGACTAGTAAGAATCTTCAAACCTATGTATTGATATCTCTCTGTAAGTGAGTCAAGGGTGTGTAAAGCAGCATAAACACAGCCGTGAAAAGCAGCTAAACCCCATTATAAAAATAAATTACTTTTCAAAACCTGTGAAACAAAGACAGTGAAAGAGAGAGAAATTCTTACAAAATTCGTTCAGGGGCGGTGATGCAACCTGGATTGACCATATCTAGACCCACAGCTGATTGAGACATAAGGGTGGACACTCTTGGGGCTGAGAGGTTTGGTGAGGTTGCGTGAGCCAAAACAGACCCTTTAAAGTAATACTGCATGGTACCCATCCCATGGGTCCCATATCTCCAGGTTCAAGGGCATCTTCCTACATCGAAAACATGCATGAGACACCCAGAAGATGGTACACCGTGTGATCGGGAAAGGTTTCTAAAACGCACCTCATTTCTCATCTCCTTGTGCTCGGGTTCGCCATTCCAGCCGCTTTACTAGCCATCTCCCTCCTTGGAGAATCAGCACCTTTAACCTCCTGTTCCATACAGGTTGCAATTTGTCCTGAGGATGAACGGGAATAGGGGGAAAAAATGAGAGACTAGCTCTAGGTATTGGGACAGGCACAGGTCACTCTATTTTCCAATCAGGAAGAAGAATTAACCACAAGCTCAGCCTGCCCCCCAGAACCAGAAGAGGGCCTGAAGCAATCCTGCACTTTTGCGGCCAGCTCCCAAAAAAGCGACTTGAAAAATGGAGTTCAGGGGCACTGCAATTCACAAACATGCAGAGATATAAATGATAACTCTCGTCCACAAATATATTGAGGGAAGGCAACGAAGAGGATTTGAAAGCAAGGCAGAATTGCAGGAAGCAGATTTCAGGAGGTAGATTCGAATCGCCTTGTAAGCACATGAAAAGCGGCAAAACGTGGACAATGATGCCCTTGGCCAAAAAGGGCGTATGCCTTTTTTCTTGAATATATTCAGGAAAAAACGCATACGCCCTTTTTGGCCAACCAAGCAACCTGGAAAGGCAAATCAGAGCTCCACAGAAGTCTTGCTTCCCAGCGGGCAAAAGGGCCATGCAGAAAAAAGTGTCAAAACCAGAAATGCAGGACCGGCCATGGAGAAATGGGAGCCTTGCTATGCTGATGGACAGGATGTAAATTGCCAACAGCCACTCTGGAGAAGTGTACGGTGTGCCCTGAAACATCTAAAAACCACAGCTTAGAGAGCATAGGGCACTTCCACTCATGGGCGTATAAATTGGGAAAACTAAAAATCAGCAAGACACAGGCACCCCAAAGTTTAGGGCTGCTCTGTTGACAAGAACCCCCACTTCATTACATCTTAAATATCCTAGCAACGAGAAAAGTGGATAACGAAGTTGTGGTCCTCATGTACAATGGAATATCACTCAGCCATGAAATCCACGTCATAAGGCTAGTAGCAGCACGATGAGTGGATTTAGGTACGACGATTCTAAGTGAAATAAGTCACACAGAAAAAGACACTTATCATAAGATATCACTTATAGAGGGAATGTAAAAACCGCTACACTTGACCTGAATGACAAAACAGAACAGAGTCACACGTTTAGAAAACACACTATGGCTGCAGAACGGGAAAGGTGAGGTGGGGTGATGCATAAAACAAGGGTTTCAAATTAGCTCAGATACCGTTCCATAAACCCAATATGTAATAGACAAGACCTACTCCTTGCTCAGTGAACTGGACTCAACACCCCCTATTCACCGCACAAGAATATATCCGACTAGTAAGAATCTTCAAACCTATGTATTGATATATCTCTGTAAGTGAGTCAAGGGGGAGTAAAGCGGCATAAACACAGCCGTGAAAAGCAGCTAATCCCCATTATAAAAATAAATTACTTTTAAAAACTCGTGAAATAAGACAGTGAAAGAGAGAGAAGTTCTTACAAAATTCGTTCAGTGGCTGTGATGCAACCTGGATTGACCATATCTAGATGCACAGGTGATTGAGACATAAGGGTGGACACTCTTGGGGCTGAGAGGTTTGGTGAGATTGGGTGAGCAAACGCAGACCCTTTAGAGTAATACTGCATGTTACCCATCCCATGGGTCCCAAATCTCCAGGTTCAAGGGCATCTTCCTACGTCGAAAACATGCATGAGAAACCCAGAAGATGGTACACCGTGTGATTGGGAAAGGTTTCTAAAACGCACCTCATTTCTCATCTCCTTGTACTCGGGTTCGCCATTCCAGCCGCTTTAATAGCCATCTCCCTCCTTGGAGAATAAGCACCTTTAACCTCCTGCTCCGTACAGGTTGCAATTTGTCCTGAGGATGAACGGGAAGAGGGGGAACCAATGAGAGACTAGCTCGAGGTGTTGGGACAGGCACAGGTCACTCTATTTTACCATCAGGAAGAAGAATTAATCACAAGCTCAGTCTGCCCCCTACAACCAGAAGAGGGCCTGAAGCAATCCTGCACTTTTGCGGCCAGCTCCCAAAAAAGCGACTTGAAAACTGGAGCTCAGGGGCACTGCAATTTACAAAACTACAGAGTTATAAATTATAACTCTCGTCCACAAATATATTGAGGGAAGGCAACGAAGAGGATTTGAAAGCAAGGCAGAATTGCAGGAAACAGATTTCAGGAGTTAGATTTGAATCGCCTTGAAAGCACATGGAAAGCGGCAAAACGTGGACAATGATGCCCTTGGCCAAAAAGGGCGTATGCGTTTTTTCCTGAATATATTCAGGAAAAAACGCATACGCCCTTTTTGGCCAACCAAGCAACCTGGAAAAGCAAATCAGCGCTCCAAAGAAGTCTCGCTTCCCAGCGGGCAAAAGGGCCCTGCGGAAAAAAGTGTCAAAACCAGAAATGCAGGACCGGCCATGGAGAAATGGGAGCCTTGCTACGCTGATGGGTGGGATGTAAATTGCCAACAGCCACTCTGGAGAAGTGTACGGTGTGCCCTGAAACATCTAAAAACCACAGCTTAGAGAGCATAGGGCACTTCCACTCATGGGCGTATAAATTGGGAAAACTAAAAATCAGCAAGACACAGGCACCCCAAAGTTTAGGGCTGCTCTGTTGACAAGAACCCCCACTTCATTACACCTTAAATATCCTAGCAACGAGAAAAATGGATAAAAAAGTTGTGGTCCTCATGTACAATGGAATATCACTCAGCCATGAAATCAACGTCCTAAGGCTAGTAGCAGCACGATGAGTGGATTTAGGTACGAGGATTCTAAGTGAAATAAGTCACACAGAAAAAGACACTTATCATAAGATATCACTTATAGAGGGAATGTAAAAACCGCTACACTTGAACTGAATTACAAAACAGAACAGAGTCACACGTTTAGAAAACACACTATGGTTGCTTAACGGGAAAGGTGAGTTGGGGTGATGCATAAAACAAGGGTTTCAAATTAGCTCAGATACCGTTCCATAACCTAAATATATAATAGACAAGACCTACTCCTTGCTCAGTGAACTGGACTCAACACCCGCTATTCACCGCACAAGTATATATCTGACTAGTAAGAATCTGCAAACCTATGTATTGATATCTCTCTGTAAGTGTGTCAAGTGTTTGTAAAGCGGCATAAACAGTGCAGTGAAAAGCAGCTAAACCCCATCATAAAAATAAATTACTTTAAAAAACCCATGAAACAAAGACAGTGAAAGAGAGAGAAATTCTCACAAAATTCATTCATGGGCTGTGATGCAACCTGGATTGACCATATCTAGACCCACAGCTAATTGAGACATAAGGGTGGACACTCTTGGGGCTGAGAGATTTGGTGAGGTTGGTGAGCCAACGCAGACCCTTTAAAGTAATACTGCATGGTACCCATCCCATAGGTCCCAAATCTCCAGGTTCAAGGGCATCTTCCTACATCGAAAACATGCATGAGAAACCCAGAAGACGGTACACCGTGTGATCGGGAAAGGTTTCTAAAATGCACCTCATTTCTCATCTCCTTGTGCTCGGGTTCACCATTCCAGCCGCTTTACTAGCCATCTCCCTCCTTGGAGAATCAGCACCTTTAACCTCCTGTTCCGTACAGGTTGCAATTTTTCCTGAGGATGAACGGGAAGAGGGGGAACCAATGAGAGACTAGCTCTAGGGGTTGGGACAGGCACAGGTCACTCTATTTTCCCATCAGGAAGAAGAATTAACCACAAGCTCAGCCTGCCCCCTAGAAACAGAAGAGGGCCTGAAGCAAACCTGCACTTTTGCGGCCAGCTCCCAAAATAGTGACTTGAAAAATGGAGCTCAGGGTCACTGCAATTCACAAACCTGCAGAGTTATAAATGATAACTCTCGTCCACAAATATATTGAGGGAAGGCAACGAAGAGGATTTGAAAGCAAGGCAGAATTGCAGGAAAAAGATTTCAGGAGGTAGATTCGAATCGCCTTGAAAGCACCTGAAAAGCGGCAAAACGTGGACAATGATGCCCTTGGCCAAAAAGGGCGTATGCATTTTTTCCTGAATATATTCAGGAAAAAACGCATACGCCCTTTTTGGCCAACCAAGCAACCTGGAAAGGCAAGTCAGCGCTACAAAGAAGTCTCCCTTCTCATTGGGCAAAAGGGCCATGCGGAAAAAAGTGTCCAAACCAGAAATGCAGGACCGGCCATGGAGAAATGGGAGCCTTGCTACGCTGATGGGCGGGATGTAAATTGCCAACAGCCACTCTGGAGAAGTGTAGGGTGTGTCCAAAAACATCTAAAAAACACAGCTTAGAGAGCATAGGGCACTTCCACGCATGGGCGTATAAATTGGGAAAACTAAAAATCAGCAAGACACAGGCACCCCAAAGTTTAGGGCTGCTCTGTTGACAAGAACCCCCACTTCATTACACCTTAAATATCCTGGGAAAGAGAAAAATGGATAAAGAAGTTGTGGTCCTCATGTACAATGGAATATCACTCAGCCATGAAATCAACGTCATAAGGCTAGTAGCAGCACGATGAGTGGATTTAGGCACGACGATTTTAAGTGAAATAAGTCACACAGAAAAAGACACTTATCATAAGATATCACTTATAGAGGGAATGTAAAAACCGCTACACTTGACCTGAATGACAAAACAGAAGATAGTCACACGTTTAGAAAACACACTATGGCTGCTGAACGGGAAAGGTGAGGTGGGGTGATGCATAAAACAAGGGTTTCAAATTAGCTCAGATACCGTTCCATAAACCCAATATGTAGTAGACAAGACCTACTCCTTGCTCAGTGAACTGGACTCAACACCCCCTATTCACCACACAAGAATATATCTGACTAGTAAGAATCTTCAAACCTATGTATTGATATCTCTCTGTAAGTGAGTCAAGGGGGTGTAAAGCGGCATCAACACAGCCGTGAAAAGCAGCTAAACCCCATTATAAAAATAAATGACTTTTCAAAACCCGTGAAACAAAGACAGTGAAAGAGAGAGAAATTCTTACACAATTCGTTCAGGGGCTGTGATGCAACCTGGATTTACCATATCTAGACCCACAGCTGATTGAGACATAAGGGTAAACACTCTTGGTGCTGAGAGGTTTGGTGAGGTTGGGTGAGCCAACGTACACCCTTTAAAGTAAATCTGCATGGTACGCATCCCATGGGTCCCAAATCTCCAGGTTCAAGGGCATCTTCCTACGTCGAAAACATGCATGAGAAACCCAGAAGATGGTACACCGTGTGATCGGGAAAGGTTTCTAAAACGCACCTCATTTTTCATCTCCTTGTGCTCGGGTTCGCCATTCCAGCCGCTTTACTAGCCATCTCCCTCCTTGGAGAATCAACACCTTTAACTAAACTACTGTTCCGTACAGGTTGCAATTTGTCCTGAGGATGAACGGGAAGAGGGGGAACCAATGAGAGACTAGCTCTTGGTGTTGGGACAGGCACAGGTCACTTTATTTTCCCATCAGGAAGAAGAATTAACCACAAGCTCAGCCTGCCCCCCAGAACCAGAAGAGGGCCTGAAGCAATCCTGCACTTTTGCGGCCAGCTCCCAGAGAAGTGAGTTGAAAAATGGAGCTGAGGCACACAGCAATTCACAAACCTGCCGAGTTATAAATGATAACTCTCGTCCACAAATATATTGAGGGAAGGCAACGAAGGGGATTTGAAAGCAAGGCAGAATTGCAGGAAACAGAATTCAGGAGGTAGATTCGAATCGCCTTGAAAGCACATGAAAAGCGGCAAAACGTGGACAATGATGCCCTTGGCCAAAACGGGTGTATGCGTTTTTTCCTGAATATATTCAGGAAAAAACGCATACGCCCTTTTTGGCCAACCAAGCAACCTGGAAAGGCAAATCAGCGCTCCAAAGAAGTCTCGCTTGCCATCGGGCAAAAGGGTCATTCAGAAAAAAGTGTCCAAACCAGAAATGCAGGACCGGACATGGAGAATTGGGAGCTTTGCTACGCTGATGGGCGGGATGTAAATTGCCAACAGCCACTCTGGAGAAGTGTACGGTGTGTCCTGAAACATCTAAAAAACACAGCTTACAGAGCATAGGGCTCTTCCACTCATGGACGTATAAATAGGGAAAAATAAAAATCAGCAAGACACAGGCACGCCAAAGTTTAGGGCTGTTCTGTTGACAAGAACCCCCACTTCATTACACCTTAAATATCCTAGGAAAGAGAAAAATGGATAAAGAAGTTGTGGTCCTCATGTAGAATGCAATATCACTCAGCCATGAAATCCACGTCATAAGGCTAGTAGCAGCACGATGAGTGGATTTAGGTACGACGATTCTAAGTGAAATAAGTCACACAGAAAAAGACACTTATCATAAGATATCACTTATAGAGGGAATGTAAAAACCGCTACACTTGAACTGACTGACAAAACAGAACAGAGTCACACGTTTAGAAAACACACTATGGCTGCTGAACGGGAAAGGTGAGGTGGGGTGATGCATTAAACAAGGGTTGCAAATTAGCTCAGATACCGTTCCATAAATTCAATATGTAATAGACACGACTTACTCCTTGCTCAGTGAACTGGACTCAACACCCCCTATTCACCGCACAAGAATATATCTGACTAGTAAGAATCTTCAAACCTATGTATTGATATCTCTCTGTAAGTGAGTCAAGGGTGTGTAAAGCAGCATAAACACAGCCGTGAAAAGCAGCTAAACCCCATTATAAAAATAAATTACTTTTCAAAACCTGTGAAACAAAGACAGTGAAAGAGAGAGAAATTCTTACAAAATTCGTTCAGGGGCGGTGATGCAACCTGGATTGACCATATCTAGACCCACAGCTGATTGAGACATAAGGGTGGACACTCTTGGGGCTGAGAGGTTTGGTGAGGTTGGGTGAGCCAACACAGACCCTTTAAAGTAATACTGCATGGTACCCATCCCATGGGTCCCATATCTCCAGGTTCAAGGGCATCTTCCTACATCGAAAACATGCATGAGACACCCAGAAGATGGTACACCGTGTGATCGGGAAAGGTTTCTAAAACGCACCTCATTTCTCATCTCCTTGTGCTCGGGTTCGCCATTCCAGCCGCTTTACTAGCCATCTCCCTCCTTGGAGAATCAGCACCTTTAACCTCCTGTTCCATACAGGTTGCAATTTGTCCTGAGGATGAACGGGAATAGGGGGAAACAATGAGAGACTAGCTCTAGGTATTGGGACAGGCACAGGTCACTCTATTTTCCAATCAGGAAGAAGAATTAACCACAAGCTCAGCCTGCCCCCCAGAACCAGAAGAGGGCCTGAAGCAATCCTGCACTTTTGCGGCCAGCTCCCAAAAAAGCGACTTGAAAAATGGAGTTCAGGGGCACTGCAATTCACAAACATGCAGAGGTATAAATGATAACTCTCGTCCACAAATATATTGAGGGAAGGCAACGAAGAGGATTTGAAAGCAAGGCAGAATTGCAGGAAGCAGATTTCAGGAGGTATTTTCGAATCGCCTTGTAAGCACATGAAAAGCGGAAAAACGTGGACAATGATGCCCTTGGCCAAAAAGGGCGTATGCCTTTTTTCTTGAATATATTCAGGAAAAAACGCATACACCCTTTTTGGCCAACCAAGCAACCTGGAAAGGCAAATCAGAGCTCCACAGAAGTCTTGCTTCCCAGCGGGCAAAAGGGCCATGCAGAAAAAAGTGTCAAAACCAGAAATGCAGGACCGGCCATGGAGAAATGGGAGCCTTGCTATGCTGATGGACAGGATGTAAATTGCCAACAGCCACTCTGGAGAAGTGTACGGTGTGCCCTGAAACATCTAAAAACCACAGCTTAGAGAGCATAGGGCACTTCCACTCATGGGCGTATAAATTGGGAAAACTAAAAATCAGCAAGACACAGGCACCCCAAAGTTTAGGGCTGCTCTGTTGACAAGAACCCCCACTTCATTACACCTTAAATATCCTAGGAAAGAGAAAAATGGATAAAGAAGTTGTGGTCCTCATGTAAAATGGAATATCACTCAGCCATGAAATCAACCTCATAAGGCTAGTAGCAGCACGATGAGTGGATTTAAGTACGACGATTCTAAGTGAAATAAGTCACACAGAAAAAGACACTTATCATAAGTTATCACTTATAGAGGGAATGTAAAAACCGCTACACTTGACCTGAATGACAAAACAGAACAGAGTCACACGTTTAGAAAACACACTATGGCTGCAGAACGGGAAAGGTGAGGTGGGGTGATGCATAAAACAAGGGTTTCAAATTAGCTCAGATACCGTTCCATAAACCCAATATGTAATAGACAAGACCTACTCCTTGCTCAGTGAACTGGACTCAACACCCCCTATTCACCGCACAAGAATATATCCGACTAGTAAGAATCTTCAAACCTATGTATTGATATATCTCTGTAAGTGAGTCAAGGGGGAGTAAAGCGGCATAAACACAGCCGTGAAAAGCAGCTACACCCCATTATAAAAATAAATGACTTTTCAAAACCCGTGAAACAAAGACAGTGAAAGAGAGAGAAATTCTTACGCAATTCGTTCAGGGGCTGTGATGCAACCTGGAATGACCATACCTAGACCCACAGCTGATTGAGACATAAGGGTGGACACTCTTGGGGCTGAGAGTTTTGGTGTGGTTGGGTGAGCCAACACAGACCCTTTAAAGTAATACTGCGTGGTACCCATCCCTTGGGTCCCATATCTCCAGGGTCAAGGGCATCTTCCTATGTCGAAAACATGCATGAGAAACCCAGAAGATGGTACACCGTGTGATCGGGAAAGGTTTCTAAAACGCACCTCATTTCTCATCTCCTTGTGCTCGGGTTCACCATTCCAGCCGCTTTACTAGACATCTCACTCCTTGGAGCATCAGCACCTTTAACCTCCTGTTCCGTACCGGTTGCAATTTGTCCTGAGAATGAACGTGAAGAAGGGGAACCAATGAGAGACTAGCTCTAGGTGTTGGGACAGGCACAGGTCACTCTATTTTCCCATCAGGAAGAAGAATTAACCAAAGGCTTAGCCTGCCCTCTGGAACCAGAATAGGGCCTGAAGCAATCCTGCGCTTTTGCGGCCAGCTCCCAAAAAAGCGACTTGAAAAATGGATCTCAGGGGCACTGCAATTCCCAAACCTGCAGAGTTATAAATGACAACTCTCGTCCACAAATATATTGAGGGAAGGCAACAAAGAGGATTTGAAAGCAAGGCAGAATTGCAGGAAACAGATTTCAGGAGGTAGATTCGAATCGCCTTGAAAGCACATGAAAAGCGGCAAAACGTGGACAATGATGCCCTTGGCCAAAAAGGGCGTATGCGTTTTTTCCTGAATATATTCAGGAAAAAACGCATACGCACTTTTTGGCCAACCAAGCAACCTGGAAAGGCAAATCAGCGCTACAAAGAAGTCTCGCTTCCCAGCGGGCAAAAGGGCCATGCGGAAAAAAGTGTCAAAACCAGAAATGCAGGACCGGCCATGGAGAAATGGGAGCCTTGCTACGCTGATGGGCATGATGTAAATTGCCAACAGCAACTCTGGAGAAGTGTACGGTGTGTGCTGAGACATCTAAAAGACACAGCTTAGAGAGCATACGGCACTTCCACGCATGGGCGTATAAACTGGGAAAACTAAAAATCAGCAAGACACAGGCACCCCAAAGTTTAGGGCTGCTCTGTTGACAAGAACCCCCACTTCATTACACCTTAAATATCCTAGGAAAGAGAAAAATGGATACAGAAGTTGTGGTCCTCATGTACAATGGAATATCACTCAGCCATGAAATCAAAGTCATAAGGCTAGTAGCAGCACGATGAGTGGATTTAGGTACGACGATTCTAAGTGAAATAAGTCACACAGAGAAAGACACTTATCATAAGATATCACTTATAGAGGGAATGTAAAAACCGCTACACTTGACCTGAATGACAAAACAGAAGAGAGTCACACGTTTAGAAAACACACTCTGGCTGCTGAACGGGAAAGGTGAGGTGGGGTGATGCATAAAACAAGGGTTTCAAATTAGCTCAGATATCGTTCCATAAACCCAATATGTAATAGACAAGACCTACTCCTTGCTCAGTGAACTGGACTCAACACCCCCTATTCACCGCACAAGAATATATCTGACTAGTAAGAATCTTCACACCTATGTATTGATATCTCTCTGTAAGTGAGTCAAGGGGGTGTAAAGCAGCAGAAACACAGCCGTGAAAAGCAGCTAAACCCCATTATAAAAATAAATGACTTTTCAAAACCCGTGAAACAAAGACAGTGAAAGAGAGAGAAATTCTTACACAATTCGTTCAGGGGCTGTGATGCAACCTGGATTGACCATATCTAGACCCACAGCTGATTGAGACATAAGGGTGGACACTCTTGGGGCAGGAGGTTTGCTGAGGTTGGGTGAGCCAACGCAGACCCTTTAAAGTAATACTGCATGGTACCCATCCCATGGGTCCCAAATCTCCAGGTTCAAGGGCATCTTCCTACATCGAAAACAGGCATGAGAAACCCAGAAGATGGTACACCATGTGATCGGGAAAGGTTTCTAAAACGCAACTCATTTCTTATCTCCTTGTGCTCGGGTTCGCCATTCCAGCCGCTTTACTAGCCATCTCCCTCCTTGGAGAATCAGCACCTTTAAGCTCGTGTTCCGTACAGGTTGCAATTTGTCCTGAGGATGAACGGGAAGAGGGGGAACCAATGAGAGACTAGCTCTAGGTGTTGGGACAGGCACAGGTCACTCTATTTTCCCATCAGGAAGAAGAATTAACCACGAACTCAACCTGCTCCCCAGAACCAGAAGAGGGCGTGAAGCAATCCTGCACTTTTGCGGCCAGCTCCCAAAAAGGCGACTTGAAAAATGGAGCTCAAAGGCACTGCAATTCACAAACGTGCAGACTTATAAATGATAACTCTCGTCCACAAATATATTGAGGGAAAGCAACGAAGAGGCTTTGAAAGCAAGGCAGAATTGCAGGAAACAGATTTCAGGAGGTAGATTCGAATCGCCTTGAAAGCACATGAAAAGCGGCAAAACGTGGACAATGATGCCCTTGGCCAAAAAGGGCGTATGCGTTTTTTCCTGAATTTATTCAGGAAAAAACGCATACGCCCTTTTTGGCCAACCAAGCAACCTGGAAAAGCAAATCAGCGCTCCAAAGAAGTCTCACTTCCCAGCGGGCAAAAGGGCCATGCGGAAAAAAGTGTCCAAACCAGAAATGCAGGACCGGCCATGGAGAAATGGGAGCCTTGCTACGCTGATGGGCGGGATGTAAATTGCCAACAGCCACTCTGGAGAAGTGTACGGTGTGTCCTGAAACATCTAAAAAACACAGCTTGGAGAGCATAGGGCACTTCCACGCATGGGCGTATAAATTGGGAAAACTAAAAATCAGCAAGACACAGGCACCCCAAAGTTTAGGGCTGCTCTGTTGACAAGAACCCCCACTTCATTACACCTTAAATATCCTAGGAAAGAGAAAAATGGATACAGAAGTTGTGGTCCTCATGTACAATGGAATATCACTCAGCCATGAAATCAAAGTCATAAGGCTAGTAGCAGCACGATGAGTGGATTTAGGTACGACGATTCTATGTGAAATAAGTCACCCAGAGAAAGACACTTATCATAAGATATCACTTATATAGGGAATGTAAAAACCGCTACTCTTGACCTGAATGACAAAACAGAAGAGAGTCACACGTTTAGAAAACACACTATGGCTGCTGAACGGGAAAGGTGAGGTGGGGTGATGCATAAAACAAGGGTTTCAAATTAGCTCAGATACCGTTCCATAAACCCAATCTGTAATAGACAAGACCTACTCCTTGCTCAGTGAACTGGACTCAACACCCCCTATTCACCGAACAAGAATATATCTGACTAGTAAGAATCTTCACACCTATGTATTGATATCTCTCTGTAAGTGAGTCAAAGGGGTGTAAAGCGGCATAAACACAGCCGTGAAAAGCAGCTAAACCCCATTATAAAAATAAATGACTTTTCAAAACCCGTGAAACAAAGACAGTGAAAGAGAGAGAAATTCTTACACAATTCGTTCAGGGGCTGTGATGCAACCTGGATTGACCATATCTAGACCCACAGCTGATTGAGACATAAGGGTGGACCCTCTTGGGGCTAAGAGGTTTAGTGAGGTTGGGTGAGCCAACGCAAACCCTTTAAAGTAATACTGCATGGTACGCATCCCATGAGTCCCAAATCTCCAGGTTCAAGGGCATCTTTCTACGTCGAAAACATGCATGAGAAACGCAGATGGTGGTACACCGTGTGATCGGGAAATGTTTCTAAAACGCACCTCATTTCTCATCTCCTTGTGCTCGGGTTCCCCATTCCAGCCGCTTTACTAGCCATCTCCCTCCTTGGAGAATCAGCACCTTTAAGCTCCTCTTCCGTACAGGTTGCAATTTGTCCTGAGGATGAACGGGAAGAGGGGGAACCAATGAGAGACTACCTCTAGGTGTTGGGACAGGCACAGGTCACTCTATTTTCCCATCAGGAAGAAGAATTAACCACGAACTCAGCCTGCTCCCCAGAACCAGAAGAGGGCGTGAAGCAATCCTGCACTTTTGCGGCCAGCTCCCAAAAAGGCGACTTGAAAAATGGAGCTCAGGGGCACTGCAATTCACAAACCTGCAGACTTATAAATGATAACTCTCGTCCACAAATATATTGAGGGAAGGCAACGAAGAGGCTTTGAAAGCAAGGCAGAATTGCAGGAAACAGATTTCAGGAGGTAGATTCAAATCGCCTTGAAAGCACATGAAAAGCGGCAAAACGTGGACAATGATGCCCTTGGCCAAAAAGGGCGTATGCGTTTTTTCCTGAATATATTCAGGAAAAAACGCATACGCCCTTTGTGGCCAACCAAGCAACCTGGAAAGGCAAATCAGCGCTCCAAAGAAGTCTCGCTTCCCAGCGGGCAAAAGGGCCATGCGGAAAAAAGTGTCAAAACCAGAAATGCCGGACCAGCCATGGAGAAATGGGAGCCTTGCTACACTGATGGGCGGGATGTAAATTGCCAACAGCCACTCTGGAGAAGTGTACGGTGTTTCCTGAAACATCTAAAAAACACAGCTTAGAGAGCATAGGGCACTTCCACGCATGGGCGTATAAATTGGGAAAACTAAAAATCAGCAAGACACAGGCACCCCAAAGTTTAAGGCTGCTCTGTTGACAAGAAACCCCACTTCATTACACCTTAAATATCCTAGGAAAGAGAAAAATGGATAAAGAAGTTGTGGTCCTCATGTACAATGGAATATCACTCAGCCATGAAATCAACGTCATAAGGCTAGTAGCAGCACGATGAGTGGATTTAGGTACGACGATTCTAAGTGAAATAAGTCACACAGAAAAAGACACTTATCATAAGATATCACTTATAGAGGGAATGTAAAAACCGCTACACTTGACCTGAATGACAAAACAGAAGAGAGTCACACGTTTAGAAAACACTCTATGGCTGCTGAACGGGAAAGGTGAGGTGGGGTGATGCATAAAACAAGGGTTTCAAATTAGCTCAGATACCGTTCCATAAACCCAATATGTAATAGACAAGACCTACTCCTTGCTCAGTGAACTGGACTCAACACCCCCTATTCACCGCACAAGAATATATCTGACTAGTAAGAATCTTCAAACCTATGTATTGATATCTCTCTGTAAGTGAGTCAGGGGGGTGTAAAGCGGCATAAACACAGCCGTGAAAAGCAGCTAAACCCCATTATAAAAATAAATGACTTTTCAAAACCCGTGAAACAAAGACAGTGAAAGAGAGAGAAATTCTTACACAATTCGTTCAGGGGCTGTGATGCAACCTGGATTGACCATATCTAGACCCACAGCTGATTGAGACATAAGGGTGGACACTCTTGGGCCTGAGAGCTTTGGTGAGGTTGGGTGAGCCAACGCAGACCCTTTAAAGTAATACTGCATGGTACCCATCCCATGGGTCCCAAATCTCCAGGTTCAAGGGCATCTTCCTACGTCTAAAACAGGCATGAGAAACCCAGAAGATGGTACACCATGTGATCGGGAAAGGTTTCTAAAACGCACCTCATTTCTCATCTCCTTGTGCTCGGGTTCGCCATTGCAGCCCCTTTACTAGCCATCTCCCTCCTTGGAGAATCAGCACCTTTAAGCTCCTGTTCCGTACAGGTTGCAATTTGTCCTGAGGATGAACGGGAAGAATGGGAACCAATGAGAGACTAGCTCTAGGTGTTGGGACAGGCACAGGTCACTCTATTTTCCCATCAGGAAGAAGAAATAACCACAAGCTCAGCCGGCCCTCCAAAACCAGAAGAGGGCCTGAAGCAATCCTGCACTTTTGCGGCCAGCTCCCAAAAAAGCGAGTTGAAAAATGGAGCTCAGGGGCACTGCAATTCACAAACCTGCAGACTTATAAATGATAACTCTCGTCCACAAATATATTTAGCGAAGGCAACAAAGAGGATTTGAAAGCATGGCAGAATTGCTGGAAACAGATTTCAGGAGGTAGATTCGAATCGCCCAGAAAGCAGATGAAAAGCAGCAAAACGTGGACAATGATGCCCTTGGCCAAAAAGGGCGTATGCGTTTTTCCCTGAATATATTCAGAAAAAAACGGATACGCCCTTTTTGGCCAACCAAGCAACCTGGAAAGGCAATTCAGTGCTCCAAAGAAGTCTCGTTTCCCAGCGGGCAAAAGGGCCATGCGGAAAAAAGTGTCCAAACCAGAAATGCAGGACCGGACATGGACAAATGGGAGCCTTGCTACGCTGATGGGCGGGATGTAAATTGCCAACAGCCACTCTGGAAACGTGTACGTTGTGTCCTGAAACATCTAAAAAACACAGCTTGGAGAGCATAGGGCACTTCCACTCATGGGCGTATAAATTGGGAAAACTAAAAATCAGCAAGACACAGGCACCCCAAAGTTTAGGGCTGCTCTGTTGACAAGAACCCCCACTTCATTACACCTTAAATATCCTAGGAAAGAGAAAAATGGATAAAGAGGTTGTGGTCCTCATGTACAATGGAATATCCCTCAGCCATGAAATCAAAGACATAAGGCTAGTAGCAGCACGATGAGTCGATTTAGGTACGACGATTCTAAGTGAAATAAGTCACACAGAAAAAGACACTTACCATAAGATATCGCTTATAGAGGGAATGTAAAAACCGCTACACTTGAACTGAATTACAAAACAGAACAGAGTCACACGTTTAGAAAACACACTATGGCTGCTGAACGGGAAAAGTGAGCTGGGGTGATGGCTAAAACAAGAGTTTCAAATGAGCTCAGATACCATTCCATAAACCCAATATGTAATAGACAAGACCTACTCCTTGCTCAGTGAACTGGACTCAACACCCTCTATTCACCACACAAGAATATATCTGACTAGGAAGAATCTTCAAACCTATGTATTGATATCTCTCTGTAAGTGAGTCAAGGGGGTGTAAAGCGGCATAAACACAGCCGTGAAAAGCAGCTAAAGCCATTATAAAAATAAATTACTTTTCAAAACCCGTGAAACAAGGACAGTGAAAGAGAGAGAAATTCTTACAAAATTCGTTCAGGGGCTGTGATGCAACCTTGATTGACCATATCTAGACCCACAGCTGATTGAGACATAAGGGTGGACACTCTTGGGGCTGAGAGGTTTGGTGAGGTTGGGTGAGCCAACGCAGACCCTTTAAAGTAATACTGCATGGTACCCATCCCATGGGTCCCAAATCTCCAGGTTCAAGGGCATCTTTCTACATCGAAAACATGCATGAGAAACCCAGAAGATGGTACACCGTGTGATCGGGAAAGGTTTCTAAAACGCACCTCATTTCTCATCTCCTTGTGCTCGGGTTCGCCATTCCAGCTGCTTTACTAGCCATCTCCCTCCTTGGAGAATCAGCACTTTTAACCTCCGGTTCTGTACAGGTTGCAATTTGTCCTGAGGAAGAACGGGAAGAGGGGGAACCAATGAGAGACTAGCTCTTGGTTTTGGGACAGGCACAGGTCACTCTATTTTCCCATTAGGAAGAAGAATTAACCACAAGCTCAGCCTGCCCCCCAGGACCAGAAGAGGGCCTGTAGCAATCCTGCACTTTTGCGGCCAGCTCCCAAAACAGCGACTTGAAAAATGGAGCTCAGGGGCACTGCAATTCACAAACCTGCAGAGTTATAAATGACAGCTCTCGTCCACAAATATATTGAGGGAAGGCAAAAAAGAGGATTTGAAAGCAAGGCAGAATTGCAGGAAACAGATTTCAGGAGGTAGATTCGAATCGCCTTGAAAGCACATGAAAAGCGGCAAAACGTGGACAATGATGCCCTTGGCCAAAAAGGGCGTATGCGTGTTTTCCTGAATATATTCAGGAAAACACGCATACGCCCTTTTTGGCCAACCAAGCAACCTGGAAAGGCAAATCAGCGCTAAAAAGAAGTCTCGCTTCCCAGCGGGCAAAAGGGCCATGCGGAAAAAAGTGTCAAAACCAGAAATGCAGGACCGGCCATGGAGAAATGGGAGCCTTGCTACGCTGATGGGCGGGATGTAAATTGCCAACAGCAACTCTGGAGAAGTGTACGGTGTGTCCTGAGACATCTAAAAGACACAGCTTAGAGAGCATACGGCACTTCCACGCATGGGCGTATAAACTGGGAAAACTAAAAATCAGCAAGACACAGGCACCCCAAAGTTTAGGGCTGCTCTGTTGACAAGAACCCCCACTTCATTACACCTTAAATATCCTAGGAAAGAGAAAAATGGATACAGAACTTGTGGTCCTCATGTACAATGGAATATCACTCAGCCATGAAATCAAAGTCATAAGGCTAGTAGCAGCACGATGAGTGGATTTAGGTACGACGATTCTATGTGAAATAAGTCACACAGAGAAAGACACTTATCATAAGATATCACTTATAGAGGGAATGTAAAAACCGCTACTCTTGACCTGAATGACAAAATAGAAGAGAGTCACACGTTTAGAAAACACACTATGGCTGCTGAACGGGAAAGGTGAGGTGGGGTGATGCATAAAACAAGGGTTTCAAATTAGCTCAGATACCGTTCCATAAACCCAATCTGTAATACTCAAGACCTACTCCTTGCTCAGTGAACTGGACTCAACACCCCCTATTCACCGAACAAGAATATATCTGACTAGTAAGAATCTTCACACCTATGTATTGATATCTCTCTGTAAGTGAGTCAAGGGGGTGTAAAGCGGCATAAACACAGCCGTGAAAAGCAGCTAAACCCCATTATAAAAATAAATGACTTTTCAAAACCCGTGAAACAAAGACAGTGAAAGAGAGAGAAATTCTTACACAATTCGTTCAGGGGCTGTGATGCAACCTGGATTGACCATATCTAGACCCACAGCTGATTGAGACATAAGGGTGGACCCTCTTGGGGCTAAGAGGTTTAGTGAGGTTGGGTGAGCCAACGCAAACCCTTTAAAGTAATACTGCATGGTACGCATCCCATGAGTCCCAAATCTCCAGGTTCAAGGGCATCTTTCTACGTCGAAAACATGCATGAGAAACGCAGAAGGTGGTACACCGTGTGATCGGGAAATGTTTCTAAAACGCACCTCATTTCTCATCTCCTTGTGCTCGGGTTCCCCATTCCAGCCGCATTACTAGCCATCTCCCTCCTTGGAGAATCAGCACCTTTAAGCTCCTGTTCCGTACAGGTTGCAATTTGTCCTGAGGATGAACGGGAAGAGAGGGAACCAATGAGAGACTAGCTCTATATTTTGGGACAGGCACAGGTCACTCTATTTTCCCGTCAGGAAGAAGAATTAACCACAGGCTTAGCCTGCCCTCTGGAACCAGAAGAGGGCGTGAAGCAATCCTGCGCTTTTGCGGCCAGTTCGCAAAAAGCGACTTGAAAAATGGAGCTCAGGGGCACTGCAATGCCCAAACCTGCAGAGTTATAAATGATAACTCTCGTCCACAAATATATTGAGGGAAGGCAACGAAGAGGATTTGAAAGCAAGGCAGAATTGCAGGAAACATATTTCAGGAGGTAGATTCGAATCGCCTTGAAAGCACATGAAAAGCGGCAAAACGTGGACAATGATGCCCTTGGCCAAAAAGGGCGTATGCGTTTTTTCCTGAATATATTCAGGAAAAAACGCATACGCACTTTTTGGCCAACCAAGCAACCTGGAAAGGCAAATCAGCGCTACAAAGAAGTCTCGCTTCCCAGCGGGCAAAAGGGCCATGCGGAAAAAAGTGTCAAAACCAGAAATGCAGGACCGGCCATGGAGAAATGGGAGCCTTGCTACGCTGATGGGCATGATGTAAATTGCCAACAGCAACTCTGGAGAAGTGTACGGTGTGTGCTGAGACATCTAAAAGACACAGCTTAGAGAGCATACGGCACTTCCACGCATGGGCGTATAAACTGGGAAAACTAAAAATCAGCAAGACACAGGCACCCCAAAGTTTAGGGCTGCTCTGTTGACAAGAACCCCCACTTCATTACACCTTAAATATCCTAGGAAAGAGAAAAATGGATACAGAAGTTGTGGTCCTCATGTACAATGGAATATCACTCAGCCATGAAATCAAAGTCATAAGGCTAGTAGCAGCACGATGAGTGGATTTAGGTACGACGATTCTAAGTGAAATAAGTCACACAGAGAAAGACACTTATCATAAGATATCACTTATAGAGGGAATGTAAAAACCGCTACACTTGACCTGAATGACAAAACAGAAGAGAGTCACACGTTTAGAAAACACACTCTGGCTGCTGAACGGGAAAGGTGAGGTGGGGTGATGCATAAAACAAGGGTTTCAAATTAGCTCAGATATCGTTCCATAAACCCAATATGTAATAGACAAGACCTACTCCTTGCTCAGTGAACTGGACTCAACACCCCCTATTCACCGCACAAGAATATATCTGACTAGTAAGAATCTTCACACCTATGTATTGATATCTCTCTGTAAGTGAGTCAAGGGGGTGTAAAGCAGCAGAAACACAGCCGTGAAAAGCAGCTAAACCCCATTATAAAAATAAATGACTTTTCAAAACCCGTGAAACAAAGACAGTGAAAGAGAGAGAAATTCTTACACAATTCGTTCAGGGGCTGTGATGCAACCTGGATTGACCATATCTAGACCCACAGCTGATTGAGACATAAGGGTGGACACTCTTGGGGCAGGAGGTTTGCTGAGGTTGGGTGAGCCAACGCAGACCCTTTAAAGTAATACTGCATGGTACCCATCCCATGGGTCCCAAATCTCCAGGTTCAAGGGCATCTTCCTACATCGAAAACAGGCATGAGAAACCCAGAAGATGGTACACCATGTGATCGGGAAAGGTTTCTAAAACGCAACTCATTTCTTATCTCCTTGTGCTCGGGTTCGCCATTCCAGCCGCTTTACTAGCCATCTCCCTCCTTGGAGAATCAGCACCTTTAAGCTCGTGTTCCGTACAGGTTGCAATTTGTCCTGAGGATGAACGGGAAGAGGGGGAACCAATGAGAGACTAGCTCTAGGTGTTGGGACAGGCACAGGTCACTCTATTTTCCCATCAGGAAGAAGAATTAACCACGAACTCAACCTGCTCCCCAGAACCAGAAGAGGGCGTGAAGCAATCCTGCACTTTTGCGGCCAGCTCCCAAAAAGGCGACTTGAAAAATGGAGCTCAAAGGCACTGCAATTCACAAACGTGCAGACTTATAAATGATAACTCTCGTCCACAAATATATTGAGGGAAAGCAACGAAGAGGCTTTGAAAGCAAGGCAGAATTGCAGGAAACAGATTTCAGGAGGTAGATTCGAATCGCCTTGAAAGCACATGAAAAGCGGCAAAACGTGGACAATGATGCCCTTGGCCAAAAAGGGCGTATGCGTTTTTTCCTGAATTTATTCAGGAAAAAACGCATACGCCCTTTTTGGCCAACCAAGCAACCTGGAAAAGCAAATCAGCGCTCCAAAGAAGTCTCACTTCCCAGCGGGCAAAAGGGCCATGCGGAAAAAAGTGTCCAAACCAGAAATGCAGGACCGGCCATGGAGAAATGGGAGCCTTGCTACGCTGATGGGCGGGATGTAAATTGCCAACAGCCACTCTGGAGAAGTGTACGGTGTGTCCTGAAACATCTAAAAAACACAGCTTGGAGAGCATAGGGCACTTCCACGCATGGGCGTATAAATTGGGAAAACTAAAAATCAGCAAGACACAGGCACCCCAAAGTTTAGGGCTGCTCTGTTGACAAGAACCCCCACTTCATTACACCTTAAATATCCTAGGAAAGAGAAAAATGGATACAGAAGTTGTGGTCCTCATGTACAATGGAATATCACTCAGCCATGAAATCAAAGTCATAAGGCTAGTAGCAGCACGATGAGTGGATTTAGGTACGACGATTCTATGTGAAATAAGTCACCCAGAGAAAGACACTTATCATAAGATATCACTTATATAGGGAATGTAAAAACCGCTACTCTTGACCTGAATGACAAAACAGAAGAGAGTCACACGTTTAGAAAACACACTATGGCTGCTGAACGGGAAAGGTGAGGTGGGGTGATGCATAAAACAAGGGTTTCAAATTAGCTCAGATACCGTTCCATAAACCCAATCTGTAATAGACAAGACCTACTCCTTGCTCAGTGAACTGGACTCAACACCCCCTATTCACCGAACAAGAATATATCTGACTAGTAAGAATCTTCACACCTATGTATTGATATCTCTCTGTAAGTGAGTCAAAGGGGTGTAAAGCGGCATAAACACAGCCGTGAAAAGCAGCTAAACCCCATTATAAAAATAAATGACTTTTCAAAACCCGTGAAACAAAGACAGTGAAAGAGAGAGAAATTCTTACACAATTCGTTCAGGGGCTGTGATGCAACCTGGATTGACCATATCTAGACCCACAGCTGATTGAGACATAAGGGTGGACCCTCTTGGGGCTAAGAGGTTTAGTGAGGTTGGGTGAGCCAACGCAAACCCTTTAAAGTAATACTGCATGGTACGCATCCCATGAGTCCCAAATCTCCAGGTTCAAGGGCATCTTTCTACGTCGAAAACATGCATGAGAAACGCAGATGGTGGTACACCGTGTGATCGGGAAATGTTTCTAAAACGCACCTCATTTCTCATCTCCTTGTGCTCGGGTTCCCCATTCCAGCCGCTTTACTAGCCATCTCCCTCCTTGGAGAATCAGCACCTTTAAGCTCCTCTTCCGTACAGGTTGCAATTTGTCCTGAGGATGAACGGGAAGAGGGGGAACCAATGAGAGACTACCTCTAGGTGTTGGGACAGGCACAGGTCACTCTATTTTCCCATCAGGAAGAAGAATTAACCACGAACTCAGCCTGCTCCCCAGAACCAGAAGAGGGCGTGAAGCAATCCTGCACTTTTGCGGCCAGCTCCCAAAAAGGCGACTTGAAAAATGGAGCTCAGGGGCACTGCAATTCACAAACCTGCAGACTTATAAATGATAACTCTCGTCCACAAATATATTGAGGGAAGGCAACGAAGAGGCTTTGAAAGCAAGGCAGAATTGCAGGAAACAGATTTCAGGAGGTAGATTCAAATCGCCTTGAAAGCACATGAAAAGCGGCAAAACGTGGACAATGATGCCCTTGGCCAAAAAGGGCGTATGCGTTTTTTCCTGAATATATTCAGGAAAAAACGCATACGCCCTTTGTGGCCAACCAAGCAACCTGGAAAGGCAAATCAGCGCTCCAAAGAAGTCTCGCTTCCCAGCGGGCAAAAGGGCCATGCGGAAAAAAGTGTCAAAACCAGAAATGCCGGACCAGCCATGGAGAAATGGGAGCCTTGCTACACTGATGGGCGGGATGTAAATTGCCAACAGCCACTCTGGAGAAGTGTACGGTGTTTCCTGAAACATCTAAAAAACACAGCTTAGAGAGCATAGGGCACTTCCACGCATGGGCGTATAAATTGGGAAAACTAAAAATCAGCAAGACACAGGCACCCCAAAGTTTAAGGCTGCTCTGTTGACAAGAAACCCCACTTCATTACACCTTAAATATCCTAGGAAAGAGAAAAATGGATAAAGAAGTTGTGGTCCTCATGTACAATGGAATATCACTCAGCCATGAAATCAACGTCATAAGGCTAGTAGCAGCACGATGAGTGGATTTAGGTACGACGATTCTAAGTGAAATAAGTCACACAGAAAAAGACACTTATCATAAGATATCACTTATAGAGGGAATGTAAAAACCGCTACACTTGACCTGAATGACAAAACAGAAGAGAGTCACACGTTTAGAAAACACTCTATGGCTGCTGAACGGGAAAGGTGAGGTGGGGTGATGCATAAAACAAGGGTTTCAAATTAGCTCAGATACCGTTCCATAAACCCAATATGTAATAGACAAGACCTACTCCTTGCTCAGTGAACTGGACTCAACACCCCCTATTCACCGCACAAGAATATATCTGACTAGTAAGAATCTTCAAACCTATGTATTGATATCTCTCTGTAAGTGAGTCAGGGGGGTGTAAAGCGGCATAAACACAGCCGTGAAAAGCAGCTAAACCCCATTATAAAAATAAATGACTTTTCAAAACCCGTGAAACAAAGACAGTGAAAGAGAGAGAAATTCTTACACAATTCGTTCAGGGGCTGTGATGCAACCTGGATTGACCATATCTAGACCCACAGCTGATTGAGACATAAGGGTGGACACTCTTGGGCCTGAGAGCTTTGGTGAGGTTGGGTGAGCCAACGCAGACCCTTTAAAGTAATACTGCATGGTACCCATCCCATGGGTCCCAAATCTCCAGGTTCAAGGGCATCTTCCTACGTCTAAAACAGGCATGAGAAACCCAGAAGATGGTACACCATGTGATCGGGAAAGGTTTCTAAAACGCACCTCATTTCTCATCTCCTTGTGCTCGGGTTCGCCATTGCAGCCCCTTTACTAGCCATCTCCCTCCTTGGAGAATCAGCACCTTTAAGCTCCTGTTCCGTACAGGTTGCAATTTGTCCTGAGGATGAACGGGAAGAATGGGAACCAATGAGAGACTAGCTCTAGGTGTTGGGACAGGCACAGGTCACTCTATTTTCCCATCAGGAAGAAGAAATAACCACAAGCTCAGCCGGCCCTCCAAAACCAGAAGAGGGCCTGAAGCAATCCTGCACTTTTGCGGCCAGCTCCCAAAAAAGCGAGTTGAAAAATGGAGCTCAGGGGCACTGCAATTCACAAACCTGCAGACTTATAAATGATAACTCTCGTCCACAAATATATTTAGCGAAGGCAACAAAGAGGATTTGAAAGCATGGCAGAATTGCTGGAAACAGATTTCAGGAGGTAGATTCGAATCGCCCAGAAAGCAGATGAAAAGCAGCAAAACGTGGACAATGATGCCCTTGGCCAAAAAGGGCGTATGCGTTTTTCCCTGAATATATTCAGAAAAAAACGGATACGCCCTTTTTGGCCAACCAAGCAACCTGGAAAGGCAATTCAGTGCTCCAAAGAAGTCTCGTTTCCCAGCGGGCAAAAGGGCCATGCGGAAAAAAGTGTCCAAACCAGAAATGCAGGACCGGACATGGACAAATGGGAGCCTTGCTACGCTGATGGGCGGGATGTAAATTGCCAACAGCCACTCTGGAAACGTGTACGTTGTGTCCTGAAACATCTAAAAAACACAGCTTGGAGAGCATAGGGCACTTCCACTCATGGGCGTATAAATTGGGAAAACTAAAAATCAGCAAGACACAGGCACCCCAAAGTTTAGGGCTGCTCTGTTGACAAGAACCCCCACTTCATTACACCTTAAATATCCTAGGAAAGAGAAAAATGGATAAAGAGGTTGTGGTCCTCATGTACAATGGAATATCCCTCAGCCATGAAATCAAAGACATAAGGCTAGTAGCAGCACGATGAGTCGATTTAGGTACGACGATTCTAAGTGAAATAAGTCACACAGAAAAAGACACTTACCATAAGATATCGCTTATAGAGGGAATGTAAAAACCGCTACACTTGAACTGAATTACAAAACAGAACAGAGTCACACGTTTAGAAAACACACTATGGCTGCTGAACGGGAAAAGTGAGCTGGGGTGATGGCTAAAACAAGAGTTTCAAATGAGCTCAGATACCATTCCATAAACCCAATATGTAATAGACAAGACCTACTCCTTGCTCAGTGAACTGGACTCAACACCCTCTATTCACCACACAAGAATATATCTGACTAGGAAGAATCTTCAAACCTATGTATTGATATCTCTCTGTAAGTGAGTCAAGGGGGTGTAAAGCGGCATAAACACAGCCGTGAAAAGCAGCTAAAGCCATTATAAAAATAAATTACTTTTCAAAACCCGTGAAACAAGGACAGTGAAAGAGAGAGAAATTCTTACAAAATTCGTTCAGGGGCTGTGATGCAACCTTGATTGACCATATCTAGACCCACAGCTGATTGAGACATAAGGGTGGACACTCTTGGGGCTGAGAGGTTTGGTGAGGTTGGGTGAGCCAACGCAGACCCTTTAAAGTAATACTGCATGGTACCCATCCCATGGGTCCCAAATCTCCAGGTTCAAGGGCATCTTTCTACATCGAAAACATGCATGAGAAACCCAGAAGATGGTACACCGTGTGATCGGGAAAGGTTTCTAAAACGCACCTCATTTCTCGTCTCCTTGTGCTCGGGTTCGCCATTCCAGCTGCTTTACTAGCCATCTCCCTCCTTGGAGAATCAGCACTTTTAACCTCCGGTTCTGTACAGGTTGCAATTTGTCCTGAGGAAGAACGGGAAGAGGGGGAACCAATGAGAGACTAGCTCTTGGTTTTGGGACAGGCACAGGTCACTCTATTTTCCCATTAGGAAGAAGAATTAACCACAAGCTCAGCCTGCCCCCCAGGACCAGAAGAGGGCCTGTAGCAATCCTGCACTTTTGCGGCCAGCTCCCAAAACAGCGACTTGAAAAATGGAGCTCAGGGGCACTGCAATTCACAAACCTGCAGAGTTATAAATGACAGCTCTCGTCCACAAATATATTGAGGGAAGGCAAAAAAGAGGATTTGAAAGCAAGGCAGAATTGCAGGAAACAGATTTCAGGAGGTAGATTCGAATCGCCTTGAAAGCACATGAAAAGCGGCAAAACGTGGACAATGATGCCCTTGGCCAAAAAGGGCGTATGCGTGTTTTCCTGAATATATTCAGGAAAACACGCATACGCCCTTTTTGGCCAACCAAGCAACCTGGAAAGGCAAATCAGCGCTAAAAAGAAGTCTCGCTTCCCAGCGGGCAAAAGGGCCATGCGGAAAAAAGTGTCAAAACCAGAAATGCAGGACCGGCCATGGAGAAATGGGAGCCTTGCTACGCTGATGGGCGGGATGTAAATTGCCAACAGCAACTCTGGAGAAGTGTACGGTGTGTCCTGAGACATCTAAAAGACACAGCTTAGAGAGCATACGGCACTTCCACGCATGGGCGTATAAACTGGGAAAACTAAAAATCAGCAAGACACAGGCACCCCAAAGTTTAGGGCTGCTCTGTTGACAAGAACCCCCACTTCATTACACCTTAAATATCCTAGGAAAGAGAAAAATGGATACAGAACTTGTGGTCCTCATGTACAATGGAATATCACTCAGCCATGAAATCAAAGTCATAAGGCTAGTAGCAGCACGATGAGTGGATTTAGGTACGACGATTCTATGTGAAATAAGTCACACAGAGAAAGACACTTATCATAAGATATCACTTATAGAGGGAATGTAAAAACCGCTACTCTTGACCTGAATGACAAAATAGAAGAGAGTCACACGTTTAGAAAACACACTATGGCTGCTGAACGGGAAAGGTGAGGTGGGGTGATGCATAAAACAAGGGTTTCAAATTAGCTCAGATACCGTTCCATAAACCCAATCTGTAATACTCAAGACCTACTCCTTGCTCAGTGAACTGGACTCAACACCCCCTATTCACCGAACAAGAATATATCTGACTAGTAAGAATCTTCACACCTATGTATTGATATCTCTCTGTAAGTGAGTCAAGGGGGTGTAAAGCGGCATAAACACAGCCGTGAAAAGCAGCTAAACCCCATTATAAAAATAAATGACTTTTCAAAACCCGTGAAACAAAGACAGTGAAAGAGAGAGAAATTCTTACACAATTCGTTCAGGGGCTGTGATGCAACCTGGATTGACCATATCTAGACCCACAGCTGATTGAGACATAAGGGTGGACCCTCTTGGGGCTAAGAGGTTTAGTGAGGTTGGGTGAGCCAACGCAAACCCTTTAAAGTAATACTGCATGGTACGCATCCCATGAGTCCCAAATCTCCAGGTTCAAGGGCATCTTTCTACGTCGAAAACATGCATGAGAAACGCAGAAGGTGGTACACCGTGTGATCGGGAAATGTTTCTAAAACGCACCTCATTTCTCATCTCCTTGTGCTCGGGTTCCCCATTCCAGCCGCATTACTAGCCATCTCCCTCCTTGGAGAATCAGCACCTTTAAGCTCCTGTTCCGTACAGGTTGCAATTTGTCCTGAGGATGAACGGGAAGAGAGGGAACCAATGAGAGACTAGCTCTATATTTTGGGACAGGCACAGGTCACTCTATTTTCCCGTCAGGAAGAAGAATTAACCACAGGCTTAGCCTGCCCTCTGGAACCAGAAGAGGGCGTGAAGCAATCCTGCGCTTTTGCGGCCAGCTCGCAAAAAGCGACTTGAAAAATGGAGCTCAGGGGCACTGCAATGCCCAAACCTGCAGAGTTATAAATGATAACTCTCGTCCACAAATATATTGAGGGAAGGCAACGAAGAGGATTTGAAAGCAAGGCAGAATTGCAGGAAACATATTTCAGGAGGTAGATTCGAATCGCCTTGAAAGCACATGAAAAGCGGCAAAACGTGGACAATGATGCCCTTGGCCAAAAAGGGCGTATGCGTTTTTTCCTGAATATATACAGGAAAAAACGCATACGCCCTTTTTGGCCAACCAAGCAACCTGGAAAGGCAAATCAGCGCTCCAAAGAAGTCTCGCTTCCCAGCGGGCAAAAGGGCCATGCGGAAAAAGGTGTCAAAACCAGAAATGCAGGACCGGCCATGGAGAAATGGGAGCCTTGGTATGCTGATGGGTGGGATGTAAATTGCCAACAGCCACTCTGGAGAAGTGTACGGTGTGTCCTGAAACATCTAAAAAACACAGCTTAGAGAGCATAGGGCACTTCCACGCATGGGCGTATAAATTGGGAAAACTAAAAATCAGCAAGACACAGGCACTCCAAAGTTTAGGGCTGCTCTGTTGACAAGAACCCCCACTTCATTACACCTTAAATATCCTAGGAAAGAGAAAAATGGATACAGAAGTTGTGGTCCTCATGTACAATGGAATATCACTCAGCCATGAAATCAACGTCATAAGGCTAGTAGCAGCACGATGAGTGGATTTAGGTAGGACGATTCTAAGTGAAATAAGTCACACAGAAAAAGACACTTATCATAAGATATCACTTATAGACGGAATGTAAAAACCGCTACACTTGACCTGAATGACAAAACAGAAGAGAATCACACGTTTAGAAAACACACTATGGCTGCTGAACGGGAAAGGTGAGGTGGGGTGATGCATAAAACAAGGGATACAAATTAGATCAGATACCGTTCCATAAACCCAATATGTAATAGACAAGACCTACTCCTTGCTCAGTGAACTGGACTCAACACCCCCTATTCACCACACAAGAATATATCTGACTAGTAAGAATCTTCAAACCTATGTATTGATATCTCTCTGTAAGTGAGTCAAGGGGGTGTAAAGCGGCATAAACACAGCCGTGAAAAGCAGCTAAACCCCATTATAAAAATAAATGACTTTTCAAAACCCATGAAACAAAGACAGTGAAAGAGAGAGAAATTCTTACACAATTCGTTCAGGGGCTGTCATGCAACCTGGATTGACCATATGAAGACCCACAGCTGATTGAGACATAAGGGTGGAGACTCTTGGGGCTGAGAGGTTTGGTGAGGTTGGGTGAGCCAACGCAGACCCTTTAAAGTAATACTGCATGGTACCCATCCCATGGGTCCCATATCTCCAGGTTCAGGGCATCTTCCTATGTCGAAAACATGCATGAGAAACCCAGAAGATGGTACACCGTGTGATCGGGAAAGGTTTCTAAAACGCACCTCATTTCTCATCTCCTTGTGCTCGGGTTCACCATTCCAGCCGCTTTACTAGACATCTCCCTCCTTGGAGAATCAGCACCTTTAACCTCCTGTTCCGTACAGGTTGCAATTTGTCCTGAGGATGAACGGGAAGAATGGGAACCAATGAGAGACTAGCTCTAGGTGTTGGGACAGGCACAGGTCACTCTATTTTCCCATCAGGAAGAAGAATTAACCACAAGCTCAGCCGGCCCTCCAAAACCAGAAGAGGGCCTGAAGCAATCCTGCACTTTTGCGGCCAGCTCCCAAAAAAGCGAGTTGAAAAATGGAGCTCAGGGGCACTGCAATTCACAAACCTGCAGACTTATAAATGATAACTCTCGTCCACAAATATATTTAGCGAAGGCAACAAAGAGGATTTGAAAGCATGTCAGAATTGCTGGAAACAGATTTCAGGAGGTAGATTCGAATCGCCCAGAAGGCAGATGAAAAGCAGCAAAACGTGGACAATGATGCCCTTGGCCAAAAAGGGCGTATGCGTTTTTCCCTGAATATATTCAGAAAAAAACGGATACGCCCTTTTTGGCCAACCAAGCAACCTGGAAAGGCAATTCAGTGCTCCAAAGAAGTCTCCTTTCCCAGCGGGCAAAAGGGCCATGCGGAAAAAAGTGTCCAAACCAGAAATGCAGGACCGGCCATGGAGAAATGGGAGCCTTGTTACGCTGATGGGCGGGATGTAAATTGCCAACAGCCACTCTGGAAACGGGTACGTTGTGTCCTGAAACATCTAAAAAACACAGCTTGGAGAGCATAGGGCACTTCCACTCATGGGCGTATAAATTGGGAAAACTAAAAATCAGCAAGACACAGGCACCCCAAAGTTTAGTGCTGCTCTGTTGACAAGAACCCCCACTTCATTACACCTTAAATATCCTAGGAAAGAGAAAAATGGATAAAGAAGTTGTGGTCCTCATGTACAATGGAATATCACTCAGCCATGAAATCAAAGACATAAGGCTAGTAGCAGCACGATGAGTCGATTTAGGTACGACGATTCTAAGTGAAATAAGTCACACAGAAAAAGACACTTACCATAAGATATCGCTTATAGAGGGAATGTAAAAACCGCTACACTTGAACTGAATTACAAAACAGAACAGAGTCACACGTTTAGAAAACACACTATGGCTGCTGAACGGGAAAAGTGAGCTGGGGTGATGGCTAAAACAAGGGTTTCAAATGAGCTCAGATACCATTCCATAAAACCAATATGTAATAGACAAGACCTACTCCTTGCTCAGTGAACTGGACTCAACACCCTCTATTCACCACACAAGAATATATCTGACTAGGAAGAATCTTCAAACCTATGTATTGATATCTCTCTGTAAGTGAGTCAAGGGGGTGTAAAGCGGCATAAACACAGCCGTGAAAAGCAGCTAAAGCCATTATAAAAATAAATTACTTTTCAAAACCCGTGAAACAAGGACAGTGAAAGAGAGAGAAATACTTACAAAATTCGTTCAGGGGCTGTGATGCAACCTGGATTGACCATATCTAGACCCACAGCTGATTGAGACATAAGGGTGGACACTCTTGGGGCTGAGAGGTTTGGTGAGGTTGGGTGAGCCAACGCAGACCCTTTAAAGTAATACTGCATGGTACCCATCCCATGGGTCCCAAATCTCCAGGTTCAAGGGCATCTTTCTACATCGAAAACATGCATGAGAAACCCAGAAGATGGTACACCGTGTGATCGGGAAAGGTTTCTAAAACGCACCTCATTTCTCATCTCCTTGTGCTCGGGTTCGCCATTCCAGCTGCTTTACTAGCCATCTCCCTCCTTGAAGAATCAGCACCTTTAACCTCCTCTTCCGTACAGGTTGCAATTTGTCCTGAGGATGAACGGGAAGAGGGGGAACCAATGAGAGACTATCTCTAGGTTTTGGGACAGGCACAGGTCACTCTATTTTCCCATCAGGAAGAAGAATTAACCACGAACTCAGCCTGCTCCCCCGAAACAGAAGAGGGCGTGAAGCAATCCTGCACTTTTGCGGCCAGCTCCCAAAAAGGCGACTTGAAAAATGGAGCTCAGGGGCACTGCAATTCACAAACCTGCAGACTTATAAATGATAACTCTTGTCCACAAATATATTGAGGGAAGGCAACGAAGAGGCTTTGAAAGCAAGGCAGAATTGCAGGAAACAGATTTCAGGAGGTAGATTCAAATCGCCTTGAAAGCACATGAAATGCGGCAAAACGTGGACAATGATGCCCTTGGCCAAAAAGGGCGTATGCGTTTTTTCCTGAATATATTCAGGAAAAAACGCATACGCCCTTTTTGGCCAACCAAGCAACCTGGAAAGGCAAATCAGCGCTCCAAAGAAGTCTCGCTTCCCAGCGGGCAAAAGGGCCATGCGGAAAAAAGTGTCCAAACCAGAAATGCCGGACCAGCCATGGAGAAATGGGAGCCTTGCTACACTGATGGGCGGGATGTAAATTGCCAACAGCCACTCTGGAGAAGTGTACGGTGTTTCCTGAAACATCTAAAAAACACAGCTTAGAGAGCATAGGGCACTTCCACGCATGGGCGTATAAATTGGGAAAACTAAAAATCAGCAAGACACAGGCACCCCAAAGTTTAGGGCTGCTCTGTTGACAAGAACCCCCACTTCATTACACCTTAAATATCCTAGGAAAGAGAAAAATGGATAAAGAAGTTGTGGTCCTCATGTACAATGGAATATCACTCAGCCATGAAATCAACGTCATAAGGCTAGTAGCAGCACGATGAGTGGATTTAGGTACGACGATTCTAAGTGAAATAAGTCACACAGAAAAAGACACTTATCATAAGATATCACTTATAGAGGGAATGTAAAAACCGCTACACTTGACCTGAATGACAAAACAGAAGAGAGTCACACGTTTAGAAAACACACTATGGCTGCTGAACGGGAAAGGTGAGGTGGGGTGATGCATAAAACAAGGGTTCCAAATTAGCTCAGATACCGTTCCATAAACCCAATATGTAATAGACAAGACCTACTCCTTGCTCTGTGAACTGGACTCAACACCCCCTATTCACTGCACAAGAATATATCTGACTAGTAAGAATCTTCAAACCTATGTATTGATATCTCTCTGTAAGTGAGTCAAGGGGGTGTAAAGCGGCATAAACACAGCCGTGAAAAGCAGCTAAACCCCATTATAAAAATAAATGACTTTTTAAAACCCTTGAAACAAAGACAGTGAAAGAGAGAGAAATTCTTACACAATTCGTTCAGGGGCTGTGATGCAACCTGGATTGACCATATCTAGACCCACAGCTGATTGAGACATAAGGGTGGACACTCTTGGGCCTGAGAGCTTTGGTGAGGTTGGGTGAGCCAACGCAGACCCTTTAAAGTAATACTGCATGGTACCCATCCCATGGGTCCCAAATCTCCAGGTTCAAGGGCATCTTCCTACGTCGAAAACAGGCATGAGAAACCCAGAAGATGGTACACCATGTGATCGGGAAAGGTTTCTAAAACGCACCTCATTTCTCATCTCCTTGTGCTCGGGTTCGCCATTCCAGCTGCTTTACTAGCCATCTCCCTCCTTGGAGAATCAGCACTTTTAACCTCCGGTTCTGTACAGGTTGCAATTTGTCCTGAGGATGAACGGGAAGAGGGGAACCAATGAGAGACTAGCTCTAGGTTTTGGGACAGGCACAGGTCACTCTATTTTCCCATCAGGAAGAAGAATTAACCAGAAGCTCAGCCTGCCCCCCAGAACCAGAAGAGGGCCTGAAGCAATCCTGCACTTTTGCGGCCAGCTCCCAAAACAGCGACTTGAAAAATGGAGCTCAGGGGCACTGCAATTCACAAACCTGCAGAGTTATAAATGATAACTCTCGTCCACAAATATATTTAGCGAAGGCAACGAAGAGGATTTGAAAGCATGGCAGAATTGCTGGAAACAGATTTCAGGAGGTAGATTCGAATCGCCCAGAAAGCAGATGAAAAGCGGCAAAACGTGGACAATGATGCCCTTGGCCATAAAGGGCGTATGCGTTTTTCCCTGAATATATTCAGGAAAAAACGCATACGCCCTTTGTGGCCAACCAAGCAACCTGGAAAGGCAAATCAGCGCTCCAAAGAAGTCTCGCTTCCCAGCGGGCAAAAGGGCCATGCGGAAAAAAGTGTCAAAACCAGAAATGCCGGACAAGCCATGGAGAAATGGGAGCCTTGCTACACTGATGGGCGGGATGTAAATTGCCAACAGCCACTCTGGAGAAGTGTACGGTGTTTCCTGAAACATCTAAAAAATACAGCTTAGACAGCATACGGCACTTCCACGCATGGGCGTATAAATTGGGAAAACTAAAAATCAGCAAGACACAGGCACCCCAAAGTTTAGGGCTGCTCTGTTGACAAGAACCCCCACTTCATTACACCTTAAATATCCTAGGAAAGAGAAAAATGGATAAAGAAGTTGTGGTCCTCATGTACAATGGAATATCACTCAGCCATGAAATCAACGTCATAAGGCTAGTAGCAGCACGATGAGTGGATTTAGGTACGACGATTCTAAGTGAAATAAGTCACACAGAAAAAGACACTTATCATAAGATATCACTTATAGAGGGAATGTAAAAACCGCTACACTTGACCTGAATGACAAAACAGAAGAGAGTCACACGTTTAGAAAACACACTATGGCTGCTGAACGGGAAAGGTGAGGTGGGGTGATGCATAAAACAAGGGTTTCAAATTAGCTCAGATACCGTTCCATAAACCCAATATGTAATAGACAAGACCTACTCCTTGCTCAGTGAACTGGACTCAACACCCCCTATTCACCGCACAAGAATATATCTGACTAGTAAGAATCTTCAAACCTCTGTATTGATATCTCTCTGTAAGTGAGTCAAGGGGGTGTAAAGCGGCATAAACACAGCCGTGAAAAGCAGCTAAACCCCATTATAAAAATAAATGACTTTTGAAAACCCGTGAAACAAAGACAGTGAAAGAGAGAGAAATTCTTACACAATTCGTTCAGGGGCTGTGATGCAACCTGGATTGACCATATCTAGACCCACAGCTGATTGAGACATAAGGGTGGACACTCTTGGGCCTGAGAGCTTTGGTGAGGTTGGGTGAGCCAACGCAGACCCTTTAAAGTAATACTGCATGGAACCCATCCCATGGGTCCCAAATCTCCAGGTTCAAGGGCATCTTCCTACGTCGAAAACAGGCATGAGAAACCCAGAAGATGGTACACCATGTGATCGGGAAAGGTTTCTAAAACGCACCTCATTTCTCATCTCCTTGTGCTCGGGTTCGCCATTCCAGCTGCTTTACTAGCCATCTCCCTCCTTGGAGAATCAGCACTTTTAACCTCCGGTTCTGTACAGGTTGCAATTTGTCCTGAGGATGAACGGGAAGAGGGGGAACCAATGAGAGACTAGCTCTAGGGGTTGGGACAGGCACAGGTCACTCTATTTTCCCATCAGGAAGAAGAATTAACCAGAAGCTCAGCCTGCCCCCCAGAACCAGAAGAGGGCCTGAAGCAATCCTGCACTTTTGCGGCCAGCTCCCAAAACAGCGACTTGAAAAATGGAGCTCAGGGGCACTGCAATTCACAGACCTGCAGAGTTATAAATGATAACTCTCGTCCACAAATATATTTAGCAAAGGCAACGAAGAGGATTTGAAAGCATGGCAGAATTGCTGGAAACAGATTTCAGGAGGTAGATTCGAATCGCCCAGAAAGCAGATGAAAAGCGGCAAAACGTGGACAATGATGCCCTTGGCCAAAAAGGGCGTATGCGTTTTTCCCTGAATATATTCAGAAAAAAACGCATACGCCCTTTTTGGCCAACCAAGCAACCTGGAAAGGCAATTCAGTGCTCCAAAGAAGTCTCGTTTCCCAGCGGGCAAAAGGGCCATGCGGAAAAAAGTGTCCAAACCAGAAATGCAGGACCGGCCATGGAGAAATGGGAGCCTTGCTACGCTGATGGGCGGGATGTAAATTGCCAACAGCCACTCTGGAAACGTGTACGTTGTGTCCTGAAACATCTAAAAAACACAGCTTGGTGAGCATAGGGCACTTCCACTCATGGGCGTATAAATTGGGAAAACTAAAAATCAGCAAGACACAGGCACCCCAAAGTTTAGGGCTGCTCTGTTGACAAGAACCCCCACTTCATTATACCTTAAATATCCTAGGAAAGAGAAAAATGGATAAAGAGGTTGTGGTCCTCATGTACAATGGAATATCACTCAGCCATGAGATCAAAGACATAAGGCTAGTAGCAGCACGATGAGTCGATTTAGGTACGACGATTCTAAGTGAAATAAGTCACACAGAAAAAGACACTTACCATAAGATATCACTTATAGAGGGAATGTAAAAACCGCTACACTTGAACTGAATTACAAAACAGAACAGAGTCACACGTTTAGAAAACACACTATGGCTGCTGAACCGGAAAAGTGAGCTGGGGTGATGGCTAAAACAAGGGTTTCAAATGAGCTCAGATACCGTTCCATAAACCCAATATGTAATAGACAAGACCTACTCCTTGCTCAGTGAACTGGACTCAACACCCCCTATTCACCACACAAGAATATATCTGACTAGTAAGAATCTTCAAACCTATGTATTGATATCTCTCTGTAAGTGAGTCAAGGGGGTGTAAAGCGGCATAAACACAGCCGTGAAAAGCAGCTAAAGCCATTATAAAAATAAATTACTTTTCAAAACCCGTGAAACAAGGACAGTGAAAGAGAGAGAAATTCTTACAAAATTCGTTCAGGGGCTGTGATGCAACCTGGATTGACCATATCTAGACCCACAGCTGATTGAGACATAAGGGTGGACACTCTTGGGGCTGAGAGGTTTGGTGAGGTTGGGTGAGCCAACGCAGACCCTTTAAAGTAATACTGCATGGTACCCATCCCATGGGTCCCAAATCTCCAGGTTCAAGGGCATCTTCCTACATCGAAAACATGCATGAGAAACCCAGAAGATGGTACACCGTGTGATCGGGAAAGGTTTCTAAAACGCACCTCATTTCTCATCTCCTTGTGCTCGGGTTCGCCATTCCAGCTGCTTTACTAGCCATCTCCCTCCTTGAAGAATCAGCACCTTTAACCTCCTCTTCCGTACAGGTTGCAATTTGTCCTGAGGATGAACGGGAAGAGGGGGAACCAATGAGAGACTAGCTCTAGGTGTTGGGACAGGCACAGGTCACTCTATTTTCCCATCAGGAAGAAGAATTAACCACGAACTCAGCCTGCTCCCCAGAACCAGAAGAGGGCGTGAAGCAATCCTGCACTTTTGCGGCCAGCTCCCAAAAAGGCGACTTGAAAAATGGAGCTCAGGGGCACTGCAATTCACAAACCTGCAGACTTATAAATGATAACTCTCGTCCACAAATATATTGAGGGAAGGCAACGAAGAGGATTTGAAAGCAAGGCAGAATTGCAGGAAACAGATTTCAGGAGGTAGATTCAAATCGCCTTGAAAGCACATGAAAAGCGGCAAAACGTGGACAATGATGCCCTTGGCCAAAAAGGGCGTATGCGTTTTTTCCTGAATATATTCAGGAAAAAACGCATACGCCCTTTGTGGCCAACCAAGCAACCTGGAAAGGCAAATCAGCGCTCCAAAGAAGTCTCGCTTCCCAGCGGGCAAAAGGGCCATGCGGAAAAAAGTGTCAAAACCAGAAATGCCGGACCAGCCATGGAGAAATGGGAGCCTTGCTACACTGATGGGCGGGATGTAAATTGCCAACAGCCACTCTGGAGAAGTGTACGGTGTTTCCTGAAACATCTAAAAAACACAGCTTAGAGAGCATAGGGCACTTCCACGCATGGGCGTATAAATTGGGAAAACTAAAAATCAGCAAGACACAGGCACCCCAAAGTTTAGGGCTGCTCTGTTGACAAGAACCCCCACTTCATTACACCTTAAATATCCTAGGAAAGAGAAAAATGGATAAAGAAGTTGTGGTCCTCATGTACAATGGAATATCACTCAGCCATGAAATCAACGTCATAAGGCTAGTAGCAGCACGATGAGTGGATTTAGGTACGACGATTCTAAGTGAAATAAGTCACACAGAAAAAGACACTTATCATAAGATATCACTTATAGAGGGAATGTAAAAACCGCTACACTTGACCTGAATGACAAAACAGAAGAGAGTCACACGTTTAGAAAACACACTATGGCTGCTGAACGGGAAAGGTGAGGTGGGGTGATGCATAAAACAAGGGTTTCAAATTAGCTCAGATACCGTTCCATAAACCCAATATGTAATAGACAAGACCTACTCCTTGCTCAGTGATCTGGACTCAACACCCCCTATTCACCGCACAAGAATATATCTGACTAGTAAGAATCTTCAAACCTATGTATTGATATCTCTCTGTAAGTGAGTCAAGGGGGTGTAAAGCGGCATAAACCCAGCCGTGAAAAGCAGCTAAACCCCATTATAAAAATAAATGACTTTTGAAAACCCGTGAAACAAAGACAGTGAAAGAGAGAGAAATTCTTACACAATTCGTTCAGGGGCTGTGATGCAACCTGGATTGACCATATCTAGACCCACAGCTGATTGAGACATAAGGGTGGACACTCTTGGGCCTGAGAGCTTTGGTGAGGTTGGGTGAGCCAACGCAGACCCTTTAAGTAATACTGCATGGTACCCATCCCATGGGTCCCAAATCTCCAGGTTCAAGGGCATCTTCCTACGTCGAAAACAGGCATGAGAAACCCAGAAGATGGTACACCATGTGATCGGGAAAGGTTTCTAAAACGCACCTCATTTCTCATCTCCTTGTGCTCGGGTTCGCCATTCCAGCTGCTTTACTAGCCATGTCCCTCCTTGGAGAATCAGCACTTTTAACCTCCGGTTCTGTACAGGTTGCAATTTGTCCTGAGGATGAACGGGAAGAGGGGGAACCAATGAGAGACTAGCTCTAGGTTTTGGGACAGGCACAGGTCACTCTATTTTCCCATAAGGAAGAAGAATTAACCAGAAGCTCAGCCTGCCCCCCAGAACCAGAAGAGGGCCTGAAGCAATCCTGCACTTTTGCGGCCAGCTCCCAAAACAACGACTTGAAAAATGGTGCTCAGGGGCACTGCAATTCACAAACCTGCAGAGTTATAAATGATAACTCTCGTCCACAAATATATTTAGCAAAGGCAACGAAGAGGATTTGAAAGCATGGCAGAATTGCTGGAAACAGATTTCAGGAGGTAGATTCGAATCGTCCAGAAAGCAGATGAAAAGCGGCAAAACGTGGACAATGATGCCCTTGGCCAAAAAGGGCGTATGCGTTTTTCCCTGAATATATTCAGAAAAAAACGCATACGCCCTTTTTGGCCAACCAAGCAACCTGGAAAGGCAATTCAGTGCTCCAAAGAAGTCTCGTTTCCCAGCGGGCAAAAGGGCCATGCGGAAAAAAGTGTCCAAACCAGAAATGCAGGACTGGCCATGGAGAAATGGGAGCCTTGCTACGCTGATGGGCGGGATGTAAATTGCCAACAGCCACTCTGGAAACGTGTACGTTGTGTCCTGAAACATCTAAAAAACACAGCTTGGAGAGCATAGGGCACTTCCACTCATGGGCGTATAAATTGGGAAAACTAAAAATCAGCAAGACACAGGCACCCCAAAGTTTAGGGCTGCTCTGTTGACAAGAACCCCCACTTCATTACACCTTAAATATCCTAGGAAAGAGAAAAATGGATAAAGAGGTTGTGGTCCTCATGTACAATGGAATATCACTCAGCCATGAAATCAAAGACATAAGGCTAGTAGCAGCACGATGAGTCGATTTAGGTACGACGATTCTAAGTGAAATAAGTCACACAGAAAAAGACACTTACCATAAGATATCACTTATAGAGGGAATGTAAAAACCGCTACACTTGAACTGAATTACAAAACAGAACAGAGTCACACGTTTAGAAAACACACTATGGCTGCTGAACCGGAAAAGTGAGCTGGGGTGATGGCTAAAACAAGGGTTTCAAATGAGCTCAGATACCGTTCCATAAACCCAATATGTAATAGACAAGACCTACTCCTTGCTCAGTGAACTGGACTCAACACCCCCTATTCACCACACAAGAATATATCTGACTAGTAAGAATCTTCAAACCTATGTATTGATATCTCTCTGTAAGTGAGTCAAGGGTGTGTAAAGCGGCATAAACACAGCCGTGAAAAGCAGCTAAAGCCATTATAAAAATAAATTACTTTTCAAAACCCGTGAAACAAGGACAGTGAAAGAGAGAGAAATTCTTACAAAATTCGTTCAGGGGCTGTGATGCAACCTGGATTGACCATATCTAGACCCACAGCTGATTGAGACATAAGGGTGGACACTCTTGGGGCTGAGAGGTTTGGTGAGGTTGGGTGAGCCAACGCAGACCCTTTAATGTAATACTGCATGGTACCCATCCCATGGGTCCCAAATCTCCAGGTTCAAGGGCATCTTCCTACATCGAAAACATGCATGAGAAACCCAGAAGATGGTACACCGTGTGATCGGGAAAGGTTTCTAAAACGCACCTCATTTCTCATCTCCTTGTGCTCGGGTGCGCCATTCCAGCTGCTTTACTAGCCATCTCCCTCCTTGAAGAATCAGCACCTTTAACCTCCTCTTCCGTACAGGTTGCAATTTGTCCTGAGGATGAACGGGAAGAGGGGGAACCAATGAGAGACTAGCTCTAGGTTTTGGGACAGGCACAGGTCACTCTATTTTCCCATCAGGAAGAAGAATTAACCACGAACTCAGCCTGCTCCCCAGAACCAGAAGAGGGCGTGAAGCAATCCTGCACTTTTGCGGCCAGCTCCCAAAAAGGCGACTTGAAAAATGGAGCTCAGGGGCACTGCAATTCACAAACCTGCAGACTTATAAATGATAACTCTCGTCCACAAATATATTGAGGGAAGGCAACGAAGAGGCTTTGAAAGCAAGGCAGAATTGCAGGAAACAGATTTCAGGAGGTAGATTCGAATCGCCTTGAAAGCACATGAAAAGCGGCAAAACGTGGACAATGATGCCCTTGGCCAAAAAGGGCGTATGCGTTTTTTCCTGAATATATTCAGAAAAAAACGCATACGCCCTTTTTGGCCAACCAAGCAACCTGGAAAGGCAAATCAGCGCTCCAAAGAAGTCTCGCTCCCCAGCGGGCAAAAGGGCCATGAGGAAAAAAGTGTCAAAACCAGAAATGCAGGACACGCCATGGAGAAATGGGAGCCTTGCTACGCTGATGGGCGGGATGTAATTTGCCAACAGCCACTCTGGAGAAGTGTACAGTGTGTCCTGAAACATCTAATAAACACAGCTTAGAGAGTATAGGGCACTTCCACGCATGGGCGTATAAATTGGGAAAACTAAAATTCAGCAAGACACAGGCACCGCAAATTTTAGGGCTGCTCTGTTGACAAGAACCCCCACTTCATTACACCTTAAATATCCTAGGAAAGAGAAAAATGGATAAAGAAGTTGTGATCCTCATGTACAATGGAATATCACTCAGCCATGAAATGAACGTCATAAGGCTAGTAGCAGCACGATGAGTGGATTTAGGTAGGACGATTCTAAGTGAAATAAGTCACACAGAAAAAGGCACTTATCATAAGATATCACTTATAAAGGGAATGTAAAAACCGCTACACTTGACCTGAATGACAAAACAGAAGAGAGTCACACGTTTAGAAAACACACTATGGCTGCTGAACGGGAAAGCTGAGGTGGGGTGATGCATAAAACAAGGGTTTCAAATTAGCTCAGATACCGTTCCATAAACCCAATATGTAATAGACAAGACCTAATCCTTGCTCAGTGAACTGGACTCAACACCCGCATTCACCACACAAGAATATATCTGACTAGTAAGAATCTTCAAACATATATATTGATATTTCTCTGTAAGTGAGTCAAGGGGGTGTAAAGCGTCATAAACACAGCCGTGAAAAGCAGCTAAACCGCATTATAAAAATAAATGACTTTTCAAAACCCGTGAAACAAAGACAGTGAAAGAGAGAGAAATTCTTACACAATTCGTTCAGGGGCTGTGATGCAACCTGGATTGACCATATCTACACCCGCAGCTGATTGAGACATAAGGGTGGACACTCTTGGGGCTGAGAGGTTTGGTGAGGTTGGGTGGGCCAACGCAGACCCTTTAAAGTAATACTGCATGGTACCCATCCCATGGGTCCCAAATCTCCAGGTTCAAGGGCATCTTCCTACGTCGAAAACATGCATGAGAAACCCAGAAGATGGTACGCCGTGTGATCGGGAAAGGTTTCTAAAACGCACCTCATTTCTCATCTCCTTGTGCTCGGGTTCGCCATTCCAGCCGCTTTACTAGCCATCTCCCTCCTTGGAGAATCAGCACCTTTAACTAAACTCCTGTTCGGTACAGGTAGCAATTTGTCCTGAGGATGAACGGGAAGAGGGGGAACCAATGAGAGACTAGCTCTAGGTGTTGGGACAGGCACAGGTCACTCTATTTTCCCATCAGGAAGAAGAATTAACCACGAGCTCAGCCTGCTCCCCAGAACCAGAAGAGGGCGTGAAGCAATCCTGCATTTTGCGGCCAGCTCCCAAAAAGGCGACTTGAAAAATGGAGCTCAGGGGCACTGCAATTCACAAACCTGCAGAGTTATAAATGATAACTCTCGTCCACAAATATATTGAGGGAAGGCAACGAAGAGGATTTGAAAGCAAGGCAGAATTGCAGGAAACAGATTTCAGGAGGTAGATTCGAATCGCCTTGAAAGCACATGAAAAGCGGCAAAACGTGGACAATGATGCCCTTGGCCAAAAAGGGCGTATGCGTTTTTTCCTGAATATATTCAGGAAAAAACGCATACGCCCTTTTTGGCCAACCAAGCAACCTGGAAACGCAAATCAGCGCTACAAAGAAGTCTCGATTCCCAACGGGCAAAAGGGCCATGCAGAAAAATGTGTCCAAACCAGAAATGCAGGACCGGCCATGGAGAAATGGGAGCCTTGCTACACTGATGGGCGGGATGTAAATTGCCAACAGCCACTCTGGAGAAGTGTACGGTGTGTCCTGAAACATCTAAAAAACACAGCTTAGAGAGCATACGCCACGTCCACGCATGGGCGATTAAATTGGAAAAAATAAAAATCAGCAAGACACAGGCACCCCAAAGTTTAGGGCTGCTCTGTTGACAAGAACCCCCACTTCATTACACCTTAAATATCCTAGGAAAGAGAAAAATGGATACAGAAGTTGTGGTCCTCATGTACAATGGAATATCACTCAGCCTTGAAATCAACGTCTTAAGGCTAGTAGCAGCACGATGAGTGGATTTAGGTACGATGATTCTAAATGAAATAAGTCACACAGAAAAAGACACTTATCATAAGATATCACTTATAGAGGGAATGTAAAAACCGCTACACTTGACCTGAATGACAAAACAGAAGAGAGTCACACGTTTAGAAAACACACTATGGCTGCTGAACGGGAAAGGTGAGGTGGGGTGATGCATAAAACAAGGGTTTCAAATTAGCTCAGATACCGTTCCATAAACCCAATATGTAATAGACAAGACCTACTCCTTGCTCAGTGAACTGGACTCAACACCCCCTATTCACCGCACAAGAATATATCTGACTAGTAAGAATCTTCAAACCTATGTATTGATATCTCTCTGTAAGTGAGTCAGGGGGGTGTAAAGCGGCATAAACACAGCCGTGAAAAGCAGCTAAACCCCATTATAAAAATAAATGACTTTTCAAAACCCGTGAAACAAAGACAGTGAAAGAGAGAGAAATTCTTACACAATTCGTTCAGGGGCTGTGATGCAACCTGGATTGACCATATCTAGACCCACAGCTGATTGAGACATAAGGGTGGACACTCTTGGGCCTGAGAGCTTTGGTGAGGTTGGGTGAGCCAACGCAGACCCTTTAAAGTAATACTGCATGGTACCCATCCCATGGGTCCCAAATCTCCAGGTTCAAGGGCATCTTCCTACGTCTAAAACAGGCATGAGAAACCCAGAAGATGGTACACCATGTGATCGGGAAAGGTTTCTAAAACGCACCTCATTTCTCATCTCCTTGTGCTCGGGTTCGCCATTGCAGCCCCTTTACTAGCCATCTCCCTCCTTGGAGAATCAGCACCTTTAAGCTCCTGTTCCGTACAGGTTGCAATTTGTCCTGAGGATGAACGGGAAGAATGGGAACCAATGAGAGACTAGCTCTAGGTGTTGGGACAGGCACAGGTCACTCTATTTTCCCATCAGGAAGAAGAAATAACCACAAGCTCAGCCGGCCCTCCAAAACCAGAAGAGGGCCTGAAGCAATCCTGCACTTTTGCGGCCAGCTCCCAAAAAAGCGAGTTGAAAAATGGAGCTCAGGGGCACTGCAATTCACAAACCTGCAGACTTATAAATGATAACTCTCGTCCACAAATATATTTAGCGAAGGCAACAAAGAGGATTTGAAAGCATGGCAGAATTGCTGGAAACAGATTTCAGGAGGTAGATTCGAATCGCCCAGAAAGCAGATGAAAAGCAGCAAAACGTGGACAATGATGCCCTTGGCCAAAAAGGGCGTATGCGTTTTTCCCTGAATATATTCAGAAAAAAACGGATACGCCCTTTTTGGCCAACCAAGCAACCTGGAAAGGCAATTCAGTGCTCCAAAGAAGTCTCGTTTCCCAGCGGGCAAAAGGGCCATGCGGAAAAAAGTGTCCAAACCAGAAATGCAGGACCGGACATGGACAAATGGGAGCCTTGCTACGCTGATGGGCGGGATGTAAATTGCCAACAGCCACTCTGGAAACGTGTACGTTGTGTCCTGAAACATCTAAAAAACACAGCTTGGAGAGCATAGGGCACTTCCACTCATGGGCGTATAAATTGGGAAAACTAAAAATCAGCAAGACACAGGCACCCCAAAGTTTAGGGCTGCTCTGTTGACAAGAACCCCCACTTCATTACACCTTAAATATCCTAGGAAAGAGAAAAATGGATAAAGAGGTTGTGGTCCTCATGTACAATGGAATATCACTCAGCCATGAAATCAAAGACATAAGGCTAGTAGCAGCACGATGAGTCGATTTAGGTACGACGATTCTAAGTGAAATAAGTCACACAGAAAAAGACACTTACCATAAGATATCGCTTATAGAGGGAATGTAAAAACCGCTACACTTGAACTGAATTACAAAACAGAACAGAGTCACACGTTTAGAAAACACACTATGGCTGCTGAACGGGAAAAGTGAGCTGGGGTGATGGCTAAAACAAGAGATTCAAATGAGCTCAGATACCATTCCATAAACCCAATATGTAATAGACAAGACCTACTCCTTGCTCAGTGAACTGGACTCAACACCCTCTATTCACCACACAAGAATATATCTGACTAGGAAGAATCTTCAAACCTATGTATTGATATCTCTCTGTAAGTGAGTCAAGGGGGTGTAAAGCGGCATAAACACAGCCGTGAAAAGCAGCTAAAGCCATTATAAAAATAAATTACTTTTCAAAACCCGTGAAACAAGGACAGTGAAAGAGAGAGAAATTCTTACAAAATTCGTTCAGGGGCTGTGATGCAACCTTGATTGACCATATCTAGACCCACAGCTGATTGAGACATAAGGGTGGACACTCTTGGGGCTGAGAGGTTTGGTGAGGTTGGGTGAGCCAACGCAGACCCTTTAAAGTAATACTGCATGGTACCCATCCCATGGGTCCCAAATCTCCAGGTTCAAGGGCATCTTTCTACATCGAAAACATGCATGAGAAACCCAGAAGATGGTACACCGTGTGATCGGGAAAGGTTTCTAAAACACACCTCATTTCTCATCTCCTTGTGCTCGGGTTCGCCATTCCAGCTGCTTTACTAGCCATCTCCCTCCTTGGAGAATCAGCACTTTTAACCTCCGGTTCTGTACAGGTTGCAATTTGTCCTGAGGAAGAACGGGAAGAGGGGGAACCAATGAGAGACTAGCTCTTGGTTTTGGGACAGGCACAGGTCACTCTATTTTCCCATTAGGAAGAAGAATTAACCACAAGCTCAGCCTGCCCCCCAGGACCAGAAGAGGGCCTGTAGCAATCCTGCACTTTTGCGGCCAGCTCCCAAAACAGCGACTTGAAAAATGGAGCTCAGGGGCACTGCAATTCACAAACCTGCAGAGTTATAAATGACAGCTCTCGTCCACAAATATATTGAGGGAAGGCAAAAAAGAGGATTTGAAAGCAAGGCAGAATTGCAGGAAACAGATTTCAGGAGGTAGATTCGAATCGCCTTGAAAGCACATGAAAAGCGGCAAAACGTGGACAATGATGCCCTTGGCCAAAAAGGGCGTATGCGTGTTTTCCTGAATATATTCAGGAAAACACGCATACGCCCTTTTTGGCCAACCAAGCAACCTGGAAAGGCAAATCAGCGCTAAAAAGAAGTCTCGCTTCCCAGCGGGCAAAAGGGCCATGCGGAAAAAAGTGTCAAAACCAGAAATGCAGGACCGGCCATGGAGAAATGGGAGCCTTGCTACGCTGATGGGCGGGATGTAAATTGCCAACAGCAACTCTGGAGAAGTGTACGGTGTGTCCTGAGACATCTAAAAGACACAGCTTAGAGAGCATACGGCACTTCCACGCATGGGCGTATAAACTGGGAAAACTAAAAATCAGCAAGACACAGGCACCCCAAAGTTTAGGGCTGCTCTGTTGACAAGAACCCCCACTTCATTACACCTTAAATATCCTAGGAAAGAGAAAAATGGATACAGAACTTGTGGTCCTCATGTACAATGGAATATCACTCAGCCATGAAATCAAAGTCATAAGGCTAGTAGCAGCACGATGAGTGGATTTAGGTACGACGATTCTATGTGAAATAAGTCACACAGAGAAAGACACTTATCATAAGATATCACTTATAGAGGGAATGTAAAAACCGCTACTCTTGACCTGAATGACAAAATAGAAGAGAGTCACACGTTTAGAAAACACACTATGGCTGCTGAACGGGAAAGGTGAGGTGGGGTGATGCATAAAACAAGGGTTTCAAATTAGCTCAGATACCGTTCCATAAACCCAATCTGTAATACTCAAGACCTACTCCTTGCTCAGTGAACTGGACTCAACACCCCCTATTCACCGAACAAGAATATATCTGACTAGTAAGAATCTTCACACCTATGTATTGATATCTCTCTGTAAGTGAGTCAAGGGGGTGTAAAGCGGCATAAACACAGCCGTGAAAAGCAGCTAAACCCCATTATAAAAATAAATGACTTTTCAAAACCCGTGAAACAAAGACAGTGAAAGAGAGAGAAATTCTTACACAATTCGTTCAGGGGCTGTGATGCAACCTGGATTGACCATATCTAGACCCACAGCTGATTGAGACATAAGGGTGGACCCTCTTGGGGCTAAGAGGTTTAGTGAGGTTGGGTGAGCCAACGCAAACCCTTTAAAGTAATACTGCATGGTACGCATCCCATGAGTCCCAAATCTCCAGGTTCAAGGGCATCTTTCTACGTCGAAAACATGCATGAGAAACGCAGAAGGTGGTACACCGTGTGATCGGGAAATGTTTCTAAAACGCACCTCATTTCTCATCTCCTTGTGCTCGGGTTCCCCATTCCAGCCGCATTACTAGCCATCTCCCTCCTTGGAGAATCAGCACCTTTAAGCTCCTGTTCCGTACAGGTTGCAATTTGTCCTGAGGATGAACGGGAAGAGAGGGAACCAATGAGAGACTAGCTCTATATTTTGGGACAGGCACAGGTCACTCTATTTTCCCGTCAGGAAGAAGAATTAACCACAGGCTTAGCCTGCCCTCTGGAACCAGAAGAGGGCGTGAAGCAATCCTGCGCTTTTGCGGCCAGCTCGCAAAAAGCGACTTGAAAAATGGAGCTCAGGGGCACTGCAATGCCCAAACCTGCAGAGTTATAAATGATAACTCTCATCCACAAATATATTGAGGGAAGGCAACGAAGAGGATTTGAAAGCAAGGCAGAATTGCAGGAAACATATTTCAGGAGGTAGATTCGAATCGCCTTGAAAGCACATGAAAAGCGGCAAAACGTGGACAATGATGCCCTTGGCCAAAAAGGGCGTATGCGTTTTTTCCTGAATATATACAGGAAAAAACGCATACGCCCTTTTTGGCCAACCAAGCAACCTGGAAAGGCAAATCAGCGCTCCAAAGAAGTCTCGCTTCCCAGCGGGCAAAAGGGCCATGCGGAAAAAGGTGTCAAAACCAGAAATGCAGGACCGGCCATGGAGAAATGGGAGCCTTGGTATGCTGATGGGTGGGATGTAAATTGCCAACAGCCACTCTGGAGAAGTGTACGGTGTGTCCTGAAACATCTAAAAAACACAGCTTAGAGAGCATAGGGCACTTCCACGCATGGGCGTATAAATTGGGAAAACTAAAAATCAGCAAGACACAGGCACTCCAAAGTTTAGGGCTGCTCTGTTGACAAGAACCCCCACTTCATTACACCTTAAATATCCTAGGAAAGAGAAAAATGGATACAGAAGTTGTGGTCCTCATGTACAATGGAATATCACTCAGCCATGAAATCAACGTCATAAGGCTAGTAGCAGCACGATGAGTGGATTTAGGTACGACGATTCTAAGTGAAATAAGTCACACAGAAAAAGACACTTATCATAAGATATCACTTATAGACGGAATGTAAAAACCGCTACACTTGACCTGAATGACAAAACAGAAGAGAATCACACGTTTAGAAAACACACTATGGCTGCTGAACGGGAAAGGTGAGGTGGGGTGATGCATAAAACAAGGGATTCAAATTAGATCAGATACCGTTCCATAAACCCAATATGTAATAGACAAGACCTACTCCTTGCTCAGTGAACTGGACTCAACACCCCCTATTCACCACACAAGAATATATCTGACTAGTAAGAATCTTCAAACCTATGTATTGATATCTCTCTGTAAGTGAGTCAAGGGGGTGTAAAGCGGCATAAACACAGCCGTGAAAAGCAGCTAAACCCCATTATAAAAATAAATGACTTTTCAAAACCCATGAAACAAAGACAGTGAAAGAGAGAGAAATTCTTACACAATTCGTTCAGGGGCTGTCATGCAACCTGGATTGACCATATGAAGACCCACAGCTGATTGAGACATAAGGGTGGAGACTCTTGGGGCTGAGAGGTTTGGTGAGGTTGGGTGAGCCAACGCAGACCCTTTAAAGTAATACTGCATGGTACCCAGCCCATGGGTCCCATATCTCCAGGTTCAGGGCATCTTCCTATGTCGAAAACATGCATGAGAAACCCAGAAGATGGTACACCGTGTGATCGGGAAAGGTTTCTAAAACGCACCTCATTTCTCATCTCCTTGTGCTCGGGTTCACCATTCCAGCCGCTTTACTAGACATCTCCCTCCTTGGAGAATCAGCACCTTTAACCTCCTGTTCCGTACAGGTTGCAATTTGTCCTGAGGATGAACGGGAAGAATGGGAACCAATGAGAGACTAGCTCTAGGTGTTGGGACAGGCACAGGTCACTCTATTTTCCCATCAGGAAGAAGAATTAACCACAAGCTCAGCCGGCCCTCCAAAACCAGAAGAGGGCCTGAAGCAATCCTGCACTTTTGCGGCCAGCTCCCAAAAAAGCGAGTTGAAAAATGGAGCTCAGGGGCACTGCAATTCACAAACCTGCAGACTTATAAATGATAACTCTCGTCCACAAATATATTTAGCGAAGGCAACAAAGAGGATTTGAAAGCTTGTCAGAATTGCTGGAAACAGATTTCAGGAGGTAGATTCGAATCGCCCAGAAGGCAGATGAAAAGCAGCAAAACGTGGACAATGATGCCCTTGGCCAAAAAGGGCGTATGCGTTTTTCCCTGAATATATTCAGAAAAAAACGGATACGCCCTTTTTGGCCAACCAAGCAACCTGGAAAGGCAATTCAGTGCTCCAAAGAAGTCTCCTTTCCCAGCGGGCAAAAGGGCCATGCGGAAAAAAGTGTCCAAACCAGAAATGCAGGACCGGCCATGGAGAAATGGGAGCCTTGTTACGCTGATGGGCGGGATGTAAATTGCCAACAGCCACTCTGGAAACGGGTACGTTGTGTCCTGAAACATCTAAAAAACACAGCTTGGAGAGCATAGGGCACTTCCACTCATGGGCGTATAAATTGGGAAAACTAAAAATCAGCAAGACACAGGCACCCCAAAGTTTAGTGCTGCTCTGTTGACAAGAACCCCCACTTCATTACACCTTAAATATCCTAGGAAAGAGAAAAATGGATAAAGAAGTTGTGGTCCTCATGTACAATGGAATATCACTCAGCCATGAAATCAAAGACATAAGGCTAGTAGCAGCACGATGAGTCGATTTAGGTACGACGATTCTAAGTGAAATAAGTCACACAGAAAAAGACACTTACCATAAGATATCGCTTATAGAGGGAATGTAAAAACCGCTACACTTGAACTGAATTACAAAACAGAACAGAGTCACACGTTTAGAAAACACACTATGGCTGCTGAACGGGAAAAGTGAGCTGGGGTGATGGCTAAAACAAGGGTTTCAAATGAGCTCAGATACCATTCCATAAAACCAATATGTAATAGACAAGACCTACTCCTTGCTCAGTGAACTGGACTCAACACCCTCTATTCACCACACAAGAATATATCTGACTAGGAAGAATCTTCAAACCTATGTATTGATATCTCTCTGTAAGTGAGTCAAGGGGGTGTAAAGCGGCATAAACACAGCCGTGAAAAGCAGCTAAAGCCATTATAAAAATAAATTACTTTTCAAAACCCGTGAAACAAGGACAGTGAAAGAGAGAGAAATACTTACAAAATTCGTTCAGGGGCTGTGATGCAACCTGGATTGACCATATCTAGACCCACAGCTGATTGAGACATAAGGGTGGACACTCTTGGGGCTGAGAGGTTTGGTGAGGTTGGGTGAGCCAACGCAGACCCTTTAAAGTAATACTGCATGGTACCCATCCCATGGGTCCCAAATCTCCAGGTTCAAGGGCATCTTTCTACATCGAAAACATGCATGAGAAACCCAGAAGATGGTACACCGTGTGATCGGGAAAGGTTTCTAAAACGCACCTCATTTCTCATCTCCTTGTGCTCGGGTTCGCCATTCCAGCTGCTTTACTAGCCATCTCCCTCCTTGAAGAATCAGCACCTTTAACCTCCTCTTCCGTACAGGTTGCAATTTGTCCTGAGGATGAACGGGAAGAGGGGGAACCAATGAGAGACTATCTCTAGGTTTTGGGACAGGCACAGGTCACTCTATTTTCCCATCAGGAAGAAGAATTAACAACGAACTCAGCCTGCTCCCCCGAAACAGAAGAGGGCGTGAAGCAATCCTGCACTTTTGCGGCCAGCTCCCAAAAAGGCGACTTGAAAAATGGAGCTCAGGGGCACTGCAATTCACAAACCTGCAGACTTATAAATGATAACTCTTGTCCACAAATATATTGAGGGAAGGCAACGAAGAGGCTTTGAAAGCAAGGCAGAATTGCAGGAAACAGATTTCAGGAGGTAGATTCGAATCGCCTTGAAAGCACATGAAATGCGGCAAAACGTGGACAATGATGCCCTTGGCCAAAAAGGGCGTATGCGTTTTTTCCTGAATATATTCAGGAAAAAACGCATACGCCCTTTTTGGCCAACCAAGCAACCTGGAAAGGCAAATCAGCGCTCCAAAGAAGTCTCGCTTCCCAGCGGGCAAAAGGGCCATGCGGAAAAAAGTGTCCAAACCAGAAATGCCGGACCAGCCATGGAGAAATGGGAGCCTTGCTACACTGATGGGCGGGATGTAAATTGCCAACAGCCACTCTGGAGAAGTGTACGGTGTTTCCTGAAACATCTAAAAAACACAGCTTAGAGAGCATAGGGCACTTCCACGCATGGGCGTATAAATTGGGAAAACTAAAAATCAGCAAGACACAGGCACCCCAAAGTTTAGGGCTGCTCTGTTGACAAGAACCCCCACTTCATTACACCTTAAATATCCTAGGAAAGAGAAAAATGGATAAAGAAGTTGTGGTCCTCATGTACAATGGAATATCACTCAGCCATGAAATCAACGTCATAAGGCTAGTAGCAGCACGATGAGTGGATTTAGGTACGACGATTCTAAGTGAAATAAGTCACACAGAAAAAGACACTTATCATAAGATATCACTTATAGAGGGAATGTAAAAACCGCTACACTTGACCTGAATGACAAAACAGAAGAGAGTCACACGTTTAGAAAACACACTATGGCTGCTGAACGGGAAAGGTGAGGTGGGGTGATGCATAAAACAAGGGTTTCAAATTAGCTCAGATACCGTTCCATAAACCCAATATGTAATAGACAAGACCTACTCCTTGCTCTGTGAACTGGACTCAACACCCCCTATTCACTGCACAAGAATATATCTGACTAGTAAGAATCTTCAAACCTATGTATTGATATCTCTCTGTAAGTGAGTCAAGGGGGTGTAAAGCGGCATAAACACAGCCGTGAAAAGCAGCTAAACCCCATTATAAAAATAAATGACTTTTTAAAACCCTTGAAACAAAGACAGTGAAAGAGAGAGAAATTCTTACACAATTCGTTCAGGGGCTGTGATGCAACCTGGATTGACCATATCTAGACCCACAGCTGATTGAGACATAAGGGTGGACACTCTTGGGCCTGAGAGCTTTGGTGAGGTTGGGTGAGCCAACGCAGACCCTTTAAAGTAATACTGCATGGTACCCATCCCATGGGTCCCAAATCTCCAGGTTCAAGGGCATCTTCCTACGTCGAAAACAGGCATGAGAAACCCAGAAGATGGTACACCATGTGATCGGGAAAGGTTTCTAAAACGCACCTCATTTCTCATCTCCTTGTGCTCGGGTTCGCCATTCCAGCTGCTTTACTAGCCATCTCCCTCCTTGGAGAATCAGCACTTTTAACCTCCGGTTCTGTACAGGTTGCAATTTGTCCTGAGGATGAACGGGAAGAGGGGAACCAATGAGAGACTAGCTCTAGGTTTTGGGACAGGCACAGGTCACTCTATTTTCCCATCAGGAAGAAGAATTAACCAGAAGCTCAGCCTGCCCCCCAGAACCAGAAGAGGGCCTGAAGCAATCCTGCACTTTTGCGGCCAGCTCCCAAAACAGCGACTTGAAAAATGGAGCTCAGGGGCACTGCAATTCACAAACCTGCAGAGTTATAAATGATAACTCTCGTCCACAAATATATTTAGCGAAGGCAACGAAGAGGATTTGAAAGCATGGCAGAATTGCTGGAAACAGATTTCAGGAGGTAGATTCGAATCGCCCAGAAAGCAGATGAAAAGCGGCAAAACGTGGACAATGATGCCCTTGGCCATAAAGGGCGTATGCGTTTTTCCCTGAATATATTCAGGAAAAAACGCATACGCCCTTTGTGGCCAACCAAGCAACCTGGAAAGGCAAATCAGCGCTCCAAAGAAGTCTCGCTTCCCAGCGGGCAAAAGGGCCATGCGGAAAAAAGTGTCAAAACCAGAAATGCCGGACAAGCCATGGAGAAATGGGAGCCTTGCTACACTGATGGGCGGGATGTAAATTGCCAACAGCCACTCTGGAGAAGTGTACGGTGTTTCCTGAAACATCTAAAAAATACAGCTTAGACAGCATACGGCACTTCCACGCATGGGCGTATAAATTGGGAAAACTAAAAATCAGCAAGACACAGGCACCCCAAAGTTTAGGGCTGCTCTGTTGACAAGAACCCCCACTTCATTACACCTTAAATATCCTAGGAAAGAGAAAAATGGATAAAGAAGTTGTGGTCCTCATGTACAATGGAATATCACTCAGCCATGAAATCAACGTCATAAGGCTAGTAGCAGCACGATGAGTGGATTTAGGTACGACGATTCTAAGTGAAATAAGTCACACAGAAAAAGACACTTATCATAAGATATCACTTATAGAGGGAATGTAAAAACCGCTACACTTGACCTGAATGACAAAACAGAAGAGAGTCACACGTTTAGAAAACACACTATGGCTGCTGAACGGGAAAGGTGAGGTGGGGTGATGCATAAAACAAGGGTTTCAAATTAGCTCAGATACCGTTCCATAAACCCAATATGTAATAGACAAGACCTACTCCTTGCTCAGTGAACTGGACTCAACACCCCCTATTCACCGCACAAGAATATATCTGACTAGTAAGAATCTTCAAACCTCTGTATTGATATCTCTCTGTAAGTGAGTCAAGGGGGTGTAAAGCGGCATAAACACAGCCGTGAAAAGCAGCTAAACCCCATTATAAAAATAAATGACTTTTGAAAACCCGTGAAACAAAGACAGTGAAAGAGAGAGAAATTCTTACACAATTCGTTCAGGGGCTGTGATGCAACCTGGATTGACCATATCTAGACCCACAGCTGATTGAGACATAAGGGTGGACACTCTTGGGCCTGAGAGCTTTGGTGAGGTTGGGTGAGCCAACGCAGACCCTTTAAAGTAATACTGCATGGTACCCATCCCATGGGTCCCAAATCTCCAGGTTCAAGGGCATCTTCCTACGTCGAAAACAGGCATGAGAAACCCAGAAGATGGTACACCATGTGATCGGGAAAGGTTTCTAAAACGCACCTCATTTCTCATCTCCTTGTGCTCGGGTTCGCCATTCCAGCTGCTTTACTAGCCATCTCCCTCCTTGGAGAATCAGCACTTTTAACCTCCGGTTCTGTACAGGTTGCAATTTGTCCTGAGGATGAACGGGAAGAGGGGGAACCAATGAGAGACTAGCTCTAGGTTTTGGGACAGGCACAGGTCACTCTATTTTCCCATCAGGAAGAAGAATTAACCAGAAGCTCAGCCTGCCCCCCAGAACCAGAAGAGGGCCTGAAGCAATCCTGCACTTTTGCGGCCAGCTCCCAAAACAGCGACTTGAAAAATGGAGCTCAGGGGCACTGCAATTCACAGACCTGCAGAGTTATAAATGATAACTCTCGTCCACAAATATATTTAGCAAAGGCAACGAAGAGGATTTGAAAGCATGGCAGAATTGCTGGAAACAGATTTCAGGAGGTAGATTCGAATCGCCCAGAAAGCAGATGAAAAGCGGCAAAACGTGGACAATGATGCCCTTGGCCAAAAAGGGCGTATGCGTTTTTCCCTGAATATATTCAGAAAAAAACGCATACGCCCTTTTTGGCCAACCAAGCAACCTGGAAAGGCAATTCAGTGCTCCAAAGAAGTCTCGTTTCCCAGCGGGCAAAAGGGCCATGCGGAAAAAAGTGTCCAAACCAGAAATGCAGGACCGGCCATGGAGAAATGGGAGCCTTGCTACGCTGATGGGCGGGATGTAAATTGCCAACAGCCACTCTGGAAACGTGTACGTTGTGTCCTGAAACATCTAAAAAACACAGCTTGGAGAGCATAGGGCACTTCCACTCATGGGCGTATAAATTGGGAAAACTAAAAATCAGCAAGACACAGGCACCCCAAAGTTTAGGGCTGCTCTGTTGACAAGAACCCCCACTTCATTACACCTTAAATATCCTAGGAAAGAGAAAAATGGATAAAGAGGTTGTGGTCCTCATGTACAATGGAATATCACTCAGCCATGAGATCAAAGACATAAGGCTAGTAGCAGCACGATGAGTCGATTTAGGTACGACGATTCTAAGTGAAATAAGTCACACAGAAAAAGACACTTACCATAAGATATCACTTATAGAGGGAATGTAAAAACCGCTACACTTGAACTGAATTACAAAACAGAACAGAGTCACACGTTTAGAAAACACACTATGGCTGCTGAACCGGAAAAGTGAGCTGGGGTGATGGCTAAAACAAGGGTTTCAAATGAGCTCAGATACCGTTCCATAAACCCAATATGTAATAGACAAGACCTACTCCTTGCTCAGTGAACTGGACTCAACACCCCCTATTCACCACACAAGAATATATCTGACTAGTAAGAATCTTCAAACCTATGTATTGATATCTCTCTGTAAGTGAGTCAAGGGGGTGTAAAGCGGCATAAACACAGCCGTGAAAAGCAGCTAAAGCCATTATAAAAATAAATTACTTTTCAAAACCCGTGAAACAAGGACAGTGAAAGAGAGAGAAATTCTTACAAAATTCGTTCAGGGGCTGTGATGCAACCTGGATTGACCATATCTAGACCCACAGCTGATTGAGACATAAGGGTGGACACTCTTGGGGCTGAGAGGTTTGGTGAGGTTGGGTGAGCCAACGCAGACCCTTTAAAGTAATACTGCATGGTACCCATCCCATGGGTCCCAAATCTCCAGGTTCAAGGGCATCTTCCTACATCGAAAACATGCATGAGAAACCCAGAAGATGGTACACCGTGTGATCGGGAAAGGTTTCTAAAACGCACCTCATTTCTCATCTCCTTGTGCTCGGGTTCGCCATTCCAGCTGCTTTACTAGCCATCTCCCTCCTTGAAGAATCAGCACCTTTAACCTCCTCTTCCGTACAGGTTGCAATTTGTCCTGAGGATGAACGGGAAGAGGGGGAACCAATGAGAGACTAGCTCTAGGTGTTGGGACAGGCACAGGTCACTCTATTTTCCCATCAGGAAGAAGAATTAACCACGAACTCAGCCTGCTCCCCAGAACCAGAAGAGGGCGTGAAGCAATCCTGCATTTTGCGGCCAGCTCCCAAAAAGGCGACTTGAAAAATGGAGCTCAGGGGCACTGCAATTCACAAACCTGCAGACTTATAAATGATAACTCTCGTCCACAAATATATTGAGGGAAGGCAACGAAGAGGATTTGAAAGCAAGGCAGAATTGCAGGAAACAGATTTCAGGAGGTAGATTCAAATCGCCTTGAAAGCACATGAAAAGCGGCAAAACGTGGACAATGATGCCCTTGGCCAAAAAGGGCGTATGCGTTTTTTCCTGAATATATTCAGGAAAAAACGCATACGCCCTTTGTGGCCAACCAAGCAACCTGGAAAGGCAAATCAGCGCTCCAAAGAAGTCTCGCTTCCCAGCGGGCAAAAGGGCCATGCGGAAAAAAGTGTCAAAACCAGAAATGCCGGACCAGCCATGGAGAAATGGGAGCCTTGCTACACTGATGGGCGGGATGTAAATTGCCAACAGCCACTCTGGAGAAGTGTACGGTGTTTCCTGAAACATCTAAAAAACACAGCTTAGAGAGCATAGGGCACTTCCACGCATGGGCGTATAAATTGGGAAAACTAAAAATCAGCAAGACACAGGCACCCCAAAGTTTAGGGCTGCTCTGTTGACAAGAACCCCCACTTCATTACACCTTAAATATCCTAGGAAAGAGAAAAATGGATAAAGAAGTTGTGGTCCTCATGTACAATGGAATATCACTCAGCCATGAAATCAACGTCATAAGGCTAGTAGCAGCACGATGAGTGGATTTAGGTACGACGATTCTAAGTGAAATAAGTCACACAGAAAAAGACACTTATCATAAGATATCACTTATAGAGGGAATGTAAAAACCGCTACACTTGACCTGAATGACAAAACAGAAGAGAGTCACACGTTTAGAAAACACACTATGGCTGCTGAACGGGAAAGGTGAGGTGGGGTGATGCATAAAACAAGGGTTTCAAATTAGCTCAGATACCGTTCCATAAACCCAATATGTAATAGACAAGACCTACTCCTTGCTCAGTGATCTGGACTCAACACCCCCTATTCACCGCACAAGAATATATCTGACTAGTAAGAATCTTCAAACCTATGTATTGATATCTCTCTGTAAGTGAGTCAAGGGGGTGTAAAGCGGCATAAACCCAGCCGTGAAAAGCAGCTAAACCCCATTATAAAAATAAATGACTTTTGAAAACCCGTGAAACAAAGACAGTGAAAGAGAGAGAAATTCTTACACAATTCGTTCAGGGGCTGTGATGCAACCTGGATTGACCATATCTAGACCCACAGCTGATTGAGACATAAGGGTGGACACTCTTGGGCCTGAGAGCTTTGGTGAGGTTGGGTGAGCCAACGCAGACCCTTTAAGTAATACTGCATGGTACCCATCCCATGGGTCCCAAATCTCCAGGTTCAAGGGCATCTTCCTACGTCGAAAACAGGCATGAGAAACCCAGAAGATGGTACACCATGTGATCGGGAAAGGTTTCTAAAACGCACCTCATTTCTCATCTCCTTGTGCTCGGGTTCGCCATTCCAGCTGCTTTACTAGCCATGTCCCTCCTTGGAGAATCAGCACTTTTAACCTCCGGTTCTGTACAGGTTGCAATTTGTCCTGAGGATGAACGGGAAGAGGGGGAACCAATGAGAGACTAGCTCTAGGTTTTGGGACAGGCACAGGTCACTCTATTTTCCCATAAGGAAGAAGAATTAACCAGAAGCTCAGCCTGCCCCCCAGAACCAGAAGAGGGCCTGAAGCAATCCTGCACTTTTGCGGCCAGCTCCCAAAACAACGACTTGAAAAATGGTGCTCAGGGGCACTGCAATTCACAAACCTGCAGAGTTATAAATGATAACTCTCGTCCACAAATATATTTAGCAAAGGCAACGAAGAGGATTTGAAAGCATGGCAGAATTGCTGGAAACAGATTTCAGGAGGTAGATTCGAATCGTCCAGAAAGCAGATGAAAAGCGGCAAAACGTGGACAATGATGCCCTTGGCCAAAAAGGGCGTATGCGTTTTTCCCTGAATATATTCAGAAAAAAACGCATACGCCCTTTTTGGCCAACCAAGCAACCTGGAAAGGCAATTCAGTGCTCCAAAGAAGTCTCGTTTCCCAGCGGGCAAAAGGGCCATGCGGAAAAAAGTGTCCAAACCAGAAATGCAGGACTGGCCATGGAGAAATGGGAGCCTTGCTACGCTGATGGGCGGGATGTAAATTGCCAACAGCCACTCTGGAAACGTGTACGTTGTGTCCTGAAACATCTAAAAAACACAGCTTGGAGAGCATAGGGCACTTCCACTCATGGGCGTATAAATTGGGAAAACTAAAAATCAGCAAGACACAGGCACCCCAAAGTTTAGGGCTGCTCTGTTGACAAGAACCCCCACTTCATTACACCTTAAATATCCTAGGAAAGAGAAAAATGGATAAAGAGGTTGTGGTCCTCATGTACAATGGAATATCACTCAGCCATGAAATCAAAGACATAAGGCTAGTAGCAGCACGATGAGTCGATTTAGGTACGACGATTCTAAGTGAAATAAGTCACACAGAAAAAGACACTTACCATAAGATATCACTTATAGAGGGAATGTAAAAACCGCTACACTTGAACTGAATTACAAAACAGAACAGAGTCACACGTTTAGAAAACACACTATGGCTGCTGAACCGGAAAAGTGAGCTGGGGTGATGGCTAAAACAAGGGTTTCAAATGAGCTCAGATACCGTTCCATAAACCCAATATGTAATAGACAAGACCTACTCCTTGCTCAGTGAACTGGACTCAACACCCCCTATTCACCACACAAGAATATATCTGACTAGTAAGAATCTTCAAACCTATGTATTGATATCTCTCTGTAAGTGAGTCAAGGGGGTGTAAAGCGGCATAAACACAGCCGTGAAAAGCAGCTAAAGCCATTATAAAAATAAATTACTTTTCAAAACCCGTGAAACAAGGACAGTGAAAGAGAGAGAAATTCTTACAAAATTCGTTCAGGGGCTGTGATGCAACCTGGATTGACCATATCTAGACCCACAGCTGATTGAGACATAAGGGTGGACACTCTTGGGGCTGAGAGGTTTGGTGAGGTTGGGTGAGCCAACGCAGACCCTTTAATGTAATACTGCATGGTACCCATCCCATGGGTCCCAAATCTCCAGGTTCAAGGGCATCTTCCTACATCGAAAACATGCATGAGAAACCCAGAAGATGGTACACCGTGTGATCGGGAAAGGTTTCTAAAACGCACCTCATTTCTCATCTCCTTGTGCTCGGGTGCGCCATTCCAGCTGCTTTACTAGCCATCTCCCTCCTTGAAGAATCAGCACCTTTAACCTCCTCTTCCGTACAGGTTGCAATTTGTCCTGAGGATGAACGGGAAGAGGGGGAACCAATGAGAGACTAGCTCTAGGTTTTGGGACAGGCACAGGTCACTCTATTTTCCCATCAGGAAGAAGAATTAACCACGAACTCAGCCTGCTCCCCAGAACCAGAAGAGGGCGTGAAGCAATCCTGCACTTTTGCGGCCAGCTCCCAAAAAGGCGACTTGAAAAATGGAGCTCAGGGGCACTGCAATTCACAAACCTGCAGACTTATAAATGATAACTCTCGTCCACAAATATATTGAGGGAAGGCAACGAAGAGGCTTTGAAAGCAAGGCAGAATTGCAGGAAACAGATTTCAGGAGGTAGATTCGAATCGCCTTGAAAGCACATGAAAAGCGGCAAAACGTGGACAATGATGCCCTTGGCCAAAAAGGGCGTATGCGTTTTTTCCTGAATATATTCAGAAAAAAACGCATACGCCCTTTTTGGCCAACCAAGCAACCTGGAAAGGCAAATCAGCGCTCCAAAGAAGTCTCGCTCCCCAGCGGGCAAAAGGGCCATGAGGAAAAAAGTGTCAAAACCAGAAATGCAGGACACGCCATGGAGAAATGGGAGCCTTGCTACGCTGATGGGCGGGATGTAATTTGCCAACAGCCACTCTGGAGAAGTGTACAGTGTGTCCTGAAACATCTAAAAAACACAGCTTAGAGAGTATAGGGCACTTCCACGCATGGGCGTATAAATTGGGAAAACTAAAATTCAGCAAGACACAGGCACCGCAAATTTTAGGGCTGCTCTGTTGACAAGAACCCCCACTTCATTACACCTTAAATATCCTAGGAAAGAGAAAAATGGATAAAGAAGTTGTGATCCTCATGTACAATGGAATATCACTCAGCCATGAAATGAACGTCATAAGGCTAGTAGCAGCACGATGAGTGGATTTAGGTAGGACGATTCTAAGTGAAATAAGTCACACAGAAAAAGGCACTTATCATAAGATATCACTTATAAAGGGAATGTAAAAACCGCTACACTTGACCTGAATGACAAAACAGAAGAGAGTCACACGTTTAGAAAACACACTATGGCTGCTGAACGGGAAAGCTGAGGTGGGGTGATGCATAAAACAAGGGTTTCAAATTAGCTCAGATGCCGTTCCATAAACCCAATATGTAATAGACAAGACCTAATCCTTGCTCAGTGAACTGGACTCAACACCCGCATTCACCACACAAGAATATATCTGACTAGTAAGAATCTTCAAACATATATATTGATATTTCTCTGTAAGTGAGTCAAGGGGGTGTAAAGCGTCATAAACACAGCCGTGAAAAGCAGCTAAACCGCATTATAAAAATAAATGACTTTTCAAAACCCGTGAAACAAAGACAGTGAAAGAGAGAGAAATTCTTACACAATTCGTTCAGGGGCTGTGATGCAACCTGGATTGACCATATCTACACCCGCAGCTGATTGAGACATAAGGGTGGACACTCTTGGGGCTGAGAGGTTTGGTGAGGTTGGGTGGGCCAACGCAGACCCTTTAAAGTAATACTGCATGGTACCCATCCCATGGGTCCCAAATCTCCAGGTTCAAGGGCATCTTCCTACGTCGAAAACATGCATGAGAAACCCAGAAGATGGTACGCCGTGTGATCGGGAAAGGTTTCTAAAACGCACCTCATTTCTCATCTCCTTGTGCTCGGGTTCGCCATTCCAGCCGCTTTACTAGCCATCTCCCTCCTTGGAGAATCAGCACCTTTAACTAAACTCCTGTTCGGTACAGGTAGCAATTTGTCCTGAGGATGAACGGGAAGAGGGGGAACCAATGAGAGACTAGCTCTAGGTGTTGGGACAGGCACAGGTCACTCTATTTTCCCATCAGGAAGAAGAATTAACCACGAGCTCAGCCTGCTCCCCAGAACCAGAAGAGGGCGTGAAGCAATCCTGCATTTTGCGGCCAGCTCCCAAAAAGGCGACTTGAAAAATGGAGCTCAGGGGCACTGCAATTCACAAACCTGCAGAGTTATAAATGATAACTCTCGTCCACAAATATATTGAGGGAAGGCAACGAAGAGGATTTGAAAGCAAGGCAGAATTGCAGGAAACAGATTTCAGGAGGTAGATTCGAATCGCCTTGAAAGCACATGAAAAGCGGCAAAACGTGGACAATGATGCCCTTGGCCAAAAAGGGCGTATGCGTTTTTTCCTGAATATATTCAGGAAAAAACGCATACGCCCTTTTTGGCCAACCAAGCAACCTGGAAACGCAAATCAGCGCTACAAAGAAGTCTCGATTCCCAACGGGCAAAAGGGCCATGCAGAAAAATGTGTCCAAACCAGAAATGCAGGACCGGCCATGGAGAAATGGGAGCCTTGCTACACTGATGGGCGGGATGTAAATTGCCAACAGCCACTCTGGAGAAGTGTACGGTGTGTCCTGAAACATCTAAAAAACACAGCTTAGAGAGCATACGCCACGTCCACGCATGGGCGATTAAATTGGAAAAAATAAAAATCAGCAAGACACAGGCACCCCAAAGTTGAGGGCTGCTCTGTTGACAAGAACCCCCACTTCATTACACCTTAAATATCCTAGGAAAGAGAAAAATGGATACAGAAGTTGTGGTCCTCATGTACAATGGAATATCACTCAGCCTTGAAATCAACGTCTTAAGGCTAGTAGCAGCACGATGAGTGGATTTAGGTACGATGATTCTAAATGAAATAAGTCACACAGAAAAAGACACTTATCATAAGATATCACTTATAGAGGGAATGTAAAAACCGCTACACTTGACCTGAATGACAAAACAGAAGAGAGTCACACGTTTAGAAAACACACTATGGCTGCTGAACGGGAAAGGTGAGGTGCGGTGATGCATAAAACAAGGGTTTCAAATTAGCTCACATACAGTTCCATAAACCCAATATGTAATAGACAAGACCTACTCCTTGCTCAGTGAACTGGACTCAACACCCCCTATTCACCGCACAAGAATATATCTGACTAGAAAGAATCTTCAAACCTATGTATTGATATCTCTCTGTAAGTGAGTCAAGGGGGTGTAAAGCGGCATAAACACAGCCGTGAAAAGCAGCTAAACCCCATTATAAAAATAAATGACTTTTCAAAACCCGTGAAACAAAGACAGTGAAAGAGAGAGAAATTCTTACACAATTCGTTCAGGGGCTGTGATGCAACCTGGATTGACCATATCTAGACCCACAGCTGATTGAGACATAAGGGTGGACACTCTTGGGGCTGAGAGGTTTAGTGAGGTTGGGTGAGCCAACGCAGACCCTTTAAAGTAATACTGCATGGTACCCATCGCATGGGTCCCAAATCTCCAGGTTCAAGGGCATCTTCCTACGTCGAAAACATGCATGAGAAACCCAGAAGATGGTACACCGTGTGCTCGGGAAAGGTTTCTAAAACGCACCTCATTTCTCATCTCCTTGTGTTCGGGATCGCCATTCCAGCCGCTTTACTAGCCATCTCCCTCCTTGGAGAATCAGCACCTTTAAGCTCCTGTTCCGTACAGGTTGCAATTTGTCCTGAGGATGAACGGGAAGAGGGGGAACCAATGAGAGACTAGCTCTAGGTGTTGGGACAGGCACAGGTCACTCTATTTTCCCATCAGGAAGAAGAATTAACCACAAGCTCAGCCTGCCCCCCAGAACAAGAAGAGGGCCTGAAGCAATCCTGCACTTTTGCGGCCAGCTCCCAAAAAAGCGACTTGAAAAATGGAGCTCAGGGGCACTGCAATTCCCAAAGCTGCAGAGTTATAAATGATAACTCTCGTCCACAAATATATTGAGGGAAGGCAACGAAGAGGATTTGAAAGCAAGGCAGAATTGCAGGAAACAGATTTCAGGAGGTAGATTCGAATCGCCTAGAAAGCACATGAAAAGCGGCAAAACGTGGACAATGATGCCCTTGGCCAAAAAGGGCGTATGCGTTTTTTCCTGAATATATTCAGGAAAAAACGCATACGCCCTTTTTGGCCAACCAAGCAACCTGGAAAGGCAAATCAGCGCTCCAAAGAAGTCTCGCTTCCCAGCGGGCAAAAGGGCCATGCGGAAAAAATGTCCAAACCAGAAATGCAGGACCGGCCATGGAGAAATGGGAGCCTTGCGACGCTGATGGGCGGGATGTAAATTGCCAACAGCCACTCTGGAGAAGTGTACGGTGTGTCCTGAAACATCTAAAAAACACAGCTTAGAGAGCATAGGGCACTTCCACGCATGGGCGTATAAATTGGGAAAACTAAAAATCAGCAAGACACAGGCACCCCAAAGTTTAGGGCTGCTCTGTTGACAAGAACCCCCACTTCATTACACCTTAAATATCCTGGGAAAGAGAAAAATGGATAAAGAAGTTGTGGTCCTCATGTACAATGGAATATCACTCAGCCATGAAATCAACGTCATAAGGCTAGTAGCAGCACGTTGAGTGGATTTAGGCACGACGATTCTAAGTGAAATAAGTCACACAGAAAAAGACACTTATCATAAGATATCACTTATAGAGGGAATGTAAAAACCGCTACACTTGACCTGAATGACAAAACAGAAGAGAGTCACACGTTTAGAAAACACACTATGGCTGCTGAACGGGAAAGGTGAGGTGGGGTGATGCATAAAACAAGGGTTTCAAATTAGCTCAGATACCGTTCCATAAACCCAATATGTAATAGACAAGACCTACTCCTTGCTCAGTGAACTGGACTCAACACCCCCTATTCACCGCACAAGAATATATCTGACTAGTAAGAATCTTCAGACCTATGTATTGATATCTCTCTGTAAGTGAGTCAAGGGGGTGTAAAGCGGCATAAACACAGCCGTGAAAAGCAGCTAAACCCCATTATAAAAATAAATGACTTTTGAAAACCCGTGAAACAAAGACAGTGAAAGAGAGAGAAATTCTTACACAATTCGTTCAGGGGCTGTGATGCAACCTGGATTGACCATATCTAGACCCACAGCTGATTGAGACATAAGGGTGGACACTCTTGGGGCTGAGATGTTTGGTGAGGTTGGGTGAGCCAACGTACACCCTTTAAAGTAAATCTGCATGGTACGCATCCCATGGGTCCCAAATCTCCAGGTTCAAGGGCATCTTCCTACGTCGAAAACATGCATGAGAAACCCAGAAGATGGTACACCGTGTGATCGGGAAAGGTTTCTAAAACGCACCTCATTTTTTATCTCCTTGTGCTCGGGTTCGCCATTCCAGCCGCTTTACTAGCCATCTCCCTCCTTGGAGAATCAACACCTTTAACTAAACTGCTGTTCCGTACAGGTTGCAATTTGTCCTGAGGATGAACGGGAAGAGGGGGAACCAATGAGAGACTAGCTCTAGGGGTTGGGACAGGCACAGGTCACTCTATTTTCCCATCAGGAAGAAGAATTAACCACAGGCTTAGCCTGCCCTCTGGAACCAGAACAGGGCCTGAAGCAAACCTGCACTTTTGCGGCCAGCTCCCAAAAAAGCGACTGGAAAAATGGAGCTCAGGGTCACTGCAATTCACAAACCTGCAGAGTTATAAATGATAACTCTCGTCCACAAAAATATTGAGGGAAGGCAACGAAGAGGATTTGAAAGCAAGGCAGAATTGCAGGAAAAAGATTTCAGGATGTAGATTCGAATCGCCTTGAAAGCACCTGAAAAGCGGCAAAACGTGGACAATGATGCCCTTGGCCAAAAAGGGCGTATGCATTTTTTCCTGAATATATTCAGGAAAAAACGCATACGCCCTTTTTGGCCAACCAAGCAACCTGGAAAGGCAAGTCAGCGCTACAAAGAAGTCTCCCTTCTCATTGGGCAAAAGGGCCATGCGGAAAAAAGTGTCCAAACCAGAAATGCAGGACCGGCCATGGAGAAATGGGAGCCTTGCTACGCTGATGGGCGGGATGTAAATTGCCAACAGCCACTCTGGAGAAGTGTACGGTGGGTCCTGAAACATCTAAAAAACATAGCTTAGAGAGCATAGGGCACTTCCACTCATGGGCGTATAAATTGGGAAAACTAAAAATCAGCAAGACACAGGCACCCCAAAGTTTTGGGCTGCTCTGTTGACAAGAACCTCCACTTCATTACACCTCAAATATCCCAGGAAAGAGAAAAATGGATAAAGAAGTTTTGGTCGTTATGCACAAAGGAATATCACTCAGCCATGAAATCAATGTCATAAGGCTGGTAGCAGCATGATGAGTGGATTCAGGTACGATGATTCTAAGTGAAATAAGTCACACAGAAAAAGACACTTATCATAAGATATCACTTATAGACGGAATGTAAAAACCATTACACATTTACTGAATTACAAAACAGAACAGAGTCACACATTTAGAAAACACACTGTGGCTGCTTAACGGGAAAGGTGAGGTGGGGTGATGCATAAAACAAGGGTTTCAACTTAGCTCCGATACCGTTCCATAAAACCAATATGTAATAGACAATACCTACTCCTTGCTCAGTCAACTGGACTCAACACTCCTTATTCACCGCAAAAGAATATATCTGACTAGTAAGAATCTTAAAACGTATGTATTGATATCTCTCTGTAAGTGTGTCAAGTGTTTGTAAAGCGGCATAAACATTGCAGTGAAAAGCAGCTAAACCCCATTATAAAAATAAATTACTTTAAAAAACCCATGAAACAAAGACAGTGAAAGAGAGAGAAATTCTCACACAATTCATTCAGGGGCTGTGATGCAACCTGGATTGACCATATCTAGACCCACAGCTGGATGAGACATAAGGGTGGACACTCTTGCAGCTGAGAGGTTTGGTGAGGTTGGGTGAGCAAACTCAGACCCTTTAAAGTAATACTGCCTGGTACTCATTCCATGAGTCCCAAATCTCCAGGTTCAACGGAATCTTCCTACTCCAAAAATATGCATGGGAAACGCAGAGAATGGTACATCATGTGATCGGGAAAGTTTTCTAAAAGGCACCTCATTTCTCATCTCCTGGTGCTCTGTATTGCCATTCCTGCCACTTTACTAACAATCTCCCCACTTGGAGAATCAGCACCTTTCACCCCCAGTTTCATCCAGTTTGCAAACTGCCGTGAGGATGAACGGGAATCGGGGGAACCAATGAGAGACTAGCTCTAAGTGTTGGTAAAAGCAGAGGTCACTCTAATTTCCCAACAGGAAGAAGAATTAAACACAGGCTTGGCCTGCTCCCTAGAACCAGAATAGTGCCTGAAGCAATCCGGCGGATTTGCCGCCAGCTCACAAAAAGCGAGTTGAAAAATAGAGTTCACAGTCACTGCAATTCACAAACCTGCAGAGTTATAAATGATAACTCTCGTCCAAAAATATATTGAAGGAAGGCAGCGAAGAGGATTTCAAAGCAAGGGAAAATTGCAGGAAACAGATTTCAGGAGGTAGATACGAATCGCACCTAAAGCACATGAAAAGCTTCAAAATGTCGACAATGGTGCACTTGGCCAAAAAGGGCGTATGCGTTTTTCCTGAATATATTCAGGAAAAAAGGCATACGCGCTTTTGGGCCAACGAAGCAAGCCGTAAATGCAAATCAGCACTACAAAGAAGTCTCACTTCCCATCGGTCAAAAGAGTCATCCTAAAAAATTGTAAAAACCAGAAATGCAGGAGAGGCCATGGAGAAATGAGAACTTCGTTATGCTCATGGGCGGGATGAAAATTGCCAACAGCCACTCTGGAGAATGTATGGTGTGCCCTGAAACATCTAAGAAACACAGCTTAGAGAGCATAGGGCACTTCCACTCATGGGTGTATAAATTGGGAAAATTAAAAATCAACAAGACACAGGCACCCCAAAGTTTAGGGCTGTTCTGTTTTCAAGAACCTCCACTTCGGTACACCTTAAATATCCCAGGAAAAAGGAAAATGGATAAAGAAGTTGTGGTACTTATGTATAATGGAATATGACTCATCCATGAAATCAATGTCATAAGGCTACTAGCAGCATGATGAGTGGATGTAGGTACGATGATTCTAAGTGAAATAAGTCACACAGAAAAAGACACTTATCAAAAAGTATCACTTATAGAGGGAATGTAAAAATCGCTAAACTTAAAGTGAATTACGAAACAGAACAGAGTCACACATTTAGAAAACACACTATGGCTGCTTAACGGGAAAGGTGAGGTGGGTCATGCGTAAAACAAGGGTTTGAAATTAGCACAGATATCGCTCCATAAACCAAATATGTAATAGACAAGACCTACTCCTTGCTCAGTGAACTCTACGCAGCACCCCCTATTCCACGAACAAGAATATATCTGACTAGTAAGAATCTTAAAACCTATGTATTAATATCTCTCTGTAAGTGAATCAAGTGGGTGTAAAGGGGCCTAAACACAGCAGTGAAAATCATGGAAACCCCATTGTAAAAATAAATTACTTTAAAAAACCCAAAAAACTAAGACAGTTATAGAGAGAGAAATTTTTACATAATTCGTTGCAGGGCTGTGATGCAACCTGTTGTGACCATATCTAGACCCACAGCTGGATGAGAAATAACGCTGGACACTTTTGGGGCTGAAGGTCTCTTTCCCTAGTTACCAGATTGGGTTACGTGGAAAGGCTGCCACCCTCTGGCCGTTACCTGCAAATGCAGCTTTAAAACCTGTGCTAATGGTCACTTCATATGAACAAGTACTTCAGGGCTGTAAATGAAACCTGCCTTCAAAATGTCTTGAGGGAGGTAATGGCCAAAAATTTTCAAAATGTGACACTTACTTTAAGAAAACACTTTGAAGAACTAAGCTGTAATCACAGTTTGATAAATAGAAAGGGCATGCTTTAAAGCTGAATTTCAACAGATTATGGGACACATGCAAATTCAACCACAGAGAGGTATCAGCTCGCACCTGTTAGAATAACCATTAGCAAGAAAACTACAAACAATAAATATTGAAGGTGTTTTGGAGAAATGCATACCCTCAATTTTATGTGGGACATAACCTGGAAAGAGCCACTAATGAGAACTGAATGGTGGTGCCTTTAAAACGTACACACTGAGCTACCATATGATACAGCAAGCCCACTCCTTGGCCTATAACATAAGAAGATAGAACTGGAAAGACAGAGGCAAGCAAATGTGCATTGCAGCAGTATTACAATAGCCCAGACATGGAGGCAACCAGAAAGTCCATCAAGAGGTGTGTGGCCAAAGAAGAACTGGTACACGTACAGATGGAATATTAGCCAGGGAAAAAAATGAAACAATGCCATTTGCAGCACCATGTATGATTCTTGAGGTAATCAGGCAAATTGTACTAAGTCAGAAAGCCAAAGACACATATCCTATAATATCACTTATAGGTCTTAGCTAAAAATTGATACCAATGAAGATATTTCCACAGAGAAATGCAATCACAGATTCATTAAACAAACTTATGGTTCACCAAATGGAAAGGTGTGAGGATTGGATACATTAGGATATTGGGGTTAAGATAGATATAGAAACACATGTGAAATATGTAATCACCAAAGACCTATGTAATACCAAGACAAGACTGCTCAACATTGTGTCATAACCTACATGGGAAAATGATCCAAAGAAGAATAGATATATGTATATGTTTAAAAGAACCACATCTTGCACACCTAGAAGAAACAAAACATTTTAATCAAATTTGCTCTGACAAAAAATAAAAATTAAATTTAAAAAAGAACAAGAAGTAATGAGACATAAACTTAAGGGGCTTTTTGCTGGCACATTGCATTCTAATTTACAACCAGAACATGACTTCCATTAAGGCTCTGTCATCACTAATAAAGCAGCTTTATAAGCAAAGTTGAAGGTAGCTTAAAAGAAGTCTCACTAATTATTGATAGTAACAAGGAAACAAAGAAAAGTAAAAATCTCACTGCAAAAAGTATACATAGGGTAAGGATAGTAGACTAAACACTTATTAAACTTCTGTAAAGAATAAAAGACAACAGTAGTATGTTTTTTTTAAAAAGAGAGGGCCCAATAAATCTGAAATGAAAGAGATGATGTTACAACAGACAGACACCACAGAAATACAAAGTATCCTAAGATACACACAGGGTAACTCAGGGCTCAGACTGGACAGAGCCCACTCTCCAGTCCCCTGTACATGACTTACAGGAGCCTCAGGAACTGAGGAGGGGGTCCCTGAGGAGAGGCTCAAGATAGAATATGGTAGGCATTAACATGACTGCATTCATCTTAAACATGCCTGAACTACATTCACACGACATGATTTTGTCCTGTATGTACATCGGCACCTCTAGTCGGAACTGCAGATCTTTGGCTTCAACACCTCTACTGACAACATTAGCTTCACCTGCTGTGGACCGTCTCCTATAGGATTTCTAGAACCACAAAACATCGAAGCTTCACAGGACCCAGAGTCTGTGCGACTCCACGCAGAGTCTCAACTCCACTCAGATACTCCACTTTTGGAGGGCACACACAAAGTAGTGTGCACATCAGGACCCAGGGGAAGGAGCAGTGACCCTGTAGGAGAATGACCAGAACTACCTGCTACTTTTAGAGGGTCTCCTGCAGAGGCAGGTGGTGGCTGTGGCTGTGGCTCACCGTGAGGACAACGACACTGGCAGCAGAAGTTCTGGGAAATACTCCTTGGTGTGAGCCCTCCCAGAGTCCGCCATCAGCCCCACCAAGAGCAAGGTAGGCTCCAGTGCTGGGTCGCCTCAGGCCAAACAACCAACAGGGAAGGAACCCAGCCCCATGCATCAGCAGACAAGTGGATTAAACTTTTTATTAAAGTTTTATTTAATCTGCAGACACGTGGATTAAAGCTCTGCCCACCAAAGCAACACCCAGCTCTACCCACCACCAGTCCCTCCCATCAGGAAGCTTGCACAAGCCTCTAAGATAGACTCATCCACCAGAGCGCAGACAGCAGAAGCAAGAAGAACTACAATTCTGCAGCCTGTGGAAGGAAAACCACATTCACAGAAAGATAGACAAAATGACAAGGCAGAGGACTTTATACCAGATCAAGGAACAAGATAAAACCCCAGAAAAAAAAATGAAATGACGTGGAGATAGGGAACCTTCCAGAAAAAGAATTCAGAATAATGATAGTGAAGTTGAGCCAAGACCTTGGAAAAAGAAAGCAGGCAAAGATCGAGAAGACGCAAGAAACGCTTAACAAAGACCTAGAAGAATTAAGGAACAAACACCTAGAAAAATTAAAGAACAAACAAACAGAGGTGAACAATGTAATAACTGAAATGAAAGATACACTAGAAGGAATCAGTAGCAGAATAACTGTGGCAGAAGAACGGATAAGTGACCTGGAAGACAGAAAGGTGGAAATCACTGCCATGGAACAGAATAAAGAAAAATAATGAAAATAAATGAAGACACCCCAAGAGTCCCCTGGGACAACATTAAACACAACAACATTCGCATGATAGGGGTCCCAGAAGGAGAAGAGAGAGAAAGGACCCGAGAATATATTTGAAGAGATTATGGTCAAAAACTTCCCTAGCATGGGAAAAGAAATAGCCACCCAAGTCCAGAAGCACAGAGAGTCCCAGGCAGGATAAACCAAAGGAGAAAAATGACAAGACACATAGTAATCAAATTGACAAAAATTAACGACAAAGAAAAATTATTGAAAGCAGCAAGGGAAAAATGACAAATAACATACAAGGGAACTCCCATAAGGATAACAGCTGATTTCTCAGCAGAAAATCTACAAGCCAGAAGGGAGTGGCATGATCAATTTAAAGTGATGAAAGGGAAGAACCTACAACCAAGAGTACTCCACCCTGCAAAGATCTCATTCAGATTTGATGGAGAAATCAAAAGCCTTACAGACAAGCAAAAGCTAAGCGAATTCAGCACCATGAAACCAGCTCTACACCAAATGCTAAAGGAACTTCTCTAAGTGGGAAACACAAGAGAAGAAAAGGACCCACCAAGACAACCCCATAACAATTAAGAAAATAGTAATAGGAACATACATATCGATAATTACCTTAAACGTGAATGCACTAAATGTTCCAACCAAAAGACACAGGCTCGCTGAATGGATACAAAAACAAGACCCATATATATGCTGTCTACAAGAGACCCATTTCAGACCTAGGGACACACACAGACTGAAAGTGAGGCGATGGAAAAATATATTCTATGCAAATGAAAATCAAAAGAAAGCTGGAGTAGCAATACTCATATCAGATAAAATAGACTTTAAAATAAAGAATGTTACAAGAGACAAGGAAAGACACTACATAATGGTCAAGGGATCAATCCAAGAAGAAGATATAACAATTATAAATATATATGTACCCAACATAGGAGCACCTCAATGTATAAGGCAACTGGTAACAGCTATAAAAGAGGAAATCAACAGTAACACAATAATAGTGGGGGACTTTAACAGCTCACTTACACCAGTGGAGATCAGCCAGACAAAAAATTAATAAGGAAACAGAAGCTTTAAATGACACAATAGACCAGATAGATTTAATTGATATATATAGGACATTCCATCCAAAAACGGCAGATTACACGTTCTTCTCAAGTGCGCACGGAACATTCTCCAGGATAGATCACATCTTGGGTCACAAATCAAGCCTCAGTAAATTTAAGAAAATTGAAATCATATCAAGCATCTTTTCTGACCACAACGCTATGAGATTAGAAATGAATTACAGGGAAAAAAACGTAAAAAAGACAAACACATGGAGGCTAAACAATACGTTATTAAATAACCAAGAGATCACTGAAGAAATCAAACAGGAAATAAAAAAATACCTAGAGACAAATGACAATGAAAACACGACGACCCAAAACCTATGGGATGCAGCAAAAGCGGTTCTAAGAGGGAAGTTTATAGCTATACAAGCCTACCTAACGAAACAAGAAAAATCTCAAGTAAACAATCTAACATTACACCTAAAGAAACTAGAGAAAGAAGAACAAACAAAATCCAAAGTTAGCAGAAGGAAAGAAATCATAAAGATCAGAGCAGAAATAAATGAAATAGAAACAAAGAAAACAATAGCAAAGATCAATAAAACTAAAAGTTGGTTCTTTGAGAAGATAAACAAAATTGATAAGCCATTAGCCAGACTCATCAAGAAAAAGAGGGAGAGGACTCAAATCAATAAAATCAGAAATGAAAAAGGAGAAGTTACAACAGACACCGCAGAAATACAAAACATCCTAAGAGACTCCTACAAGCAAGTTTATGCCAATAAAATGGACAACCTGGAAGAAATGGACAAATTCTTAGAAAGGTATAACCTTCCAAGACTGAATCAGGAAGAAACAGAAAATATCAACAGACCAATCACAAGTAATGAAATTGAAACTGTGATTAAAAATCTTCCAACAAACAAAAGTCCAGGACCAGATAGCTTCACAGGTGAATTCTATCAAACATTTAGAGAAGAGCTAACACCCATCCTTCTCAAACTCTTCCAAAAAATTGCAGAGGAAGGAACTCTCCCAAACTCATTCTATGAGGCCACCATCACCCTGATACCAAAACCAGACAAAGACACTACAAAAAAAGAAAATTACAGACCAATATCACTGATGAATATAGATGCAAAAATCCTCAACAAAATACTAGCAAACAGAATCCAACAACACATTAAAAGGATCATACACCACGATCAAGTGGGATTTTTCCCAGGGATGCAAGGATTCTTCAATATACGCAAATCAATCAATGTGATACACCATATTAACAAATTGAAGAATAAAAACCATATGATCATCTCAATAGATGCAGAAAAAGCTTTTGACAAAATTCAACACCCATTTCTGATAAAAACTCTCCAGAAAGTGGGCATAGAGGGAACCTACCTCAACATAATAAAGGCCATATATGACAAACCCACAGCAAACATCATTCTCAATGGTGAAAAACTGAAAGCATTTCCTCTAAGATCAGGAACGAGACAAGGATGTCCACTCTCACCACTATTATTCAACATAGTTCTGGAAGTCCTAGCCACGGCAATCAGAGAAGAAAAAGAAATAAAAGGAATACAAATTGGAAAAGAAGAAGTAAAACTGTCACTGTTTGCGGATGACATGATACTATACATAGAGAATCCTAAAACTGCCACCAGAAAACTGCTAGAGCTAATTAATGAATATGGTAAAGTTGCAGGTTACAAAATTAATGCACAGAAATCTCTTGCATTCCTATACACTAATGATGAAAAATCTGAAAGAGAAATTATGGAAACACTCCCATTTACCATTGCAACAAAAAGAATAAAATACCTAGGAATAAACCTACCTAGGGAGACAAAAGACCTGTATGCAGAAAACTATAAGACACTGATGAAAGAAATTAAAGATGATACGAACAGATGGAGAGATATACCATGTTCTTGGATTGGAAGAATCAACATTGTGAAAATGAGTATACTACCCAAAGCAATCTACAGATTCAATGCAATCCCTATCAAATTACCAATGGCATTTTTTACGGAGCTAGAACAAATCATCTTAAAATTTGTATGGAGACACAAAAGACCCCGAATAGCCAAAGCAGTCTTGAGGCAAAAAAATGGAGCTGGAGGAATCAGACTCCCTGACTTCAGACTATACTACAAAGCTACAGTAATCAAGACAATATGGTACTGGCACAAAAACAGAAACATAGATCAATGGAACAAGATCGAAAGCCCAGAGATTAACCCACGCACCTATGGTCAACTAATCTATGACAAAGGAGGCAAAGATATACAATGGAGAAAAGACAGTCTCTTCAATAAGTGGTGCTGGGAAAACTGGACAGCCACATGTAAAATAATGAAAATAGAATACTCCCTAACACCATACACAAAAATAAACTCAAAATGGATTAGAGACCTAAATATAAGACTGGCCACTATAAAACTCTTAGAGGAAAACATAGGAAGAACACTCTTTGACATAAATCACAGCAAGATCTTTTTCGATCCACCTCCTAGAGTAATGGAAATAAAAACAAAAATAAACAAGTGGGACCTAATGAAACTTCAAAGCTTTTGCACAGCAAAGGAAACCATAAACAAGACGAAAAGACAACCCTCAGAATGGGAGAAAATATTTGCAAATGAATCAACGGACAAAGGATTAATCTCCAAAATATATAAACAGCTCATTCAGCTCAATATCAAAGAAACAAACACCCCAATCCAAAAATGGGCAGAAGACCTAAATAGACATTTCTCCAAAGAAGACATACAGACAGCCACGAAGCACATGAAAAGATGCTCAACATCACTAATTATTAGAGAAATGCAAATCAAAACTACAATGAGGTATCACCTCACTCCTGTTAGAATGGGCATCATCAGAAAATCTACAAACAACAAATGCTGGAGAGGGTGTGGAGAAAAGGGAACCCTCTTGCACTGTTGGTGGGAATGTAAATTGATACAGCCACTATGGAGAACAATATGGAGGTTCCTTAAAAAACTAAAAATAGAATTACCATATGACCCAGCAATCCCACTACTGGGCATATACCCAGAGAAAACCGTAATTCAAAAAGACACGTGCACCCGAATGTTCATTGCAGCACTATTTACAATAGCCAGGTCATGGAAGCAACCTAAATGCCCATCAACAGACGAATGGATAAAGAAGTTGTGGTACATATATACAATGGAATATTACTCAGCCATAAAAAGGAACGAAATTGAGTCATTTGTTGAGAAGTGGATGGATCTAGAGACTGTCATACAGAGTGAAGTAAGTCAGAAAGAGAAAAACAAATATCGTATATTAATGCATGTATGTGGAACCTAGAAAAATGGTACAGATGAGCCAGTTTGCAGGGCAGAAGTTGAGACACAGATGTAGAGAATGGACATATGGACACCAAGGGGGGAAAACTGCGATGAGGTGGGGATGGTGGTGTGCTGATTTGGGCAATTGGGATTGACATGTATACACTGATGTGTATAAAACTGATGCCTAATAAGAACCTGCAGTATAAAAAAACAAACAAAACAACTAATACTAAACTTTCATTGGGTTATTTGTATGGAAATATATTAATATAAATGTTTCAGACATTACATGAAATTTCTAAAAATCTTATATTTGTATTTGTATGGAAATATGTATGGAAATATGTTAATATAAATGTTTCAGACATTACAGGAAACGTCTAAAAATCTTATATGTTCTGGTATAATGTTATAAGTAATAATCCTAGTTATTACTTTAAAATGTATATCTCAGAAATAACTAATTTTCTTGTCAACTGCATTATTATGAACTTTCATCAAATCTTTAACCATGGTCATTTTTAAGTCTTTTGTCATTTACAGACAGTTCTGGGTGTACTCTGATGATTTTGCAAATATGTTCCTATAAAAGGGATTCATCTTCAAGAAATTCATGGAAAAGACTCTGACAAGTACAGGTTTCTGGTAACTGACTGTACTGCTGAACTGAATGAATAAGCATTTTCAGAATTCTAATGAAAAACTGATGAACTCATAAAAGTGCTAACAAAAGATCAAGATGAAAAAAAAGAAATTAATTACATGGGACTGAGTGAACTGATGAGGATGAGTATAATTTTTGTGACTTTCTGTCTGAATTAAAAAAAAAATCCCACAAGGACTCAGAGGAAAAGAATATACAAATCAATTTTCACTGCAAAGTAAAGGAGCTGTTACAGTGGAGGATTACTGGACTGAATGTCAATATTATGACATAGTATAAGTGTGTTTCATGTTTGGTAATTGCAATCATTGTTGCTTTTGTTGTGGTCATCCATGTACAATGCTTGGTGTCAGTCTATTTATCTATTGTAAAAATAAAATACAGTGTGTGTGTGTGGAAAAAAAAAAGATATCACTTATGGAGGGAATGTAAAAACCGCTACACTTGACCTGCATGACAAAACAGAAGAGAGTCACACGTTTAGAAAACACACTATGGCTGCTGAACGGGAAAGGTGAGGTGGGGTGATGCATAAAACAAGGGTTTCAAATTAGCTCAGATACCGTTCCATAAACCCAATATGTAATAGACAAGACCTACTCCTTGCTCAGTGAACTGGACTCAACACCCCCTATTCACCGCACAAGAATATATCTGACTAGTAAGAATCTTCAAACCTATGTATTGATATCTCTCTGTAAGTGAGCCAAGGGGGTGTAAAGCAGCATAAATACAGCCGTGAAAAGCACCTAAACCCCATTATAAAAATAAATGACTTTTCAAAACCCGTGAAACAAAGACAGTGAAAGAGAGAGAAATTCTTACACAATTCGTTCAGGGGCTGTGAGGCAACCTGGATTGACCATATCTAGACCCACAGCTGACTGAGACATAAGGGTGGACACTCTTGGGGCTGAGAGGTTTGGTCAGGTTGGGTGAGCCAACGCAGACCCTTTAAAGTAATACTGCATAGTACCCATCCCATGGGTCCCAAATCTCCAGTTTCAAGGGCATCTTCCTACGTCGAAAACATTCATGAGAAACCCAGAAGATGGTACACCGTGTGATCGGGAAAGGTTTCTAAAACGCACCTCATTTATCATATCCTTGTGCTCGGGTTCGCCATTCCAGCCGCTTTACTAGCCATCTCCCTCCTTGGAGAATCAGCACCTTTAAGCTCCTGTTCCGTACAGGTTGCAATTTTTCCTGAGGATGAACGGGAAGAGGGGGAACCAATGAGAGACTAGCTCTAGGTGTTGGGACAGGCACAGGTCACTCTATTTTCCCATCAGGAAGAAGAATTAACCACAGGCGTAGCCTGCCCTCTGGAACCAGAAGAGGGCCTGAAGCAATCCTGCGCTTTTGCGGCCAGCTCTCAACAAAGCGACTTGAAAAATGGAGCTCAGGGTCACTGCAATTCACAAACCTGCAGTGTTATAAATGATAACTCTCGTCCACAAATATATTGAGGGAAGGCAACGAAGAGAATTTGAAAGCAAGGCAGAATTGCAGGAAACAGATTTCAGGAGGTAGATTCGAATCGCCTTGAAAGCACATGAAAAGCGGCAAAACGTGGACAATGAGGCCCTTGGCCAAAAAGGGCGTATGGGTTTTTTCCTGAATATATTCAGGAAAAAACGCATACGCCCTTTTTGGCCAACCAAGCAACCTGGAAAGGCAAATCAGCGCTCCAAAGAAGTCTGGCTTCCCAGCGGGCAAAAGGGCCATGCGGAAAAAAGTGTCCAAACCAGAAATGCAGGACCGGCCATGGAGAAATGGGAGCCTTGCTACGCTGATGGGCGGGATGTAAATTGCCAACAGCCACTCTAGAGAAGTGTATGGTGTGTCCTGAAACGTCTAAAAAACACAGGTAGAGAGCATACGGCACTTCCACGCATGGGCATATAAATTGGGAAAACTAAAAATCAGCAAGACACAGGCACCCCAAAGTTTAGGGCTGCTCTGTTGACAAGAACCCCCACTTCATTACACCTTAAATATCCTAGGAAAGAGAAAAATGGATAAAGAAGTTGTGGTCCTCATGTACAATGGATATCACTCAGCTATGAAATCAACGTCATAAGGCTAGAGGCAGCACGATGAGTGGATTTAGGTACGACGATTCTAAGTGAAATAAGTCACACAGAAAAAGACACTTATCATAAGATATCACTTATGGAGGGAATGTAAAAACCGCTACACTTGACCTGAATGACAAAACAGAAGAGAGTCACACGTTTAGAAAACACACTATGGCTGCTGAACGGGAAAGGTGAGGTGGGGTGATGCATAAAACAAGGGTTTCAAATTAGCTCAGATACCGTTCCATAAACCCAATATGTAATAGACAAGACCTACTCCTTGCTCAGTGAACTGGACTCAACACCCCCTATTCACCACACAAGAATATATCTGACTAGTAAGAATCTTCAAACCTATGTATTGATATCTCTCTGTAAGTGAGTCAAGGGGATGTAAAGCAGCATAAACACAGCCGTGAAAAGCAGCTAAACCCCATTATAAAAATAAATGACTTTTTAAAACCCGTGAAACAAAGACAGTGAAAGAGAGAGAAATTCTTACACAATTCGTTCAGGGGCTGTGATGCAACCTGGATTGACCATATCTAGACCCACAGCTGATTGAGACATAAGGGTGGACACTCTTGGGGCTGAGAGGTTTGGTGAGGTTGGGTGAGCCAACGCACACCCTTTAAAGTAATACTGCATGGTACCCATCCCATGGGTCCCAAATCTGCAGGTTCAAGGGCATCTTCCTACGTCGAAAACATGCATGAGAAACCCAGAAGATGGTACACTGTGTGATCGGGAAAGGTTTCTAAAACGCACCTCATTTCTCATCTCCCTGTGCTCGGGTTCGCCATTCCAGCCGCTTTACTAGCCATCTCCCTCCTTGGAGAATCAGCACCTTTACCCTCCTGTTCCGTACAGGTTGCAATTTGTCCTGAGGATGAACGGGAAGAGGGGGAACCAATGAGAGACTAGCTCTAGGTGTTGGGACAGGCACAGGTCACTCTATTTTCCCATCAGGAAGAAGAATTAACCACAGGCTTAGCCTGCCCTCTGGAACCAGAATAGGGCCTGAAGCAATCCTGCGCTTTTGCGGCCAGCTCCCAAAAAAGCGACTTGAAAAATGGAGCTCAGGGGCACTGCAATTCACAAACCTGCAGAGTTATAAATGATAACTCTCGTCCACAAATATATTGAGGGAAGGCAACGAAGAGGATTTGAAAGCAAGGCAGAATTGCAGGAAACAGATTTCAGGAGATAGATTCGAATCGCCTTGAAAGCACATGAAAAGCGGCAAAACGTGGACAATGATGCCCTTGGCCAAAAAGGGCGTATGCGTTTTTTCCTGAATTTATTCAGGAAAAAACGCATACGCCCTTTTTGGCCAACCAAGCAACCTGGAAAGGCAAATCAGCGCTCCAAAGAAGTTTGGCTTCCCAGCGGGCAAAAGGGCCATGCGGAAAAAAGTGTCCAAACCAGAAATGCAGGACCGGCCATGGAGAAATGGGAGCCTTGCTACGCTGATGGGCGGGATGTAAATTGCCAACAGCCACTCTGGAGAAGTGTACGGTGTGTCCTGAAACGTCTAAAAAACACAGCTTAGAGAGCATACGGCACTTCCATGCATGGGCGTATAAACTGGGAAAACTAAAAATCAGCAAGACACAGGCACCCCAAAGTTTAGGGCTGCTCTGTTGACAAGAACCCCCACTTCATTACACCTTAAATATCCTAGGAAAGAGAAAAATGGATACAGAAGTTGTGGTCCTCATGTACAATGGAATATAACTCAGCTTTGAAATCAACGTCATAAGGCTAGTAGCAGCACGATGAGTGGATTTAGGTACGACGATTCTAAATGAAATAAGTCACACAGAAAAAGACACTTATCATAAGATATCACTTATAGAGGGAATGTAAAAACCGCTACACTTGACCTGAATGACAAAACAGAAGAGAGTCACACGTTTAGAAAACACACTATGGCTGCTGAACGGGAAAGGTGAGGTGGGGTGATGCATAAAACAACGGTTTCAAATTAGCTCAGATACCGTTCCATAAACCCAATATGTAATAGACAAGACCTACTCCTTGCTCAGTGAACTGGACTCAACACCCCCTATTCACCGCACAAGAATATATCTGACTAGTAAGAATCTTCAAACCTATGTATTGATATCTCTCTGTAAGTGAGTCAAGGGGGTGTAAAGCAGCATAAACACAGCCGTGAAAAGCAGCTAAACCACATTAAAAAAATAAATGACTTTTGAAAACCCGCGAAACAAAGACAGTGAAAGAGAGAGAAATTCTTACACAATTCGTTCAGGGGCTGTGATGAAACCTGGATTGACCATATCTAGACCCACAGCTGATTGAGACATAAGGGTGGACACTCTTGGGGCTGAGAGGTTTGGTGAGGTTGGGTGAGCCAACGCAGACCCTTTAAAGTAATACTGCATGGTACCCATCCCATGGGTCCCAAATCTCCAGGTTCAAGGGCATCTTCCTACGTCGAAAACATGCATGAGAAACCCAGAAGATGGTACACCGTGTGATCGGGAAAGGTTTCTAAAACACACCTCATTTCTCATCTCCTTGTGCTCGGGTTCGCCATTCCAGCCGCTTTACTAGCCATCTCCCTCCTTGGAGAATCAGCACCTTTAAGCTCCTGTTCCGTACAGGTTGCAATTTGTCCTGAGGATGAACGGGAAGAGGGGGAACCAATGAGAGACTAGCTCTAGGTGTTGGGACAGGCACAGGTCACTCTATTTTCCCATCAGGAAGAAGAATTAACCACAGGCTTAGCCTGCCCTCTGGAACCAGAATAGGGCCTGAAGCAATCCTGCGCTTTTGCGGCCAGCTCCCAAAAAAGCGACTTGAAAAATGGAGCTCAGGGGCACTGCAATTCACAAACCTGCAGAGTTATAAATGATAACTCTCGTCCACAAATATATTGAGGGAAGGCAACGAAGAGGCTTTGAAAGCAAGGCAGAATTGCAGGAAACAGATTTCAGGAGGTAGATTCGAATCGCCTTGAAAGCACATGAAAAGCGGCAAAACGTGGACAATGAGGCCCTTGGCCAAAAAGGGCGTATGCGTTTTTTCCTGAATATATTCAGGAAAAAACGCATACGCCCTTTTTGGCCAACCAAGCAACCTGGAAAGGCAAATCAGCGCTCCAAAGAAGTCTGGCTTCCCAGCGGGCAAAAGGGCCATGCGGAAAAAAGTGTCCAAACCAGAAATGCAGGACCGGCCATGGAGAAATGGGAGCCTTGCTACGCTGATGGGCGGGATGTAAATTGCCAAAAGCCAATCTGGAGAAGTGTACGGTGTGTCCTGAAACGTCTAAAAAACACAGCTTAGAGAGCATACGGCACTTCCATGCATGGGCGTATAAATTGGGAAAAATAAAAATCAGCAAGACACAGGCACCCCAAAGTTTAGGGCTGCTCTGTTGACAAGAACCCCCACTTCATTACACCTTAAATATCCTAGGAAAGAGAAAAATGGATAAAGAAGTTGTGGTCCTCATGTACAATGGAATATCACTCAGCCATGAAATCAACGTCATAAGGCTAGTAGCAGCACGATGAGTGGATTTAGGTACGACGATTCTAAGTGAAATAAGTCACACAGAAAAATACACTTATCATAAGATATCACTTATGGAGGGAATGTAAAAACCGCTACACTTGACCTGAATGACAAAACAGAAGAGAGTCACACGTTTAGAAAACACACTATGGCTGCTGAACGGGAAAGGTGAGGTGGGGTGATGCATAAAACAAGGGTTTCAAATTAGCTCAGATACCGTTCCATAAACCCAATATGTAATAGACAAGACCTACTCCTTGCTCAGTGAACTGGACTCAACACCCCCTATTCACCGCACAAGAATATATCTGACTAGTAAGAATCTTCAAACCTATGTATTGATATCTCTCTGTAAGTGAGTCAAGGGGGTGGAAAGCAGCATAAACACAGCCGTGAAAAGCAGCTAAACCCCATTATAAAAATAAATGACTTTTCAAAACACGTGAAACAAAGACAGTGAAAGAGAGAGAAATTCTTACACAATTCATTCAGGGGCTGTGATGCAACCTGGATTGACCATATCTAGACCCACAGCTGATTGAGACATAAGGGTGGACACTCTTGGGGCTCAGAGGTTTGGTGAGGTTGCATGAGCCAACGCAGACCCTTTAAAGTAATACTGCATGGTACCCATCCCATGGGACCCAAATCTCCAGGTTCAAGGGCATCTTCCTACGTCGAAAACATGCATGAGAAACCCAGAAGATGGTACACCGTGTGATCGGGAAAGGTTTCTAAAACACACCTCATTTCTCATCTCCTTGTGCTCGGTTTCGCCATTCCAGCCGCTTTACTAGCCATCTCCCTACTTGGAGAATCAGCACCTTTAACCTCCTGTTCCGTACAGGTTGCAATTTGTCCTGAGGATGAACGGGAAGAGGGGGAACCAATGAGAGACTAGCTCTAGGTGTTGGGACAGGCACAGGTCACTCTATTTTCCCCTCAGGAAGAAGAATTAACCACAGGCTTAGCCTGCCCTCTGGAACCAGAATAGGGCCTGAAGCAATCCTGCGCTTTTGCGGCCAGCTCCCAAAAAAGCGACTTGAAAAATGGAGCTCAGGGGCACTGCAATTCCCAAACCTGCAGATTTATAAATGATAACTCTCGTCCACAAATATATTGAGGGAAGGCAACGAAGAGGATTTGAAAGCAAGGCAGAATTGCAGGAAACAGATTTCAGGAGGTAGATTCGAATCGCCTTGAAAGCACATGAAAAGCGGCAAAACGTGGACAATAATGCCCTTGGCCAAAAAGGACGTATGCGTTTTTTCCTGAATGTATTCAGGAAAAAACGCATACGCCCTTTTTGGCCAACCAAGCAACCTGGCAAGGCAAATCAGCGCTCCAAAGAAGTCTCGCTTCCCAGCGGGCAAAAGGGCCATGCGGAGAAAAGTGTCCAAACCAGAAATGCAGGACCGGCCATGGAGAAATGGGAGCCTTGCTACGCTGATGGGCGGGATGTAAATTGCCAACAGCCAACCTGGAGAAGTGTACGGTGTTTCCTGAAACGTCTAAAAAACACAGCTTAGAGAGCATATGGCACTTCCACGCATGGGCGTATAAACTGGGAAAACTAAAAATCAGCAAGACACAGGCACCCCAAAGTTTAGGGCTGCTCTGTTGACAAGAAACCCCACTTCATTACACCTTAAATATCCTAGGAAAGAGAAAAATGGATAAAGAAGTTGTGGTCCTCATGTACAATGGAATATCACTCAGCCATGAAATCATCGTCATAAGGCTAGTAGCAGCACGATGAGTGGATTTAGGTACGACGATTCTAAGTGAAATAAGTCACACAGAAAAAGACACTTATCATAAGATATCACTTAGAGAGGGAATGTAAAAACCGCTACACTTGACCTGAATGACAAAACAGAAGAGAGTCACACGTTTAGAAAACACACTATGACTGCTGAACGGGAAAGGTTAGGTGGGGTGATGCATAAAACAAGGGTTTCAAATTAGCTCAGATACCGTTCCATAAACCCAATATGTAATAGACAAGACCTACTCCTTGCTCAGTGAACTGGACTCAACACCCCCTATTCACCGCACAAGAATATATCTGACTAGTAAGAATCTTCAAACCTATGTATTGATATCTCTCTGTAAGTGAGTCAAGGGGGTGTAAAGCAGCATAAACACAGCCGTGAAAAGCAGCTAAACCCCATTATAAAAATAAATGACTTTTCAAAACCCGTGAAACAAAGACAGTGAAAGAGAGAGAAATTCTTACACAATTCGTTCAGGGGCTGTGATGCAACCTGGAATGACCATATCTAGACCCACAGCTGATTGAGACATAAGGGTGGACACTCTTGGGGCTGAGAGGTTTGGTGAGGTTGGGTGAGCCAACGCAGACCCTTTAAAGTAATACTGCATGGTACCCATCCCATGGGTCCCAAATCTCCAGGTTCAAGGGCATCTTCCTACGTCGAAAACATGCATGAGAAACCCAGAAGATGGTACACCGTGTGATCGGGAAAGGTTTCTAAAACGCACCTCATTTCTCATCTGCTTGTGCTCGGGTTCGCCATTCCAGCCGCTTTACTAGCCATCTCCCTCCTTGGAGAATCAGCACCTTTAAGCTCCTGTTCCGTACAGGTTGCAATTTGTCCTGAGGATGAACGGGAAGAGGGGGAACCAATGAGAGACTAGCTCTAGGGGTTGGGACAGGCACAGGTCACTCTATTTTCCCATCAGGAAGAAGAATTAACCACAGGCTTAGCCTGCCCTCTGGAACCAGAACAGGGCCTGAAGCAATCCTGTGCTTTTGCGGCCAGCTCCCAAAAAAGCGACTTGAAAAATGGAGCTCAGGGGCACTGCAATTCACAAACCTGCAGAGTTATAAATGATAACTCTCGTCCACAAATATATTGAGGGAAGGCAACGAAGAGGATTTGAAAGCAAGGCAGAATTGCAGGAAACAGATTTCAGGAGGTAGATTCGAATCGCCTTGAAAGCACATGAAAAGCGGCAAAACGTGGACAATGAGGCCCTTGGCCAAAAAGGGCGTATGCGTTTTTTCCTGAATATATTCAGGAAAAAACGCATACGCCCTTTTTGGCCAACCAAGCAACCTGGAAATGCAAATCAGCGCTCCAAAGAAGTCTGGCTTCCCAGCGGGCAAAAGGGCCATGCGGAAAAAAGTGTCCAAACCAGAAATGCAGGACCGGCCATGGAGAAATGGGAGCCTTGCTACGCTGATGGGCGGGATGTAAATTGCCAACAGCCACTCTGGAGAAGTGTACGGTGTGTCCTGAAACGTCTAAAAAACACAGCATAGAGAGCATACGGAACTTCCACGCATGGGCGTATAAATTGGGAAAACTAAAAATCAGCAAGACACAGGCACCCCAAAGTTTAGGGCTGCTCTGTTGACAAGAAACCCCACTTCATTACACCTTAAATATCCTAGGAAAGAGAAAAATGGATAAAGAAGTTGTGGTCCTCATGTACAATGGAATATCACTCAGCCATGAAATCAACGTCATAAGTCTAGAGGCAGCACGATCAGTGGATTTAGGTACGATGATTCTAAGAGAAATAAGTCACACAGAAAAAGACACTTATCATAAGATATCACTTATGGAGGGAATGTAAAAACCGCTACACTTGACCTGAATGACAAAACAGAAGAGAGTCACACGTTTAGAAAACACACTATGGCTGCTGAACGGGAAAGGTGAGGTGGGGTGATGCATAAAACAAGGGTTTCAAATTAGCTCAGATACCGTTCCATAAACCCAATATGTAATAGACAAGACCTACTCCTTGCTCAGTGAACTGGACTCAACACCCCCTATTCACCGCACAAGAATATATCTGACTAGTAAGAATCTTCAAACCTATGTATTGATATCTCTCTGTAAGTGAGTCAAGGGGGTGTAAAGCAGCATAAACACAGCCGTGAAAAGCAGCTAAACCACATTATAAAAATAAATGACTTTTCAAAACCCGTGAAACAAAGACAGTGAAAGAGAGAGAAATTCTTACACAATTCGTTCAGGGGCTGTGATGCAACCTGGATTGACCATATCTAGACCCACAGCTGATTGAGACATAAGGGTGAACACTCTTGGGGCTGAGAGGTTTGGTGAGGTTGGGTGAGCCAACGCAGACCCTTTAAAGTAATACTGCATGGTACCCATCCCATGGGTCCCAAATCTCCAGGTTCAAGGGCATCTTCCTACGTTGAAAACATGCATGAGAAACCCAGAAGATGGTACACCGTGTGATCGGGAAAGTTTTCTAAAACACACCTCATTTCTCATCTCCTTGTGCTCGGGTTCGCCATTCCAGCCGCTTTACTAGCCATCTCCCACCTTGGAGAATCAGCACCTTTAAGCTCCTGTTCCGTACAGGTTGCAATTTGTCCTGAGGATGAACGGGAAGAGGGGGAACCAATGAGAGACTAGCTCTAGGTGTTGGAACAGGCACAGGTCACTCTATTTTCCCATCAGGAAGAAGAATTAACCACAGGCTTAGCCTGCCCTCTGGAACCAGAATAGGGCCTGAAGCAATCCTGCGCTTTTGCGGCCAGCTCCCAAAAAAGCGACTTGAAAAATGGAGCTCAGGGGCACTGCAATTCACAAACCTGTAGCGTTATAAATGATAACTCTCGTCCACAAATATATTGAGGGAAGGCAACGAAGAGGCTTTGAAAGCAAGGCAGAATTGCAGGAAACAGATTTCAGGAGGTAGATTCGAATCGCCTTGAAAGCACATGAAAAGGGGCAAAACGTGGACAATGATGCCCTTGGCCAAAAAGGGCGTATGCGTTTTTACCTGAATATATTCAGGAAAAAACGCATACGCCCTTTTTGGCCAACCAAGCAACCTGGAAAGGCAAATCAGCGCTCCAAAGAAGTCTGGCTTCCAAGCGGGCAAAAGGGCCATGCGGAAAAAAGTGTCCAAACCAGAAATGCAGGACCGGCAATGGAGAAATGGGAGCCTTGCTACGCTGATGAGCGGGATGTAAATTGCCAACAGCCACTCTGGAGAAGTGTACGGTGTGTCCTGAAACGTCTAAAAAACACATCTTAGAGAGCATACGGCACTTCCACGCATGGGCGTATAAATTGGGAAAACTAAAAATCAGCAAGACACAGGCATCCCAAAGTTAGGGCTGCTCTGTTGACAAGAAACCCCACTTCATTACACCTTAAATATCCTAGGAAAGAGAAAAATGGATAAAGAAGTTGTGGTCCCCATGTACAATGGAATATCACTCAGCCATGAAATCAACGTCATAAGGCTAGTAGCAGCACGATGAGTGGATTTAGGTACGACGATTCTAAGTGAAATAAGTCACACAGAAAAAGACACTTATCATAAGATATCACTTATAGAGGGAATGTAAAAACCGCTACACTTGACCTGAATGACAAAACAGAAGAGAGTCACACGTTTAGAAAACACACTATGGCTGCTGAACGGGAAGGGTGAGGTGGGGTGATGCATAAAACAAGGGTTTCAAATTAGCTCAGATACCGTTCCATAAACCCAATATGTAATAGACAAGACCTACTCCTTGCTCAGTGAACTGGACTCAACACCCCCTATTCACCGCACAAGAATATATCTGACTAGTAAGAATCTTCAAACCTATGTATTGATATCTCTCTGTAAGTGAGTCAAGGGGGTGTAAAGCAGCATAAACACAGCCGTGAAAAGCAGCTAAACCCCATTATAAAAATAAATGACTTTTCAAAACCCGTGAAATAAAGACATTGAAAGAGAGAGAAATTCTTACACAATTCGTTCAGGGGCTGTGATGCAACCTGGAATGACCATATCTAGACCCACAGCTGATTGAGACATAAGGGTGGACACTCTTGGGGCTGAGAGGTTTGGTGAGGTTGGGTGAGCCAACGCAGACCCTTTAAAGTAATACTGCATGGTACCCATCCCATGGGTCCCAAATCTCCAGGTTCAAGGGCATCTTCCTACGTCGAAAACATGCATGAGAAACCCAGAAGATGGTACACCGTGTGATCGGGAAAGGTTTCTAAAACACACCTCATTTCTCATCTCCTTGTGCTCGGGTTCGCCATTCCAGCCGCTTTACTAGCCATCTCCCTCCTTGGAGAATCAGCACCTTTAAGCTCCTGTTCCGTACAGGTTGCAATTTGTCCTGAGGATGAACGGGAAGAGGGGGAACCAATGAGAGACTAGCTCGAGGTGTTGGGACAGGCACAGGTCACTCTATTTTCCCATCAGGAAGAAGAATTAACCACAGGCTTAGCCTGCCCTCTGGAACCAGAATAGGGCCTGAAGCAATCCTGCGCTTTTGCGGCCAGCTCCCAAAAAAGCGACTTGAAAAATGGAGCTCAGGGGCACTGCAATTCACAAACCTGCAGAGTTATAAATGATAACTCTCGTCCACAAATATATTGAGGGAAGGCAACGAAGAGGATTTGAAAGCCAGGCAGAATTGCAGGAAACAGATTTCAGGAGGTAGATTCGAATCGCCTTGAAAGCACATGAAAAGCGGCAAAACGTGGACAATGAGGCCCTTGGCCAAAAAGGGCGTATGCGTTTTTTCCTGAATATATTCAGGAAAAAACGCATACGCCCTTTTTGGCCAACCAAGCAACCTGGAAAGGCAAATCAGCGCTCCAAAGAAGTCTGGCTTCCCAGCGGGCAAAAGGGCCATGCGGAAAAAAGTGTCCAAACCAGAAATGCAGGACCGGCCATGGAGAAATGGGAGCCTTGCTACGCTGATGGGCGGGATGTAAATTGCCAACAGCCACTCTGGAGAAGTGTACGGTGTGTCCTGAAACGTCTAAAAAACACAGCTTAGAGAGCATACGGCACTTCCATGCATGGGCGTATAAATTGGGAAAACTAAAAATCAGCAAGACACAGGCACCCCAAAGTTAGGGCTGCTCTGTTGACAAGAAACCCCACTTCATTACACCTTAAATATCCTAGGAAAGAGAAAAATGGATAAAGAAGTTGTGGTCCTCATGTACAATGGAATATCACTCAGCCATGAAATCAACGTCATAAGGCTAGTAGCAGCACGATGAGTGGATTTAGGTACGACGATTCTAAGTGAAATAAGTCACACAGAAAAAGACACTTATCATAAGATATCACTTATAGAGGGAATGTAAAAACCGCTACACTTGACCTGAATGACAAAACAGAAGAGAGACACACGTTTAGAAAACACACTATGGCTGCTGAACGGGAAAGGTGAGGTGGGGTGATGCATAAAACAAGGGTTTCAAATTAGCTCAGATACCGTTCCATAAACCCAATATGTAATAGACAAGACCTACTCCTTGCTCAGTGAACTGGACTCAACACCCCCTATTCACCGCACAAGAATATATCTGACTAGTAAGAATCTTCAAACCTATGTATTGATATCTCTCTGTAAGTGAGTCAAGGGGGTGTAAAGCAGCATAAACACAGCCGTGAAAAGCAGCTAAACCCCATTATAAAAATAAATGACTTTTCAAAACCCGTGAAACAAAGACAGTGAAAGAGAGAGAAATTCTTACACAATTCGTTCAGGGGCTGTGATGCAACCTGGAATGACCATATCTAGACCCACAGCTGATTGAGACATAAGGGTGGACACTCTTGGGGCTGAGAGGTTTGGTGAGGTTGGGTGAGCCAACGCAGACCCTTTAAAGTAATACTGCATGGTACCCATCCCATGGGTCCCAAATCTCCAGGTTCAAGGGCATCTTCCTACGTCGAAAACATGCATGAGAAACCCAGAAGATGGTACACCGTGTGATCGGGAAAGGTTTCTAAAATGCACCTCATTTCTCATCTCCTTGTGCTCGGGTTCGCCATTCCAGCCGCTTTACTAGCCATCTCCCTCCTTGGAGAATCAACACCTTTAAGCTCCTGTTCCGTACAGGTTGCAATTTGTCCTGAGGATGAACGGGAAGAGGGGGAACCAATGAGAGACTAGCTCGAGGTGTTGGGACAGGCACATGTCACTCTATTTTCCCATCAGGAAGAAGAATTAACCACAGGCTTAGCCTGCCCTCTGAAACCAGAATAGGGCCTGAAGCACTCCTGCGCTTTTGCGGCCAGCTCCCAAAAAAGCGACTTGAAAAATGGAGCTCAGGGGCACTGCAATTCCCAAACCTGCAGATTTATAAATGATAACTCTCGTCCACAAATATATTGAGGGAAGGCAACGAAGAGGATTTGAAAGCAAGGCAGAATTGCAGGAAACAGATTTCAGGAGGTAGATTCGAATCGCCTTGAAAGCACATGAAAAGCGGCAAAACGTGGACAATGATGCCCTTGGCCAAAAAGGGCGTATGCGTTTTTTCCTGAATATATTCAGGAAAAAACGCATACGCCCTTTTTGGCCAACCAAGCAACCTGGAAAGGCAAATCAGCGCTCCAAAGAAGTCTGGCTTCCCAGCGGGCAAAAGGGCCATGCGGAAAAAAGTGTCCAAACCAGAAATGCAGGACCGGCCATGGAGAAATGGGAGCCTTGCTACGCTGATGGGCGGGATGTAAATTGTCAACAGCCACCCTGGAGAAGTGTACGGTGTGTCCTGAAACGTCTAAAAAACACAGCTTAGAGAGCATACGGCACTTCCACGCATGGGCGTAAAAACTGGGAAAACAAAAATCAGCAAGACACAGACACCCCAAAGTTTAGGGCTGCTCTGTTGACAAGAACCCCCACTTCATTACACCTTAAATATCCTAGGAAAGAGAAAAGTGGATAACGAAGTTGTGGTCCTCATGTACAATGGAATATCACTCAGCCGTGGAATCCACGTCATAAGGCTAGTAGCAGCACGATGAGTGGATTTAGGTACGACGATTCTAAGTGAAATAAGTCACACAGAAAAAGACACTTATCATAAGATATCACTTATACAGGGAATGTAAAAACCGCTACACTTGACCTGAATGACAAAACAGAAGAGAGTCACACGTTTAGAAAACACACTATGGCTGCTGAACGGGAAAGGTGAGGTGGGGTGATGCATAAAACAAGGGTTTCAAATTAGCTCAGATACCGTTCCATAAACCCAATATGTAATAGACAAGACCTACTCCTTGCTCAGTGAACTGGACTCAACACCCCCTATTCACCGCACAAGAATATATCTGACTAGTAAGAATCTTCAAACCTATGTATTGATATCTCTCTGTAAGTGAGTCAAGGGGGTGTAAAGCGGCATAAACACAGCCGTGAAAAGCAGCTAAACCCCATTATAAAAATAATTGACTTTTCAAAACCCGTGAAACAAAGACAGTGAAAGAGAGAGAAATTCTTACACAATTCGTTCAGGGGCTGTGATGCAACCTGGATTGACCATATCTAGACCCACAGCTGATTGAGACATAAGGGTGGACACTCTTAGGGCTGAGAGGTTTGGTGAGGTTGGGTGAGCGAACACACACCCTTTAAAGGAATACTGCATGGTACCCATCCCATGGGTCCCAAATCTCCAGGTTCAAGGGCATCTTCCTACGTCGAAAACATGCATGAGAAACCCAGAAGATGGTACACCGTGTGATCGGGAAAGGTTTCTAAAACGCACCTCATTTCTCATCTCCCTGTGCTCGGGTTCACCATTCCAGCCGCTTTACTAGCCATCTCCCTCCTTGGAGAATCAGCACCTTTAACTAAACTCCTGTTCCGTACAGGTTGCAATTTGTCCTGAGGATGAACGGGAAGAGGGGGAACCAATGAGAGACTAGCTCTAGGTGTTGGGACAGGCACAGGTCACTCTATTTTCCCATCAGGAAGAAGAATTAACCACGAGCTCAGCCTGCTCCCCAGAACCAGAAGAGGGCGTGAAGCAATCTTGCACTTTCGCAGCCAGCTCCCAAAAAGGCGACTTGAAAAATGGAGCTCAGGGGCACTTCAATTCCCAAACCTGCAGAGTTATAAATGATAACTCTCGTCGACAAATATATTGAGGGAAGGCAACGAAGAGGATTTGAAAGCAAGGCAGAATTGCAGGAAACAGATTTCAGGAGGTAGATTCGAATCGCCTTGAAAGCACATGAAAAGCGGCAAAACGTGGACAATGATGCCCTTGGCCAAAAAGGGTGTATGCGTTTTTACCTGAATATATTCAGGAAAAAACGCATACACCCTTTTTGGCCAACCAAGCAACCTGGAAAGGCAAATCAGCGCTCCAAAGAAGTCTCGCTTCCCAGCGGGCAAAAGGGCCATGCGGAAAAAAGTGTCCAAACCAGAAATGCAGGACCGGCCATGGAGAAATGGGAGCCTTGCTACGCTGATGGGCGGGATGTATATTGCCAACAGCCACCCTGGAGAAGTGTACGGTGTGTCCTGAAACGTCTAAAAAACACAGCTTAGAGAGCATACGGCACTTCCACGCATGGGCGTATAAACTGGGAAAACTAAAAATCAGCAAGACACAGGCACCCCAAAGTTTAGGGCTGCTCTGTTGACAAGAACCCCCACTTCATTACACCTTAAATATCCTAGGAAAGAGAAAAATGGATAAAGAAGTTGTGGTCCTCATGTACAATGGAATATCACTCAGCCATGAAATCAACGTCATAAGGCTAGTAGCAGCACGATGAGTGGATTTAGGTACGACGATTCTAAGTGAAATAAGTCACACAGAAAAAGACACTTATCATAAGATATCACTTATGGAGGGAATGTAAAAACCGCTACACTTGACCTGAATGACAAAACAGAAGAGAGTCACACGTTTAGAAAACACACTATGGCTGCTGAACGGGAAAGGTGAGGTGGGGTGATGCATAAAACAAGGGTTTCAAATTAGCTCAGATACCGTTCCATAAACCCAATATGTAATAGACAAGACCTACTCCTTGCTCAGTGAACTGGACTCAACACCCCCTATTCACCGCACAAGAATATATCTGACTAGTAAGAATCTTCAAACCTATGTATTGATATCTCTCTGTAAGTGAGTCAAGGGGGTGTAAAGCGTCATAAACACAACCGTGAAAAGCAGCTAAACCCCATTATAAAAATAAATGACTTTTCAAAACCCGTGAAACAAAGACAGTGAAACAGAGAGAAATTCTTACACAATTCGTTCAGGGGCTATAATGCCACCTGGATTGACCACATCTAGACCCACAGCTGATTGAGACATAAAGGTGGACACTCTTGGGGCTGAGAGGTTTGGTGAGGTTGGGTGAGCCAACGCACACCCTTTAAAGTAATACTGCATGGTACCCATCCCATGGGTCCCAAATCTCCAGGTTCAAGGGCATCTTCCTACGTCGAAAACATGCATGAGAAACCCAGAAGATGGTACACCGTGTGATCGGGAAAGGTTTCTAAAACGCACCTCATTTCTCATCTCCCTGTGCTCGGGTTCGCCATTCCAGCCGCTTTACTAGCCATCTCCCTCCTTGGAGAATCAGCACCTTTAACTAAACTCCTGTTCCGTACAGGTTGCAATTTGTCCTGAGGATGAACGGGAAGAGGGGGAACCAATGAGAGACTAGCTCTAGGTGTTGGGACAGGCACAGGTCACTCTATTTTCCCATCAGGAAGAAGAATTAACCACGAGCTCAGCCTGCTCCCCAGAACCAGAAGAGTGCGTGAAGCAATCCTGCACTTTCGCGGCCAGCTCCCAAAAAGGCGACTTGAAAAATGGAGCTCAGGGTCTCTGCAATTCCCAAACCTGCAGAGTTATAAATGATAACTCTCGTCCACAAATATATTGAGGGAAGGCAACGAAGAGGATTTGAAAGCAAGGCAGAATTGCAGGAAACAGATTTCAGGAGGTAGATTCGAATCACCTTGAAAGCACATGAAAAGCGGCAAAACGTGGACAATGATGCCCTTGGCCAAAAAGGGCGTATGCGTTTTTACCTGAATACATTCAGGAAAAAACGCATACGCCCTTTTTGGCCAACCAAGCAACCTGGAAAGGCAAATCAGCGCTCCAAAGAAGTCTCGCTTCCCAGCGGGCAAAAGGGCCATGCGGAAAAAAGTGTCCAAACCAGAAATGCAGGACCGGCCATGGAGAAATGGGAGCCTTGCTACGCTGATGGGCGGGATGTATATTGCCAACAGCCACCCTGGACAAGTGTACGGTGTGTCCTGAAACGTCTAAAAAACACAGCTTAGAGAGCATACGGCACTTCCACGCATGGGCGTATAAACTGGGAAAACTAAAAATCAGCAAGACACAGGCACCCCAAAGTTTAGGGCTGCTCTGTTGACAAGAACCCCCACTTCATTACACCTTAAATATCCTAGGAAAGAGAAAAATGGATAAAGAAGTTGTGGTCCTCATGTACAATGGAATATCACTCAGCCATGAAATCAACGTCATAAGGCTAGTAGCAGCACGATGAGTGGATTTAGGTACGACGATTCTAAGTGAAATAAGTCACACAGAAAAAGACACTTATCATAAGATATCACTTATAGAGGGAATGTAAAAACCGCTACACTCGACCTGAATGACAAAACAGAAGAGAGTCACACGTTTAGAAAACACACTATGGCTGCTGAACGGGAAAGGTGAGGTGGGGTGATGCATAAAACAAGGGTTTCAAATTAGCTCAGATACCGTTCCATAAACCCAATATGTAATAGACAAGACCTACTCCTTGCTCAGTGAACTGGACTCAACACCCCCTATTCACCGCACAAGAATATATCTGACTAGTAAGAATCTTCAAACCTATGTATTGATATCTCTCTGTAAGTGAGTCAAGGGGGTGTAAAGCGGCATAAACACAGCCGTGAAAAGCAGCTAAACCCCATTATAAAAATAAATGACTTTTCAAAACCCGTGAACCAAAGACAGTGAAAGAGAGAGAAATTCTTACACAATTCGTTCAGGGGCTGTGATGCAACCTGGATTGACCATATCTGGACCCACAGCTGATTGAGACATAAGGGTGGACACTCTTGGGGCTGAGAGGTTTGGTGAGGTTGGGTGAGCCAACGCACACCCTTTAAAGTAATACTGCATGGTACCCATCCCATGGGTCCCAAATCTCCAGGTTCAAGGGCATCTTCCTACGTCGAAAACATGCATGAGAAACCCAGAAGATGGTACACCGTGTGATCGGGAAAGGTTTCTAAAACGCACCTCATTTCTCATCTCCCTGTGCTCGGGTTCGCCATTCCAGCCGCTTTACTAGCCATCTCCCTCCTTGGAGAATCAGCACCTTTAACTAAACTCCTGTTCCGTACAGGTTGCAATTTGTCCTGAGGATGAACGGGAAGAGGGGGAACCAATGAGAGACTAGCTCTAGGTGTTGGGACAGGCACAGGTCACTCTATTTTCCAATCAGGAAGAAGAATTAACCACGAGCTCAGCCTGCTCCCCAGAACCAGAAGAGGGCGTGAAGCAATCTTGCACTTTCGCGGCCAGCTCCCAAAAAGGCGACTTGAAAAATGGAGCTCAGGGGCACTGCAATTCCCAAACCTGCAGAGTTATAAATGATAACTCTCGTCCACAAATATATTGAGGGAAGGCAACGAAGAGGATTTGAAAGCAAGGCAGAATTGCAGGAAACAGATTTCAGGAGGTAGATTCGAATCGCCTTGAAAGCACATGAAAAGCGGCAAAACGTGGACAATGATGCCCTTGGCCAAAAAGGGCGTATGCGTTTTTTCCTGAATATATTCAGGAAAAAACGCATACGCCCTTTTTGGCCAACCAAGCCACCTGGAAAGGCAAATCAGCGCTCCAAAGAAGTCTCGCTTCCCAGCGGGCAAAAGGGCCATGCGGAAAAAAGTGTCCAAACCAGAAATGCAGGACCGGCCATGGAGAAATGGGAGCCTTGCTACGCTGATGGGCGGGATGTATATTGCCAACAGCCACCCTGGAGAAGTGTACGGTGTGTCCTGAAACGTCTAAAAAACACAGCTTAGAGAGCATACGGCACTTCCACGCATGGGCGTATAAACTGGGAAAACTAAAAATCAGCAAGACACAGGCACCCCAAAATTTAGGGCTGCTCTGTTGACAAGAACCCCCACTTCATTACACCTTAAATATCCTAGGAAAGAGAAAAATGGATAAAGAAGTTGTGGTCCTCATGTACAATGGAATATCACTCAGCCATGAAATCAACGTCATAAGGCTAGTAGCAGCACGATGAGTGGATTTAGGTACGACGATTCTAAGTGAAATAAGTCACACAGAAAAAGACACTTATCATAAGATATCACTTATGGAGGGAATGTAAAAACCGCTACACTTGACCTGAATGACAAAACAGAAGAGAGTCACACGTTTAGAAAACACACTATGGCTGCTGAACGGGAAAGGTGAGGTGGGGTGATGCATAAAACAAGGGTTTCAAATTAGCTCAGATACCGTTCCATAAACCCAATATGTAATAGACAAGACCTACTCCTTGCTCAGTGAACTGGACTCAACACCCCCTATTCACCGCACAAGAATATATCTGACTAGTAAGAATCTTCAAACCTATGTATTGATATCTCTCTGTAAGTGAGTCAAGGGGGTGTAAAGCGGCATAAACACAACCGTGAAAAGCAGCTAAACCCCATTATAAAAATAAATGACTTTTCAAAACCCGTGAAACAAAGACAGTGAAACAGAGAGAAATTCTTACACAATTCGTTCAGGGGCTGTAATGCAACCTGGATTGACCATATCTAGACCCACAGCTGATTGAGACATAAAGGTGGACACTCTTGGGGCTGAGAGGTTTGGTGAGGTTGGGTGAGCCAACGCACACCCTTTAAAGTAATACTGCATGGTACCCATCCCATGGGTCCCAAATCTCCAGGTTCAAGGGCATCTTCCTACGTCGAAAACATGCATGAGAAACCCAGAAGATGGTACACCGTGTGATCGGGAAAGGTTTCTAAAACGCACCTCATTTCTCATCTCCCTGTGCTCGGGTTCGCCATTCCAGCCGCTTTACTAGCCATCTCCCTCCTTGGAGAATCAGCACCTTTAACTAAACTCCTGTTCCGTACAGGTTGCAATTTGTCCTGAGGATAAACGGGAAGAGGGGGAACCAATGAGAGACTAGCTCTAGGTGTTGGGACAGGCACAGGTCACTCTATTTTCCCATCAGGAAGAAGAATTAACCACGAGCTCAGCCTGCTCCCCAGAACCAGAAGAGTGCGTGAAGCAATCCTGCACTTTCGCGGCCAGCTCCCGAAAAGGCGACTTGAAAAATGGAGCTCAGGGGCTCTGCAATTCCCAAACCTGCAGAGTTATAAATGATAACTCTCGTCCACAAATATATTGAGGGAAGGCAACGAAGAGGATTTGAAAGCAAGGCAGAATTGCAGGAAACAGATTTCAGGAGGTAGATTCGAATCGCCTTGAAAGCACATGAAAAGCGGCAAAACGTGGACAATGATGCCCTTGGCCAAAAAGGGCGTATGCGTTTTTACCTGAATATATTCAGGAAAAAACGCATACGCCCTTTTTGGCCAACCAAGCAACCTGGAAAGGCAAACCAGCGCTCCAAAGAAGTCTCGCTTCCCAGCGGGCAAAAGGGCCATGCGGAAAAAAGTGTCCAAACCAGAAATGCAGGACCGGCCATGGAGAAATGGGAGCCTTGCTACGCTGATGGGCGGGATGTATATTGCCAACAGCCACCCTGGAGAAGTGTACGGTGTGTCCTGAAACGTCTAAAAAACACAGGTAGAGAGCATACGGCACTTCCACGCATGGGCGTATAAACTGGGAAAACTAAAAATCAGCAAGACACAGGCACCCCAAAGTTTAGGGCTGCTCTGTTGACAAGAACCCCCACTTCATTACACCTTAAATATCCTAGGAAAGAGAAAAATGGATAAAGAAGTTGTGGTCCTCATGTACAATGGAATATCACTCAGCCATGAAATCAACGTCATAAGGCTAGTAGCAGCACGATGAGTGGATTTAGGTACGACGATTCTAAGTGAAATAAGTCACACAGAAAAAGACACTTATCATAAGATATCACTTATAGAAGTAATGTAAAATCCGCTACACTCGACCTGAATGACAAAACAGAAGAGAGTCACACGTTTAGAAAACACACTATGGCTGCTGAACGGGAAAGGTGAGGTGGGGTGATGCATAAAACAAGGGTTTCAAATTAGCTCAGATACCGTTCCATAAACCCAATATGTAATAGACAAGACCTACTCCTTGCTCAGTGAACTGGACTCAACACCCCCTATTCACCGCACAAGAATATATCTGACTAGTAAGAATCTTCAAACCTATGTATTGATATCTCTCTGTAAGTGAGTCAAGGGGGTGTAAAGCGGCATAAACACAGCCGTGAAAAGCAGCTAAACCCCATTATAAAAATAAATGACTTTTCATAACCCGTGAACCAAAGACAGTGAAAGAGAGAGAAATTCTTACACAATTCGTTCAGGGGCTGTGATGCAACCTGGATTGACCATATCTGGACCCACAGCTGATTGAGACATAAGGGTGGACACTCTTGGGGCTGAGAGGTTTGGTGAGGTTGGGTGAGCCAACGCACACCCTTTAAAGTAATACTGCATGGTACCCATCCCATGGGTCCCAAATCTCCAGGTTCAAGGGCATCTTCCTACGTCGAAAACATGCATGAGAAACCCAGAAGATGGTACACCGTGTGATCGGGAAAGGTTTCTAAAACGCACCTCATTTCTCATCTCCCTGTGCTCGGGTTCGCCATTCCAGCCGCTTTACTAGCCATCTCCCTCCTTGGAGAATCAGCACCTTTAACTAAACTCCTGTTCCGTACAGGTTGCAATTTGTCCTGAGGATGAACGGGAAGAGGGGGAACCAATGAGAGACTAGCTCTAGGTGTTGGGACAGGCACAGGTCACTCTATTTTCCCATCAGGAAGAAGAATTAACCACGAGCTCAGCCTGCTCCCCAGAACCAGAAGAGGGCGTGAAGCAATCTTGCACTTTCGCGGCCAGCTCCCAAAAAGGCGACTTGAAAAATGGAGCTCAGGGGCACTGAAATTCCCAAACCTGCAGAGTTATAAATGATAACTCTCGTCCACAAATATATTAAGGGAAGGCAACGAAGAGGATTTGAAAGCAAGGCAGAATTGCAGGAAACAGATTTCAGGAGGTAGATTCGAATCGCCTTGAAAGCACATGAAAAGCGGCAAAACGTGGACAATGATGCCCTTGGCCAAAAAGGGCGTATGCGTTTTTACCTGAATATATTCAGGAAAAAACGCATACGCCCTTTTTGGCCAACCAAGCAACGTGGAAAGGCAAATCAGCTCTCCAAAGAAGTCTCGCTTCCCAGTGGGCAAAAGGGCCATGCGGAAAAAAGTGTCCAAACCAGAAATGCAGGACCGGCCATGGAGAAATGGGAGCCTTGCTACGCTGATGGGCGGGATGTATATTGCCAACAGCCACCCTGGAGAAGTGTACGGTGTGTCCTGAAACGTCTAAAAAACACAGCTTAGAGAGCATACGGCACTTCCACGCATGGGCGTATAAACTGGGAAAACTAAAAATCAGCAAGACACAGGCACCCCAAAGTTTAGGGCTGCTCTGTTGACAAGAACCCCCACTTCATTACACCTTAAATATCCTAGGAAAGAGAAAAATGGATAAAGAAGTTGTGGTCCTCATGTACAATGGAATATCACTCAGCCATGAAATCAACGTCATAAGGCTAGTAGCAGCACGATGAGTGGATTTAGGTACGACGATTCTAAGTGAAATAAGTCACACAGAAAAAGACACTTATCATAAGATATCACTTATGGAGGGAATGTAAAAATCGCTACACTTGACCTGAATGACAAAACAGAAGAGAGTCACACGTTTAGAAAACACACTATGGCTGCTGAACGGGAAAGGTGAGGTGGGGTGATGCATAAAACAAGGGTTTCAAATTAGCTCAGATACCGTTCCATAAACCCAATATGTAATAGACAAGACCTTCTCCTTGCTCAGTGAACTGGACTCAACACTCCCTATTCACCGCACAAGAATATATCTGACTAGTAAGAATCTTCAAACCTATGTATTGATATCTCTCTGTAAGTGAGTCAAGGGGGTGTAAAGCGGCATAAACACAACCGTGAAAAGCAGCTAAACCCCATTATAAAAATAAATGACTTTTCAAAACCCGTGAAACAAAGACAGTGAAAGAGAGAGAAATTCTTACACAATTCGTTCAGGGGCTGTAATGCAACCTGGATTGACCATATCTAGACCCACAGCTGATTGAGACATAAAGGTGGACACTCTTGGGGCTGAGAGGTTTGGTGAGGTTGGGTGAGCCAACGCACACCCTTTAAAGTAATACTGCATGGTACCCATCCCATGGGTCCCAAATCTCCAGGTTCAAGGGCATCTTCCTACGTCGAAAACATGCATGAGGAACCCAGAAGATGGTACACCGTGTGATCGGGAAAAGTTTCTAAAACGCACCTCATTTCTCATCTCCCTGTGCTCGGGTTCGCCATCCCAGCCGCTTTACTAGCCATCTCCCTCCTTGGAGAATCAGCACCTTTAACTAAACTCCTGTTCCGTACAGGTTGCAATTTGTCCTGAGGATGAACGGGAAGAGGGGGAACCAATGAGAGACTAGCTCTAGGTGTTGGGACAGGCACAGGTCACTCTATTTTCCAATCAGGAAGAAGAATTAACCACGAGCTCAGCCTGCTCCCCAGAACCAGAAGAGGGCGTGAAGCAATCTTGCACTTTCGCGGCCAGCTCCCAAAAAGGCGACTTGAAAAATGGAGCTCAGGGGCACTGCAATTCCCAAACCTGCAGAGTTATAAATGATAACTCTCGTCCACAAATATATTGAGGGAAGGCAACGAAGAGGATTTGAAAGCAAGGCAGAATTGCAGGAAACAGATTTCAGGAGGTAGATTCGAATCGCCTTGAAAGCACATGAAAAGCGGCAAGACGGGGACAATGATGCCCTTGGCCAAAAAGGGCGTATGCGTTTTTACCTGAATATATTCAGGAAAAAACGCATACGCTCTTTTTGGCCAACCAAGCAACCTGGAAAGGCAAATCAGCGCTCCAAAGAAGTCTCGCTTCCCAGCGGGCAAAAGGGCCATGCGGAAAAAAGTGTCCAAACCAGAAATGCAGGACCGGCCATGGAGAAATGGGAGCCTTGCTACGCTGATGGGCGGGATGTATATTGCCAACAGCCACCCTGGAGAAGTGTACGGTGTGTCCTGAAACGTCTAAAAAACACAGCTTAGAGAGCATACGGCACTTCCACGCATGGGCGTATAAACTGGGAAAACTAAAAATCAGCAAGACACAGGCACCCCAAAATTTAGGGCTGCTCTGTTGACAAGAACCCCCACTTCATTACACCTTAAATATCCTAGGAAAGAGAAAAATGGATAAAGAAGTTGTGGTCCTCATGTACAATGGAATATCACTCAGCCATGAAATCAACGTCATAAGGCTAGTAGCAGCACGATGAGTGGATTTAGGTACGACGATTCTAAGTGAAATAAGTCACACAGAAAAAGACACTTATCATAAGATATCACTTATGGAGGGAATGTAAAAATCGCTACACTTGACCTGAATGACAAAACAGAAGAGAGTCACACGTTTAGAAAACACACTATGGCTGCTGAACGGGAAAGGTGAGGTGGGGTGATGCACAAAACAAGGGTTTCAAATTAGCTCAGATACCGTTCCATAAACCCAATATGTAATAGACAAGACCTACTCCTTGCTCAGTGAACTGGACTCAACACTCCCTATTCACCGCACAAGAATATATCTGACTAGTAAGAATCTTCAAACCTATGTATTGATATCTCTCTGTAAGTGAGTCAAGGGGGTGTAAAGCGGCATAAACACAACCGTGAAAAGCAGCTAAACCCCATTATAAAAATAAATGACTTTTCAAAACCCGTGAAACAAAGACAGTGAAAGAGAGAGAAATTCTTACACAATTCGTTCAGGGGCTGTAATGCAACCTGGATTGACCATATCTAGACCCACAGCTGATTGAGACATAAAGGTGGACACTCTTGGGGCTGAGAGGTTTGGTGAGGTTGGGTGAGCCAACGCACACCCTTTAAAGTAATACTGCATGGTACCCATCCCATGGGTCCCAAATCTCCAGGTTCAAGGGCATCTTCCTACGTCGAAAACATGCATGAGGAACCCAGAAGATGGTACACCGTGTGATCGGGAAAAGTTTCTAAAACGCACCTCATTTCTCATCTCCCTGTGCTCGGGTTCGCCATCCCAGCCGCTTTACTAGCCATCTCCCTCCTTGGAGAATCAGCACCTTTAACTAAACTCCTGTTCCGTACAGGTTGCAATTTGTCCTGAGGATGAACGGGAAGAGGGGGAACCAATGAGAGACTAGCTCTAGGTGTTGGGACAGGCACAGGTCACTCTATTTTCCAATCAGGAAGAAGAATTAACCACGAGCTCAGCCTGCTCCCCAGAACCAGAAGAGGGCGTGAAGCAATCTTGCAATTTCGCGGCCAGCTCCCAAAAAGGCGACTTGAAAAATGGAGCTCAGGGGCACTGCAATTCCGAAACCTGCAGAGTTATAAATGATAACTCTCGTCCACAAATATATTGAGGGAAGGCAACGAAGAGGATTTGAAAGCAAGGCAGAATTGCAGGAAACAGATTTCAGGAGGTAGATTCGAATCGCCTTGAAAGCACATGAAAAGCGGCAAAACGTGGACAATGATGCCCTTGGCCAAAAAGGGCGTATGCGTTTTTACCTGAATATATTCAGGAAAAAACGCATACGCTCTTTTTGGCCAACCAAGCAACCTGGAAAGGCAAATCAGCGCTCCAAAGAAGTCTCGCTTCCCAGCGGGCAAAAGGGCCATGCGGAAAAAAGTGTCCAAACCAGAAATGCAGGACCGGCCATGGAGAAATGGGAGCCTTGCTACGCTGATGGGCGGGATGTATATTGCCAACAGCCACCCTGGAGAAGTGTACGGTGTGTCCTGAAACGTCTAAAAAACACAGCTTAGAGAGCATACGGCACTTCCACGCATGGGCGTATAAACTGGGAAAACTAAAAATCAGCAAGACTCAGGCACCCCAAAATTTAGGGCTGCTCTGTTGACAAGAACCCCCACTTCATTACACCTTAAATATCCTAGGAAAGAGAAAAATGGATAAAGAAGTTGTGGTCCTCATGTACAATGGAATATCACTCAGCCATGAAATCAACGTCATAAGGCTAGTAGCAGCACGATGAGTGGATTTAGGTACGACGATTCTAAGTGAAATAAGTCACACAGAAAAAGACACTTATCATAAGATATCACTTATGGAGGGAATGTAAAAACCGCTACACTTGACCTGAATGACAAAACAGAAGAGAGTCACACGTTTAGAAAACACACTATGGCTGCTGAACGGGAAAGGTGAGGTGGGGTGATGCATAAAACAAGGGTTTCAAATTAGCTCAGATACCGTTCCATAAACCCAATATGTAATAGACAAGACCTACTCCTTGCTCAGTGAACTGGACTCAACACCCCCTATTCACCGCACAAGAATATATCTGACTAGTAAGAATCTTCAAACCTATGTATTGATATCTCTCTGTAAGTGAGTCAAGGGGGTGTAAAGCGGCATAAACACAACCGTGAAAAGCAGCTAAACCCCATTATAAAAATAAATGACTTTTCAAAACCCGTGAAACAAAGACAGTGAAACAGAGAGAAATTCTTACACAATTCGTTCAGGGGCTGTAATGCAACCTGGATTGACCATATCTAGACCCACAGCTGATTGAGACATAAAGGTGGACACTCTTGGGGCTGAGAGGTTTGGTGAGGTTGGGTGAGCCAACGCACACCCTTTAAAGTAATACTGCATGGTACCCATCCCATGGGTCCCAAATCTCCAGGTTCAAGGGCATCTTCCTACGTCGAAAACATGCATGAGAAACCCAGAAGATGGTATACCGTGTGATCGGGAAAGGTTTCTAAAACGCACCTCATTTCTCATCTCCCTGTGCTCGGGTTCGCCATTCCAGCCGCTTTACTAGCCATCTCCCTCCTTGGAGAATCAGCACCTTTAACTAAACTCCTGTTCCGTACAGGTTGCAATTTGTCCTGAGGATGAACGGGAAGAGGGGGAACCAATGAGAGACTAGCTCTAGGTGTTGGGACAGGCACAGGTCACTCTATTTTCCCATCAGGAAGAAGAATTAACCACGAGCTCAGCCTGCTCCCCAGAACCAGAAGAGTGCGTGAAGCAATCCTGCACTTTCGCGGCCAGCTCCCGAAAAGGCGACTTGAAAAATGGAGCTCAGGGGCTCTGCAATTCCCAAACCTGCAGAGTTATAAATGATAACGCTCGTCCACAAATATATTGAGGGAAGGCAACGAAGAGGATTTGAAAGCAAGGCAGAATTGCAGGAAACAGATTTCAGGAGGTAGATTCGAATCGCCTTGAAAGCACATGAAAAGCGGCAAAACGTGGACAATGATGCCCTTGGCCAAAAAGGGCGTATGCGTTTTTACCTGAATATATTCAGGAAAAAACGCATACGCCCTTTTTGGCCAACCAAGCAACCTGGAAAGGCAAATCAGCGCTCCAAAGAAGTCTCGCTTCCCAGCGGGCAAAAGGGCCATGCGGAAAAAAGTGTCCAAACCAGAAATGAGGGACCGGCCATGGAGAAATGGGAGCCTTGCTACGCTGATGGGCGGGATGTATATTGCCAACAGCCACCCTGGAGAAGTGTACGGTGTGTCCTGAAACGTCTAAAAAACACAGCTTAGAGAGCATACGGCACTTCCACGCATGGGCGTATAAACTGGGAAAACTAAAAATCAGCAAGACACAGGCACCCCAAAATTTAGGGCTGCTCTGTTGACAAGAACCCCCACTTCATTACACCTTAAATATCCTAGGAAAGAGAAAAATGGATAAAGAAGTTGTGGTCCTCATGTACAATGGAATATCACTCAGCCATGAAATCAACGTCATAAGGCTAGTAGCAGCACGATGAGTGGATTTAGGTACGACGATTCTAAGTGAAATAAGTCACACAGAGAAAGACACTTATCATAAGATATCACTTATAGAGGTAATGTAAAAACCGCTACACTCGACCTGAATGACAAAACAGAAGAGAGTCACACGTTTAGAAAACACACTATGGCTGCTGAACGGGAAAGGTGAGGTGAGGTGATGCATAAAACAAGGGTTTCAAATTAGCTCAGATACCGTTCCATAAACCCAATATGTAATAGACAAGACCTACTCCTTGCTCAGTGAACTGGACTCAACACCCCCTATTCACCGCACAAGAATATATCTGACTAGTAAGAATCTTCAAACCTATGTATTGATATCTCTCTGTAAGTGAGTCAAGGGGGTGTAAAGCGGCATAAACACAGACGTGAAAAGCAGCTAAACCCCATTATAAAAATAAATGACTTTTCAAAACCCGTGAACCAAAGACAGTGAAAGAGAGAGAAATTCTTACACAATTCGTTCAGGGGCTGTGATGCAACCTGGATTGACCATATCTGGACCCACAGCTGATTGAGACATAAGGGTGGACACTCTTGGGGCTGAGAGGTTTGGTGAGGTTGGGTGAGCCAACGCACACCCTTTAAAGTAATACTGCATGGTACCCATCCCATGGGTCCCAAATCTCCAGGTTCAAGGGCATCTTCCTACGTCGAAAACATGCATGAGAAACCCAGAAGATGGTACACCGTGTGATCGGGAAAGGTTTCTAAAACGCACCTCATTTCTCATCTCCCTGTGCTCGGGTTCGCCATTCCAGCCGCTTTACTAGCCATCTCCCTCCTTGGAGAATCAGCACCTTTAACTAAACTCCTGTTCCGTACAGGTTGCAATTTGTCCTGAGGATGAACGGGAAGAGGGGGAACCAATGAGAGACTAGCTCTAGGTGTTGGGACAGGCACAGGTCACTCTATTTTCCCATCAGGAAGAAGAATTAACCACGAGCTCAGCCTGCTCCCCAGAACCAGAAGAGGGCCTGAAGCAATCTTGCACTTTCGCGGCCAGCTCCCAAAAAGGCGACTTGAAAAATGGAGCTCAGGGGCACTGCAATTCCGAAACCTGCAGAGTTATAAATGATAACTCTCGTCCACAAATATATTGAGGGAAGGCAACGAAGCGGATTTGAAAGCAAGGCAGAATTGCAGGAAACAGATTTCAGGAGGTAGATTCGAATCGCCTTGAAAGCACATGAAAAGCGGCAAAACGTGGACAATGATGCCCTTGGCCAAAAAGGGCGTATGCGTTTTTACCTGAATATATTCAGGAAAAAACGCATACGCCCTTTTTGGCCAACCAAGCAACCTGGAAAGGCAAATCAGCGCTCCAAAGAAGTCTCGCTTCCCAGCGGGCAAAAGGGCCATGCGGAAAAAAGTGTCCAAACCAGAAATGCAGGACCGGCCATGGAGAAATGGGAGCCTTGCTACGCTGATGGGCGGGATGTATATTGCCAACAGCCACCCTGGAGAAGTGTACGGTGTGTCCTGAAACGTCTAAAAAACACAGCTTAGAGAGCATACGGCACTTCCACGCATGGGCGTATAAACTGGGAAAACTAAAAATCAGCAAGACACAGGCACCCCAAAGTTTAGGGCTGCTCTGTTGACAAGAACCCCCACTTCATTACACCTTAAATATCCTAGGAAAGCGAAAAATGGATAAAGAAGTTGTGGTCCTCATGTACAATGGAATATCACTCAGCCATGAAATCAACGTCATAAGGCTAGTAGCAGCACGATGAGTGGATTTAGGTACGACGATTCTAAGTGAAATAAGTCACACAGAAAAAGACACTTATCATAAGATATCACTTATGGAGGGAATGTAAAAACCGCTACACTTGACCTGAATGACAAAACAGAAGAGAGTCACACGTTTAGAAAACACACTATGGCTGCTGAACGGGAAAGGTGAGGTGGGGTGATGCATAAAACAAGGGTTTCAAATTAGCTCAGATACCGTTCCATAAACCCAATATGTAATAGACAAGACCTACTCCTTGCTCAGTGAACTGGACTCAACACCCCCTATTCACCGCACAAGAATATATCTGACTAGTAAGAATCTTCAAACCTATGTATTGATATCTCTCTGTAAGTGAGTCAAGGGGGTGTAAAGCGGCATAAACACAACCGTGAAAAGCAGCTAAACCCCATTATAAAAATAAATGACTTTTCAAAACCCGTGAACCAAAGACAGTGAAAGAGAGAGAAATTCTTACACAATTCGTTCAGGGGCTGTAATGCAACCTGGATTGACCATATCTAGACCCAAAGCTGATTGAGACATAAAGGTGGACACTCTTGGGGCTGAGAGGTTTGGTGAGGTTGGGTGAGCCAACGCACACCCTTTAAAGTAATACTGCATGGTACCCATCCCATGGGTCCCAAATCTCCAGGTTCAAGGGCATCTTCCTACGTCGAAAACATGCATGAGAAACCCAGAAGATGGTACACCGTGTGATCGGGAAAGGTTTCTAAAACGCACCTCATTTCTCATCTCCCTGTGCTCGGGTTCGCCATTCCAGCCGCTTTACTAGCCATCTCCCTCCTTGGAGAATCAGCACCTTTAACTAAACTCCTGTTCCGTACAGGTTGCAATTTGTCCTGAGGATGAACGGGAAGAGGGGGAACCAATGAGAGACTAGCTCTAGGTGTTGGGACAGGCACAGGTCACTCTATTTTCCCATCAGGAAGAAGAATTAACCACGAGCTCAGCCTGCTCCCCAGAACCGGAAGAGTGCGTGAAGCAATCCTGCACTTTCGCGGCCAGCTCCCAAAAAGGCGACTTGAAAAATGGAGCTCAGGGGCTCTGCAATTCCCAAACCTGCAGAGTTATAAATGATAACTCTCGGCAACAAATATATTGAGGGAAGGCAACGAAGAGGATTTGAAAGCAAGGCAGAATTGCAGGAAACAGATTTCAGGAGGTAGATTTGAATCGCCTTGAAAGCACATGAAAAGCGGCAAAACGTGGACAATGATGCCCTTGGCCAAAAAGGGCGTATGCGTTTTTTCCTGAATATATTCAGGAAAAAACGCATACGCCCTTTTTGGCCAACCAAGCAACCTGGAAAGGCAAATCAGCGCTCCAAAGAAGTCTGGCTTCCCAGCGGGCAAAAGGGCCATGCGGAAAAAAGTGTCCAAACCAGAAATGCAGGACCGGCCATGGAGAAATGGGAGCCTTGCTACGCTGATGGGCGGGATGTATATTGCCAACAGCCACCCTGGAGAAGTGTACGGTGTGTCCTGAAACGTCTAAAAAACACAGCTTAGAGAGCATACGGCACTTCCACGCATGGGCGTATAAACTGGGAAAACTAAAAATCAGGAAGACACAGGCACCCCAAAGTTTAGGGCTGCTCTGTTGACAAGAACCCCCACTTCATTACACCTTAAATATCCTAGGAAAGAGAAAAATGGATAAAGAAGTTGTGGTCCTCATGTACAATGGAATATCACTCAGCCATGAAATCAACGTCATAAGGCTAGTAGCAGCACGATGAGTGGATTTAGGTACGACGATTCTAAGTGAAATAAGTCACACAGAAAAAGACACTTATCATAAGATATCACTTATGGAGGGAATGTAAAAATCGCTACACTTGACCTGAATGACAAAACAGAAGAGAGTCACACGTTTAGAAAACACACTATGGCTGCTGAACGGGAAAGGTGAGGTGGGGTGATGCATAAAACAAGGGTTTCAAATTAGCTCAGATACCGTTCCATAAACCCAATATGTAATAGACAAGACCTACTCCTTGCTCAGTGAACTGGACTCAACACTCCCTATTCACCGCACAAGAATATATCTGACTAGTAAGAATCTTCAAACCTATGTATTGATATCTCTCTGTAAGTGAGTCAAGGGGGTGTAAAGCGGCATAAACACAGCCGTGAAAAGCAGCTAAACCCCATTATAAAAATAAATGACTTTTCAAAACCCGTGAACCAAAGACAGTGAAAGAGAGAGAAATTCTTACACAATTCGTTCAGGGGCTGTGATGCAACCTGGATTGACCATATCTGGACCCAGAGCTGATTGAGACATAAGGGTGGACACTCTTGGGGCTGAGAGGTTTGGTGAGGTTGGGTGAGCCAACGCACACCCTTTAAAGTAATACTGCATGGTACCCATCCCATGGGTCCCAAATCTCCAGGTTCAAGGGCATCTTCCTACGTCGAAAACATGCATGAGAAACCCAGAAGATGGTACACCGTGTGATCGGGAAAGGTTTCTAAAACGCACCTCATTTCTCATCTCCCTGTGCTCGGGTTCGCCATCCCAGCCGCTTTACTAGCCATCTCCCTCCTTGGAGAATCAGCACCTTTAACTAAACTCCTGTTCCGTACAGGTTGCAATTTGTCCTGAGGATGAACGGGAAGAGGGGGAACCAATGAGAGACTAGCTCTAGGTGTTGGGACAGGCACAGGTCACTCTATTTTCCCATCAGGAAGAAGAATTAACCACGAGCTCAGCCTGCTCCCCAGAACCAGAAGAGGGCGTGAAGCAATCTTGCACTTTCGCGGCCAGCTCCCAAAAAGGCGACTTGAAAAATGGAGCTCAGGGGCACTGCAATTCCCAAACCTGCAGAGTTATAAATGATAACTCTCGTCCACAAATATATTGAGGGAAGGCAACGAAGCGGATTTGAAAGCAAGGCAGAATTGCAGGAAACAGATTTCAGGAGGTAGATTCGAATCGCCTTGAAAGCACATGAAAAGCGGCAAAACGTGGACAATGATGCCCTTGGCCAAAAAGGGCGTATGCGTTTTTACCTGAATATATTCAGGAAAAAACGCATACGCCCTTTTTGGCCAACCAAGCAACCTGGAAAGGCAAATCAGCGCTCCAAAGAAGTCTCGCTTCCCAGCGGGCAAAAGGGCCATGCGGAAAAAAGTGTCCAAACCAGAAATGCAGGACCGGCCATGGAGAAATGGGAGCCTTGCTACGCTGATGGGCGGGATGTATATTGCCAACAGCCACCCTGGAGAAGTGTACGGTGTGTCCTGAAACGTCTAAAAAACACAGCTTAGAGAGCATACGGCACTTCCACGCATGGGCGTATAAACTGGGAAAACTAAAAATCAGCAAGACACAGGCACCCCAAAGTTTAGGGCTGCTCTGTTGACAAGAACCCCCACTTCATTACACCTTAAATATCCTAGGAAAGAGAAAAATGGATAAAGAAGTTGTGGTCCTCATGTACAATGGAATATCACTCAGCCATGAAATCAACGTCATAAGGCTAGTAGCAGCACGATGAGTGGATTTAGGTACGACGATTCTAAGTGAAATAAGTCACACAGAAAAAGACACTTATCATAAGATATCACTTATGGAGGGAATGTAAAAACCGCTACACTCGACCTGAATGACAAAACAGAAGAGAGTCACACGTTTAGAAAACACACTATGGCTGCTGAACGGGAAAGGTGAGGTGGGGTGATGCATAAAACAAGGGTTTCAAATTAGCTCAGATACCGTTCCATAAACCCAATATGTAATAGACAAGACCTACTCCTTGCTCAGTGAACTGGACTCAACACCCCCTATTCACCGCACAAGAATATATCTGACTAGTAAGAATCTTCAAACCTATGTATTGATATCTCTCTGTAAGTGAGTCAAGGGGGTGTAAAGCGGCATAAACACAGCCGTGAAAAGCAGCTAAACCCCATTATAAAAATAAATGACTTTTCAAAACCCGTGAACCAAAGACAGTGAAAGAGAGAGAAATTCTTACACAATTCGTTCAGGGGCTGTGATGCAACCTGGATTGACCATATCTGGACCCAGAGCTGATTGAGACATAAGGGTGGACACTCTTGGGGCTGAGAGGTTTGGTGAGGTTGGGTGAGCCAACGCACACCCTTTAAAGTAATACTGCATGGTACCCATCCCATGGGTCCCAAATCTCCAGGTTCAAGGGCATCTTCCTACGTCGAAAACATGCATGAGAAACCCAGAAGATGGTACACCGTGTGATCGGGAAAGGTTTCTAAAACGCACCTCATTTCTCATCTCCCTGTGCTCGGGTTCGCCATCCCAGCCGCTTTACTAGCCATCTCCCTCCTTGGAGAATCAGCACCTTTAACTAAACTCCTGTTCCGTACAGGTTGCAATTTGTCCTGAGGATGAACGGGAAGAGGGGGAACCAATGAGAGACTAGCTCTAGGTGTTGGGACAGGCACAGGTCACTCTATTTTCCCATCAGGAAGAAGAATTAACCACGAGCTCAGCCTGCTCCCCAGAACCAGAAGAGGGCGTGAAGCAATCTTGCACTTTCGCGGCCAGCTCCCAAAAAGGCGACTTGAAAAATGGAGCTCAGGGGCACTGCAATTCCCAAACCTGCAGAGTTATAAATGATAACTCTCGTCCACAAATATATTGAGGGAAGGCAACGAAGCGGATTTGAAAGCAAGGCAGAATTGCAGGAAACAGATTTCAGGAGGTAGATTCGAATCGCCTTGAAAGCACATGAAAAGCGGCAAAACGTGGACAATGATGCCCTTGGCCAAAAAGGGCGTATGCGTTTTTACCTGAATATATTCAGGAAAAAACGCATACGCTCTTTTTGGCCAACCAAGCAACCTGGAAAGGCAAATCAGCGCTCCAAAGAAGTCTCGCTTCCCAGCGGGCAAAAGGGCCATGCGGAAAAAAGTGTCCAAACCAGAAATGCAGGACCGGCCATGGAGAAATGGGAGCCTTGCTACGCTGATGGGCGGGATGTATATTGCCAACAGCCACCCTGGAGAAGTGTACGGTGTGTCCTGAAACGTCTAAAAAACACAGCTTAGAGAGCATACGGCACTTCCACGCATGGGCGTATAAACTGGGAAAACTAAAAATCAGCAAGACACAGGCACCCCAAAGTTTAGGGCTGCTCTGTTGACAAGAACCCCCACTTCATTACACCTTAAATATCCTAGGAAAGAGAAAAATGGATAAAGAAGTTGTGGTCCTCATGTACAATGGAATATCACTCAGCCATGAAATCAACGTCATAAGGCTAGTAGCAGCACGATGAGTGGATTTAGGTACGACGATTCTAAGTGAAATAAGTCACACAGAAAAAGACACTTATCATAAGATATCACTTATGGAGGGAATGTAAAAACCGCTACACTTGACCTGAATGACAAAACAGAAGAGAGTCACACGTTTAGAAAACACACTATGGCTGCTGAACGGGAAAGGTGAGGTGGGGTGATGCATAAAACAAGGGTTTCAAATTAGCTCAGATACCGTTCCATAAACCCAATATGTAATAGACAAGACCTACTCCTTGCTCAGTGAACTGGACTCAACACCCCCTATTCACCGCACAAGAATATATCTGACTAGTAAGAATCTTCAAACCTATGTATTGATATCTCTCTGTAAGTGAGTCAAGGGGGTGTAAAGCGGCATAAACACAACCGTGAAAAGCAGCTAAACCCCATTATAAAAATAAATGACTTTTCAAAACCCGTGAAACAAAGACAGTGAAACAGAGAGAAATTCTTACACAATTCGTTCAGGGGCTGTAATGCAACCTGGATTGACCATATCTAGACCCACAGCTGATTGAGACATAAGGGTGGACACTCTTGGGGCTGAGAGGTTTGGTGAGGTTGGGTGAGCCAACGCACACCCTTTAAAGTAATACTGCATGGTACCCATCCCATGGGTCCCAAATCTCCAGGTTCAAGGGCATCTTCCTACGTCGAAAACATGCATGAGAAACCCAGAAGATGGTACACCGTGTGATCGGGAAAGGTTTCTAAAACGCACCTCATTTCTCATCTCCCTGTGCTCGGGTTCGCCATTCCAGCTGCTTTACTAGTCATCTCCCTCCTTGGAGAATCAGCACCTTTAACTAAACTCCTGTTCCGTACAGGTTGCAATTTGTCCTGAGGATGAACGGTAAGAGGGGGAACCAATGAGAGACTAGCTCTAGGTGTTGGGACAGGCACAGGTCACTCTATTTTCCCATCAGGAAGAAGAATTAACCACAAGCTCAGCCTGCTCCCCAGAACCAGAAGAGGGCGTGAAGCAATCTTGCACTTTCGCGGCCAGCTCCCAAAAAGGCGACTTGAAAAATGGAGCTCAGGGGCACTGCAATTCCCAAACCTGCAGAGTTATAAATGATAACTCTCGTCCACAAATATATTGAGGGAAGGCAACGAAGAGGATTTGAAAGCAAGGCAGAATTGCAGGAAACAGATTTCAGGAGGTAGATTCGAATCGCCTTGAAAGCACATGAAAAGCGGCAAAACGTGGACAATGATGCCCTTGGCCAAAAAGGGCGTATGCCTTTTTACCTGAATATATTCAGGAAAAAACGCATACGCCCTTTTTGGCCAACCAAGCAACCTGGAAAGGCAAATCAGCGCTCCAAAGAAGTCTCGCTTCCCAGCGGGCAAAAGGGCCATGCGGAAAAAAGTGTCCAAACCAGAAATGCAGGACCGGCCATGGAGAAATGGGAGCCTAGCTACGCTGATGGGCGGGATGTATATTGCCAACAGCCACCCTGGAGAAGTGTACGGTGTGTCCTGAAACGTCTAAAAAACACAGCTTAGAGAGCGTACGGCACTTCCACGCATGGGCGTATAAACTGGGAAAACTAAAAATCAGCAAGACACAGGCACCCCAAAGTTTAGGGCTGCTCTGTTGACAAGAACCCCCACTTCATTACACCTTAAATATCCTAGGAAAGAGAAAAATGGATAAAGAAGTTGTCGTCCTCATGTACAATGGAATATCACTCAGCCATGAAATCAACGTCATAAGGCTAGTAGCAGCACGATGAGTGGATTTAGGTACGACGATTCTAAGTGAAATAAGTCACACAGAAAAAGACACTTATCATAAGATATCACTTATGGAGGGAATGTAAAAACCGCTACACTTGACCTGAATGACAAAACAGAAGAGAGTCACACGTTTAGAAAACACACTATGGCTGCTGAACGGGAAAGGTGAGGTGGGGTGATGCATAAAACAAGGGTTTCAAATTAGCTCAGATACCGTTCCATAAACCCAATATGTAATAGACAAGACCTACTCCTTGCTCAGTGAACTGGACTCAACACCCCCTATTCACCGCACTAGAATATATCTGACTAGTAAGAATCTTCAAACCTATGTATTGATATCTCTCTGTAAGTGAGTCAAGGGAGTGTAAAGCGGCATAAACACAGCCGTGAAAAGCAGCTAAACCCCATTATAAAAATAAATGACTTTTCAAAACCCGTGAAACAAAGACAGTGAAAGAGAGAGAAATTCTTACACAATTCGTTCAGGGGCTGTGATGCAACCTGGATTGACCATATCTGGACCCACAGCTGATTGAGACATAAGGGTGGACACTATTGGGGCAGAGAGGTTTGGTGAGGTTGGGTGAGCCAACGCTCACCCTTTAAAGTAATACTGCATGGTACCCATCCCATGGGTCCCAAATCTCCAGGTTCAAGGGCATCTTCCTACGTCGAAAACATGCATGAGAAACCCAGAAGATGGTACACCGTGTGATCGGGAAAGGTTTCTAAAACGCACCTCATTTCTCATCTCCCTGTGCTCGGGTTCGCCATTCCAGCTGCTTTACTAGTCATCTCCCTCCTTGGAGAATCAGCACCTTTAACTAAACTCCTGTTCCGTACAGGTTGCAATTTGTCCTGAGGATGAACGGGAAGAGGGGGAACCAATGAGAGACTAGCTCTAGGTGTTGGGACAGGCACAGGTCACTCTATTTTCCCATCAGGAAGAAGAATTAACCACAAGCTCAGCCTGCTCCCCAGAACCAGAAGAGGGCGTGAAGCAATCTTGCACTTTCGCGGCCAGCTCCCAAAAAGGCGACTTGAAAAATGGAGCTCAGGGGCACTGCAATTACCAAACCTGCAGAGTTATAAATGATAACTCTCGTCCACAAATATATTGAGGGAAGGCAACGAAGCGGATTTGAAAGCAAGGCAGAATTGCAGGAAACAGATTTCAGGAGGTAGATTCGAATCGCCTTGAAAGCACATGAAAAGCGGCAAAACGTGGACAATGATGCCCTTGGCCAAAAAGGGCGTATGCCTTTTTACCTGAATATATTCAGGAAAAAACGCATACGCCCTTTTTGGCCAACCAAGCAACCTGGAAAGGCAAATCAGCGCTCCAAAGAAGTCTCGCTTCCCAGCGGGCAAAAGGGCCATGCGGAAAAAAGTGTCCAAACCAGAAATGCAGGACCGGCCATGGAGAAATGGGAGCCTAGCTACGCTGATGGGCGGGATGTATATTGCCAACAGCCACCCTGGAGAAGTGTACGGTGTGTCCTGAAACGTCTAAAAAACACAGCTTAGAGAGCGTACGGCACTTCCACGCATGGGCGTATAAACTGGGAAAACTAAAAATCAGCAAGACACAGGCACCCCAAAGTTTAGGGCTGCTCTGTTGACAAGAACCCCCACTTCATTACACCTTAAATATCCTAGGAAAGAGAAAAATGGATAAAGAAGTTGTGGTCCTCATGTACAATGGAATATCACTCAGCCATGAAATCAACGTCATAAGGCTAGTAGCAGCACGATGAGTGGATTTAGGTACGACGATTCTAAGTGAAATAAGTCACACAGAAAAAGACACTTATCATAAGATATCACTTATGGAGGGAATGTAAAAACCGCTACACTTGACCTGAATGACAAAACAGAAGAGAGTCACACGTTTAGAAAACACACTATGGCTGCTGAACGGGAAAGGTGAGGTGGGGAGATGCATAAAACAAGGGTTTCAAATTAGCTCAGATACCGTTCCATAAACCCAATATGTAATAGACAAGACCTACTCCTTGCTCAGTGAACTGGACTCAACACCCCCTATTCACCGCACTAGAATATATCTGACTAGTAAGAATCTTCAAACCTATGTATTGATATCTCTCTGTAAGTGAGTCAAGGGGGTGTAAAGCGGCATAAACACAGCCGTGAAAAGCAGCTAAACCCCATTATAAAAATAAATGACTTTTCAAAACCCGTGAAACAAAGACAGTGAAAGAGAGAGAAATTCTTACACAATTCGTTCAGGGGCTGTGATGCAACCTGGATTGACCATATCTGGACCCACAGCTGATTGAGACATAAGGGTGGACACTATTGGGGCAGAGAGGTTTGGTGAGGTTGGGTGAGCCAACGCTCACCCTTTAAAGTAATACTGCATGGTACCCATCCCATGGGTCCCAAATCTCCAGGTTCAAGGGCATCTTCCTACGTCGAAAACATGCATGAGAAACCCAGAAGATGGTACACCGTGTGATCGGGAAAGGTTTCTAAAACGCACCTCATTTCTCATCTCCCTGTGCTCGGGTTCGCCATTCCAGCTGCTTTACTAGTCATCTCCCTCCTTGGAGAATCAGCACCTTTAACTAAACTCCTGTTCCGTACAGGTTGCAATTTGTCCTGAGGATGAACGGGAAGAGGGGGAACCAATGAGAGACTAGCTCTAGGTGTTGGGACAGGCACAGGTCACTCTATTTTCCCATCAGGAAGAAGAATTAACCACAAGCTCAGCCTGCTCCCCAGAACCAGAAGAGGGCGTGAAGCAATCTTGCACTTTCGCGGCCAGCTCCCAAAAAGGCGACTTGAAAAATGGAGCTCAGGGGCACTGCAATTCCCAAACCTGCAGAGTTATAAATGATAACTCTCGTCCACAAATATATTGAGGGAAGGCAACGAAGCGGATTTGAAAGCAAGGCAGAATTGCAGGAAACAGATTTCAGGAGGTAGATTCGAATCGCCTTGAAAGCACATGAAAAGCGGCAAAACGTGGACAATGATGCCCTTGGCCAAAAAGGGCGTATGCGTTTTTACCTGAATATATTCAGGAAAAAACGCATACGCCCTTTTTGGCCAACCAAGCAACCTGGAAAGGCAAATCAGCGCTCCAAAGAAGTCTCGCTTCCCAGCGGGCAAAAGGGCCATGCGGAAAAAAGTGTCCAAACCAGAAATGCAGGACCGGCCATGGAGAAATGGGAGCCTTGCTACGCTGATGGGCGGGATGTATATTGCCAACAGCCACCCTGGAGAAGTGTACGGTGTGTCCTGAAACGTCTAAAAAACACAGCTTAGAGAGCATACGGCACTTCCACGCATGGGCGTATAAACTGGGAAAACTAAAAATCAGCAAGACACAGGCACCCCAAAGTTTAGGGCTGCTCTGTTGACAAGAACCCCCACTTCATTACACCTTAAATATCCTAGGAAAGAGAAAAATGGATAAAGAAGTTGTGGTCCTCATGTACAATGGAATATCACTCAGCCATGAAATCAACGTCATAAGGCTAGTAGCAGCACGATGAGTGGATTTAGGTACGACGATTCTAAGTGAAATAAGTCACACAGAAAAAGACACTTATCATAAGATATCACTTATGGAGGGAATGTAAAAACCGCTACACTTGACCTGAATGACAAAACAGAAGAGAGTCACACGTTTAGAAAACACACTATGGCTGCTGAACGGGAAAGGTGAGGTGGGGTGATGCATAAAACAAGGGTTTCAAATTAGCTCAGATACCGTTCCATAAACCCAATATGTAATAGACAAGACCTACTCCTTGCTCAGTGAACTGGACTCAACACCCCCTATTCACCGCACAAGAATATATCTGACTAGTAAGAATCTTCAAACCTATGTATTGATATCTCTCTGTAAGTGAGTCAAGGGTGTGTAAAGCGGCATAAACACAGCCGTGAAAAGCAGCTAAACCCCATTATAAAAATAAATGACTTTTCAAAACCCGTGAACCAAAGACAGTGAAAGAGAGAGAAATTCTTACACAATTCGTTCAGGGGCTGTGATGCAACCTGGATTGACCATATCTGGACCCACAGCTGATTGAGACATAAGGGTGGACACTCTTGGGGCTGAGAGGTTTGGTGAGGTTGGGTGAGCCAACGCACACCCTTTAAAGTAATACTGCATGGTACCCATCCCATGGGTCCCAAATCTCCAGGTTCAAGGGCATCTTCCTACGTCGAAAACATGCATGAGAAACCCAGAAGATGGTACACCGTGTGATCGGGAAAGGTTTCTAAAACGCACCTCATTTCTCATCTCCCTGTGCTCGGGTTCGCCATTCCAGCCGCTTTACTAGCCATCTCCCTCCTTGGAGAATCAGCACCTTTAACTAAACTCCTGTTCCGTACAGGTTGCAATTTGTCCTGAGGATGAACGGGAAGAGGGGGAACCAATGAGAGACTAGCTCTAGGTGTTGGGACAGGCACAGGTCACTCTATTTTCCCATCAGGAAGAAGAATTAACCACGAGCTCAGCCTGCACCCCAGAACCAGAAGAGGGCGTGAAGCAATCTTGCACTTTCGCGGCCAGCTCCCAAAAAGGCGACTTGAAAAATGGAGCTCAGGGGCACTGCAATTCCCAAACCTGCAGAGTTATAAATGATAACTCTCGTCCACAAATATATTGAGGGAAGGCAACGAAGCGGATTTGAAAGCAAGGCAGAATTGCAGGAAACAGATTTCAGGAGGTAGATTCGAATCGCCTTGAAAGCACATGAAAAGCGGCAAAACGTGGACAATGATGCCCTTGGCCAAAAAGGGCGTATGCGTTTTTACCTGAATATATTCAGGAAAAAACGCATACGCCCTTTTTGGCCAACCAAGCAACCTGGAAAGGCAAATCAGCGCTCCAAAGAAGTCTCGCTTCCCAGCGGGCAAAAGGGCCATGCGGAAAAAAGTGTCCAAACCAGAAATGCAGGACCGGCCATGGAGAAATGGGAGCCTTGCTACGCTGATGGGCGGGATGTATATTGCCAACAGCCACCCTGGAGAAGTGTACGGTGTGTCCTGAAACGTCTAAAAAACACAGCTTAGAGAGCATACGGCACTTCCACGCATGGGCGTATAAACTGGGAAAACTAAAAATCAGCAAGACACAGGCACCCCAAAGTTTAGGGCTGCTCTGTTGACAAGAACCCCCACTTCATTACACCTTAAATATCCTAGGAAAGAGAAAAATGGATAAAGAAGTTGTGGTCCTCATGTACAATGGAATATCACTCAGCCATGAAATCAACGTCATAAGGCTAGAAGCAGCACGATGAGTGGATTTAGCTATGACGATTCTAAGTGAAATAAGTCACACAGAAAAAGACACTTATCATAAGATATCACTTATGGAGGGAATGTAAAAATCGCTACACTTGACCTGAATGACAAAACAGAAGAGAGTCACACGTTTAGAAAACACACTATGGCTGCTGAACGGGAAAGGTGAGGTGGGGTGATGCATAAAACAAGGGTTTCAAATTAGCTCAGATACCGTTCCATAAACCCAATATGTAATAGACAAGACCTACTCCTTGCTCAGTGAACTGGACTCAAAACCCCCTATTCACCGCACAAGAATATATCTGACTAGTAAGAATCTTCAAACCTATGTATTGATATCTCTCTGTAAGTGAGTCAAGGGGGTGTAAAGCGGCATAAACACAACCGTGAAAAGCAGCTAAACCCCATTATAAAAATAAATGACTTTTCAAAACCCGTGAAACAAAGACAGTGAAACAGAGAGAAATTCTTACACAATTCGTTCAGGGGCTGTAATGCAACCTGGATTGACCATATCTAGACCCACAGCTGATTGAGACATAAGGGTGGACACTCTTGGGGCTGAGAGGTTTGGTGAGGTTGGGTGAGCCAACGCACACCCTTTAAAGTAATACTGCATGGTACCCATCCCATGGGTCCCAAATCTCCAGGTTCAAGGGCATCTTCCTACGTCGAAAACATGCATGAGAAACCCAGAAGATGGTACACCGTGTGATCGGGAAAGGTTTCTAAAACGCACCTCATTTCTCATCTCCCTGTGCTCGGGTTCGCCATTCCAGCCGCTTTACTAGCCATCTCCCTCCTTGGAGAATCAGCACCTTTAACTAAACTCCTGTTCCGTACAGGTTGCAATTTGTCCTGAGGATGAACGGGAAGAGGGGGAACCAATGAGAGACTAGCTCTAGGTGTTGGGACAGGCACAGGTCACTCTATTTTCCCATCAGGAAGAAGAATTAACCACGAGCTCAGCCTGCTCCCCAGAACCAGAAGAGTGCGTGAAGCAATCCTGCACTTTCGCGGCCAGCTCCGAAAAAGGCGACTTGAAAAATGGAGCTCAGGGGCACTGCAATTCCCAAACCTGCAGAGTTATAAATGATAACTCTCGTCCACAAATATATTGAGGGAAGGCAACGAAGAGGATTTGAAAGCAAGGCAGAATTGCAGGAAACAGATTTCAGGAGGTAGATTCGAATCGCCTTGAAAGCACATGAAAAGCGGCAAAACGTGGACAATGATGCCCTTGGCCAAAAAGGGCGTATGCCTTTTTACCTGAATATATTCAGGAAAAAACGCATACGCCCTTTTTGGCCAACCAAGCAACCTGGAAAGGCAAATCAGCGCTCCAAAGAGGTCTCGCTTCCCAGCGGGCAAAAGGGCCATGCGGAAAAAAGTGTCCAAACCAGAAATGCAGGACCGGCCATGGAGAAATGGGAGCCTTGCTACGCTGATGGGCGGGATGTATATTGCCAACAGCCACCCTGGACAAGTGTACGGTGTGTCCTGAAACGTCTAAAAAACACAGCTTAGAGAGCATACGGCACTTCCACGCATGGGCGTATAAACTGGGAAAACTAAAAATCAGCAAGACACAGGCACCCCAAAGTTTAGGGCTGCTCTGTTGACAAGAACCCCCACTTCATTACACCTTAAATATCCTAGGAAAGAGAAAAATGGATAAAGAAGTTGTGGTCCTCATGTACAATGGAATATCACTCAGCCATGAAATCAACGTCATAAGGCTAGTAGCAGCACGATGAGTGGATTTAGGTACGACGATTCTAAGTGAAATAAGTCACACAGAAAAAGACACTTATCATAAGATATCACTTATGGAGGGAATGTAAAAACCGCTACACTTGACCTGAATGACAAAACAGAAGAGAGTCACACGTTTAGAAAACACACTATGGCTGCTGAACGGGAAAGGTGAGGTGGGGTGATGCATAAAACAAGGGTTTCAAATTAGCTCAGATACCGTTCCATAAACCCAATATGTAATAGACAAGACCTACTCCTTGCTCAGTGAACTGGACTCAACACCCCCTATTCACCGCACTAGAATATATCTGACTAGTAAGAATCTTCAAACCTATGTATTGATATCTCTCTGTAAGTGAGTCAAGGGGGTGTAAAGCGGCATAAACACAGCCGTGAAAAGCAGCTAAACCCCATTATAAAAATAAATGACTTTTCAAAACCCGTGAAACAAAGACAGTGAAAGAGAGAGAAATTCTTACACAATTCGTTCAGGGGCTGTGATGCAACCTGGATTAACCATATCTGGACCCACAGCTGATTGAGACATAAGGGTGGACACTATTGGGGCAGAGAGGTTTGGTGAGGTTGGGTGAGCCAACGCACACCCTTTAAAGTAATACTGCATGGTACCCATACCATGGGTCCCAAATCTCCAGGTTCAAGGGCATCTTCCTACGTTGAAAACATGCATGAGAAACCCAGAAGATGGTACACCGTGTGATCGGGAAAGTTTTCTAAAACGCACCTCATTTCTCATCTCCTTGTGCTCGGGTTCGCCATTCCAGCTGCTTTACTGGCCATCTCCCTCCTTGGCGAATAAGCATCTTTAAGCTCCTGTTCCGTACAGGTTGCAATTTTTCCTGAGGATGAACGGGAAGAGGGGGAACCAATGAGAGACTAGCTCTAGGTGTTGGGACAGGCACAGGTCACTCTATTTTCCCATCAGGAAGAAGATTTAACCACGAGCTCAGCCTGCTCCCCAGAACCAGAAAAGGGCGTGAAGCAATGCTGCACTTTCGCGGCCAGCTCCCAAAAAGGTGACTTGAAAAATGGAAATCAGGGGCACTGCAATTCACAAACCTGCAGAGTTATAAATGATAACTCTCGTCCACAAATATATTGAGGGAAGGCAACGAAGAGGATTTGAAAGCAAGGCAGAATTGCAGGAAACAGATTTCAGGAGGTAGATTCGAATCGCCTTGAAAGCACATGAAAAGCGGCAAAACGTGGACAATGATGCCCTTGGCCAAAAAGGGCGTATGCGTTTTTTCCTGAATATATTCAGGAAAAAACGCATACGCCCTTTTTGGCCAACCAAGCAACCTGGAAAGGCAAATCAGCGCTCCAAAGAAGTCTCGCTTCCCAGCGGGCAAAAGGGCCATGCGGAAAAAAGTGTCCAAACCAGAAATGCAGGACCGGCCATGGAGAAATGGGAGCCTTGCTACGCTGATGGGAGGGATGTAAATTGCCAACAGCCACTCTGGAAAAGTGTACGGTGTGTCCTGAAACATCTAAAAAACACAGCTTAGAGAGCATACGGCACTTCCACGCATAGGCGTATAAATTGGGAAAACTAAAAATCAGCAAGACACAGGCACCCCAAAGTTTAGGGCTGCTCTGTTGACAAGAACCCCCACTTCATTACACCTTAAATATCCTAGGAAAGAGAAAAATGGATAAAGAAGTTGTGGTCCTCATGTACAATGGAATATCACTCAGCCATGAAATCAACGTCATAAGGCTAGTAGCAGCACGATGAGTGGATTTAGGTACGACGATTCTAAGTGAAATAAGTCACACAGAAAAAGACACTTATCATAAGATATCACTTATAGAGGGAATGTAAAAACCGCTACACTTGACCTGAATGACAAAACAGAAGAGAGTCACACGTTTAGAAAACACACTATGGCTGCTGAACGGGAAAGGTGAGGTGGGGTGATGCATAAAACAAGGGTTTCAAATTAGCTCAGATACCGTTCCATAAACCCAATATGTAATAGACAAGACCTACTCCTTGCTCAGTGAACTGGACTCAACACCCCCTATTCACCGCACAAGAATATATCTGACTAATAAGAATCTTCAAACCTATGTATTGATATCTCTCTGTAAGTGAGTCAAGGGGGTGTAAAGCTGCATAAACACAGCCGTGAAAAGCAGCTAAACCCCATTATAAAAATAAATGACTTTTCAAAACCCGTGAACCAAAGACAGTGAAAGAGAGATAAATTCTTACACAATTCGTTCAGGGGCTGTGATGCAACCTGGATTGACCATATCTGGACCCACAGCTGATTGAGACATAAGGGTGGACACTCTTGGGGCTGAGAGGTTTGGTGAGGTTGGGTGAGCCAGCGCACACGCTTTAAAGTAATACTGCATGGTACCCATCCCATGGGTCCCAAATTTCGAGGTTCAAGGGCATCTTCCTACGTCGAAAACATGCATGAGAAACCCAGAAGATGGTACACCGTGTGATCGGGAAAGGTTTCTAAAACGCACTTCATTTCTCATCTCCTTGTGCTCGGGTTCGCCATTCCAGCCGCTTTACTAGCCATCTCCCTCCTTGGAGGATCAGCACCTTTAAGCTCCTGTTCCGTACAGGTTGCAATTTGTCCTGAGGATGAACGGGAAGAGGGGGAACCAATGAGAGACTAGCTCTAGGTGTTGGGACAGGCACAGGTCACTCTATTTTCCCATCAGGAAGAAGAATTAACCACAGGCTTAGCCTGCCCTCTGGAACCAGAATAGGGCCTGAAGCAATCCTGCGCTTTTGCGGCCAGCTCCCAAAAAAGCGACTTGAAAAATGGAGCTCAGGGGCACTGCAATTCACAAACCTGCTGAGTTATAAATGATAACTCTCGTCCACAAATATATTGAGGCAAGGCAACGAAGAGGATTTGAAAGCAAGGCAGAATTGCAGGAAAAAGATTTCAGGAGGTAGATTCGAATCGCCTTGAAAGCACATGAAAAGCGGCAAAACGTGGACAATGATGCCCTTGGCCAAAAAGGGCGTATGCGTTTTTTCCTGAATATATTCAGGAAAAAACGCATACGCCCTTTTTGGCCAACCAAGCAACCTGGAAAGGCAAATCAGCGCTCCAAAGAAGTCTCGCTTCCCAGCGGGCAAAAGGGCCATGCGGAAAAAAGTGTCCAAACCAGAAATGCAGGACCGGCCATGGAGAAATGGGAGCCTTGCTACGCTGATGGGCGGGATGTAAATTGCCAACAGCCACCCTGGAGAGGTGTACGGTGTGTCCTGAAACATCTAAAAAACACAGCTTAGAGAGCATACGGCACTTCCACGCATGGGCGTATAAATTGGGAAAACTAAAAATCAGCAAGACACAGGCACCCCAAAGTTTAGGGCTGCTCTGTTGACAAGAACCCCCACTTCATTACACCTTAAATATCCTAGGAAAGAGAAAAATGGATAAAGAAGTTGTGGTCCTCATGTACAATGGAATATCACTCAGCCATGAAATCAACGTCATAAGGCTAGTAGCAGCACGATGAGTGGATTTAGGCACGACGCTTCTAAGTGAAATAAGTCACACAGAAAAAGACACTTATCATAAGATTTCACTTATAGAGGGAATGTAAAAACCGCTACACTTGACCTGAATGACAAAACAGAAGAGAGTCACACGTTTAGAAAACACACTATGGCTGCTGAACGGGAAAGGTGAGGTGGGGTGATGCATAAAACAAGGGTTTCAAATTAGCTCAGATACCGTTCCATAAACCCAATATGTAATAGACAAGACCTACTCCTTGCTCAGTGAACTGGACTCAACACCCCCTATTCACCGCACAAGAATATATCTGACTAGTAAGAATCTTCAAACCTATGTATTGATATCTCTCTGTAAGTGAGTCAAGGGGGTGTAAAGCGGTATAAACACAGCCGTGAAAAGCAGCTAAACCCCATTATGAAAATAAATGACGTTTCAAAACCCGTGAACCAAAGACAGTGAAAGTGAGAGAAATTCTTACACAATTCGTTCAGGGGCTGTGATGCAACCTGGATTGACCATATCTGGACCCACAGCTGATTGAGACATAAGGGTGGACACTCTTGGGGCTGAGAGGTTTGGTGAGGTTGGGTGAGCCAACGCACACCCTTTAAAGTAATACTGCATGGTACCCATCCCATGGGTCCCAAATCTCCAGGTTCAAGGGCATCTTCCTACGTTGAAAACATGCATGAGAAACCCAGAAGATGGTACACCGTGTGATCGGGAAAGTTTTCTAAAACGCACCTCATTTCTCATCTCCTTGTGCTCGGGTTCGCCATTCCAGCTGCTTTACTGGCCATCTCCCTCCTTGGCGAATCAGCATCTTTAAGCTCCTGTTCCGTACAGGTTGCAATTTTTCCTGAGGATGAACGGGAAGAGGGGGAACCAATGAGAGACTAGCTCTAGGTGTTGGGACAGGCACAGGTCACTCTATTTTCCCATCAGGAAGAAGATTTAACCACGAGCTCAGCCTGCTCCCCAGAACCAGAAAAGGGCGTGAAGCAATGCTGCACTTTCGCGGCCAGCTCCCAAAAAGGTGACTTGAAAAATGGAGATCAGGGGCACTGCAATTCACAAACCTGCAGAGTTATAAATGATAACTCTCGTCCACAAATATATTGAGGGAAGGCAACGAAGAGGATTTGAAAGCAAGGCAGAATTGCAGGAAACAGATTTCAGGAGGTAGATTCGAATCGCCTTGAAAGCACATGAAAAGCGGCAAAACGTGGACAATGATGCCCTTGGCCAAAAAGGGCGTATGCGTTTTTTCCTGAATATATTCAGGAAAAAACGCATACGCCCTTTTTGGCCAACCAAGCAACCTGGAAAGGCAAATCAGCGCTCCAAAGAAGTCTCGCTTCCCAGCGGGCAAAAGGGCCATGCGGAAAAAAGTGTCCAAACCAGAAATGCAGGACCGGCCATGGAGAAATGGGAGCCTTGCTACGCTGATGGGAGGGATGTAAATTGCCAACAGCCACTCTGGAAAAGTGTACGGTGTGTCCTGAAACATCTAAAAAACACAGCTTAGAGAGCATACGGCACTTCCACGCATAGGCGTATAAATTGGGAAAACTAAAAATCAGCAAGACACAGGCACCCCAAAGTTTAGGGCTGCTCTGTTGACAAGAACCCCCACTTCATTACACCTTAAATATCCTAGGAAAGAGAAAAATGGATAAAGAAGTTGTGGTCCTCATGTACAATGGAATATCACTCAGCCATGAAATCAACGTCATAAGGCTAGTAGCAGCACGATGAGTGGATTTAGGTACGACGATTCTAAGTGAAATAAGTCACACAGAAAAAGACACTTATCATAAGATATCACTTATAGAGGGAATGTAAAAACCGCTACACTTGACCTGAATGACAAAACAGAAGAGAGTCACACGTTTAGAAAACACACTATGGCTGCTGAACGGGAAAGGTGAGGTGGGGTGATGCATAAAACAAGGGTTTCAAATTAGCTCAGATACCGTTCCATAAACCCAATATGTAATAGACAAGACCTACTCCTTGCTCAGTGAACTGGACTCAACACCCCCTATTAACCGCACAAGAATATATCTGACTAATAAGAATCTTCAAACCTATGTATTGATATCTCTCTGTAAGTGAGTCAAGGGGGTGTAAAGCTGCATAAACACAGCCGTGAAAAGCAGCTAAACCCCATTATAAAAATAAATGACTTTTCAAAACCCGTGAACCAAAGACAGTGAAAGAGAGATAAATTCTTACACAATTCGTTCAGGGGCTGTGATGCAACCTGGATTGACCATATCTGGACCCACAGCTGATTGAGACATAAGGGTGGACACTCTTGGGGCTGAGAGGTTTGGTGAGGTTGGGTGAGCCAGCGCACACGCTTTAAAGTAATACTGCATGGTACCCATCCCATGGGTCCCAAATTTCGAGGTTCAAGGGCATCTTCCTACGTCGAAAACATGCATGAGAAACCCAGAAGATGGTACACCGTGTGATCGGGAAAGGTTTCTAAAACGCACTTCATTTCTCATCTCCTTGTGCTCGGGTTCGCCATTCCAGCCGCTTTACTAGCCATCTCCCTCCTTGGAGGATCAGCACCTTTAAGCTCCTGTTCCGTACAGGTTGCAATTTGTCCTGAGGATGAACGGGAAGAGGGGGAACCAATGAGAGACTAGCTCTAGGTGTTGGGACAGGCACAGGTCACTCTATTTTCCCATCAGGAAGAAGAATTAACCACAGGCTTAGCCTGCCCTCTGGAACCAGAATAGGGCCTGAAGCAATCCTGCGCTTTTGCGGCCAGCTCCCAAAAAAGCGACTTGAAAAATGGAGCTCAGGGGCACTGCAATTCACAAACCTGCTGAGTTATAAATGATAACTCTCGTCCACAAATATATTGAGGCAAGGCAACGAAGAGGATTTGAAAGCAAGGCAGAATTGCAGGAAAAAGATTTCAGGAGGTAGATTCGAATCGCCTTGAAAGCACATGAAAAGCGGCAAAACGTGGACAATGATGCCCTTGGCCAAAAAGGGCGTATGCGTTTTTTCCTGAATATATTCAGGAAAAAACGCATACGCCCTTTTTGGCCAACCAAGCAACCTGGAAAGGCAAATCAGCGCTCCAAAGAAGTCTCGCTTCCCAGCGGGCAAAAGGGCCATGCGGAAAAAAGTGTCCAAACCAGAAATGCAGGACCGGCCATGGAGAAATGGGAGCCTTGCTACGCTGATGGGCGGGATGTAAATTGCCAACAGCCACCCTGGAGAGGTGTACGGTGTGTCCTGAAACATCTAAAAAACACAGCTTAGAGAGCATACGGCACTTCCACGCATGGGCGTATAAATTGGGAAAACTAAAAATCAGCAAGACACAGGCACCCCAAAGTTTAGGGCTGCTCTGTTGACAAGAACCCCCACTTCATTACACCTTAAATATCCTAGGAAAGAGAAAAATGGATAAAGAAGTTGTGGTCCTCATGTACAATGGAATATCACTCAGCCATGAAATCAACGTCATAAGGCTAGTAGCAGCACGATGAGTGGATTTAGGCACGACGCTTCTAAGTGAAATAAGTCACACAGAAAAAGACACTTATCATAAGATTTCACTTATAGAGGGAATGTAAAAACCGCTACACTTGACCTGAATGACAAAACAGAAGAGAGTCACACGTTTAGAAAACACACTATGGCTGCTGAACGGGAAAGGTGAGGTGGGGTGATGCATAAAACAAGGGTTTCAAATTAGCTCAGATACCGTTCCATAAACCCAATATGTAATAGACAAGACCTACTCCTTGCTCAGTGAACTGGACTCAACACCCCCTATTCACCGCACAAGAATATATCTGACTAATAAGAATCTTCAAACCTATGTATTGATATCTCTCTGTAAGTGAGTCAAGGGGGTGTAAAGCTGCATAAACACAGCCGTGAAAAGCAGCTAAACCCCATTATAAAAATAAATGACTTTTCAAAACCCGTGAACCAAAGACAGTGAAAGAGAGATAAATTCTTACACAATTCGTTCAGGGGCTGTGATGCAACCTGGATTGACCATATCTGGACCCACAGCTGATTGAGACATAAGGGTGGACACTCTTGGGGCTGAGAGGTTTGGTGAGGTTGGGTGAGCCAGCGCACACGCTTTAAAGTAATACTGCATGGTACCCATCCCATGGGTCCCAAATTTCGAGGTTCAAGGGCATCTTCCTACATCGAAAACATGCATGAGAAACCCAGAAGATGGTACACCGTGTGATCGGGAAAGGTTTCTAAAACGCACTTCATTTCTCATCTCCTTGTGCTCGGGTTCGCCATTCCAGCCGCTTTACTAGCCATCTCCCTCCTTGGAGGATCAGCACCTTTAAGCTCCTGTTCCGTACAGGTTGCAATTTGTCCTGAGGATGAACGGGAAGAGGGGGAACCAATGAGAGACTAGCTCTAGGTGTTGGGACAGGCACAGGTCACTCTATTTTCCCATCAGGAAGAAGAATTAACCACAGGCTTAGCCTGCCCTCTGGAACCAGAATAGGGCCTGAAGCAATCCTGCGCTTTTGCGGCCAGCTCCCAAAAAAGCGACTTGAAAAATGGAGCTCAGGGGCACTGCAATTCACAAACCTGCTGAGTTATAAATGATAACTCTCGTCCACAAATATATTGAGGGAAGGCAACGAAGAGGATTTGAAAGCAAGGCAGAATTGCAGGAAAAAGATTTCAGGAGGTAGATTCGAATCGCCTTGAAAGCACATGAAAAGCGGCAAAACGTGGACAATGATGCCCTTGGCCAAAAAGGGCGTATGCGTTTTTTCCTGAATATATTCAGGAAAAAACGCATACGCCCTTTTTGGCCAACCAAGCAACCTGGAAAGGCAAATCAGCGCTCCAAAGAAGTCTCGCTTCCCAGCGGGCAAAAGGGCCATGCGGAAAAAAGTGTCCAAACCAGAAATGCAGGACCGGCCATGGAGAAATGGGAGCCTTGCTACGCTGATGGGCGGGATGTAAATTGCCAACAGCCACCCTGGAGAGGTGTACGGTGTGTCCTGAAACATCTAAAAAACACAGCTTAGAGAGCATACGGCACTTCCACGCATGGGCGTATAAATTGGGAAAACTAAAAATCAGCAAGACACAGGCACCCCAAAGTTTAGGGCTGCTCTGTTGACAAGAACCCCCACTTCATTACACCTTAAATATCCTAGGAAAGAGAAAAATGGATAAAGAAGTTGTGGTCCTCATGTACAATGGAATATCACTCAGCCATGAAATCAACGTCATAAGGCTAGTAGCAGCACGATGAGTGGATTTAGGCACGACGCTTCTAAGTGAAATAAGTCACACAGAAAAAGACACTTATCATAAGATATCACTTATAGAGGGAATGTAAAAACCGCTACACTTGACCTGAATGACAAAACAGAAGAGAGTCACACGTTTAGAAAACACACTATGGCTGCTGAACGGGAAAGGTGAGGTGGGGTGATGCATAAAACAAGGGTTTCAAATTAGCTCAGATACCGTTCCATAAACCCAATATGTAATAGACAAGACCTACTCCTTGCTCAGTGAACTGGACTCAACACCACCTATTCACCGCACAAGAGTATATCTGACTAGTAAGAATCTTCAAACCTATGTATTGATATCTCTCTGTAAGTGAGTCAAGGGGGTGTAAAGCGACATAAACACAGCCGTGAAAAGCAGCTAAACCCCATTATAAAAATAAATGACTTTTCAAAACCCGTGAAACAAAGACAGTGAAACAGAGAGAAATTCTTACACAATTCGTTCAGGGGCTGTGATGCAACCTGGATTGACCATATGTAGACCCACAGCTGATTGAGACATAAGGGTGGACACTCTTGGGGCTGAGAGGTTTGGTGAGGTTGGGTGAGCCAACGCACACCCTTTAAAGTAATACTGCATGGTACCCATCCCATGGGTCCCAAATCTCCAGGTTCAAGGGCATCTTCCTACGTCGAAAACATGCATGAGAAACCCAGAAGATGGTACACCGTGTGATCGGGAAAGGTTTCTAAAACGCACCTCATTTCTCATCTCCTTGTGCTCGGGTTCGCCATTCCAGCCGCTTTACTAGCCATCTCCCTCCTTGGAGAATCAGCACCTTTAACTAAACTCCTGTTCCGTACAGGCTGCAATTTTTCCTGAGGATGAACGGGAAGAGGGGGAACCAATGAGAGACTAGCTCTAGGTGTTGGGACAGGCACAGGTCACTCTATTTTCCCATCAGGAAGAAGAATTAACCACAGGCTTAGCCTGCCCTCTGGAACCAGAATAGGGCCTGAAGCAATCCTGCGCTTTTGCGGCCAGCTCCCAAAAAAGCGACTTGAAAAATGGAGCTCAGGGGCACTGCAATTCACAAACCTGCAGAGTTATAAATGATAATTCTCGTCCACAAATATATTGAGGGAAGGCAACGAAGAGGATTTGAAAGCAAGGCAGAATTGCAGGAAACAGATTTCAGGAGGTAGATTCGAATCGCCTTGAAAGCACATGAAAAGCGGCAAAACGTGGACAATGATGCCCTTGGCCAAAAAGGGCGTATGCGTTTTTTCCTGAATATATTCAGGAAAAAACGCATACGCCCTTTTTGGCCAACCAAGCCACCTGGAAAGGCAAATCAGCGCTCCAAAGAAGTCTCGCTTCCCAGCGGGCAAAAGGGCCATGCGGAAAAAAGTGTCCAAACCAGAAATGCAGGACTGGCCATGGAGAAATGGGAGCCTTGCTACGCTGATGGGCGGGATGTAAATTGCCAACAGCCACCCTGGAGAAGTGTACGGTGTGTCCTGCAACATCTAAAAAACACAGCTTAGAGAGCATACGGCACTTCCACGCATGGGCGTATAAATTGGGAAAACTAAAAATCAGCAAGACACAGGCACGCCAAAGTTTAGGGCTGCTCTGTTGACAAGAACCCCCACTTCATTACACCTTAAATATCCTAGGAAAGAGAAAAATGGATAAAGAAGTTGTGGTCCTCATGTACAATGGAATATCACTCAGCCATGAAATCAACGTCATAAGGCTAGTAGCAGCACGATGAGTGGATTTAGGTACGACGATTCTAAGTGAAATAAGTCACACAGAAAAAGACACTTATCATAAGATATCACTTATATAGGGAATGTAAAAACCGCTACACTTGACCTGAATGACAAAACAGAAGAGAGTCACACGTTTAGAAAACACCCTATGGCTGCTAAACGGGATAGGTGAGGTGGGGTGATGCATAAAACAAGGGTTTCAAATTAGCTCAGATACCGTTCCATAAACCCAATATGTAATAGACAAGACCTACTCCTTGCTCAGTGAACTGGACTCAACACCCCCTATTCACCGCACAAGAATATATCTGACTAGTAAGAATCTTCAAACCTATGTATTCATATCTCTCTGTAAGTGAGTCAAGGGGGTGTAAAGCGGCATAAACACAGCCGTGAAAAGCAGCTAAACCCCATTATAAAAATAAATCACTTTTCAAACCCCGTGAAACAAAGACAGTGAAACAGAGAGAAATTCTTACACAATTTGTTCAGGGGCTGTGATGCAACGTGGATTGACCATATCTAGACCCACAGCTGATTGAGACATAAGGGTGGACACTCTTGGGGCTGAGAGGTTTGGTGAGGTTGCGTGAGCCAACGCACACCCTTTAAAGTAATACTGCATGGTACCCATCCCATGGGTCCCAAATCTCCAGGTTCAAGGGCATCTTCCTACGTCGAAAACATGCATGAGAAACCCAGAAGATGGTACACCATGTGATCGGGAAAGGTTTCTAAAACGCACCTCATTTCTCATCTCCCTGTGCTCGGGTTCGCCATTCCAGCCGCTTTACTAGCCATCTCCCTCCTTGGAGAATCAGCAGCTTTAACTAAACTCCTGTTCCGTACAGGTTGCAATTTGTCCTGAGGAAGAACGGGAAGAGGGGGAACCAATGAGAGACTAGCTCTAGGTTTTGGGACAGGCACAGGTCACTCTATTTTCCCATCAGGAAGAAGATTTAACCACGAGCTCAGCCTGCTCCCCAGAACCAGAAAAGGGCGTGAAGCAATCCTGCACTTTCGCGGCCAGCTCCCAAAAAGGTGACTTGAAAAATGGAGCTCAGGGGCACTGCAATTCCCAAACCTGCAGAGTTATAAATGATAACTCTCGTCCACAAATATATTGAGGGAAGGCAACGAAGAGGATTTGAAAGCAAGGCAGAATTGCAGGAAACAGATTTCAGGAGGTAGATTCGAATCGCCTTGAAAGCACATGAAAAGCGGCAAAACGTGGACAATGATGCCCTTGGCCAAAAAGGGCGTATGCGTTTTTTCCTGAATATATTCAGGAAAAAACGCATACGCCCTTTTTGGCCAACCAAGCAACCTGGAAAGGCAAATCAGCGCTCCAAAGAAGTCTCGCTTCCCAGCGGGCAAAAGGGCCATGCGGAAAAAAGTGTCCAAACCAGAAATGCAGGACCGGCCATGGAGAAATGGGAGCCTTGCTACGCTGATGGGCGGGATGTAAATTGCCAACAGCCACTCTGGAAAAGTGTACGGTGTGTCCTGAAACATCTAAAAAACACAGCTTAGAGAGCATACGGCACTTCCACGCATAGGCGTATAAATTGGGAAAACTAAAAATCAGCAAGACACAGGCACCCCAAAGTTTAGGGCTGCTCTGTTGACAAGAACCCCCACTTCATTACACCTTAAATATCCTAGGAAAGAGAAAAATGGATAAAGAAGTTGTGGTCCTCATGTACAATGGAATATCACTCAGCCATGAAATCAACGTCATAAGGCTAGTAGCAGCACGATGAGTGGATTTAGGTACGACGATTCTAAGTGAAATAAGTCACACAGAAAAACACACTTATCATAAGATATCACTTATAGAGGGAATGTAAAAACCGCTACACTTGACCTGAATGACAAAACAGAAGAGAGTCACACGTTTAGAAAACACACTATGGCTGCTGAACGGGAAAGGTGAGGTGGGGTGATGCATAAAACAAGGGTTTCAAATTAGCTCAGATACCGTTCCATAAACCCAATATGTAATAGACAAGACCTACTCCTTGCTCAGTGAACTGGACTCAACACCCCCTATTCACCGCACAAGAATATATCTGACTAATAAGAATCTTCAAACCTATGTATTGATATCTCTCTGTAAGTGAGTCAAGGGGGTGTAAAGCTGCATAAACACAGCCGTGAAAAGCAGCTAAACCCCATTATAAAAATAAATGACTTTTCAAAACCCGTGAACCAAAGACACTGAAAGAGAGATAAATTCTTACACAATTCGTTCAGGGGCTGTGATGCAACCTGGATTGACCATATCTGGACCCACAGCTGATTGAGACATAAGGGTGGACACTCTTGGGGCTGAGAGGTTTGGTGAGGTTGGGTGAGCCAGCGCACACGCTTTAAAGTAATACTGCATGGTACCCATCCCATGGGTCCCAAATTTCGAGGTTCAAGGGCATCTTCCTACGTCGAAAACATGCATGAGAAACCCAGAAGATGGTACACCGTGTGATCGGGAAAGGTTTCTAAAACGCACCTCATTTCTCATCTCCTTGTGCTCGGGTTCGCCATTCCAGCCGCTTTACTAGCCATCTCCCTCCTTGGAGAATCAGCACCTTTAACTAAACTCCTGTTCCGTACAGGTTGCAATTTGTCCTGAGGATGAACGGGAAGAGGGGGAACCAATGAGAGACTAGCTCTAGGGGTTGGGACAGGCACAGGTCACTCTATTTTCCCATCAGGAAGAAGAATTAACCACAGGCTTAGCCTGCCCTCTGGAACCAGAATAGGGACTGAAGCAATCCTGCGCTTTTGCGGCCAGCTCCCAAAAAAGCGACTTGAAAAATGGAGCTCAGGGGCACTGCAATTCCCAAACCTGCAGAGTTATAAATGATAACTCTCGTCCACCAATATATTGAGGGAAGGCAACGAAGAGGATTTGAAAGCAAGGCAGAATTGCAGGGAACAGATTTCAGGAGGTAGATTCGAATCGCCTTGAAAGCACATGAAAAGCGGCAAAACGTGGACAATGATGCCCTTGGCCAAAAAGGGCGTATGCGTTTTTTCCTGAATGTATTCAGGAAAAAACGCATACGCCCTTTTTGGCCAACCAAGCACCCTGGAAAGGGAAATCAGCGCTCCAAAGAAGTCTCGCTTCCCAGCGGGCAAAAGGGCCATGCGGAAAAAAGTGTCCAAACCAGAAATGCAGGACCGGCCATGGAGAAATGGGAGCCTTTCTACGCTGATGCGCGGGATATAAATAGCCAACAGCCACCCTGGAGAAGTGTACGGTGTGTCCTGAAACATCTAAAAAACACAGCTTAGAGAGCATACGGCACTTCCACGCATGGAGGTATAAATTGGGAAAACTAAAAATCAGCAAGACACAGGCACCCCAAAGTTTAGGGCTGCTCTGTTGACAAGAACCCCCACTTCGTTACACCTTAAATATCCTAGGAAAGAGAAAAATGGATAAAGAAGTTGTGGTCCTCATGTACAATGGAATATCACTCAGCCATGAAATCAACGTCATAAGGCTAGTAGCAGCACGATGAGTGGATTTAGGTACGACGATTCTAAGTGAAATAAGTCACACAGAAAAAGACACTTATCATAAGATATCACTTATAGAGGGAATGTAAAAACCGCTACACTTGAACTGAATGACAAAACAGAAGAGAGTCACACGTTTAGAAAACACACTATGGCTGCTGAACGGGAAAGGTGAGGTGGGGTGATGCATAAAACAAGGGTTTCAAATTAGCTCAGATACCGTTCCATAAACCCAATATGTAATAGACAAGACCTACTCCTTGCTCAGTGAACTGGACTCAACACCCCCTATTCACCGCACAAGAATATATCTGACTAGTAAGAATCTTCAAACCTATGTATTCATATCTCTCTGTAAGTGAGTCAAGGGGGTGTAAAGCGGCATAAACACAGCCGTGAAAAGCAGCTAAACCCCATTATAAAAATAAATGACTTTTCAAAACCCGTGAAACAAAGACAGTGAAACAGAGAGAAATTCTTACACAATTCATTCAGGGGCTGTGATGCAACCTGGATTGACCATATGTAGACCCACAGCTGATTGAGACATAAGGGTGGACACTCTTGGGGCTGAGAGGTTTGGTGAGGTTGGGTGAGCCAACGCACACCCTTTAAAGTAATACAGCATGGTACCCATCCCATGGGTCCCAAATCTCCAGGTTCAAGGGCATCTTCCTACGTCGAAAACATGCATGAGAAACCCAGAAGATGGTACACCGTGTGATCGGGAAAGGTTTCTAAAACGCACCTCATTTCTCATCTCCTTGTGCTCGGGTTCGCCATTCCAGCCGCTTTACTAGCCATCTCCCTCCTTGGAGAATCAGCACCTTTAACTAAACTCCTGTTCCGTACAGGTTGCAATTTGTCCTGAGGATGAACGGGAAGAGGGGGAACCAATGAGAGACTAGCTCTAGGGGTTGGGACAGGCACAGGTCACTCTATTTTCCCATCAGGAAGAAGAATTAACCACAGGCTTAGCCTGCCCTCTGGAACCAGAATAGGGACTGAAGCAATCCTGCGCTTTTGCGGCCAGCTCCCAAAAAAGCGACTTGAAAAATGGAGCTCAGGGGCACTGCAATTCACAAACCTGCAGAGTTATAAATGATAACTCTCGTCCACAAATATATTGAGGGAAGGCAACGAAGAGGATTTGAAAGCAAGGCAGAATTGCAGGAAACAGATTTCAGGAGGTAGATTCGAATCGCCTTGAAAGCACATGAAAAGCGGCAAAACGTGGACAATGATGCCCTTGGCCAAAAAGGGCGTATGCGTTTTTTCCTGAATGTATTCAGGAAAAAACGCATACGCCCTTTTTGGCCAACCAAGCACCCTGGAAAGGGAAATCAGCGCTCCAAAGAAGTCTCGCTTCCCAGCGGGCAAAAGGGCCATGCGGAAAAAAGTGTCCAAACCAGAAATGCAGGACCGGCCATGGAGAAATGGGAGCCTTTCTACGCTGATGCGCGGTATATAAATAGCCAACAGCCACCCTGGAGAAGTGTACGGTGTGTCCTGAAACATCTAAAAAACACAGCTTAGAGAGCATACGGCACTTCCACGCATGGGCGTATAAATTGGGAAAACTAAAAATCAGCAAGACACAGGCACCCCAAAGTTTAGGGCTGCTCTGTTGACAAGAACCCCCACTTCATTACACCTTAAATATCCTAGGAAAGAGAAAAATGGATAAAGAAGTTGTGGTCCTCATGTACAATGGAATATCACTCAGCCATGAAATCAACGTCATAAGGCTAGTAGCAGCACGATGAGTGGATTTAGGTACGACGATTCTAAGTGAAATAAGTCACACAGAAAAAGACACTTATCATAAGATATCACTTATAGAGGGAATGTAAAAACCGCTACACTTGACCTGAATGACAAAACAGAAGAGAGTCACACGTTTAGAAAACACACTATGGCTGCTGAACGGGAAAGGTGAGGTGGGGTGATGCATAAAACAAGGGTTTCAAATTAGCTCAGATACCGTTCCATAAACCCAATATGTAATAGACAAGACCTACTCCTTGCTCAGTGAACTGGAGTCAACACCCCCTATTCACCGCACAAGAATATATCTGACTAGTAAGAATCTTCAAACCTATGTATTGATATCTCTCTGTAAGTGAGTCAAGGGGGTGTAAAGCGGCATAAACACAGCCGTGAAAAGCAGCTAAACACCATTATAAAAATAAATGACTTTTCAAAACCCGTGAAACAAAGACAGTGAAACAGAGAGAAATTCTTACACAATTCATTCAGGGGCTGTGATGCAACCTGGATTGACCATATCTAGACGCACAGCTGATTGAGACATAAGGGTGGACACTCTTGGGGCTGAGAGGTTTGGTGAGGTTGGGTGAGCCAACGCACACCCTTTAAAGTAATACTGCATGGTACCCATCCCATGGGTCCCAAATCTCCAGGTTCAAGGGCATCTTCCTACGTCGAAAACATGCATGAGAAACCCAGAAGATGGTACACCGTGTGATCGGGAAAGGTTTCTAAAACGCACCTCATTTTTCATCTCCTTGTGCTCGGGTTCGCCATTCCAGCCGCTTTACTAGCCATCTCCCTCCTTGGAGAATCAGCACCTTTAACTAAACTCCTGTTCCGTACAGGTTGCAATTTTTCCTGAGGATGAACGGGAAGAGGGGGAACCAATGAGAGACTAGCTCTAGGTGTTGGGACAGGCACAGGTCACTCTATTTTCCCATCAGGAAGAAGAATTAACCACAGGCTTAGCCTGCCCTCTGGAACCAGAATAGGGCCTGAAGCAATCCTGCGCTTTTGCGGCCAGCTCCCAAAAAAGCGACTTGAAAAATGGAGCTCAGGGGCACTGCAATTCACAAACCTGCAGACTTATAAATGATAACTCTCGGCAACAAATATATTGAGGGAAGGCAACGAAGAGGATTTGAAAGCAAGGCAGAATTGCAGGAAACAGATTTCAGGAGGTAGATTCAAATCGCCTTGAAAGCACATGAAAAGCGGCAAAACGTGGACAATGATGCCCTTGGCCAAAAAGGGCGTATGCGTTTTTTCCTGAATATATTCAGGAAAAAACGCATACGCCCTTTTTGGCCAACCAAGCAACCTGGAAAGGCAAATCAGCGCTACAAAGAAGTCTCGCTTCCCAGCGGGCAAAAGGGCCATGCAGAAAAAAGTGTCCAAACCAGAAATGCAGGACCGGCAATGGAGAAATGGGAGCCTTGCTACGCTGATGGGCGGGATGTAAATTGCCAACAGCCAACCTGGAGAAGTGTACACTGTTTCCTGAAACGTCGAAAAAACACAGCTTAGAGAGCATACGGCACTTCCACGCATGGGCGTATAAACTGGGAAAACTAAAAATCAGCAAGACACAGGCACCCCAAAGTTTAGGGCTGCTCTGTTGACAAGTACCCCCACTTCATTACACCTTAAATATCCTAGGAAAGAGAAAAATGGATAAAGAAGTTGTGGTCCTCATGTACAATGGAATATCACTCAGCCATGAAATCAACGTCATAAGGCTAGTAGCAGCACGATGAGTGGATTTAGGTACGACGATTCTAAGTGAAATAAGTCACACAGAAAAACACACTTATCATAAGATATCACTTATAGAGGGAATGTAAAAACCGCTACACTCGACCTGAATGACAAAACAGAAGACAGTCACACGTTTAGAAAACACACTATGGCTGCTGAACGGGAAAGGTGAGGTGGGGTGATGCATAAAACAAGGGTTTCAAATTAGCTCAGATACCGTTCCATAAACCCAATATGTAATAGACAAGACCTACTCCTTGCTCAGTGAACTGGACTCAACACCCCCTATTCACCGCACAAGAATATATCTGACTAGTAAGAATCTTCAAACCTATGTATTGATATCTCTCTGTAAGTGAGTCAAGGGGGTGTCAAGCGGCATAAACACAGCCGTGAAAAGCAGCTAAACCCCATTATAAAAATAAATGACTTTTCAAAACCCGTGAACCAAAGACAGTGAAAGAGAGAGAAATTCTTACACAATTCGTTCAGGGGCTGTGATGCAACCTGGATTGACCATATCTGGACCCACAGCTGATTGAGACATAAGGGTGGACACTCTTGGGGCTGAGAGGTTTGGTGAGGTTGGGTGAGCCAACGCACACCCTTTAAAGTAATACTGCATGGTACCCATCCCATGGGTCCCAAATCTCCAGGTTCAAGGGCATCTTCCTACGTCGAAAACATGCATGAGAAACCCAGAAGATGGTACACCGTGTGATCGGGAAAGGTTTCTAAAACGCACCTCATTTCTCATCTCCTTGTGCTCGGGTTCGCCATTCCAGCTGCTTTACTAGCCATCTCCCTCCTTGGAGAATCAGCAGCTTTAACTAAACTCCTGTTCCGTACAGGTTGCAATTTGTCCTGAGGAAGAACGGGAAGAGGGGGAACCAATGAGAGACTAGCTCTAGGTTTTGGGACAGGCACAGGTCACTCTATTTTCCCATCAGGAAGAAGATTTAACCACGAGCTCAGCCTGTTCCCCAGAACCAGAAGAGGGCGTGAAGCAATCCTGCACTTTCGCGGCCAGCTCCCAAAAAGGTGACTTGAAAAATGGAGCTCAGGGGCACTGCAATTCCCAAACCTGCAGAGTTATAAATGATAACTCTCGTCCACAAATATATTGAGGGAAGGCAACGAAGAGGATTTGAAAGCAAGGCAGAATTGCAGGAAACAGATTTCAAGAGGTAGATTCGAATCGCCTTGAAAGCACATGAAAAGCGGCAAAACGTGGACAATGATGCCCTTGGCCAAAAAGGGCGTATGTGTTTTTTCCTGAATATATTCAGGAAAAAACGCATACGCCCTTTTTGGCCAACCAAGCAACCTGGAAAGGCAAATCAGCGCTCCAAAGAAGTCTCGCTTCCCAGCGGGCAAAAGGGCCATGCGGAAAAAAGTGTCCAAACCAGAAATGCAGGACCGGCCATGGAGAAATGGGAGCCTTGCTACGCTGATGCGCGGGATATAAATTGCCAACAGCCACCCTGGAGAAGTGTACGGTGTGTCCTGAAACATCTAAAAAACACAGCTTAGAGAGCATACGGCACTTCCACGCATGGGCCTATAAATTGGGAAAACTAAAAATCAGCAAGACACAGGCACCCCAAAGTTTAGGGCTGCTCTGTTGACAAGAACCCCCACTTCATTACACCTTAAATATCCTAGGAAAGAGAAAAATGGATAAAGAAGTTGTGGTCCTCATGTACAATGGAATATCACTCAGCCATGAAATCAACGTCATAAGGCTAGTAGCAGCACGATGAGTGGATTTAGGCACGACACTTCTAAGTGAAATAAGTCACACAGAAAAAGACACTTATCATAAGATATCACTTATAGAGGGAATGTAAAAACCGCTACACTTGACCTGAATGACAAAACAGAAGAGAGTCACACGTTTAGAAAACACACTATGGCTGCTGAACGGGAAAGGTGAGGTGGGGTGATGCATAAAACAAGGGTTTCAAATTAGCTCAGATACCGTTCCATAAACCCAATATGTAATAGACAAGACCTACTCCTTGCTCAGTGAACTGGACTCAACACCCCCTATTCACCGCACAAGAATATATCTGACTAGTAAGAATCTTCAAACCTATGTATTGATATCTCTCTGTAAGTGAGTCAAGGGGGTGTAAAGTGGTATAAACACAGCCGTGAAAAGCAGCTAAACCCCATTATAAAAATAAATGACGTTTCAAAACCCGTGAACCAAAGACAGTGAAAGTGAGAGAAATTCTTACACAATTCGTTCAGGGGCTGTGATGCAACCTGGATTGACCATATCTGGACCCACAGCTGATTGAGACATAAGGGTGGACACTCTTGGGGCTGAGAGGTTTGGTGAGGTTGGGTGAGCCAACGCACACCCTTTAAAGTAATACAGCATGGTACCCATCCCATGGGTCCCAAATCTCCTGGTTCAAGGGCATCTTCCTACGTCGAAAACATGCATGAGAAACCCAGAAGATGGTACACCGTGTGATCGGGAAAGGTTTCTAAAACGCACCTCATTTCTCATCTCCCTGTGCTCGGGTTCGCCATTCCAGCCGCTTTACTAGCCATCTCCCTCCTTGGAGAATCAGCAGCTTTAACTAAACACCTGTTCCGTACAGGTTGCAATTTGTCCTGAGGAAGAACGGGAAGAGGGGGAACCAATGAGAGACTAGCTCTAGGTTTTGGGACAGGCACAGGTCACTCTATTTTCCCATCAGGAAGAAGATTTAACCACGAGCTCAGCCTGCTCCCCAGAACCAGAAGAGGGCGTGAAGCAATCCTGCACTTTCGCGGCCAGCTCCCAAAAAGGTGACTTGAAAAATGGAGCTCAGGGGCACTGCAATTCCCAAACCTGCAGAGTTATAAATGATAACTCTCGTCCACAAATATATTGAGGGAAGGCAACGAAGAGGATTTGAAAGCAAGGCAGAATTGCAGGAAACAGATTTCAGGAGGTAGATTCGAATCGCCTTGAAAGCACATGAAAAGCGGCAAAACGTGGACAATGGTGCCCTTGGCCAAAAAGGGCGTATGCGTTTTTTCCTGAATATATTCAGGAAAAAACGCATACGCCCTTTTTGGCCAACCAAGCCACCTGGAAAGGCAAATCAGCGCTCCAAAGAAGTCTCGCTTCCCAGCGGGCAAAAGGGCCATGCGGAAAAAAGTGTCCAAACCAGAAATGCAGGACCGGCCATGGAGAAATGGGAGCCTTGCTACGCTGATGGGCGGGATGTAAATTGCCAACAGCCACCCTGGAGAAGTGTACGGTGTGTCCTGAAACATCTAAAAAACACAGCTTAGAGAGCATATGGCACTTCCACGCATGGGCGTATAAATTGGGAAAACTAAAAATCAGCAAGACACAGGCACCCCAAAGTTTAGGGCTGCTCTGTTGACAAGAACCCCCACTTCATTACACCTTAAATATCCTAGGAAAGAGAAAAATGGATAAAGAAGTTGTGGTCCTCATGTACAATGGAATATCACTCAGCCATGAAATCAACGTCATAAGGCTAGTAGCAGCACGATGAGTGGATTTAGGTACGACGATTCTAAGTGAAATAAGTCACACAGAAAAAGACACTTATCATAAGATATCACTTATAGAGGGAATGTAAAAACCGTTACACTCGACCTGAATGACAAAACAGAAGAGAGTCACACGTTTAGAAAACACACTATGGCTGCTGAATGGGAAAGGTGAGGTGGGGTGATGCATAAAACAAGGGTTTCAAATTAGCTCAGATACCGTTCCATAAACCCAATATGTAATAGACAAGACCTACTCCTTGCTCAGTGAACTGGACTCAACACCCCCTATTCACCGCACAAGAATATATCTGACTAGTAAGAATCTTCAAACCTATGTATTGATATCTCTCTGTAAGTGAGTCAAGGGGGTGTAAAGCGGCATAAACACAGCCGTGAAAAGCAGCTAAACCCCATTATAAAAATAAATGACTTTTCAAAACCCGTGAACCAAAGACAGTGAAAGTGAGAGAAATTCTTACACAATTCGTTCAGGGGCTGTGATGCAACCTGGATTGACCATATCTGGACCCACAGCTGATTGAGACATAAGGGTGGACACTCTTGGGGCTGAGAGGTTTGGTGAGGTTGGGTGAGCCAGCGCACACGCTTTAAAGTAATACTGCATGGTACCCATCCCATGGGTCCCAAATTTCGAGGTTCAAGGGCATCTTCCTACGTCGAAAACATGCATGAGAAACCCAGAAGATGGTACACCGTTTGATCGGGAAAGGTTTCTAAAACGCACCTCATTTCTCATCTCCCTGTGCTCGGGTTCGCCATTCCAGCCGCTTTACTAGCCATCTCCCTCCTTGGAGAATCAGCACCTTTAAGCTCCTGTTCCGTACAGGTTGCAATTTGTCCTGAGGATGAACGGGAAGAGGGGGAACCAATGAGAGACTAGCTCTAGGTGTTGGGACAGGCACAGGTCACTCTATTTTCCCATCAGGAAGAAGAATTAACCACAGGCTTAGCCTGCCCTCTGGAACCAGAATAGGGCCTGAAGCAATCCTGCGCTTTTGCGGCCAGCTCCCAAAAAAGCGACTTGAAAAATGGAGCTCAGGGGCACTGCAATTCCCAAACCTGCAGAGTTTAAATGATAACTCTCGTCCACAAATATATTGAGGGAAGGCAACGAAGAGGATTTGAAAGCAAGGCAGAATTGCAGGAAACAGATTTCAGGAGGTAGATTCGAATCGCCTTGAAAGCACATGAAAAGCGGCAAAACGTGGACAATGATGCCCTTGGCCAAAAAGGGCGTATGCGTTTTTTCCTGAATATATTCAGGAAAAAACGCATACGCCCTTTTTGGCCAACCAAGCAACCTGGAAAGGCAAATCAGCGCTACAAAGAAGTCTCGCTTCCCAGCGGGCAAAAGGGCCATGCAGAAAAAAGTGTCCAAACCAGAAATGCAGGACCGGCAATGGAGAAATGGGAGCCTTGCTACGCTGATGGGCGGGATGTAAATTGCCAACAGCCAACCTGGAGAAGTGTACACTGTTTCCTGAAACGTCTAAAAAACACAGCTTAGAGAGCATACGGCACTTCCACGCATGGGCGTATAAACTGGGAAAACTAAAAATCAGCAAGACACAGGCACCCCAAAGTTTAGGGCTGCTCTGTTGACAAGTACCCCCACTTCATTACACCTTAAATATCCTAGGAAAGAGAAAAATGGATAAAGAAGTTGTGGTCCTCATGTACAATGGAATATCACTCAGCCATGAAATCAACGTCATAAGGCTAGTAGCAGCACGATGAGTGGATTTAGGTACGACGATTCTAAGTGAAATAAGTCACACAGAAAAACACACTTATCATAAGATATCACTTATAGAGGGAATGTAAAAACCGCTACACTCGACCTGAATGACAAAACAGAAGACAGTCACACGTTTAGAAAACACACTATGGCTGCTGAACGGGAAAGGTGAGGTGGGGTGATGCATAAAACAAGGGTTTCAAATTAGCTCAGATACCGTTCCATAAACCCAATATGTAATAGACAAGACCTACTCCTTGCTCAGTGAACTGGACTCAACACCCCCTATTCACCGCACAAGAATATATCTGACTAGTAAGAATCTTCAAACCTATGTATTGATATCTCTCTGTAAGTGAGTCAAGGGGGTGTCAAGCGGCATAAACACAGCCGTGAAAAGCAGCTAAACCCCATTATAAAAATAAATGACTTTTCAAAACCCGTGAACCAAAGACAGTGAAAGAGAGAGAAATTCTTACACAATTCGTTCAGGGGCTGTGATGCAACCTGGATTGACCATATCTGGACCCACAGCTGATTGAGACATAAGGGTGGACACTCTTGGGGCTGAGAGGTTTGGTGAGGTTGGGTGAGCCAACGCACACCCTTTAAAGTAATACTGCATGGTACCCATCCCATGGGTCCCAAATCTCCAGGTTCAAGGGCATCTTCCTACGTCGAAAACATGCATGAGAAACCCAGAAGATGGTACACCGTGTGATCGGGAAAGGTTTCTAAAACGCACCTCATTTCTCATCTCCTTGTGCTCGGGTTCGCCATTCCAGCTGCTTTACTAGCCATCTCCCTCCTTGGAGAATCAGCAGCTTTAACTAAACTCCTGTTCCGTACAGGTTGCAATTTGTCCTGAGGAAGAACGGGAAGAGGGGGAACCAATGAGAGACTAGCTCTAGGTTTTGGGACAGGCACAGGTCACTCTATTTTCCCATCAGGAAGAAGATTTAACCACGAGCTCAGCCTGTTCCCCAGAACCAGAAGAGGGCGTGAAGCAATCCTGCACTTTCGCGGCCAGCTCCCAAAAAGGTGACTTGAAAAATGGAGCTCAGGGGCACTGCAATTCCCAAACCTGCAGAGTTATAAATGATAACTCTCGTCCACAAATATATTGAGGGAAGGCAACGAAGAGGATTTGAAAGCAAGGCAGAATTGCAGGAAACAGATTTCAAGAGGTAGATTCGAATCGCCTTGAAAGCACATGAAAAGCGGCAAAACGTGGACAATGATGCCCTTGGCCAAAAAGGGCGTATGTGTTTTTTCCTGAATATATTCAGGAAAAAACGCATACGCCCTTTTTGGCCAACCAAGCAACCTGGAAAGGCAAATCAGCGCTCCAAAGAAGTCTCGCTTCCCAGCGGGCAAAAGGGCCATGCGGAAAAAAGTGTCCAAACCAGAAATGCAGGACCGGCCATGGAGAAATGGGAGCCTTGCTACGCTGATGCGCGGGATATAAATTGCCAACAGCCACCCTGGAGAAGTGTACGGTGTGTCCTGAAACATCTAAAAAACACAGCTTAGAGAGCATACGGCACTTCCACGCATGGGCCTATAAATTGGGAAAACTAAAAATCAGCAAGACACAGGCACCCCAAAGTTTAGGGCTGCTCTGTTGACAAGAACCCCCACTTCATTACACCTTAAATATCCTAGGAAAGAGAAAAATGGATAAAGAAGTTGTGGTCCTCATGTACAATGGAATATCACTCAGCCATGAAATCAACGTCATAAGGCTAGTAGCAGCACGATGAGTGGATTTAGGCACGACACTTCTAAGTGAAATAAGTCACACAGAAAAAGACACTTATCATAAGATATCACTTATAGAGGGAATGTAAAAACCGCTACACTTGACCTGAATGACAAAACAGAAGAGAGTCACACGTTTAGAAAACACACTATGGCTGCTGAACGGGAAAGGTGAGGTGGGGTGATGCATAAAACAAGGGTTTCAAATTAGCTCAGATACCGTTCCATAAACCCAATATGTAATAGACAAGACCTACTCCTTGCTCAGTGAACTGGACTCAACACCCCCTATTCACCGCACAAGAATATATCTGACTAGTAAGAATCTTCAAACCTATGTATTGATATCTCTCTGTAAGTGAGTCAAGGGGGTGTAAAGTGGTATAAACACAGCCGTGAAAAGCAGCTAAACCCCATTATAAAAATAAATGACGTTTCAAAACCCGTGAACCAAAGACAGTGAAAGTGAGAGAAATTCTTACACAATTCGTTCAGGGGCTGTGATGCAACCTGGATTGACCATATCTGGACCCACAGCTGATTGAGACATAAGGGTGGACACTCTTGGGGCTGAGAGGTTTGGTGAGGTTGGGTGAGCCAACGCACACCCTTTAAAGTAATACAGCATGGTACCCATCCCATGGGTCCCAAATCTCCTGGTTCAAGGGCATCTTCCTACGTCGAAAACATGCATGAGAAACCCAGAAGATGGTACACCGTGTGATCGGGAAAGGTTTCTAAAACGCACCTCATTTCTCATCTCCCTGTGCTCGGGTTCGCCATTCCAGCCGCTTTACTAGCCATCTCCCTCCTTGGAGAATCAGCAGCTTTAACTAAACACCTGTTCCGTACAGGTTGCAATTTGTCCTGAGGAAGAACGGGAAGAGGGGGAACCAATGAGAGACTAGCTCTAGGTTTTGGGACAGGCACAGGTCACTCTATTTTCCCATCAGGAAGAAGATTTAACCACGAGCTCAGCCTGCTCCCCAGAACCAGAAGAGGGCGTGAAGCAATCCTGCACTTTCGCGGCCAGCTCCCAAAAAGGTGACTTGAAAAATGGAGCTCAGGGGCACTGCAATTCCCAAACCTGCAGAGTTATAAATGATAACTCTCGTCCACAAATATATTGAGGGAAGGCAACGAAGAGGATTTGAAAGCAAGGCAGAATTGCAGGAAACAGATTTCAGGAGGTAGATTCGAATCGGCTTGAAAGCACATGAAAAGCGGCAAAACGTGGACAATGGTGCCCTTGGCCAAAAAGGGCGTATGCGTTTTTTCCTGAATATATTCAGGAAAAAACGCATACGCCCTTTTTGGCCAACCAAGCCACCTGGAAAGGCAAATCAGCGCTCCAAAGAAGTCTCGCTTCCCAGCGGGCAAAAGGGCCATGCGGAAAAAAGTGTCCAAACCAGAAATGCAGGACCGGCCATGGAGAAATGGGAGCCTTGCTACGCTGATGGGCGGGATGTAAATTGCCAACAGCCACCCTGGAGAAGTGTACGGTGTGTCCTGAAACATCTAAAAAACACAGCTTAGAGAGCATATGGCACTTCCACGCATGGGCGTATAAATTGGGAAAACTAAAAATCAGCAAGACACAGGCACCCCAAAGTTTAGGGCTGCTCTGTTGACAAGAACCCCCACTTCATTACACCTTAAATATCCTAGGAAAGAGAAAAATGGATAAAGAAGTTGTGGTCCTCATGTACAATGGAATATCACTCAGCCATGAAATCAACGTCATAAGGCTAGTAGCAGCACGATGAGTGGATTTAGGTACGACGATTCTAAGTGAAATAAGTCACACAGAAAAAGACACTTATCATAAGATATCACTTATAGAGGGAATGTAAAAACCGTTACACTCGACCTGAATTGACAAAACAGAAGAGAGTCACACGTTTAGAAAACACACTATGGCTGCTGAACGGGAAAGGTGAGGTGGGGTGATGCATAAAACAAGGGTTTCAAATTAGCTCAGATACCGTTCCATAAACCCAATATGTAATAGACAAGACCTACTCCTTGCTCAGTGAACTGGACTCAACACCCCCTATTCACCGCACAAGAATATATCTGACTAGTAAGAATCTTCAAACCTATGTATTGATATCTCTCTGTAAGTGAGTCAAGGGGGTGTAAAGCGGCATAAACACAGCCGTGAAAAGCAGCTAAACCCCATTATAAAAATAAATGACTTTTCAAAACCCGTGAACCAAAGACAGTGAAAGTGAGAGAAATTCTTACACAATTCGTTCAGGGGCTGTGATGCAACCTGGATTGACCATATCTGGACCCACAGCTGATTGAGACATAAGGGTGGACACTCTTGGGGCTGAGAGGTTTGGTGAGGTTGGGTGAGCCAGCGCACACGCTTTAAAGTAATACTGCATGGTACCCATCCCATGGGTCCCAAATTTCGAGGTTCAAGGGCATCTTCCTACGTCGAAAACATGCATGAGAAACCCAGAAGATGGTACACCGTTTGATCGGGAAAGGTTTCTAAAACGCACCTCATTTCTCATCTCCCTGTGCTCGGGTTCGCCATTCCAGCCGCTTTACTAGCCATCTCCCTCCTTGGAGAATCAGCACCTTTAAGCTCCTGTTCCGTACAGGTTGCAATTTGTCCTGAGGATGAACGGGAAGAGGGGGAACCAATGAGAGACTAGCTCTAGGTGTTGGGACAGGCACAGGTCACTCTATTTTCCCATCAGGAAGAAGAATTAACCACAGGCTTAGCCTGCCCTCTGGAACCAGAATAGGGCCTGAAGCAATCCTGCGCTTTTGCGGCAAGCTCCCAAAAAAGCGACTTGAAAAATGGAGCTCAGGGGCACTGCAATTCCCAAACCTGCAGAGTTTAAATGATAACTCTCGTCCACAAATATATTGAGGGAAGGCAACGAAGAGGATTTGAAAGCAAGGCAGAATTGCAGGAAACAGATTTCAGGAGGTAGATTCGAATCGCCTTGAAAGCACATGAAAAGCGGCAAAACGTGGACAATGATGCCCTTGGCCAAAAAGGGCGTATGCGTTTTTTCCTGAATATATTCAGGAAAAAACGCATACGCCCTTTTTGGCCAACCAAGCCACCTGGAAAGGCAAATCAGCGCTCCAAAGAAGTCTCGCTTCCCAGCGGGCAAAAGGGCCATGCGGAAAAAAGTGTCCAAACCAGAAATGCAGGACCGGCCATGGAGAAATGGGAGCCTTGCTACGCTGATGGGCGGGATGTAAATTGCCAACAGCCACCCTGGAGAAGTGTACGGTGTGTCCTGAAACATCTAAAAAACACAGCTTAGAGAGCATATGGCACTTCCACGCATGGGCGTATAAATTGGGAAAACTAAAAATCAGCAAGACACAGGCACCCCAAAGTTTAGGGCTGCTCTGTTGACAAGAACCCCCACTTCATTACACCTTAAATATCCTAGGAAAGAGAAAAATGGATAAAGAAGTTGTGGTCCTCATGTACAATGGAATATCACTCAGCCATGAAATCAACGTCATAAGGCTAGTAGCAGCACGATGAGTGGATTTAGGTACGACGATTCTAAGTGAAATAAGTCACACAGAAAAAGACACTTATCATAAGATATCACTTATAGAGGGAATGTAAAAACCGTTACACTCGACCTGAATGACAAAACAGAAGAGAGTCACACGTTTAGAAAACACACTATGGCTGCTGAACGGGAAAGGTGAGGTGGGGTGATGCATAAAACAAGGGTTTCAAATTAGCTCAGATACCGTTCCATAAACCCAATATGTAATAGACAAGACCTACTCCTTGCTCAGTGAACTGGACTCAACACCCCCTATTCACCGCACAAGAATATATCTGACTAGTAAGAATCTTCAAACCTATGTATTGATATCTCTCTGTAAGTGAGTCAAGGGGGTGTAAAGCGGCATAAACACAGCCGTGAAAAGCAGCTAAACCCCATTATAAAAATAAATGACTTTTCAAAACCCGTGAACCAAAGACAGTGAAAGTGAGAGAAATTCTTACACAATTCGTTCAGGGGCTGTGATGCAACCTGGATTGACCATATCTGGACCCACAGCTGATTGAGACATAAGGGTGGACACTCTTGGGGCTGAGAGGTTTGGTGAGGTTGGGTGAGCCAGCGCACACGCTTTAAAGTAATACTGCATGGTACCCATCCCATGGGTCCCAAATTTCGAGGTTCAAGGGCATCTTCCTACGTCGAAAACATGCATGAGAAACCCAGAAGATGGTACACCGTTTGATCGGGAAAGGTTTCTAAAACGCACCTCATTTCTCATCTCCCTGTGCTCGGGTTCGCCATTCCAGCCGCTTTACTAGCCATCTCCCTCCTTGGAGAATCAGCACCTTTAAGCTCCTGTTCCGTACATGTTGCAATTTGTCCTGAGGATGAACGGGAAGAGGGGGAACCAATGAGAGACTAGCTCTAGGTGTTGGGACAGGCACAGGTCACTCTATTTTCCCATCAGGAAGAAGAATTAACCACAGGCTTAGCCTGCCCTCTGGAACCAGAATAGGGCCTGAAGCAATCCTGCGCTTTTGCGGCCAGCTCCCAAAAAAGCGACTTGAAAAATGGAGCTCAGGGGCACTGCAATTCCCAAACCTGCAGAGTTTAAATGATAACTCTCGTCCACAAATATATTGAGGGAAGGCAACGAAGAGGATTTGAAAGCAAGGCAGAATTGCAGTAAACAGATTTCAGGAGGTAGATTCGAATCGCCTTGAAAGCACATGAAAAGCGGCAAAACGTGGACAATGGTGCCCTTGGCCAAAAAGGGCGTATGCGTTTTTTCCTGAATATATTCAGGAAAAAACGCATACGCCCTTTTTGGCCAACCAAGCCACCTGGAAAGGCAAATCAGCGCTCCAAAGAAGTCTCGCTTCCCAGCGGGCAAAAGGGCCATGCGGAAAAAAGTGTCCAAACCAGAAATGCAGGACCGGCCATGGAGAAATGGGAGCCTTGCTACGCTGATGGGCGGGATGTAAATTGCCAACAGCCACCCTGGAGAAGTGTACGGTGTGTCCTGAAACATCTAAAAAACACAGCTTAGAGAGCATATGGCACTTCCACGCATGGGCGTATAAATTGGGAAAACTAAAAATCAGCAAGACACAGGCACCCCAAAGTTTAGGGCTGCTCTGTTGACAAGAACCCCCACTTCATTACACCTTAAATATCCTAGGAAAGAGAAAAATGGATAAAGAAGTTGTGGTCCTCATGTACAATGGAATATCACTCAGCCATGAAATCAACGTCATAAGGCTAGTAGCAGCACGATGAGTGGATTTAGGTACGACGATTCTAAGTGAAATAAGTCACACAGAAAAAGACACTTATCATAAGATATCACTTATAGAGGGAATGTAAAAACCGTTACACTCGACCTGAATGACAAAACAGAAGAGAGTCACACGTTTAGAAAACACACTATGGCTGCTGAACGGGAAAGGTGAGGTGGGGTGATGCATAAAACAAGGGTTTCAAATTAGCTCAGATACCGTTCCATAAACCCAATATGTAATAGACAAGACCTACTCCTTGCTCAGTGAACTGGACTCAACACCCCCTATTCACCGCACAAGAATATATCTGACTAGTAAGAATCTTCAAACCTATGTATTGATATCTCTCTGTAAGTGAGTCAAGGGGGTGTAAAGCGGCATAAACACAGCCGTGAAAAGCAGCTAAACCCCATTATAAAAATAAATGACTTTTCAAAACCCGTGAACCAAAGACAGTGAAAGTGAGAGAAATTCTTACACAATTCGTTCAGGGGCTGTGATGCAACCTGGATTGACCATATCTGGACCCACAGCTGATTGAGACATAAGGGTGGACACTCTTGGGGCTGAGAGGTTTGGTGAGGTTGGGTGAGCCAGCGCACACGCTTTAAAGTAATACTGCATGGTACCCATCCCATGGGTCCCAAATTTCGAGGTTCAAGGGCATCTTCCTACGTCGAAAACATGCATGAGAAACCCAGAAGATGGTACACCGTTTGATCGGGAAAGGTTTCTAAAACGCACCTCATTTCTCATCTCCCTGTGCTCGGGTTCGCCATTCCAGCCGCTTTACTAGCCATCTCCCTCCTTGGAGAATCAGCACCTTTAAGCTCCTGTTCCGTACATGTTGCAATTTGTCCTGAGGATGAACGGGAAGAGGGGGAACCAATGAGAGACTAGCTCTAGGTGTTGGGACAGGCACAGGTCACTCTATTTTCCCATCAGGAAGAAGAATTAACCACAGGCTTAGCCTGCCCTCTGGAACCAGAATAGGGCCTGAAGCAATCCTGCGCTTTTGCGGCCAGCTCCCAAAAAAGCGACTTGAAAAATGGAGCTCAGGGGCACTGCAATTCCCAAACCTGCAGAGTTTAAATGATAACTCTCGTCCACAAATATATTGAGGGAAGGCAACGAAGAGGATTTGAAAGCAAGGCAGAATTGCAGTAAACAGATTTCAGGAGGTAGATTCGAATCGCCTTGAAAGCACATGAAAAGCGGCAAAACGTGGACAATGGTGCCCTTGGCCAAAAAGGGCGTATGCGTTTTTTCCTGAATATATTCAGGAAAAAACGCATACGCCCTTTTTGGCCAACCAAGCCACCTGGAAAGGCAAATCAGCGCTCCAAAGAAGTCTCGCTTCCCAGCGGGCAAAAGGGCCATGCGGAAAAAAGTGTCCAAACCAGAAATGCAGGACCGGCCATGGAGAAATGGGAGCCTTGCTACGCTGATGGGCGGGATGTAAATTGCCAACAGCCACCCTGGAGAAGTGTACGGTGTGTCCTGAAACATCTAAAAAACACAGCTTAGAGAGCATATGGCACTTCCACGCATGGGCGTATAAATTGGGAAAACTAAAAATCAGCAAGACACAGGCACCCCAAAGTTTAGGGCTGCTCTGTTGACAAGAACCCCCACTTCATTACACCTTAAATATCCTAGGAAAGAGAAAAATGGATAAAGAAGTTGTGGTCCTCATGTACAATGGAATATCACTCAGCCATGAAATCAACGTCATAAGGCTAGTAGCAGCACGATGAGTGGATTTAGGTACGACGATTCTAAGTGAAATAAGTCACACAGAAAAAGACACTTATCATAAGATATCACTTATAGAGGGAATGTAAAAACCGTTACACTCGACCTGAATGACAAAACAGAAGAGAGTCACACGTTTAGAAAACACACTATGGCTGCTGAACGGGAAAGGTGAGGTGGGGTGATGCATAAAACAAGGGTTTCAAATTAGCTCAGATACCGTTCCATAAACCCAATATGTAATAGACAAGACCTACTCCTTGCTCAGTGAACTGGACTCAACACCCCCTATTCACCGCACAAGAATATATCTGACTAGTAAGAATCTTCAAACCTATGTATTGATATCTCTCTGTAAGTGAGTCAAGGGGGTGTAAAGCGGCATAAACACAGCCGTGAAAAGCAGCTAAACCCCATTATAAAAATAAATGACTTTTCAAAACCCGTGAACCAAAGACAGTGAAAGTGAGAGAAATTCTTACACAATTCGTTCAGGGGCTGTGATGCAACCTGGATTGACCATATCTGGACCCACAGCTGATTGAGACATAAGGGTGGACACTCTTGGGGCTGAGAGGTTTGGTGAGGTTGGGTGAGCCAGCGCACACGCTTTAAAGTAATACTGCATGGTACCCATCCCATGGGTCCCAAATTTCGAGGTTCAAGGGCATCTTCCTACGTCGAAAACATGCATGAGAAACCCAGAAGATGGTACACCGTTTGATCGGGAAAGGTTTCTAAAACGCACCTCATTTCTCATCTCCCTGTGCTCGGGTTCGCCATTCCAGCCGCTTTACTAGCCATCTCCCTCCTTGGAGAATCAGCAGCTTTAACTAAACACCTGTTCCGTACAGGTTGCAATTTGTCCTGAGGAAGAACGGGAAGAGGGGGAACCAATGAGAGACTAGCTCTAGGTTTTGGGACAGGCACAGGTCACTCTATTTTCCCATCAGGAAGAAGATTTAACCACGAGCTCAGCCTGCTCCCCAGAACCAGAAGAGGGCGTGAAGCAATCCTGCACTTTCGCGGCCAGCTCCCAAAAAGGTGACTTGAAAAATGGAGCTCAGGGGCACTGCAATTCCCAAACCTGCAGAGTTATAAATGATAACTCTCGTCCACAAATATATTGAGGGAAGGCAACGAAGAGGATTTGAAAGCAAGGCAGAATTGCAGGAAACAGATTTCAGGAGGTAGATTCGAATCGCCTTGAAAGCACATGAAAAGCGGCAAAACGTGGACAATGGTGCCCTTGGCCAAAAAGGGCGTATGCGTTTTTTCCTGAATATATTCAGGAAAAAACGCATACGCCCTTTTTGGCCAACCAAGCCACCTGGAAAGGCAAATCAGCGCTCCAAAGAAGTCTCGCTTCCCAGCGGGCAAAAGGGCCATGCGGAAAAAAGTGTCCAAACCAGAAATGCAGGACCGGCCATGGAGAAATCGGAGCCTTGCTACGCTGATGGGCGGGATGTAAATTGCCAACAGCCACCCTGGAGAAGTGTACGGTGTGTCCTGAAACATCTAAAAAACACAGCTTAGAGAGCATACGGCACTTCCACGCATGGGCGTATAAATTGGGAAAACTAAAAATCAGCAAGACACAGGCACCCCAAAGTTTAGGGCTGCTCTGTTGACAAGAACCCCCACTTCATTACACCTTAAATATCCTAGGAAAGAGAAAAATGGATAAAGAAGTTGTGGTCCTCATGTACAATGGAATATCACTCAGCCATGAAATCAACGTCATAAGGCTAGTAGCAGCACGATGAGTGGATTTAGGTACGACGATTCTAAGTGAAATAAGTCACACAGAAAAAGACACTTATCATAAGATATCACTTATAGAGGGAATGTAAAAACCGTTACACTCGACCTGAATTGACAAAACAGAAGAGAGTCACACGTTTAGAAAACACACTATGGCTGCTGAACGGGAAAGGTGAGGTGGGGTGATGCATAAAACAAGGGTTTCAAATTAGCTCAGATACCGTTCCATAAACCCAATATGTAATAGACAAGACCTACTCCTTGCTCAGTGAACTGGACTCAACACCCCCTATTCACCGCACAAGAATATATCTGACTAGTAAGAATCTTCAAACCTATGTATTGATATCTCTCTGTAAGTGAGTCAAGGGGGTGTAAAGCGGCATAAACACAGCCGTGAAAAGCAGCTAAACCCCATTATAAAAATAAATGACTTTTCAAAACCCGTGAACCAAAGACAGTGAAAGTGGGAGAAATTCTTACACAATTCGTTCAGGGGCTGTGATGCAACCTGGATTGACCATATCTGGACCCACAGCTGATTGAGACATAAGGGTGGACACTCTTGGGGCTGAGAGGTTTGGTGAGGTTGGGTGAGCCAGCGCACACGCATTAAAGTAATACTGCATGGTACCCATCCCATGGGTCCCAAATTTCGAGGTTCAAGGGCATCTTCCTACGTCGAAAACATGCATGAGAAACCCAGAAGATGGTACACCGTTTGATCGGGAAAGGTTTCTAAAACGCACCTCATTTCTCATCTCCCTGTGCTCGGGTTCGCCATTCCAGCCGCTTTACTAGCCATCTCCCTCCTTGGAGAATCAGCACCTTTAAGCTCCTGTTCCGTACAGGTTGCAATTTGTCCTGAGGATGAACGGGAAGAGGGGGAACCAATGAGAGACTAGCTCTAGGTGTTGGGACAGGCACAGGTCACTTTATTTTCCCATCAGGAAGAAGAATTAACCACAGGCTTAGCCTGCCCTCTGGAACCAGAATAGGGCCTGAAGCAATCCTGCGCTTTTGCGGCAAGCTCCCAAAAAAGCGACTTGAAAAATGGAGCTCAGGGGCACTGCAATTCCCAAACCTGCAGAGTTTAAATGATAACTCTCGTCCACAAATATATTGATGGAAGGCAACGAAGAGGATTTGAAAGCAAGGCAGAATTGCAGGAAACAGATTTCAGGAGGTAGATTCGAATCGCCTTGAAAGCACATGAAAAGCGGCAAAACGTGGACAATGATGCCCTTGGCCAAAAAGGGCGTATGCGTTTTTTCCTGAATATATTCAGGAAAAAACGCATACGCCCTTTTTGGCCAACCAAGCCACCTGGAAAGGCAAATCAGCGCTCCAAAGAAGTCTCGCTTCCCAGCGGGCAAAAGGGCCATGCGGAAAAAAGTGTCCAAACCAGAAATGCAGGACCGGCCATGGAGAAATGGGAGCCTTGCTACGCTGATGGGCGGGATGTAAATTGCCAACAGCCACCCTGGAGAAGTGTACGTTGTGTCCTGAAACATCTAAAAAACACAGCTTAGAGAGCATACGGCACTTCCACGCATGGGCGTAGAAATTGGGAAAACTAAAAATCAGCAAGACACAGGCACCCAAAAGTTTAGGGCTGCTCTCTTGACAAGAACCCCCACTTCATTACACCTTAAATATCCTAGGAAAGAGAAAAATGGATAAAGAAGTTGTGGTCCTCATGTACAATGGAATATCACTCAGCCATGAAATCAACGTCATAAGGCTAGTAGCAGCACGATGAGTGGATTTAGGTACGACGATTCTAAGTGAAATAAGTCACACAGAAAAAGACACTTATCATAAGATATCACTTATAGAGGGAATGTAAAAACCGCTACACACGACCTGAATGACAAAACAGAAGAGAGTCACACTTTTAGAAAACACACTATGGCTGCTGAACGGGAAAGGTGAGGTGGGGTGATGCATAAAACAAGGGTTTCAAATTAGCTCAGATACCGTTCCATAAACCCAATATGTAATAGACAAGACCTACTCCTTGCTCAGTGAACTGGACTCAACACCCCCTATTCACCGCACAAGAATATATCTGACTAGTAAGAATCTTCAAACCTATGTATTGATATCTCTCTGTAAGTGAGTCAAGGGGGTGTAAAGCGGCATAAACACAGCCGTGAAAAGCAGCTAAACCCCATTATAAAAATAAATGACTTTTCAAAACCCGTGAACCAAAGACAGTGAAAGAGAGAGAAATTCTTACACAATTCGTTCAGGGGCTGTGATGCAACCTGGATTGACCATATCTGGACCCACAGCTGATTGAGACATAAGGGTGGACACTCTTGGGGCTGAGAGGTTTGGTGAGGTTGGGTGAGCCAACGCACACCCTTTAAAGTAATACTGCATGGTACCCATCCCATGGGTCCCAAATTTCCAGGTTCAAGGGCATCTTCCTACGTCGAAAACATGCATGAGAAACCCAGAAGATGGTACACCGTGTGATCGGGAAAGGTTTCTAAAACGCACCTCATTTCTCATCTCCTTGTGCTCGGGTTCGCCATTCCAGCTGCTTTACTAGCCATCTCCCTCCTTGGCGAATCAGCATCTTTAAGCTCCTGTTCCGTACAGGTTGCAATTTTTCCTGAGGATGAACGGGAAGAGGGGGAACCAATGAGAGACTAGCTCTAGGTGTTGGGACAGGCACAGGTCACTCTATTTTCCCATCAGGAAGAAGAATTAACCACAGGCTTAGCCTGCCCTCTGGAAGCAGAATAGGGCCTGAAGCAATCCTGCGCTTTTGCGGCCAGCTCCCAAAAAAGCGACTTGAAAAATGGAGCTCAGGGGCACTGCAATTCACAAAACTGCAGAGTTATAAATGATACCTCTCGTCCACAAATATATTGAGGGAAGGCAACGAAGAGGATTTGAAAGCAAGGCAGAATTGCAGGAAACAGATTTCAGGAGGTAGATTCGAATCGCCTTGAAAGCACATGAAAAGCGGCAAAACGTGGACAATGATGCCCTTGGCCAAAAAGGGCGTATGCGTTTTTTCCTGAATATATTCAGGAAAAAACGCATACGCCCTTTTTGGCCAACCAAGCCACCTGGAAAGGCAAATCAGCGCTCCAAAGAAGTCTCGCTTCCCAGCGGGCAAAAGGGCCATGCGGAAAAAAGTGTCCAAACCAGAAATGCAGGACCGGCCATGGAGAAATGGGAGCCTTGCTACGCTGATGGGCGGGATGTAAATTGCCAACAGCCACCCTGGAGAAGTGTACGGTGTGTCCTGAAACATCTAAAAAACACAAGTTAGAGAGCATACGGCACTTCCACGCATGGGCGTATAAATTGGGAAAACTAAAAATCAGCAAGACACAGGCACCCCAAAGTTTAGGGCTGCTCTGTTGACAAGAATCCCCACTTCATTACACCTTAAATATCCTAGGAAAGAGAAAAATGGATAAAGAAGTTGTGGTCTTCATGTACAATGGAATATCACTCAGCCATGAAATCAACGTCATAAGGCTAGTAGCAGCACGATGAGTGGATTTAGGTACGACGATTCTGAGTGAAATAAGTCACACAGAAAAAGACACTTATCATAAGATATCACTCATAGAGAGAATGTAAAAACCGCGACACTTGAACTGAATTACAAAACAGAACAGAGTCACACGTTCAGAAAACACACTATGGCTGTTGAACGGGAAAGGTGAGGTGGGGTGATGCATAAAACAAGGGTTTCAAATTAGCTCAGATACCGTTCCATAAACCCAATATGTAGTAGACAAGACCTACTCCTTGCTCAGTGAACTGTCCTCAACACCCCCTATTCACCGCACAAGAATATATCTGACTAGTAAGAATCTTCAAACCTATGTATTGATATCTCTCTGTAAGTGAGTCAAGGGAGTGTAAAGCGGCATAAACACAGCCGTGAAAAGCAGCTAAACCCCATTATAAAAATAAATGACTTTTCAAATCCGTGAAACAAAGACAGTGAAACAGAGAGAAATTCTTACACAATTCGTTCAGGGGCTGTGATGCAACCTGGATTGACCATATCTAGACCCACAGCTGATTGAGACATAAGGGTGGACACTCTTGGGGCTGAGAGGTTTGGTGAGGTTGGGTGAGCCAACGCACACCCTTTAAAGTAATACTGCATGGTACCCATCCCATGGGTCCCAAATTTCCAGGTTCAAGGGCATCTTCCTACGTCGAAAACATGCATGAGAAACCCAGAAGATGGTACACTGTGTGATCGGGAAAGGTTTCTAAAACGCACCTCATTTCTCATCTCCCTGTGCTCGGGTTCGCCATTCCAGCCGCTTTACTAGCCATCTCCCTCCTTGGAGAATCAGCACCTTTAAGCTCCTGTTCCGTACAGGTTGCAATTTGTCCTGAGGAAGAACGGGAAGAGGGGGAACCAATGAGAGACTAGCTCTAGGTGTTGGGACAGGCACAGGTCACTCTATTTTCCCATCAGGAAGAAGAATTAACCACGAGCTCAGCCTGCTCCCCAGAACCAGAAGAGGGCGTGAAGCAATCTTACACTTTTGCGGCCAGCTCCCAAAAAGGCGACTTGAAAAATGGAGCTCAGGGGCACTGCAATTCCCAAACCTGCAGAGTTATAAATGATAACTCTCGTCCACAAATATATTGAGGGAAGGCAACGAAGAGGATTTGAAAGCAAGGCAGAATTGCAGGAAACAGATTTCAAGAGGTAGATACGAATTGCCTTGAAAGCACATGAAAAGCGGCAAAACGTGGACAATGATGCCCTTGGCCAAAAAGGGCGTATGCGTTTTTACCTGAATATATTCAGGAAAAAACGCATACGCCCTTTTTGGCCAACCAAGCAACCTGGAAAGGCAAATCAGAGCTCCAAAGAAGTCTCGCTTCCCAGCGGGCAAAAGGGCAATGCGGAAAAAAGTGTCCAAACCAGAAATGCAGGACCGGCCATGGAGAAATGGGAGCCTTGCTACGCTGATGGGCGGGATGTATATTGCCAACAGCCACCCTGGAGAAGTGTACGGTGTGTCCTGAAACGTCTAAAAAACACAGCTTAGAGAGCATACGGCACTTCCACGCATGGGCGTATAAACTGGGAAAACTAAAAATCAGCAAGACACAGGCACCCCAAAGTTTAGGGCTGCTCTGTTGACAAGAACCCCCACTTCATTACACCTTAAATATCCTAGGAAAGAGAAAAATGGATAAAGAAGTTGTGGTCCTCATGTACAATGGAATATCACTCAGCCATGAAATCAACGTCATAAGGCTAGTAGCAGCACGATGAGTGGATTTAGGTACGAAGATTCTAAGTGAAATAAGTCACACAGAAAAAGACACTTATCATAAGATATCACTTATAGAGGGAATGTAAAAACCGCTACACTCGACCTGAATGACAAAACAGAAGAGAGTCACACGTTTAGAAAACACACTATGGCTGCTGAACGGGAAAGGTGAGGTGGGGTGATGCATAAAACAAGGGTTTCAAATTAGTTCAGATACCGTTCCATAAACCCAATATGTAATAGACAAGACCTACTCCTTGCTCAGTGAACTGGACTCAACACCCCTATTCACCGCACAAGAATATATCTGACTAGTAAGAATCTTCAAACCTATGTATTGATATCTCTCTGTAAGTGAGTCAAGGGGGTGTAAAGCGGCATAAACACAGCCGTGAAAAGCAGCTAAACCCCATTATAAAAATAAATGACTTTTCAAAACCCGTGAACCAAAGACAGTGAAAGAGAGAGAAATTCTTACACAATTCGTTCAGGGGCTGTGATGCAACCTGGATTGACCATATCTGGACCCACAGCTGATTGAGACATAAGGGTGGACACTCTTGGGGCTGAGAGGTTTGGTGAGGTTGGGTGAGCCAACGCACACCCTTTAAAGTAATACTGCATGGTACCCATCCCATGGGTCCCAAATCTCCAGGTTCAAGGGCATCTTCCTACGTCGAAAACATGCATGAGAAACCCAGAAGATGGTACACCGTGTGATCGGGAAAGGTTTCTAAAACGCACCTCATTTCTCATCTCCCTGTGCTCGGGTTCGCCATTCCAGCCGCTTTACTAGCCATCTCCCTCCTTGGAGAATCAGCACCTTTAACTAAACTCCTGTTCCGTACAGGTTGCAATTTGTCCTGAGGATGAACGGGAAGAGGGGGAACCAATGAGAGATTAGCTCTAGGTGTTGGGACAGGCACAGGTCACTCTATTTTCCCATCAGGAAGAAGAATTAACCACGAGCTCAGCCTGCTCCCCAGAACCAGAAGAGGGCGTGAAGCAATCTTGCACTTTCGCGGCCAGCTCCCAAAAAGGCGACTTGAAAAATGGAGCTCAGGGGCACTGCAATTCCCAAACCTGCAGAGTTATAAATGATAACTCTCGTCCACAAATATATTGAGGGAAGGCAACGAAGAGGATTTGAAAGCAAGGCAGAATTGCAGGAAACAGATTTCAGGAGGTAGATTCGAATCGCCTTGAAAGCACATGAAAAGCGGCAAAACGTGGACAATGATGCCCTTGGCCAAAAAGGGCGAATGCGTTTTTACCTGAATATATTCAGGAAAAAACGCATACGCCCTTTTTGGCCAAGCAAGCAACCTGGAAAGGCAAATCAGCGCTCCAAAGAAGTCTCGCTTCCCAGCGGGCAAAAGGGCCATGCGGAAAAAAGTGTCCAAACCAGAAATGCAGGACCGGCCATGGAGAAATGGGAGCCTTGCTACGCTGATGGGCGGGATGTATATTGCCAACAGCCACCCTGGAGAAGTGTACGGTGTGTCCTGAAACGTCTAAAAAACACAGCTTAGAGAGCATACGGCACTTCCACGCATGGGCGTATAAATTGGGAAAACTAAAAATCAGCAAGACACAGGCACCCCAAAGTTTAGGGCTGCTCTGTTGACAAGAACCCCCACTTCATTACACCTTAAATATCCTAGGAAAGAGAAAAATGGATAAAGAAGTTGTGGTCCTCATGTACAATGGAATATCACTCAGCCATGAAATCAACGTCATAAGGCTAGGAGCAGCACGATGAGTGGATTTAGGTACGACGATTCTAAGTGAAATAAGTCACACAGAAAAAGACACTTATCATAAGATATCACTTATAGAGGGAATGTAAAAACCGCTACACTCGACCTGAATGACAAAACAGAAGAGAGTCACACGTTTAGAAAACACACTATGGCTGCTGAACGGGAAAGGTGAGGTGGGGTGATGCATAAAACAAGGGTTTCAAATTAGCTCAGATACCGTTCCATAAACCCAATATGTAATAGACAAGACCTACTCCTTGCTCAGTGAACTGGACTCAACACCCCCTATTCACCGCACAAGAATATATCTGACTAGTAAGAATCTTCAAACCTATGTATTGATATCTCTCTGTACTTGAGTCAAGGGGGTGTCAAGCGGCATAAACACAGCCGTGAAAAGCAGCTAAACCCCATTATAAAAATAAATGACTTTTCAAAACCCGTGAAACAAAGACAGTGAAACAGAGAGAAATTCTTACACAATTCGTTCAGGGGCTGTGATGCAACCTGGATTGACCATATGTAGACCCACAGCTGATTGAGACATAAGGGTGGACACTCTTGGGGCTGAGAGGTTTGGTGAGGTTGGGTGAGCCAACGCACACCCTTTAAAGTAATACAGCATGGTACCCATCCCATGGGTCCCAAATCTCCAGGTTCAAGGGCATCTTCCTACGTCGAAAACATGCATGAGAAACCCAGAAGATGGTACACCGTGTGATCGGGAAAGGTTTCTAAAACGCACCTCATTTCTCATCTCCTTGTGCTCGGGTTCGCCATTCCAGCCGCTTTACTAGCCATCTCCCTCCTTGGAGAATCAGCACCTTTAACTAAACTCCTGTTCCGTACAGGTTGCAATTTGTCCTGAGGATGAACGGGAAGAGGGGGAACCAATGAGAGACTAGCTCTAGGGGTTGGGACAGGCACAGGTCACTCTATTTTCCCATCAGGAAGAAGAATTAACCACAGGCTTAGCCTGCCCTCTGGAACCAGAATAGGGACTGAAGCAATCCTGCGCTTTTGCGGCCAGCTCCCAAAAAAGCGACTTGAAAAATGGAGCTCAGGGGCACTGCAATTCCCAAACCTGCAGAGTTATAAATGATAACTCTCGTCCACAAATATATTGAGGGAAGGCAACGAAGAGGATTTGAAAGCAAGGCAGAATTGCAGGAAACAGATTTCAGGAGGTAGATTCGAATCGCCTTGAAAGCACATGAAAAGCGGCAAAACGTGGACAATGATGCCCTTGGCCAAAAAGGGCGTATGCGTTTTTTCCTGAATGTATTCAGGAAAAAACGCATACGCCCTTTTTGGCCAACCAAGCACCCTGGAAAGGGAAATCAGCGCTCCAAAGAAGTCTCGCTTCCCAGCGGGCAAAAGGGCCATGCGGAAAAAAGTGTCCAAACCAGAAATGCAGGACCGGCCATGGAGAAATGGGAGCCTTTCTACGCTGATGCGCGGGATATAAATAGCCAACAGCCACCCTGGAGAAGTGTACGGTGTGTCCTGAAACATCTAAAAAACACAGCTTAGAGAGCATACGGCACTTCCACGCATGGGCGTATAAATTGGGAAAACTAAAAATCAGCAAGACACAGGCACCCCAAAGTTTAGGGCTGCTCTGTTGACAAGAACCCCCACTTCATTACACCTTAAATATCCTAGGAAAGAGAAAAATGGATAAAGAAGTTGTGGTCCTCATGTACAATGGAATATCACTCAGCCATGAAATCAACGTCATAAGGCTAGTAGCAGCACGATGAGTGGATTTAGGTACGACGATTCTAAGTGAAATAAGTCACACAGAAAAAGACACTTATCATAAGATATCACTTATAGAGGGAATGTAAAAACCGCTACACTTGACCTGAATGACAAAACAGAAGAGAGTCACACGTTTAGAAAACACACTATGGCTGCTGAACGGGAAAGGTGAGGTGGGGTGATGCATAAAACAAGGGTTTCAAATTAGCTCAGATACCGTTCCATAAACCCAATATGTAATAGAGAAGACCTACTCCTTGCTCAGTGAACTGGACTCAACACCCCCTATTCACCGCACAAGAATATATCTGACTAGTAAGAATCTTCAAACCTATGTATTCATATCTCTCTGTAAGTGAGTCAAGGGGGTGTAAAGCGGCATAAACACAGCCGTGAAAAGCAGCTAAACCCCATTATAAAAATAAATGACTTTTCAAAACCCGTGAAACAAAGACAGTGAAACAGAGAGAAATTCTTACACAATTCATTCAGGGGCTGTGATGCAACCTGGATTGACCATATGTAGACCCACAGCTGATTGAGACATAAGGGTGGACACTCTTGGGGCTGAGAGGTTTGGTGAGGTTGGGTGAGCCAACGCACACCCTTTAAAGTAATACAGCATGGTACCCATCCCATGGGTCCCAAATCTCCAGGTTCAAGGGCAACTTCCTACGTCGAAAACATGCATGAGAAACCCAGAAGATGGTACACCGTGTGATCGGGAAAGGTTTCTAAAACGCACCTCATTTCTCATCTCCTTGTGCTCGGGTTCGCCATTCCAGCCGCTTTACTAGCCATCTCCCTCCTTGGAGAATCAGCACCTTTAACTAAACTCCTGTTCCGTACAGGTTGCAATTTGTCCTGAGGATGAACGGGAAGAGGGGGAACCAATGAGAGACTAGCTCTAGGGGTTGGGACAGGCACAGGTCACTCTATTTTCCCATCAGGAAGAAGAATTAACCACAGGCTTAGCCTGCCCTCTGGAACCAGAATAGAGACTGAAGCAATCCTGCGCTTTTGCGGCCAGCTCCCAAAAAAGCGACTTGAAAAATGGAGCTCAGGGGCACTGCAATTCACAAACCTGCAGAGTTATAAATGATAACTCTCGTCCACAAATATATTGAGGGAAGGCAACGAAGAGGATTTGAAAGCAAGGCAGAATTGCAGGAAACAGATTTCAGGAGGTAGATTCGAATCGCCTTGAAAGCACATGAAAAGCGGCAAAACGTGGACAATGATGCCCTTGGCCAAAAAGGGCGTATGCGTTTTTTCCTGAATGTATTCAGGAAAAAACGCATACGCCCTTTTTGGCCAACCAAGCACCCTGGAAAGGGAAATCAGCGCTCCAAAGAAGTCTCGCTTCCCAGCGGGCAAAAGGGCCATGCGGAAAAAAGTGTCCAAACCAGAAATGCAGGACCGGCCATGGAGAAATGGGAGCCTTTCTACGCTGATGCGCGGGATATAAATAGCCAACAGCCACCCTGGAGAAGTGTACGGTGTGTCCTGAAACATCTAAAAAACACAGCTTAGAGAGCATACGGCACTTCCACGCATGGGCGTATAAATTGGGAAAACTAAAAATCAGCAAGACACAGGCACCCCAAAGTTTAGGGCTGCTCTGTTGACAAGAACCCCCACTTCATTACACCTTAAATATCCTAGGAAAGAGAAAAATGGATAAAGAAGTTGTGGTCCTCATGTACAATGGAATATCACTCAGCCATGAAATCAACGTCATAAGGCTAGTAGCAGCACGATGAGTGGATTTAGGTACGACGATTCTAAGTGAAATAAGTCACACAGAAAAAGACACTTATCATAAGATATCACTTATAGAGGGAATGTAAAAACCGCTACACTTGACCTGAATGACAAAACAGAAGAGAGTCACACGTTTAGAAAACACACTATGGCTGCTGAACGGGAAAGGTGAGGTGGGGTGATGAATAAAACAAGGGTTTCAAATTAGCTCAGATACCGTTCCATAAACCCAATATGTAATAGACAAGACCTACTCCTTGCTCAGTGAACTGGACTCAACACCCCCTATTCACCGCACAAGAATATATCTGACTAGTAAGAATCTTCAAACCTATGTATTCATATCTCTCTGTAAGTGAGTCAAGGGGGTGTAAAGCGGCATAAACACAGCCGTGAAAAGCAGCTAAACCCCATTATAAAAATAAATGACTTTTCAAAACCCGTGAAACAAAGACAGTGAAACAGAGAGAAATTCTTACACAATTCATTCAGGGGCTGTGATGCAACCTGGATTGACCATATCTAGACGCACAGCTGATTGAGACATAAGGGTGGACACTCTTGGGGCTGAGAGGTTTGGTGAGGTTGGGTGAGCCAACGCACACCCTTTAAAGTAATACTGCATGGTACCCATCCCATGGGTCCCAAATCTCCAGGTTCAAGGGCATCTTCCTACGTCGAAAACATGCATGAGAAACCCAGAAGATGGTACACCGTGTGATCGGGAAAGGTTTCTAAAACGCACCTCATTTTTCATCTCCTTGTGCTCGGGTTCGCCATTCCAGCCGCTTTACTAGCCATCTCCCTCCTTGGAGAATCAGCACCTTTAACTAAACTCCTGTTCCGTACAGGTTGCAATTTGTCCTGAGGATGAACGGGAAGAGGGGGAACCAATGAGAGACTAGCTCTAGGTGTTGGGACAGGCACAGGTCACTCTATTTTCCCATCAGGAAGAAGAATTAACCACAGGCTTAGCCTGCCCTCTGGAACCAGAATAGGGCCTGAAGCAATCCTGCGCTTTTGCGGCCAGCTCCCAAAAAAGCGACTTGAAAAATGGAGCTCAGGGGCACTGCAATTCACAAACCTGCAGACTTATAAATGATAACTCTCGGCAACAAATATATTGAGGGAAGGCAACGAAGAGGATTTGAAAGCAAGGCAGAATTGCAGGAAACAGATTTCAGGAGGTAGATTCAAATCGCCTTGAAAGCACATGAAAAGCGGCAAAACGTGGACAATGATGCCCTTGGCCAAAAAGGGCGTATGCGTTTTTTCCAGAATATATTCAGGAAAAAACGCATACGCCCTTTTTGGCCAACCAAGCAACCTGGAAAGGCAAATCAGCGCTACAAAGAAGTCTCGCTTCCCAGCGGGCAAAAGGGCCATGCAGAAAAAAGTGTCCAAACCAGAAATGCAGGACCGGCAATGGAGAAATGGGAGCCTTGCTACGCTGATGGGCGGGATGTAAATTGCCAACAGCCAACCTGGAGAAGTGTACACTGTTTCCTGAAACGTCTAAAAAACACAGCTTAGAGAGCATACGGCACTTCCACGCATGGGCGTATAAACTGGGAAAACTAAAAATCAGCAAGACACAGGCACCCCAAAGTTTAGGGCTGCTCTGTTGACAAGTACCCCCACTTCATTACACCTTAAATATCCTAGGAAAGAGAAAAATGGATAAAGAAGTTGTGGTCCTCATGTACAATGGAATATCACTCAGCCATGAAATCCACGTCATAAGGCTAGTAGCAGCACGATGAGTGGATTTAGGTACGACGATTCTAAGTGAAATAAGTCACACAGAAAAACACACTTATCATAAGATATCACTTATAGAGGGAATGTAAAAACCGCTACACTCGACCTGAATGACAAAACAGAAGACAGTCACACGTTTAGAAAACACACTATGGCTGCTGAACGGGAAAGGTGAGGTGGGGTGATGCATAAAACAAGGGTTTCAAATTAGCTCAGATACCGTTCCATAAACCCAATATGTAATAGACAAGACCTACTCCTTGCTCAGTGAACTGGACTCAACACCCCCTATTCACCGCACAAGAATATATCTGACTAGTAAGAATCTTCAAACCTATGTATTGATATCTCTCTGTAAGTGAGTCAAGGGGGTGTCAAGCGGCATAAACACAGCCGTGAAAAGCAGCTAAACCCCATTATAAAAATAAATGACTTTTCAAAACCCGTGAACCAAAGACAGTGAAAGAGAGAGAAATTCTTACACAATTCGTTCAGGGGCTGTGATGCAACCTGGATTGACCATATCTGGACCCACAGCTGATTGAGACATAAGGGTGGACACTCTTGGGGCTGAGAGGTTTGGTGAGGTTGGGTGAGCCAACGCACACCCTTTAAAGTAATACTGCATGGTACCCATCCCATGGGTCCCAAATCTCCAGGTTCAAGGGCATCTTCCTACGTCGAAAACATGCATGAGAAACCCAGAAGATGGTACACCGTGTGATCGGGAAAGGTTTCTAAAACGCACCTCATTTCTCATCTCCTTGTGCTCGGGTTCGCCATTCCAGCTGCTTTACTAGCCATCTCCCTCCTTGGAGAATCAGCAGCTTTAACTAAACTCCTGTTCCGTACAGGTTGCAATTTGTCCTGAGGAAGAACGGGAAGAGGGGGAACCAATGAGAGACTAGCTCTAGGTTTTGGGACAGGCACAGGTCACTCTATTTTCCCATCAGGAAGAAGATTTAACCATGAGCTCAGCCTGTTCCCCAGAGCCAGAAGAGGGCGTGAAGCAATCCTGCACTTTCGCGGCCAGCTCCCAAAAAGGTGACTTGAAAAATGGAGCTCAGGGGCACTGCAATTCCCAAACCTGCAGAGTTATAAATGATAACTCTCGTCCACAAATATATTGAGGGAAGGCAACGAAGAGGATTTGAAAGCAAGGCAGAATTGCAGGAAACAGATATCAAGAGGTAGATTCGAATCGCCTTGAAAGCACATGAAAAGCGGCAAAACGTGGACAATGATGCCCTTGGCCAAAAAGGGCGTATGCGTTTTTTCCTGAATATATTCAGGAAAAAACGCATACGCCCTTTTTGGCCAACCAAGCCACCTGGAAAGGCAAATCAGCGCTCCAAAGAAGTCTCGCTTCCCAGCGGGCAAAAGGGCCATGCGGAAAAAAGTGTCCAAACCAGAAATGCAGGACCGGCCATGGAGAAATGGGAGCCTTGCTACGCTGATGGGCGGGATGTAAATTGCCAACAGCCACCCTGGAGAAGTGTACGGTGTGTCCTGAAACATCTAAAAAACACAGCTTAGAGAGCATATGGCACTTCCACGCATGGGCGTATAAATTGGGAAAACTAAAAATCAGCAAGACACAGGCACCCCAAAGTTTAGGGCTGCTCTGTTGACAAGAACCCCCACTTCATTACACCTTAAATATCCTAGGAAAGAGAAAAATGGATAAAGAAGTTGTGGTCCTCATGTACAATGGAATATCACTCAGCCATGAAATCAACGTCATAAGGCTAGTAGCAGCACGATGAGTGGATTTAGGTACGACGATTCTAAGTGAAATAAGTCACACAGAAAAAGACACTTATCATAAGATATCACTTATAGAGGGAATGTAAAAACCGTTACACTCGACCTGAATGACAAAACAGAAGAGAGTCACACGTTTAGAAAACACACTATGGCTGCTGAACGGGAAAGGTGAGGTGGGGTGATGCATAAAACAAGGGTTTCAAATTAGCTCAGATACCGTTCCATAAACCCAATATGTAATAGACAAGACCTACTCCTTGCTCAGTGAACTGGACTCAACACCCCCTATTCACCGCACAAGAATATATCTGACTAGTAAGAATCTTCAAACCTATGTATTGATATCTCTCTGTAAGTGAGTCAAGGGGGTGTAAAGCGGCATAAACACAGCCGTGAAAAGCAGCTAAACCCCATTATAAAAATAAATGACTTTTCAAAACCCGTGAACCAAAGACAGTGAAAGTGAGAGAAATTCTTACACAATTCGTTCAGGGGCTGTGATGCAACCTGGATTGACCATATCTGGACCCACAGCTGATTGAGACATAAGGGTGGACACTCTTGGGGCTGAGAGGTTTGGTGAGGTTGGGTGAGCCAGCGCACACGCTTTAAAGTAATACTGCATGGTACCCATCCCATGGGTCCCAAATTTCGAGGTTCAAGGGCATCTTCCTACGTCGAAAACATGCATGAGAAACCCAGAAGATGGTACACCGTTTGATCGGGAAAGGTTTCTAAAATGCACCTCATTTCTCATCTCCCTGTGCTCGGGTTCGCCATTCCAGCCGCTTTACTAGCCATCTCCCTCCTTGGAGAATCAGCAGCTTTAACTAAACACCTGTTCCGTACAGGTTGCAATTTGTCCTGAGGAAGAACGGGAAGAGGGGGAACCAATGAGAGACTAGCTCTAGGTTTTGGGACAGGCACAGGTCACTCTATTTTCCCATCAGGAAGAAGATTTAACCACGAGCTCAGCCTGCTCCCCAGAACCAGAAGAGGGCGTGAAGCAATCCTGCACTTTCTCGGCCAGCTCCCAAAAAGGTGACTTGAAAAATGGAGCTCAGGGGCACTGCAATTCCCAAACCTGCAGAGTTATAAATGATAACTCTCGTCCACAAATATATTGAGGGAAGGCAACGAAGAGGATTTGAAAGCAAGGCAGAATTGCAGGAAACAGATTTCAGGAGGTAGATTCGAATCGCCTTGAAAGCACATGAAAAGCGGCAAAACGTGGACAATGGTGCCCTTGGCCAAAAAGGGCGTATGCGTTTTTTCCTGAATATATTCAGGAAAAAACGCATACGCCCTTTTTGGCCAACCAAGCCACCTGGAAAGGCAAATCAGCGCTCCAAAGAAGTCTCGCTTCCCAGCGGGCAAAAGGGCCATGCGGAAAAAAGTGTCCAAACCAGAAATGCAGGACCGGCCATGGAGAAATGGGAGCCTTGCTACGCTGATGGGCGGGATGTAAATTGCCAACAGCCACCCTGGAGAAGTGTACGGTGTGTCCTGAAACATCTAAAAAACACTGCTTAGAGAGCATATGGCACTTCCACGCATGGGCGTATAAATTGGGAAAACTAAAAATCAGCAAGACACAGGCACCCCAAAGTTTAGGGCTGCTCTGTTGACAAGAACCCCCACTTCATTACACCTTAAATATCCTAGGAAAGAGAAAAATGGATAAAGAAGTTGTGGTCCTCATGTACAATGGAATATCACTCAGCCATGAAATCAACGTCATAAGGCTAGTAGCAGCACGATGAGTGGATTTAGGTACGACGATTCTAAGTGAAATAAGTCACACAGAAAAAGACACTTATCATAAGATATCACTTATAGAGGGAATGTAAAAACCGTTACACTCGACCTGAATGACAAAACAGAAGAGAGTCACACGTTTAGAAAACACACTATGGCTGCTGAACGGGAAAGGTGAGGTGGGGTGATGCATAAAACAAGGGTTTCAAATTAGCTCAGATACCGTTCCATAAACCCAATATGTAATAGACAAGACCTACTCCTTGCTCAGTGAACTGGACTCAACACCCCCTATTCACCGCACAAGAATATATCTGACTAGTAAGAATCTTCAAACCTATGTATTGATATCTCTCTGTAAGTGAGTCAAGGGGGTGTAAAGCGGCATAAACACAGCCGTGAAAAGCAGCTAAACCCCATTATAAAAATAAATGACTTTTCAAAACCCGTGAACCAAAGACAGTGAAAGTGAGAGAAATTCTTACACAATTCGTTCAGGGGCTGTGATGCAACCTGGATTGACCATATCTGGACCCACAGCTGATTGAGACATAAGGGTGGACACTCTTGGGGCTGAGAGGTTTGGTGAGGTTGGGTGAGCCAGCGCACACGCTTTAAAGTAATACTGCATGGTACCCATCCCATGGGTCCCAAATTTCGAGGTTCAAGGGCATCTTCCTACGTCGAAAACATGCATGAGAAACCCAGAAGATGGTACACCGTTTGATCGGGAAAGGTTTCTAAAACGCACCTCATTTCTCATCTCCCTGTGCTCGGGTTCGCCATTCCAGCCACTTTACTAGCCATCTCCCTCCTTGGAGAATCAGCACCTTTAAGCTCCTGTTCCGTACAGGTTGCAATTTGTCCTGAGGATGAACGGGAAGAGGGGGAACCAATGAGAGACTAGCTCTAGGTGTTGGGACAGGCACAGGTCACTCTATTTTCCCATCAGGAAGAAGAATTAACCACAGGCTTAGCCTGCCCTCTGGAACCAGAATAGGGCCTGAAGCAATCCTGCGCTTTTGCGGCCAGCTCCCAAAAAAGCGACTTGAAAAATGGAGCTCAGGGGCACTGCAATTCCCAAACCTGCAGAGTTTAAATGATAACTCTCGTCCACAAATATATTGAGGGAAGGCAACGAAGAGGATTTGAAAGCAAGGCAGAATTGCAGGAAACAGATTTCAGGAGGTAGATTCGAATCGCCTTGAAAGCACATGAAAAGCGGCAAAACGTGGACAATGATGCCCTTGGCCAAAAAGGGCGTATGCGTTTTTTCCTGAATATATTCAGGAAAAAACGCATACGCCCTTTTTGGCCAACCAAGCCACCTGGAAAGGCAAATCAGCGCTCCAAAGAAGTCTCGCTTCCCAGCGGGCAAAAGGGCCATGCGGAAAAAAGTGTCCAAACCAGAAATGCAGGACCGGCCATGGAGAAATGGGAGCCTTGCTACGCTGATGGGCGGGATGTAAATTGCCAACAGCCACCCTGGAGAAGTGTACGGTGTGTCCTGAAACATCTAAAAAACACAGCTTAGAGAGCATACGGCACTTCCACGCATGGGCGTAGAAATTGGGAAAACTAAAAATCAGCAAGACACAGGCACCCCAAAGTTTAGGGCTGCTCTGTTGACAAGAACCCCCACTTCATTACACCTTAAATATCCTAGGAAAGAGAAAAATGGATAAAGAAGTTGTGGTCCTCATGTACAATGGAATATCACTCAGCCATGAAATCAACGTCATAAGGCTAGTAGCAGCACGATGAGTGGATTTAGGTACGACGATTCTAAGTGAAATAAGTCACACAGAAAAAGACACTTATCATAAGATATCACTTATAGAGGGAATGTAAAAACCGTTACACTCGACCTGAATGACAAAACAGAAGAGAGTCACACGTTTAGAAAACACACTATGGCTGCTGAACGGGAAAGGTGAGGTGGGGTGATGCATAAAACAAGGGTTTCAAATTAGCTCAGATACCGTTCCATAAACCCAATATGTAATAGACAAGACCTACTCCTTGCTCAGTGAACTGGACTCAACACCCCCTATTCACCGCACAAGAATATATCTGACTAGTAAGAATCTTCAAACCTATGTATTGATATCTCTCTGTAAGTGAGTCAAGGGGGTGTAAAGCGGCATAAACACAGCCGTGAAAAGCAGCTAAACCCCATTATAAAAATAAATGACTTTTCAAAACCCGTGAACCAAAGACAGTGAAAGTGAGAGAAATTCTTACACAATTCGTTCAGGGGCTGTGATGCAACCTGGATTGACCATATCTGGACCCACAGCTGATTGAGACATAAGGGTGGACACTCTTGGGGCTGAGAGGTTTGGTGAGGTTGGGTGAGCCAGCGCACACGCTTTAAAGTAATACTGCATGGTACCCATCCCATGGGTCCCAAATTTCGAGGTTCAAGGGCATCTTCCTACGTCGAAAACATGCATGAGAAACCCAGAAGATGGTACACCGTTTGATCGGGAAAGGTTTCTAAAACGCACCTCATTTCTCATCTCCCTGTGCTCGGGTTCGCCATTCCAGCCGCTTTACTAGCCATCTCCCTCCTTGGAGAATCAGCACCTTTAAGCTCCTGTTCCGTACAGGTTGCAATTTGTCCTGAGGATGAACGGGAAGAGGGGGAACCAATGAGAGACTAGCTCTAGGTGTTGGGACAGGCACAGGTCACTCTATTTTCCCATCAGGAAGAAGAATTAACCACAGGCTTAGCCTGCCCTCTGGAACCAGAATAGGGCCTGAAGCAATCCTGCGCTTTTGCGGCCAGCTCCCAAAAAAGCGACTTGAAAAATGGAGCTCAGGGGCACTGCAATTCCCAAACCTGCAGAGTTTAAATGATAACTCTCGTCCACAAATATATTGAGGGAAGGCAACGAAGAGGATTTGAAAGCAAGGCAGAATTGCAGGAAACAGATTTCAGGAGGTAGATTCGAATCGCCTTGAAAGCACATGAAAAGCGGCAAAACGTGGACAATGATGCCCTTGGCCAAAAAGGGCGTATGCGTTTTTTCCTGAATATATTCAGGAAAAAACGCATACGCCCTTTTTGGCCAACCAAGCCACCTGGAAAGGCAAATCAGCGCTCCAAAGAAGTCTCGCTTCCCAGCGGGCAAAAGGGCCATGCGGAAAAAAGTGTCCAAACCAGAAATGCAGGACCGGCCATGGAGAAATGGGAGCCTTGCTACGCTGATGGGCGGGATGTAAATTGCCAACAGCCACCCTGGAGAAGTGTACGGTGTGTCCTGAAACATCTAAAAAACACAGCTTAGAGAGCATACGGCACTTCCACGCATGGGCGTAGAAATTGGGAAAACTAAAAATCAGCAAGACACAGGCACCCCAAAGTTTAGGGCTGCTCTGTTGACAAGAACCCCCACTTCATTACACCTTAAATATCCTAGGAAAGAGAAAAATGGATAAAGAAGTTGTGGTCCTCATG